>NC_136434.1:155604739-156216065 GCF_052849685.1 Lactuca virosa
CACACTCTCCAAGGTTCCTGGTTCCGTCTAGGCCCTCCTTGATTCGAGTACGGGTCCTCTGCTTTCAGTAGTACGGGCCCATACTACCTTCCACATCTACCTGTACTTTCCTCAAGGATTGCTTCGACTTCACCAAATCCCTTTTACCGATACCCTTTCCACTGACCTCATCCTAGGCTTCCCTAGGGCACTCTCCGACCTACCCTCCGCCATCAGCTGCACTAGGAGTCCCTACTACCTCCCCCTAACTAACTTGCAGATACTGTTACATATCCACTCCTTAGTTAGTTGGAAATAGTCAGGATCCCCCATAGCATAAAGCAAGCAGCATTCGTGCATCGAGTAACCAAATCAGGCATAACCTATACAGGCCATCCTACTGCTTACTAAATAGTCCTAGCATACAGCTCATACAACAGGCATATAAGGCATCCTCCTAGATCCTTAGCCCTAACTAGCATGCAATTATCAGAATCATATATCAGGCACACAAGGCATCTTCCTAGATCCTTAGTCTTATTCTAGCATGCAGTTTCCTGAATCAAACTCATATAGCATAACATAACAAGTATGGGTATCTTGGGGAAAACTTACTTGAGCTCGGCCGGTCGCATGCATCACACACCTTGTCTTTCTTAAAATCCTTCCGTTTAGATTTTTAGAAAACCATTTTATTGCAAAAATATCTTAGCCCCTCAGTTTGAGTCCAGACACCCCCGAGGGTGTGTCCGAATCCCTCAAACCAGGGCTCTGATACCAACTTGTAACATCCCAAAAATCAAGCCCAAAAATTTCATTTTTCATTAGTTAGCTCATAAAACATTCATTAGAAAATATTGTATAAACACGTCACTTCATAAAACCAAGTATCATGTTTGAAACCCACAACATAAACAAATATCATATCAGAGTACAATCCCAGAAAACACCGTGCGGAAAATCAGGTGTGTGTGTGATGCCATGCTACGCCGCCGGCTCCTTCCCCTTAGACGAAGAGGTACCTGAAACCAAAAACTGAAACCGTAAGCACAAAGCTTAGTGAGTTCCCCCATCATACCACATACCACACAAGTCCTCGGTATCTTTCAACCGGTAATCATTCATCGGTATCTTTCAACCGGTAATCACCATCGGTATCTTTCAACCGGTAACTATTCGTCGGTATCTTTCAACCGGTAACTATTCATCGGTATCTTTCAACCGGTAACCATTCATTGGTATCTTTCAACCGGTAACTATCCATCGGTATCTTTCAACCGGTAACTGGGGACTATTCCACCCCCTACCACTAGCATACAATCAACAAAGTATAAGCATACAGTCAGGCATATTCGGGTACTGACCTACCCCTTGGTCCTAAGGACCACTATCAGGGAAACTATCCCTATCATGCACGCAACATATCATACAGATATAACTCATAACCAACACATAACAAGACCAAGATAATTATCACAGAGACAATCATCTTCTAGATACTCCTCATTGGTGGGCCGGCATTGTGGACTTAGACCCACCCCTACTGGGAGGTAACTCACCTTGAAAAGTAGCTGCTGAAAGTCTGCTTGCTAGGCGTCTGACTGCTGCACCGATAATCCTCCGGCTATAAATCCATAAACATAGATTAGACACTCATAAATACCCTTAGTTCAAATGACTGACCTACCCCTGGTCCAAGGTCAACTCCTTGGTCAAAGTCAACTTCCAGTTGACTGGACTCGCCGAGTCATGGCACAGACTCGCCGAGTCCCTCTCCTACTATCCCAGTACTAACTCATCAAGTCCCTATTCCCACTCACTGAGTCGCCCTTAACTCACTACTTGGGACGATTAGACCGACTCGCGATCCGACTAGCCAAGTCCGAGAACAACTCGCCGAGTCCCTACGAGCAGATCTCCTACTCACTTCCAAATCCTCACCAGAGCATCCATCTTGAGGATTTGGGTTTCTGGGACTATTGTTGCTCGATAAATTGCTAGTTCCGCGTGCAGCTACGAAGGGTTGGACCTTCTACACTCAAACCCCTCATAACTCAGTAACAGTTCGAATGACTCGCCGAGTTGAAGAACAACTCGTCGAGTCCAAGGCAATCTTCATAGGACTCGCCGAGTGGTTCATCCAACTCGTCGAGTCTAAGACCATCTTCAAAGAACTCGCCGAGTGCACTTTGGCACTCGTCGAGTCCCTTCAATCCTCCTCCCATACAGACCAAATCTAAGACATGCGACGGTTAAAAATCATAGATCTAAGCTCCTAGGGCATGCTTATCACGTAAAGTTGCAAACTTTACGTGCATGCATGGCCCTATGAGCTCCAAAAGGCAATTCCAAGCTCTTTATGAGGTCAAACACTCAATAGGGACCTCAATCACTTCAACCACAGAGACTTTACACTTCTAAGATGTCCATAAGGTCCAGATCTGAAGTCCTTTCAGAACATAGAGCATAAACACATGGAGTTTGAGGTTTTAGGGCTTGAAAACCACAAATTAGGGACAAAAAGGAAATCTAATGAACTAGTGATCAAGGTAGGAACTTTTCTACCTGAATGGAAGCTTCCCGCAGTGTAGATTTCGGATCTACTTCCCCTCCTTGCACCCTCCAACCTCCTCCTTCTTCTTCTAAGCTCCAAACTTCCTTCACAAAGCCCAAAAATCACTCACAAGAACAATATGGGGGTTAGGGTTTCGCTCTACAGCTCTCTGGAAGTGTTAGGGACAAGGGAGGCCGTGTTAGAGTGTTTAAATAGGGTGCACACTCCTGAATTAGGGTTTTTGTCCAAACAGCAGCTACTCGCCGAGTCCGAGACCCGACTCGGCGAGTCCACGACTTAAACCCCGTGCCCCTTCCCGCGTCTACTCGGCGAGTCGAGCCTTTGACTCGCCGAGTCCAAGGCCAAAATGCAAAATACACAAAGATTTAAATAAAAGAATACTTACCAAGAACCAGGTGCTACACCCAGAGCATAGTTTGGATGATGAAGAGGGATTTTTGGATTATAGGCCAATAGTTGTAAATAACTGTTGTAAGGCTTATAATGTATTGTTTATGCTTTTGGTCGATATCGGGACATTACATCCCGAGGTTTTGATATATAATGAAAATATATATATTTCTTTAAGAAATGTTTTGATAAATTTTTATCATGTTTTGTTTTGGGGACAAATTTCGCAACATCTGTTAAAAATATTTCTCTGATTTTATTTTAAAAGCATAAACTAAATCGGTCTTTTCTGACCGAGAAATTTGGGGATGTCATATAAACAGGTAACCACAAGAGTTTTTGGTGGATGGGACGTCGTCACATCACGTTATTTATTTTTGTCATATGCATTTGATATCATGTAAACAATGTTTTGAGCACAATGTAAACTTATTAAATATTCAATATAATGGTTGTAATGCTTTGATCGCTACTATTAAATTGTTATGATACTATACATGAAATTCATCCGCCCCCAAACATTTCCGCCGTTCTAGTTTGGGGGTGTGACAAAACCTGGAGGTTGGAGTATTCATCAAGAGGAAAGAGGAGAAGAAATGTGCATAAAGAAGATCCCAGCGCGTGGCATTCTTTGGTTCACGACATGGAGACGTAGAACCTTCATGATAATCTGCAGGAAGAGTTGGATCATATGCCTTTAAAGTGTCTCCCACGTTGTAGCCAGCCTTTCTTCCACGAAATGGAGCCTATTATATGGAAACTATATATATACGACTTTTTAGTCGAATTTTTGAAGAGTTCTTCAAAGATTTGTGACTTAAAGCGACTAAATACTTCCTAGAAACCCTAAGAATATCAGGTCTCGATTGGAGAACAAGAGATAGAGAGATCTGCCCGAAGAACATCAATAATCTTTCGATTTGCTTAGTTTTCATCATGTTTAACTTAGTTTACTCTTTGATTATGTGTGTTTCTGCCATGATTATGGGCTAACCCTTTATTTTCGTTTGGTGATGATGAACCCTAATACTATGAGTTGATTTCGTTATTTATGGATTTAATTGTGTTGGTTTTACTTGTGCTTGACAAATCAATAATCGTAGCATGTTAAAGTTATAATCTTTATTGCTTTTTCTGCAAGTTTGGTGTAGTTAGATGATAATTCTTATTTCATAAACTCGATATCTAGTTGTTTATGACCATTAAATTTCTAGATCTAGTGATTGAATAAATCCTAGAGTTAGGTGGTAAAAGTTAGTATCTTTGACCATGTTAGAGAGCATTGTTAATTAAGAATACGTGCTTGATTTTTTGTCTTAATCCTAGATAGGTAACCATTAGATTTATCATTCATATTCCAAATAATCTTTAAAATCAATTTAGTGTCCACTTGTGCTAGATCATTACATGTAGTTCATGAATTGGTAATTACTAGGAATTGGAACATGATAACTAGTAAGACAATAATATGGTAACTAACATATTTAATCCATAAGAAATCAACCATAGGAAAGTGGGGATTCGAAGCTAAACAGAAGTATCTTTTATCTTTGATTTTTTTTTCTAGTTACTTGTTTTAGTTTGAAGTATTAATAGTTGATTGTTTGATTTAAGTTTTTATGAACTTGCAAAATAAGATGCCCCCCCCCCCCACTTTAAGTTATTTCTTTTAGTTTAATTATTAGCATTTATTTTCTTGTTTAAAATTATTTTTCCCTGTGATTGACCCCTTACTTACTCTACTATACTACTACGCGACTAGGTACACTGTCTATTGTGTTTTAGCTGGTAAAATTAGTTAGGGTTATAAAGTTAAAGATTTTAGTGATATTAAATTTAAACACATTAGGCCTTAATTGCCAAGACAACTATTTAAAGGTTTAAGGGAGTTTATGTTTGGCTAGGGCGTGTCGCGTGTATTTGAGGTCACGACGTGTCTGGCGCGTGTTGGGCTCGATGTGTCGTAATTGGGGGCCCAAAACCTAATTTTCGGTCCTTGAGCTCTATTTAAGAGCTCTAACTTCTACGGTCTCCCATTTGGTAGCCCCATCCTCCAGAAAACCCTAATCTCAAACCCTAACCCCCTTGTTTTTTGGTGTTTTTGTGCATGGGTGGGGAGCTTGAAGAAGAAGTAAGCCATTTTGGTGCCAAGGGAAGCAAGATACACACATGTTTCTACATTCGAATCACCTTCTGGACCTTGGTGAGTATTAAAATTCCAATCTTGTTACGTTTCATCCATGGATCTTTTAATTAGTGGAGTTTTATAGAATTTTGGTTAAGTTTGGTCCCTTTTTCTTGGAGTTTGGAAAACTCCAGGATTTTGAGTTGTTGTTCGGATGTTCTAAGACTTAATGAGATGAAAAGAGAGTAGGCTTGAACTCTCTTTGAACAATGCTAATGGATCTAGCCATTTTTTGTCATGTTTTAGATCTAGGGTTAGGGTTGATCTTGTTAGAGGCTTGTGTATGGATAAAGTTGGAAACTTTATCCATTAAGAAGGTCATTGAATGATTTATTGTAACATCCGATTATCAGGTATTTCCATTTTAGCCTTAACCTAATTGAATATTGCACATTTGGTCCCATATGGTTCAGTTTCACATTTCATCTAGTACGTTGGGCGTACATGTGGGTACGCACAATGTACTCGTGTGATCGGATCGCGGAAGCCATGCTAGTACGTTGGGCGTACGTGTGGTACGCCGAGCGTACTATCTCAACCTCAAAACCCTAATTTTACGGTTTTGCTCTCCTATTTAATCCACCTTATGCCTCCCTTGGACATTTCCTATCAGCCACCTTCCCTTAAAAACCCTAATCTTGAGTCTAATCCTTGTTTGTGAGAGTTTGGAGCTTATTAGTGATTTTTTGTGCTTATTTGTTGAAGAAAGGAGGCTATTGAAGAAGGAGGTGTTTCTTGCAAGCTTGTGGATCCAGAAACTACTCCTCCTTGTGCATCTTTTAAGGTATAAAGTCTATACCTTGATGTGTTTCCTTTTTATCTCCATAGATGAGTTTTATGAGATTTTTGTCCCAAAGTTTGGACCTTTATGAGTATGGGGCACTCCATAGCATATTAGTTGTCCTTTCATTCATGATAGGTCTTGTAGATTCATAAAAATGGTTGCTTGATGGTCCTTTTCTAGCCATGCAAGAGTTTGGTGGTGATGAGTGTGGATTAAGTTAGAGTTTTAAGGTTCAAGCCCTTTTCAGCCATGCAAAGGGTTAAAGTTTTAGACGCTATGGATTAAGACGTTTTAAGAAGGTCAGTCTTGTGTTTGGATGCATGTCTTAATGATTAAGACCTTTTTGGTGTGGTTTTGGGGGGTCAGACGGCGTACGCCCCGCATACTACTGGCTACGCCCAGCGTAGCCAGGTGAGACCCCGATCCCGCCTGATTCCCGAGTACGCCCCTCGTATGAAGAGAGTACGCCCAACGTACGTGATGGGCAGTTGACTTTTGCTGACTTTTGGATTTTTGGTTAAAATTTAGGGTTTTGGACCATGGGAGGGGCAAAATAGTCTTTTTTTCCCTTAAAGGGTTTAGCTGTGGGTTTTGGACTCGCAAATTGAGTAATGGACTTTAACTATTAATTAGGGTTAATTATTGTGTTATTAGGCGGAGTCTAGTTCCGGAAGTTCGGGTGCGAGATTTATCTGCCATCAGTATCAGGTAAGTTTGATTTCACTGTATCTATGGGTCGAAGGCACCAATACCGATCCACTAGTTTATGTTGTGGTATGATGATTGTCTTCGTGACAACTGTCAGTTATGTATGTGTTTGCTTGATGACTCTGTGATTCTTTTGCTATGATATTATGTGGTAGTGGTAGGGGTGAAATAGACCCGGTATCCGGTTGAAATAAACCGAAGGGGACTGCAAGCATCCATATATGTTTGACTGTATCAGGTTGAAATAGACTGAAGGGATTACAAGCACCCAGATATGCTTGACTGTATCCGGTTGAAATAAACCGAAGGGGATCGCAAGCACCCATATATGCTTGGTTGTATGTTTGTATGATATGGGGTATTTTGGGGGAACTCACTAAGCTTTGTGTTTACGTTTTTTAGTTTATGTTTCAGGTACTTCTAGCTCGAAGGGGAAGGGCCTGGCCTGATCGCACCGTATCACCCTATGATTTTCCTCATTATGAGATTTTAGGAATTTGTACTCTGATAAACTATTGCAATGATACACTTTCGACTGTTTTGATATGATTATCGTATGTTTTGAATGAATTTAAAAACAAAAATTTTATCTGTATTTTGGGATGTTACATTTATGGAAAGTTGGAGCCTCTCGTCGTGCTTATCAAGAAGGTTGTTAAGCCAGTAGGAAGCGACACGCCTCTTATTGGCCGCAACGCGTCTCATGAACCTAGTCTCGACTGATGGTCACAATGAGTCTGCCCGTTGACCGTTGACTTTTTGACTAGTTTAACTTTTGGTCAAACTTTGGTGGGTTATAGGATTTGAATGAGGTTTGGCCTCGGTTGGATGATTACGTGGTTTGTGCTAGCTGTTCGTTGCGGAGGCTATGGTTGGGATTCTTCTGCTAGACTCGAGTGAGCTTTCTAACTATATTCCGTATGACAATAGATATTCTTTGTATGATAGGATGTAGATACTGCTAATGTATGCTTATACAAGTAGACTAGATTAGTCTTTTGTATGTTTGTTGTTTGCTTGATTGTATGGTGCTTTTTTGTATCATGTTTGAGAGATTGATGACGGAACGACATTAGGCTATGAGTCTAGATACTCAGAGTCATTGACGGAACGTGTTAGGCTATGAGTCAACTGTTGAGTAATGTTTGAGGGTTGATGAAGGAACGACATTCGGCTGCGAGTCAACTATTAATGGCGGAGTGATGATAGGTTACAAGCCATTTGTTTGTATGCATTGTATGTGTATTGTTATATGTGATATCTTGGGGAACTCACTAAGTTTTATGTTTACCCGTAGTTTACAAATGCTTTTTCATGTTGTTCTAGTGATCAAGGCAAGGTGCGGCGTGACTGTACACTCATATCGTTGGGTTTTTATGATGTAGACTTCCACTGATTCTATATTATTACTCTGTTTTGGAAACTATGTTTTATAATGTAGAACAAATGTATTTTTATATTATTTGTGTGAATGAAGTTTGATATTATATTATATTCTGATAACGAAAAATTTGGTTTGAAATTTGGGACGTTACATACAATTTTTTTTAACGGCACAACTTTTGATAAATAGGGCACACCTTATGTAAATGTCCACATGATACTCTTTGGATTAACTTAAGATATATATATATATATATATATATATATATATATATATATATATATATATATATATATATATATATATATATGTCATGGAAGTTTATCATGTAGTATTTAACAACATTACAAATCATGTACATTCAATACAAACTGTTGATATGCAAAAATATTTTAAAAACTATGGATAACCAAAGTTCCACTTATGTCGCTAAACAAAATGCATTACAGAACTAGTACACATTTCAACTTGTCATTAAGCAAAATCCATTAAACCAGTTCAACTAGAAACGTTAACAACTTCCATTTCCTTTGGTTTAATTCTTGTCTAACAACCAAAACTTCTTGATTCATCTTTCATGTGGTAGTTGTTCATGTCATTTCCCTCGTATACCATGTTAAAAAGTTGAGAGAAGTTCAATCCTCCTTAATAAACAAAGATCTTTTTGCCACATATTATATTCTCATTTATTTTGCCACATGTAATTTTGTGGTTATTTTAAATTATTTTTTATTCCAATGTCATTTTATGTTTTTTTTATTTTATAAAATTCTAGATAGTATTAAAATACAATAATAAATACATATCAATTTCATTAATGAACTTTCCTTTAAATTTCATAGTTACTAAATTAAATATTCATTAATTTTCTTTATTTATTTAACTAAATATTTGTTCAAATTTAAAAGAAAAAAAAAACACTTTAACTTTTATAATTCAATATTTTCTTACTTTTTTTATAAATTCAAACTTCTCAAATGTTTAGAATTTTGTATTTAGTTTTTTTTTTATATAAACTCATGTAATACGTGGGTCTAACACCTAGTGATAAAACATATAAAAAAGGACTAAATATGTTAAAAAAAGTCATACCTTACTACCCTATCAAAGACATTAATCTTTTGTCTATCTACTATCATTTGTAATATTTATATATACTCAGTATATGCAAGGGTAGTTAAAACGTTGAAAAATGTAAGCAATGAGGATATTCTTGTTCATTAGTACAAATCAAAATAATATTCAAAAGTTTATAACATAAAATGCTCTAATAAAACTAAGCAACTGCAAACATTCGTATAGTGATTCCAGAATAAATAAAACAAACATAAAAGATCCCTTCAAAATTTTATGAAGCTCTAAAATCTCACACTTTAGCTTCATCTCCATGACAACAAATCCAAATCTTTTTCAAGAACCCTAAACTTCTTGTTTCTTCAAATCAAGAAACACTTTACCAATTTGCCCCTCACACGCCACACAAACTTCCGGATCCAAAGATTGAAGAAACTTAGCGGATAACTTTAAATTAGTCAAAAACGTAAATAATTTCCCACAAAACTTTCTCACTTCCGCCCTTTTGGATTGCTTTTCAGGCATATTCATCACCAATTCCTTAATCAAAACACAAATTTCAGACATATGTTTAATCACCATCTTCTTTCCAACATCGCTTCCTTCAATGTTCAAAGGCTTCAAAATCTCCAACACCAAATCAAGCCCTTCAACTCTCCGAAATTTCGATTTCGCCCCTCCACATTTCTCAACTAAAAACCCAAAAAAACGTCTCCCGATCCATGCCCACCTCCTAAAAATCTCCTTCAAAAAATTCAACTTCAGCATCGAGTTTTTCCCATCGAAATAACGGGTTAAAGCCCCTTTAAAAATCTCAAACACTTTCTCCAATTCATCTTCCTTGAAGCTTCTAGAATCAATGATCTTTAAAATCCAGTAGATTGAATTCTGGGCGAGATTCACAATCTTTCTATATCTTTGAAACGAAGCTGATTGTTTCTTTTTTGATGGAGTGATTGCTGATTTCTTCTTTTTGAAAGGTTTTGATGCCAATTTTAGATTCTTTTCAAGTAGAGGCTCGAGAAGTGATAGTTGTACAGATTCATCTTTTGGGTAATGTTTTGCTTTGAAGATTTTGTGTTCCATGATTTTACAGATCCTGTCACCTAGTTGCTCACTTCCTTCAGTTGTATTAGGGTTCACGAATGCTTGTGCAAGATTTGTGAACACCTTCAACACTTGTGGTTTACCTGTGCATGATATGATGTTAAATTAGATTAATTTACATTTTTGGCCCCTGAGTATAGCTGGTTTTTGAAATTCTAGTCTTGAAAGGTGTTCTCTTGCAAATTTGAGGTTTTTGTAACGTTTTTCAGGTTAAATTTGCAAAAACCAGCTATACTCATGGACTAAAAATACTAAAAAAATTGTTACAAAACCTCAAATAAAGACTAAAACTGCAAGATAACTCTTTGGGACTAAAATTGTTACAATAGCCCCAAATTTAGACCAAAATTGCAAAAGAACTTTTTTGGGACCAAAATTAGTACAAAAAACCTAAAAGAAAACCAAAATTGCAAAATTGGCTGTACTTAAGGACCAAAATCGTTACAAGAACATCAAATAAGGACCAAAACTACAAGATAACTTTTTGGGAGCAAAAATGCAAAAATCAGCTATACTTGGGTACCAAATTGAAAATTTGATTAAGATCGTTACAAGAATCTCAAATAAGGACCAAAATTACAAGAGAATTTTTTGGGACCAGAATTGCAAATGGCAGCTATACTCGGGGACCAAAATTGTGAAAATAACTAAAACGCACGAGAACTTTTTGGGATCTAAATGCAAAAATAAGCTATAATCAAGGACCAAAATTAAAAGAAAACACTTTTAGGGAATAAAAATGTAACTTACGATAAAAATATTATAAAAGTAAAAAACTTGCCTTGATTCTCATGGAGGTAGATTTCAAGCAAGGAAAGAACACGTAGTTTGAAAAGAACAAGCTGAGAATGAGCAGTTTCGCCTCCCGCTTGGTTTCGTTTCTCTTTAAAGATCTGAGCGAGATACGAATCCATTCTAAACATGGCTTCATCGTCCATTCCGCCGTCGGAATCGGAATCGTCTTTTCCGGCGGAATCAGCGGCCACGATTCCCTCGGAGTCTTCGGATTGGTCATCAGCGGCTTCACCGGTTTCCGCTTCATCGGAGTCTTCAGCTTCTTCGATTTCTAGAAGATCATCATCATCAGTGTCATCATCATTTTCAGTATCGGAATCTTGACGCCTTGCGGGTTTTAAATCCTTTTTTATAACTTTTAACATTCGGAGTAGACCATCGTCTGTCACATCATCACTGTAGTATTTGAAAACCTACAAAAAAGAAATCAAATAAGTGTCTATTATAACATTGTAGTGTCAATTCTTTTCTTATTAAAGAATTATACTTTGAAAACTCTATTTCAACTCCTTATGAACAAATCAATGATTCAATTAGTAGGATGCTATTATGAAGAAATCAATACAAGTATGTTGCTATACCTGCTCAATGGAGGAACGCATGGGAGCTGATGATTGTGGAAGCAATGAGAGGAGTGTATCAACAAATACATCCATTAACACAGGTGCATCATCACCATCTGCATCTGGTTCATCTTCTCCAGATGAATCAAGAAGATCGGGTGATGGGAAGAATTTTTTGCAGCAAATTATGATTTCAGAAGCAGCTTCAAAGAACTCCCCTGGTCTGAGTAAGATTTGGAGCAACAATTGGATGAGTAAGTACCTCAATGCATGCAATCTGTGAGCATCTGCACTCATCCCACAATTCCTTTCCTGAAATTGTTCAAACTCTCTTTTAAATGCAATATAATGAAAGGTTTAACTGGAAATATAATGTTGTAACCAAAAGAAATAGAAGTAGGATGCTGTAACACACAAATAAATGAAATGAAAGTAGGAGTGAATTACCTCTTTGGAAAGCCAATTTTCCATGGCTTGCAATTTCTTGAAAGCCTTCTCATCTTCATCACTCAATGACCTAAAGAGAGATACAGATGGAATGTTGCGCAAAACACTAAGAAATTTCATGAAATAAGAACCAAGATCATTAGCTTCTTTCCCACTTGTAACTGTATGAGGCCATTCTCCTTTTTGGGCATTGGCCAAAAGTAATTGCAGCTGTTCAATACACATCCTGCAAAGAGAACTTGAAGTTGCTGCTTTTGGCCATCTAAACTTCTGATCTAACTCAAATGAAGTCACTTCAGTCCCTAAAGATGAAGAGAACAACCCCTGAACAGCTAAAAACTTCAAGATTTCTTTCTGAACACCAAACTTTCCTTCACCTTCAGGCAGCTCCTCTGAATGCTCTGTCTTATCAAGCTTTGCATGTTTTAAAACACTTGGAAGTGAGTCCACAACCCAACTTTTGAGAAAATCTGAAGTGACATCTTTCTCTTCAATTGAACCAATTTCTGAATTATCATCAGTTGTTTGACTTTGGTCAGATGGTTCTTCTAAAGGTCGAACATCAAGAAACATGTCGATTAGGTTTTTAATGAAAAGCATGCAGCCAGGTTCAGTAGTGAAACCTGACATTAGATCTTTTACAGTTTTAGTCCTTGTAATGCAGTCAAATTTCCCATTGCTGTGTTTTTGTAGAGCCATGGTGACAGCCACCCGTTTTCCATCATCATTGCTGACCCAATCTGACAGCTTTTCAAGAAAGTATTGCGCAAACTTGTAAAGCCACGAATCCTTTGTGGAAAGTATGTCAATTAGACATTGGACAATCTTGTAGGATAAAACAATGGGTATGCAAGAAACAGGGAGTCTTGGTAGAACAAGAAGCATAACATCAAATACCAAGTGTTTTCGATCATGAGAGGATAAAAGAAGCGACCCTTCGATTATAACATCCCAGAAATTTTGTAGGTTTTTTTGTAGATCTTCTTCATAAGAACTCGATTTGGGTTTCTTTTTGTGCTTCTTTGTAGAGTTTAATCCTGTTGATGAATCAGGGCCTTCTGGGACAATATCGGGTAAAAGGATATTTACTAAAACAGGCCACACACCATGAACTCGAGGCTGACAAAATGTTGACTCCTGCAAATCCACAATAAAAACTTCAAAAATTACAACTTTAACCCTCAAACTGATGCAAATACCATGAAACCATTAAAAAAAATCACCTTTAGGCAATTTGAAAGAATGGATAGATGTTCAGGAGAGAACATTGAGCTAGAACTGTATGGATCTGGCAAAAGCTTCCCGAATGATCTGTTGTCATCAGATAGTTTTTCTCTTAGTTTAAGAGCTAGAAGTAATGCATCAGGATTTCCAGCTTCTGTGGCTCCTTCAAACCATTCATGGAGACCAGGGGCATCAAGAACTTGCTTCAAGACAACTTTAACAGGCAACTGCAATCCATTTTACACAGATCATGAAAGGGTATTAATGGAATGATAAAAAAAAATTGTTTTATCCTATCAATTATTAAGTACCTTTTCAACTAACTGCAGGATAACAACAACAGCAGGCTCCTGGAGATAACGTTTCTTGGTGGCTAGTGTAATAACAGCACCAGTGAATTCCTTAATATACTCGCTTTCCTGAATCAGTCTTCCTGATCTTGCAAGAGCACCATAAGAAAACAAACGACCTAAAAGACAATCTTTAATTTCCTGTATGACATAAATAAATACACAAACATTTAGAAAGGGAATAAATAAGTCATCAGTCATGTTCAAAAGAGATTACTATCTCACCTGTCCCTTCATAGAAGAAGAGACTTCCAATAAGTCAACTATTAGTTTCAGCAAAGAGTCCAATGCAATATCAGAAACTGCACCAACTAACATAGTCAAGCCCAATGCAAACCCTTGTCTTGCACACTGCAAAAGAATAACCAAATAAGCACCTGCTAGTAAAGACAACAATGGTCATATAAGTAAAATCAAAGTAAGCACACACCTCTCTTGATGAGGAAACACCACGAACAAGCCTTCTGACAGCATATCTTAAGGAAGGTGCACAGTTATTCAATCCATCGTCTTTCTCAGCTTCCAATTTCAACCCACCGTCAACATCTTCCTTCTTCTCGAGCATATTATAAGCCTTCTGAACCGCCTGCAACTCCATCACCAATCTCTCTGCAGCAGCTTCTCTTACTGAACCATCAGCAGATCCCAAATCCTTAAACACGCCTATATGAAACTCAGGCAAACTGTTACTTGTTCTACTCTTCTCAACTTCTTTGACCTCCAAATTTGCTAGAATTGGCTTCACTTCAGCGTTATCACCCGATGTAGCGCGGTGTTTTTCTTTATCTAATGCTTTTCGTTTTTTCTTCCTCTCCATTGGTTTAACACCATTGGAGCTGTTATCGTTATTATTTGATTTTTCTATCTCCTCTTCGTTCTTCTTCACCTTTTTAATCTTCTTTTTCAAATGCTCACTCGAACCTTTGCTATCAGAGCTTGTATTGCTCTTCTGGATATCTATTTCTTCTACACTATCAGAGCACCTTTTCTTACTACCCATTGATGTCAACGAAGATACAACGTTTAAGAAATATCTGTTAAATCAGAAACAAAAACACATAAACACAGAGATTATTGGAGCATAAGAGCATAATATCGATTATAATGAGCATTTTACTCGAATTAGGGGATACGAACCTATTTTGCAACGATTTTGTTATCTGAAGTGCGTTAGGGTTTTGCTAAATCCTAACGGAAAAGATGAAACGGAGCGTTAGTGTGGTTTCTAGTATCGGCAATGACGAACGAAGGTGCCCTAGTTTGGAACACTATAAACCCGCCGCTTATGTTAGTTCTTTATAGAAAGTTACACTTGCACCCCTTCTATTTTGGATAACTTTCGATTTAACTCCGAACAAAAAAATATTAGAACGGCGGAAAATAAAATAAAAATAAGAAAAATACAGCCAGCTGGACCAGTAACAAATAGTGCAAATTTGAAATTACACAGATACGAAAATATGTTAGTTGACATGTGTTGCCATTTTGACATGGTTCTCTTTCTAATTTGCTTAGCTTTTTTTATGAGTATTAAAATATAATTAGTACCTAAACAGATGTTTGATGACACTTAGGTGCTTTGAAAACAAGTAGAGAGGTTTAAAAAGTAGGGTAAATTACACCATTCGTCCCTCGTACATGTGTCCAAAAGCACGTTTAGTCCCTATTTTCAAAAATTAACTCAGATCATCCCTTATATCATAGAAAGGTGCATACTTCATCCCTCGTTAGTTTAAATTTGCATGTTTCATCCCCTGTGAGACTTGAAATGACCAAAATGCCCTTTGCAATTTCTTTTTCATTTATTTTTAATAGTTTTGATTATTTTTAGTTATTAAAAAATATTTAAATTAAAGTTATGGGTCCAGCTAACACTTTTACATGTTATTTCTCTTTTTTTGAAGAACACTAAACCGCCACACTCATCGGAAATCTGCAGCACCATCGAAAACTTGCACAACCACCACCAGAAACATAGACAACCACCACCAGAAATCTGATCTCAGCTCACCCCACCCCCTTCGAACACCACCTATCACCGCTCAATCATCACTACCAGAAAACCCAAAAAATATAAAAAAAAAAACAATTATTATGCAAACAATCCATAATTAGGGCAAAATCAAAATGGGGAAGACAGCGTTCTTCTCCAACCAGACGTCGTCGTCCCCTCCACCTCCGACCAGACTTCGCTAAACCACTCTGTCTCTTTCTTCATCTCTAAACCAGACGTCTCCTGCACCACCACCTAGAAGAGTTCTAAGAGACGATCTCTAGCGTTCATATCGGCGGAGTGCAGATCCACGAAGTGCAAATCCATGGATTACAACGTCAGTGGCTTGCGGGGGAAGACAGTGGTGGATTGGAGGCAACACATGGAGGATTTTATTTCAGTTCCGGAAAACCGATCTCCTTGATCTCCTCTTCCTCTTCTTCTTCCTCTCATCGATTTTGTTTCCATCACTTTCTTTCTCCCTCTGATCGGTGGGTTTAAAGGAGAAAGAGGGATAATTTTTCTACTGGAAACCACCCTAAACACCACCATCTCAGTTGGATATGAAACTCCCATCTGAAACACAGATTTGAACCGCCACCAGCTTCTTTCTCTCTCTACTGTTGCTTTTGTTCTACATCATCCATTGAGGGTGGATGGTTTCATGATCTCGTCGGAGTATTTCAGGGGCGCCGATCATTAGAGAGGAAGATGAGTTCGAAAGGAAGATGAATAGGTAAGAGAGAAGGATAGAATCAGGGAAAGGGAAAGGAGGGTGGGTGGGTTTGGACAGAATACTTTTTTATTTTTTATTTTTTGTATTAATTTAAACTGATAAATAAATTAAAATAAATTAAAAAACAAATTATTAAGGGCAAAATAGTCATTTTATGTCGATAGGGACTAAGCGTGCAAGAAAAAACAAAATCAGGGACGGTCCGAGTTAATTTTTAAAAATAGGGACTAAACGTGATTTTGGCCACATGCATGAGGGACGAATGGTGTAATTTACCCTAAAAAGTAAAAACATTATTTTTAGGATTTCTTCGCTGAAGAGCACTTAGATTTTCTAAGCATTCGTGTGTAGGGAATAAATAGGGTTTGTGGTGGAGATTTGGATACCAACTTGGATCGTGATATCACTTTCCGAACTGATATTTCTACCCTATGCCTGGGTTACAAGAAATTCAGCCTAGGATAATCCAAGTGGACACTTACGATTCTAGGCACAGAAATCACAAGTCAATATGCTAGAGGATTCTGAGAGTATGATGAAAACGAGAGCTTAAGAACGTATATCTCTTCTGAAAAGAAGAGTCGTTTATATAATAAACGATATTAGGGTTTCGTTAGGGTTGGGCCGTCATTAGTTGCTTTGGAAGCAAGTCATAATAATCCGGATTTAATGAGGATTTAGGGTTACCAAAACTAACGAGTTTCGTTAGTTTTACCATAATCACCCTCAAGAAATTGAATTTTCCACTATGTTCCCATATGTAAAATTTGGTGCCCCTTGGACCCCGCTAGGGGCGCTGCCCCTAGACCCTGCCAAAGGGGCGCTGCCCCTTTGGAAACCCCGGACCCCAGACTGGTCGTCGATCCGGCTTCTAATTCGATCTTATACATGCGTGCACTCCGCACAAACCCCGTACATATATTAGAGTACAAATTATGAAGCCCCTTAGTTCACATGTTAGTTCCAGTTACTTAAAATGACATGGTGACACTAAAATCACCAACATCGTCCTTTAAAACAAATGTGTTTTGAGTTTTTGTATATATATCATTGTGTTTTATAGTATACCTCTCATTTGAGGATGCATGTGCATGACTTTTCTCCATCTCTCTTTCATTTCTCTCACGCAAAAGGATTGCTAGATATGTTCTCATACTCTCTTTAAGTCATTACTGAGATTGATTTAAAGATTAAGAAATTTTAACTAGCATCGTAATCAAGTTTAGCTATTGTTGGTGTTTCCATCTAAGGATGAGTTCTACTATACATACTAGTATACTACATTAACATTCAAGTCTCATCTTGAGGGCTCAAAAAACTACAAAGGTTGTTAATCTTTTTTCCTTCTATAATTGTGTTTTCTTTCCAATCTTAGCAAAATGATCATTTGGTGAGAATAAACTAGTTTAAGTTATTCAAAGTTAAAATGCTTAAGTTGTTAATCTTGAATTTTTAAAACTAATTTTTGAATAAAAACTCAATAGGTTCACTACAGCCTAGTCTCGGTTTGAGCGATCTAGAAGAATTGATCCAAGCTATTGTATCATGGAAAACAAACACCATAGCGAACAAATTTGTTTTAATGATATTGCGTTCAACACATGCCTCAACAACCTTAACATTTTCTGTTCTTTCATTCATTACCGTTATATTTTGCTTAAAACGATTTTCATTAATCTTTTTACAATGATTTGATCATAGGAAGCTCACGTCCAACCAAAGAAGATTGAATAAGGAATGCAAGAAGAATTATGCCAAGAGAGAAGTACCCCTAGATAGTAGAGAATTAAAAAAAAATCTAAAAATTCACGTTAACGCCATTTTAGCACCTCATGGATAAAAGGTGGGTAAAAATGCTACGGGGCACGCTACATAAGCTTGTAACATACTAAGGTGCTGTTTGTTTTTTGGAAAAAATCTCTTCACACCTCTTATTGTTGCGTGGCGCAGCACAAGCGCAAGACTTTTTATCTCGCAGTTGTTTGTTTTTTATAAGTTTTCAGAGTCAAAAACCTTTGTGCGTGCTCTGTTTGGCGCAACACGTGTACTGCCTCTTCCAACCTCTTCTTCTTCTTCTTCTTTTCTTACTGAAATTTTGATTACATGTTGTTGAAATTTTATTTCACCTTTTTTTTCGTTTTTTTTGTTTATTATTGTTGAATATTTTTTTCGTTTTTTTTATATTCAATAATGATAATTTCTTGATGAAATATCATTATTTTTTACTAAAATATCTTTATTTTTTTGTTGAAATATCATTTTTTTTACTGAAATATCATTAATTCTTGCCGAAATTTTATACATTATTAAATTTTACGTATTAAAAAACTTTCTTCGGTTTATAAAATTAGTTTATTTTAATTTTTTAATATCTGCAGCAGTATCAGATGTTAAAAAAACAAACACGCTTCTTATTACAGTCTGCAGCCGTTTGGTCCACCTCTTCTACTGCAGAGGGTTGCAGAGATGGTCCGCAGACTTCATGAATTTTTGCTTCAGAAAATCAAACAACACCTAAACTTGTTATACTATGTGTCAATGGTTAAATAGAAAAACAAATGACAATTTAAGGGCTTAACTAACACGTTTTGAACTTAGATGGCCAAATGGTGATGTTTTTGTAACATGAATGGTCAGTTAACTCAAAACTCCAAAAAATATTACTATTTTCATAAAGTTAACATAAACAAAAAATAATGAAAATTTGCTTACATATAAGCCTTGGTACGAAGGTTCCTTGCCATTTTATATAATCTTTTACATGAAAACAAATGTTTTTACTTCCTTACGCCTTTAGGAATACAAATCGCGGATGGGGTTCATGGTCACGACCCACAATGACATTTCACCATTGTAACAGCCCAAAAACCAGATAAAATTTTTCATTTTCAAATAGGAGATTACAGTCATAAATTGTTTCCAAAAACCATTACAGAATAAACATAATTAATTATTAGAGTAACAATATCAGTAAGTGCGGAAAACAATGGGGAATGAATGTTGCGCCATCAAGTCGGGTCCGTCCCTTTAGTACCTGAAACCTCAATACAAACTGTAAGCAAAAGCCTAGTAAGTTTCCCAAATATCACATAACATACAATCTCAAAATACCACACAAAACACATATGATTGACATGGGTTACCCCCATGATCTTTTCCCTATAATGCCATAGGCTACCACCATGGTATGAAATCCAAGTGCCATGGGCTACCCCATGGTTTTTATCAGGGTCGGTCATTTAATTTTGAAGGCCTTGTGCGAATAATAAAATATGGGCCAATATATATATATATATATATATATATATATATATATATATATATATATAAGTAAAATAAATCTAACGGGGTGATGAATTACATGAGGAAAAACAAAATAATTATTAAACTGATTAAATGGAAACAAATGTAAATTTATCAATGTTAGAAAGGTTAAATTTGTAATTGAAATTGATTTACTAAACGAAAATAATTATTAAATTTGAAGGGCCGAGAATGTAACTTCCATAGAAGTACTTAAAAAATATGTAAAATTGAGATTCGTGGGGATCGAACCAACGCCAAAACAGCAAAGGAAGCGCATAGACGAGCGCTTTGGCCGGCTGAGCTAACTAAATTTTTGCTAAAATTCGGACCCTATTTTTTTCGGGGCCCTGTGCGGCTGCACACTTTGCACACCCTTAGGGACAGCCCTGGTCTTCCATGTCATGGGTTACCCCCATGGTCTTCCATACATGTGTCACGGGCTACCCCCAAGGTCTTTCAGTCAAACAACACATTGACAACTATCATTCTGCATGTCAAGTAATGGGCCGACATTGGTGCCTTCAACCCATTGATATAGTGAGAAGACTCACCTCGGTCTGTTGGTAAATATTGACTGCTCGGCTATCGATCCGACAATCTCACCTTAAATATACACAATTACCCTAATTAGAATTAGGTCACAGACTTAAGACATGGGCCAAAACCCTAAGTCCAACTCCTAGAATATGTCTCATTTCGCCCATCCCATAATGAGCCTAACCATATTCGACCCATCCACAATAACGGGCTCCATGGCCCAAAAGGCCCAAAACATGTCACGCAAGGCCTACAATAAAAAATTGGGCCCACCTATCCTAAAAAGGCCAAGGCCCAATACTAGTTAAGGCCCAGAAGTCCCAAGAGTCCAATACTTGTCCAACAGCCCATTGGGCGTACGCGCAACGTGATCATCAGTATGCTTAGCGTACTCGATCTTCAGGCAGTATTATGCGCATACATCTTAGTACGCCCAGCGTACTAAGCTGTTAAGCATATTTAGCCATTAAGTGCTTAATCCATGCAGTCACTTCGCCAACTTCCAGATCTTGGTCATTTAAGGGGTCCTAGGGCATAAAGTTGGCAACTTTATGCCTTTGCATGCCTTATGGGAGCCCAACATCTCATTTTGTCCATTAAAACTTACTTTAAGGACCTATACTCATGCATGGTGCCATAACAACCATCAAGATAGCATTTTTATGCCTCTAACACACCAAAGGGACTAAGATCTAGCATTACAAGCTTCTGGAGTTGCTCAAATGCACAAAAGAGAATCTATGGACCAAAAACGAGCTTATGAACAAACCCTAACTCTAAGTATCAAAAGGATTAACAATGTAGGAGCTTTTTACCTCCAAAAGTCTCCTAAGATGATGTAGATGGAGGATCTTGAAGCTCAACCACGTCCAAGGCTTGCACACCAAGTTCTTCTTCTTGCAAACACACCAAAAAGGACCACAAGGTCACTTTCAAGCTCAAAGATCACACTCCAAAGCAAACTAGGGTTTTAGGAACATTTAGAGGTATGGAGGCTGATAATGGAGAAGGCCCAAAGGTCATAAATGAGCTTAAATAAGGCTCATGTCCGAAAAATTAGGGTTTTTCTTTTGGCCACGTATGCCCCGCGTACATCTTCGTACGCCCCGCGTACATGGTTCAAGTTTGCAATCCCTCCACCCATGTACGCTAAGCGTACATATATGTACGCCCAGCGTACGGAGGACCTCTTTTGCAAAATAAACAATGATCCAATGACTAAAGATAACATACCCGAATCTGAGTGTTACAACCACGATCGTGCATACCACCTTGGTTGCATCGCGACGGTCGTGGTGTGATATCACCGTATTTTTGAACACCCAATGAGAAGGAAGCAACGATCATTTTTCTTAAAAAATCAAATTCAAAAAAATCCATATTCCTCTATATATCACTCCACTTTCACATATAAACATCACTCTCTTTTATACTTTTTAACACAACAAATATTACTTTTTAAAAAAATTATGATTCAAATGACGATGAGTTTATCGCAACATTCTTTAATGTTCAAAACATTGTTAATGGAGATCGCATGAAAAACAGCATGAACGTCCACGAGTAATTTTATCTTTAAATTGTGTTTTTTTTTAGAACTTTTATTTAATGTAATTTTAAAAATATTTGAATGTTCGATATTTCTTGTATATGTTTGTTTTTATTTTATTTGCTTAATTTTTGGTGTTTTTTAAATTTATGCATATTAATGTTTTTATTTTAATTAAAAATCTAGCATATTCATTTAATTTTAGTTAAAAAAGATGATGTGAAGTGTGGGTATACCAAACTAATATGGAATTTATATGGTGATGAGGTGACAAGTGGTATAACATTCCAACATATTTATGATAGTGGTATGTATACCAAATGATCTATAACATAATTCCCGTAATTTTAAGTGTGGCATAATGGTTAGAACTCAGAACCATACATTTGCTCTTCTTAGGACATCGGGTATACCATACACAACGTTTGTTTGTAATTGTTTGTGGTCAGGTGGCCATGACCATGCACACTATCCCCACCTCCATGGTCATGCAATCGGCAACCTATCTCTCTTCTTCGTTGGGAGTACAACGACAACCGCAGTGGTAGTGTGTGGTAGTGTCGCTTGTTGACCTGGAAGTTCTCCAGGCTTCTTGCCTATAAGCATACTGGACGACTTTAAAGGTTCAACTTGTTTGGGTATGCAATCAATCTTTTCTTTTTATTGTTCGAAATTATATCAATTTATAGTAGTGCCAAAACGGAGATTTTAAAAGAATTGTTTGGAAACTTTTGATAAGTTAGTGAGAAAAAACTTATGGAAACAAGCGATTTTTGAAAAAATCTATATCCGAACACTAATTTTAGCTTTATACCAGTCTGAAACTGATAGTAGATTAAAAAGCTCTTTAAATAAAAGTTTAGCCAAACACTCTCGGCCTTTTTACAAACTACATTGAGTAATATGCTCCATGGATTAGGATTACCCTTATTAGTTTGTACTTTGTTTTTCATAGTTCCCCAAGGATAATTCAAGAGTCGAAGCATATCTAATCAAGCTATCTTAATACAGGAAAAGACAATTTTGCCATTTCAGATAAATAAACAAATTAAAACGATATTAACTTTTTTTGCTTGCGTGATGGATGCCATTCAATGACACCAATACAACTACATCAAAAAAGCGTTAAACATTTCCATGATTATTTCTACCACAACCCACTCACCTTAAGTTTTTAGTTACAAAAAAACATCTAATAACAATTTATCCCCTCTACTTCTTTACCTCCTCATATTCCGCCTCCGGCGCCTGACCACCACTACCACCACCCTGCGACCCCGAATCACCACCACCACCGCCGCTACCCCCACCTTGCATATGCTGACCGATCTTCGACTGCGCCTTATTCGCCGCATCAATCTTGGCCTGAATCTCCGCCGCATCTTCACCACCAGCCGCCTTCCTGAGATCCGCCACCGCCGCCTCGATCTCCGCCACCACATCCGCCGGAAGCTTCTCCTTATACTCATTCAAATTCTTCTCGACACTATAAATAGTTGTATCCGCATTGTTCTTGGCATCAATGAGTGTTTTCCTTTCGGCATCCTTTTGGGCATGGAGTTCGGCATCTTTGACCATTTTTTCAATCTCGGAATCGGAAAGACCACCCGAGGACCTAATGGTAATTTGTTGTTCTTTTCCGGTGGATTTGTCTTTGGCTGAGACTGTGACTATGCCATTGGCATCGATGTCGAATGTGACTTCGACTTGTGGCATTCCACGTGGGGCCGGAGGGATTCCCATGAGCTCAAATTCCCCTAAAAGTTTGTTGTCGGATGCCATTTCACGTTCTCCTTGGAGGACTTTGATTCCCACTTGGGTTTGGTTGTCTGCTGCTGTGGAGAACACCTGTCGATACAACCGGTATGGAATTCGTCAGCGGAATTGGAATTAGGGAAAGTGGATTCCGACGGAACCGGAATTCGAGATTCCGTTCCGTCGTTTCATGGTGTGTTTGGTTTCACTTGCTTGATAGATAGGTGGAAGGAACTTGATTCCGTTCTTTTTTATTAAAAGACCAAAATACCCCTGTTCTATATGTTTAAACAAATAATTACGTATAAAGATCCGACTACAAGGGTATTTTGGTCTTTTAACTCCTTCCAAGTGGTGTGTTTGCTAAATACCCTTGTTCCATGGATAGGTGGAAGGAACTCAATTCCATTCTTTTTAATTAAAAGACCAAAATACCCGTGTTCTATATACTTAAAGAAATTGTTACGTATAAAGATTGATTACAAGGGTACTTTGGTCTTTTAATTCCTTCCAAACCAAACGCTCCTTATCACATGTTTGGTTAGCTGGAAACGGAATGGAGTGACTTTAATAATAAAAATCAAAGAATTTTTATAATATACTTGTAAAAAAATAACTTTTCTTAATACATAAAAAGGATATTTTGGTCTTGCTTTTCTTAATATAGAAGAAGGGTATTTTTTGTCTTTTAATAATAAAGGAAGAATGAAATTAAAATTCCTTCTACCCATTTATACAAATGGTGTGAGAAATCCAGAACATGCCAGGAATGGAATCTTGAATTCCAATTCCGACGGATTCCATCGGAATCGGAATCCACCAACAAAACACACTCTCAGAGAAATGATATGATGAATTTACCTGACTTTTCTTTGTTGGAATTGTGGTGTTTCTACCAATGAGTTTAGTGAAAATCCCACCAAGTGTTTCAATACCAAGAGAAAGAGGAGTGACATCAAGAAGAAGCAACTCTTTCACATCACCTCTCAGAATTCCACCTTGAATTGCTGCTCCCATGGCAACTGCTTCATCAGGATTCACTCCTTTACTTGGAGTCTTCCCAAAGATTTCAGTAACAACCTCCTGAACCTTAGGGACACGTGTCATTCCACCCACCAGAAGAACTTCATCAACCTCTTTTGTTGTGATTCCAGCATCCTTCACACAGTTTTTACATGGATTCCTTGTTCTTTCAATCAAATGGTTAACCAAAGCTTCAAATTTTGATCTTGTCAGTGTGATATTCAAATGTTTCGCACCAGATGCATCAGCTGTGATGAAGGGAAGGTTGATGTCTGTTTGGGTTGTGGAAGAGAGCTCAATCTTGGCTTTCTCAGCTGCTTCCCTTAGTCTTTGAAGGGCAAGACGGTCTTTTGACAGGTCAATTCCTTCTGTTCTTTTGAATTCACTCACAAGAAACTCCAGCATTGTGTTATCAAAGTCCTCTCCTCCAAGGAATGTATCCCCATTCGTTGCTTTAACCTGTATGGAAGAAAAATAAGTTTCAATTTTTGTCCCTGAGCTTGTTCAAAAACTGCCTTTTTGATCCCAAATAGTTTACTCTTGCAATTTCATTGCCCATTTTCAGTTGTTGCAAGAAGAAACTATATGTGGCCAAAAGTGAATTTTTTTAACAAACTCAGGAACCAAAAACATAATTTATTCAAAAAGAAAGTATGGGAACTGGCACATTGATTTACTAGAGAATAACAAAAGGGTATTGTTGTAAAATTGCAAACCTCAAAGACACCATTTGAAATCTCCAAAATGGAAACATCAAAGGTACCACCACCAAGATCAAACACAGCAATAAGACCCTCTTTGTTATTCAATCCATAAGAAAGAGCAGCAGCTGTTGGCTCATTGATGATTCTTTCCACATCAAGTCCAGCAATTCTTCCAGCATCTTTAGTTGCTTGTCTTTGGGCATCATTGAAATAAGCTGGAACAGTAATAACAGCTTTATTGATTGTCTTTCCAAGATACGCTTCAGCTGTTTCCTTCATTTTAGTGAGAACAAATGCACCGATTTGGCTTGGAGAGTATTTTTGTCCACTGGCTTCAACCCAAGCATCTCCATTTGGAGCCTTGACAATCTTGTAAGGAACCATTCCCATTTCCTTTTGTGTTTGAGGGTCATCAAATCTTCTTCCTATTAATCTTTTTGTACCAAATACAGTGTTGGTTGGGTTTGTTACTGCTTGACGTTTGGCTGGAGTGCCTACAATTAGCTCGCCTTTTTGATTGAATGCTACAACTGATGGAGTTGTTCGTGAGCCTTCAGAATTTTCAATGACTTTTGCAGACTACATAAAAAGGAAACAACAATCAGAGTTTTATCTTTTAGCACAACTATGAATGGGATTTGAAAAGATGAAGTATTATGGATCTTACCTTTCCTTCCATAACTGCAACACATGAGTTTGTAGTACCCAAATCAATCCCAATAACTTCATTTCCTAGAGGTCTTGAGCTGCATCAGGCATAAAGATTAGCTAGAATGAATTTGAAAATAAAAAGCAGAATTAGTAACAGGGAGAACCTAGTTACCTGAAAGGTCTGGAAAGTATCCCCATCTTGTGACTCAAATGTGACCCAACCCATGATTGTTTGGCTCCACCTAACTGCACAAGCATTAATATAGATTACATTAAATTAATAGTCTCTTATGGGTCGATTGGCAAAAAAACAAGTATTGCTTAAGAGATCTTTCTTTATCTAGCTAGCGACAAAAAAATTAAACTTTACACGAAATTCAAATATAGAAGACACCAAAATAACTTTCTACACAATGTTTGATTCTTTACATTCAATAATCTAAACAAAGATGTGTCGTCCAAAAGCTCATCTCATAAGCCAAAAATGTCATCCAAATGAATTAGATCAATGATTTAAGAAAACAGAATAAACATGTATTTTGCCTCAATAGATAATACACATGCAAAGATCCTCACAAGATGTAATTAGATCAAAAGAAAGCACAAACAGCACGAAGATCACAATTTTATATACAAAGTAAAAAGTTTGAATAACAAAATATATCCAATAAACAAATAGCTCGACCATATAAGACGTGGATAAAACAAATACGATAGAAAAAGAGACGCATGATTCAGAAACACCAAAACAGAATGTTCACGTCGAGCCTCTGGATTTTTTTGCTTCAACCAACCGACTACAGCACACAGAATTATAGAAACAAAAGAAAGCAATTGCAGATCAAATGGATTAAAGCAGGAAATTGAAGCGAGAAGTGCATACGGATTTGAAGGCTGATAAAGACGCAGAAGAGATGTCTCTTCGACGAAGAGATCTTAGCAACGCGGTGGTCGCCATATAACGCCGGACAATGAAGCAAAGAGACGATCGATTCGATGAAGTGAAGTTCAGAAATCAGAGGTTTAGATGAAGGAAGGGTTTAGGGTTTTCGTAGAGAAGTGATATAAAAAGGGGGGCAGAATTTTCTAGCGACTGTTGTGGGGAGGGCCTGGTCTGCGTGGAGGTGGCGTTATCTAGTTTTTTTTTATTTCCTTCTCTTTTATTTTTCTAGATTAATCATATATAAAAATGTTGGTGGAAATCCTAAAATAATCATATCATACTATGGTATAACTAAATTAGACATTTTTTTTTGTATGAAGTATGAACATATATATTTAGAATCTTCATAATCTTTAAAAATTTTAATTTGATATAATTAATTTATTAACTTAAAATATATCATTAATTTTTTTTCTAGGTCACGTTACAAGTGGACCTGACAAGATCGAAGCGGTAATAAAGTAGGATCCTCCAAAGACTCCATCAGAAGTTCGTAGCTTCCTTGGACTAGCAGGTTATTATCGACGATTCATAGAGAATTTCACTTCAATTGCAGCTCCATTGACAAAACTAACGAGAAAACATGAGAAGTTTAATTGGACAAATGCCTAACAAAAGTATTACAACGGTTAAATGAAACATTGTGTCAGACCGATATTAGCCTTACCGCGAGGTGAAGAAGATTTTGTTGTTTACACTGGTATTTCTCAAATCGGCCTTGGATGCGTCTTAATGCAGAGAATTTGAGTAATTGTCTATGCTTCGAGGCAATTAAAACCGGCTAAACAATCATACCTTGTCCATGATTTAGAACTTGATGCGGTAGTTTTTGCTTTGAAGATCTGGCGACACTACCTTTACGGAATAAAGTTTCAGATTTTTACTGATCATAAAAGTTTGAAATATTTATTCGATCAAAAGGTTATGAATATGCAACAACAAAGATGGATGAAGCTACTTAAAGATTATGATTGTGAGATTCACTATCATCCTGGAAAAGCTAATGTAGTAGCCAACACATTAAGCCGAAAAGAGAAACCGATTCAGATCACCTCCGTACGAATGGGAATCGTTAGTCAACTACCAGATCTGATTAGAAAAGATCAAAAAGTAGTTGAGAAATCAGAGAATTTGAAACAAGAAGATATGATTAATTATATTAACTAATTAACTGAGAACTCACAAGGTGTAAACAACATTTATGAGGCGTATATGGGTCCCAAAATATGGCGATGCGAGAAAGTTAATACTCGATGATGCTCATAGTACGCGACATCCTGGTAGTACAAATATGTACCGAGATTTGAAGAAGGCGTATTGGTGGCCCGGGATGAAAAGAGATGTTGGTAAATATGTCGGAAATTGTCTAACTTGTTTACAAGTAAAAACAAATCACCAAAAACCAGGAGGAGAAGTCCAATCGTTACCTATTCATGTGAGAAAGTAAGACGATATCACTATGAATTTTATTACGAAGCTACCACAAACCTCAAGAGGACATGACTCAATTTGGGTTGTGGTCGATCGCTTGACCAAATACGCTCGATTTATACCTATAAAAGAAAGTCTTTCTATTGATCGGTTTGAAGATATCTATATTAACGAAGTGGTAAATTTTCATGGCGTACAAACTTCTATTGTATTTGATCGAGATAGCCGATTTACATCCCGATTTTGGCAAAGCTTTCAGAAACAAATGGGCTCTAAATTATTGATGAGTACCGCATATCATCCCCAAACTGATGGGCAAAGTGAGAGAACGATCCAGACACTTGAAGATATGTTACGAACTTGCATAATTGTTTTTGGAGGCAACTGGGATGAACACTTATCATTGGTAGAATTCGCGTACAATAATAGCTACCATTCTAGCATTCAAATGGCACCATTCGAAGCACTATATGGAATACCATGTAGAACTCCAACATGTTGGACTGAGGCTGGAGAAATACCATTGGCGAAACCAAAGATTGTGGAAGAAACCGAAACTAAGATCAAGGAGATTAGGGAACACATGAGAGTTGCTCAGCTTCGTCAACAACATTATGCAAGAGACGAAAAGCGTTAGAATTTAAAGTTGGTGACATGGTGATGTTGAAAGTTTCACCATGGAAAGGTATGATTCGTTTTGGCAAATGAGGAAAGTTGAGTCATCGATATATTAGACCTTTCCATATAATACAGAGAGTCGGAAAGGTTGCATATCGATTAGATTTACCCACAAGAATTACAAGGTATCCATAATGTTTTTCATATCTCTTATTTGAGAAAAACCTTATTTGATAAGGCACAAATGGTACTAATAACTGAGATTGAAGTAATGAGAAATTGAGATATCCCGAGCAACCCGAGAAGATTCTAGATTAGAAAATAAAGAAATTAAGAAATAAAGAAATCGTATTGGTGAAAGTTCAATGGCGTCACCATAGACGTTCTGATGTAACTTGGGAACCCCAGGCTGAGTTTAAAGAAAAATACTCATATTTCTTTAACCAACCGATAATAGATTTTAGGGACGAAATCTTTTGAAGGACGGGATAACTTGTAATACTTGTTTTTGTGCATTTGACTTAATCTATGTTTAATAGCTTGAAATTTAGTATTAATGTATGAAAGTTTAGACATTATATCATTATGATTAGTATGAATGTTGTGTAATGCATCTAATTGAGAATTATTGTTTATGAGTCAAAAGAGGTCTTATGACATGAAGATTTAAATGAGTGAAGTTGATAAAAACTTTGTAATACATTAAGTGAAAGGAAAAATTGAGAAACAAGGAGTCCACGATGTGGCTAAGATGTCCACGAAGTGGTCGAGAATGAGAATCAAGTTACACAAATAAATAGTGACAACATCCTACTTTGAAGATGACACGATGTGGCGGAGAAAAGCCACGACGTAGGGAAAGTATGTTGCCCAATATTATTCATGATGGATTATGCTTTGTCGTATAAAGAAAACGTCACAAAAGATGCCCACGACGTGGCAATATGTGCCACGACGTGACGGCGCAACAAATGATAAAATAAGTTTCGTCCTTGAACAGAGTAATTCGATTCCAGCTCTATAGAAACACATACTAAGGTGCGATTTACACATACTAAACCCTCTTAAGTCCGATTTTGAAGAGATTGAAGGGATACAACTCCAATTTGCTGAATCAAGGTAAGGATAATCATTTATAACACCTTTGTTGTGAAATTAGGGCAAAGATAGAAGATTTTGGTTGAAACCCTAAACAAAGGGTTTGAGTTCAATTGATTAAATTGGGACATTATATGATATATTGTGGCTTAATTTCAGTTTAATATCATGTTATTGAACCTTGTATGTTAAATTTGATTCATGAGGACTAGGGTTCATGAGTGAAGAAATATGACTTAATAAATTAAGTCTTTGAATGATAAATTTTGATATATGTAACTATATAACAGGTAAGTTAAACCTGATATGAGTATTTGTGGATTGATATATTTATAGATTTTATTCTTAGTGAATAAATAATATCCCTTCGCAAATGAGAATTTATGTTTATGAGTTGAAATGTGTAATTGATATTGTTAATGATATTTATGAGATAATTGTGATTAGGAAATCGAGAAGAATGGTCGAACAAGGAAGTTCCAAGGTCGGGATATCATCTAAATAAACCATAAAGGCCAAGGTGAGTAAACATTGATTTACTCATATATTGATTTAGTATGCTTAACTAAATTCCAAGAATTTATAATTGCAATTTTTATGTTAAGAATATATGTGATTTGAAAGAGAATGATTGATAGAGGATAGAAATTGATACTAGAAAACCCACGAGAGGTGATTGGATGGTATCATGTATGAGAATTTCATTAAAATGATATGATGAAATCTTGATGATATATATAAGATGAGATTGAATGAGATAATTGAATTGTGATATGAGATAGTATCGGTAAACGGAGTTGATTAAGAATACCTGAGAAATGTGTATCATGCCCGCGAGGGGTATAAGAGTCGTTTTGATACAAAAGATGATTTTGTGATTATAATATCTTAAAGATATAAGAAAAAGTTACTCACTAAACCTTGAGCTTACTTTTGTATATTTCTTAATGAATGCTGGTAAAAGCATCATGGATAAGGGAAAGAGCTTGATGGAGTAGCCATAATGTGTTTCTTTTGATAACTAAACTTTGGAATGTTTTGTAGAATTGCAAACCTGGCTCGAACTCGATCCTGTATAACTATCTTTTGATGTAAATTATAACGACTTGTATGATGGCTTGTATGAAGTACATATTTAAAAATAATAAAAAGATAATAAAAAAAAATCTTATGTATTTTATTTTAGCCGGGTGTTACGAAGACGTAGTATGAAAAAACATCAACCTATTTAGTTTGTTAAGACACAATTTCATTAGTCGCAAACAAGCACCATTCAAGAGATTATGTAAATATTTGTTATGCTAATAAATTTTCAAAATGAACTTTTAACTTTTTAGTGTCCATGCTAATGAGGTTGGCTGGCTATCGTCCTTGGTCCATAATATTGGTTCATAACATGAAAATAATGAAATCGATATGAAATGAACCTTTAGATTTGACTTTTACAAATGAACAAATAACTTTTAAAGATAATGCCTTGGGAGGGTAAGGTATTTTAGCTTTTGGTCATATTTGGTCACTAAATTATTTTTGGTGTTTTATTAACCCTTGAACTTTTTGAAACGTATACATTATACTAGTATGACGAGGTACAATGGGTTTTTGTCGGTTTTCGTCATCTTTTCCGGCAAACATAGGTTTTCTGACCACCTTCTACGGCAGTGGCGAATCTAGAACAAAATATCACGTGGTTTCCAAACTAAGTGAAGCCGATAAAAAAATCAACAACACTTCTGAGGGGTCGGGTCGGGTCGTGTACGATTTAAAGAAATATAACTGAAAAAACCGATCAGCCACCACAAATTAAAATTTTAAAAAAAACCGACTGAAATATAATTGAAAAAACCGAACGATTTAATGAAAAATTAGTTGATTATTAATGCATTGCTACCTTATTGTTTTATAAAAACTATATATTATATTTAACAGCACAAATGTCTCATATAACTTATTTTTTGCCCTTTTTAAAATGATTTTTAAGACATTTTAAAAAAAACAAACTCAAGGTAGGTCTTCTGTTTTTTCTAAAGTAGTTCTTAATTTTTATGGTATATATATTATAAATGAAATTCAAATTTTAGGTAGGTCCTAGGACCTACCTTCTCATATGTTAGCTACGCCCTTGTTCTACGGCCAAACATGAATTTTTCGGCGAAGTTCTTTTTATGGAAGAACAAATTCCTTGAAAACACACACACCATCTTAACTCAACTCCATTTCTAAAATCGTTTGTGCATTGTGAGTCCAATCAATCGAAACCCATATCAGATTTCCTAGGTTTCAAGAGATTTTCGAGTTCTGAAATTCAAGGGTTTCAACGGTTTTTCAAGTTTTGAAGTTCAAGCTTTTTCTGAGTCCAGTCGTGCTCATTGTGTGGGTAAACCCATATACACACTGAATCGAAAAATCAAAGTTGCATCTATAACATAAATCACAAGTTAAAAACACTCGAAACTTGAATATGAACAAATGAAGAACAAACTCAAATATGGAAAACAAACCCATAACTTGTTCTTGTGTTCATCGTGTATATGTATAACCCGGAAAAGCCCTAAATCAAGGTTTCCTTCTATTGAAAACCCCAAAACCGAATCTAAATCAATGGTTTTCTTTTTCTAAAAACCCCCAAAATTGAATCTAAATCAATGGGTTCTTCATATGTGTGTTTGTGTGGGAGAAGAACAATGATTGTAGGTGGGTTCTTCTTCATCAAAATCGAATATGAATCTGAACAAACAAAATGAAGCTCCAAATGGAGCTTTATTTCTAAAATCATTTAGGGTTTTTTTTTTGTTCTTGTCAAAAATATGAAATGAAGCTTTGAAATCTAAAAGGAATCTTAAAATCTGAAGCTCGAAATCTGTCTATGTTCATGTTCCAGATCTTAGAACTCTATAGAAGCAAAGAAAGAAAGAGAAAAAGAGAAACAAGAAATCTAAAAAATGTGTCAAGAATTCATCTCGCCGGAAAATATATTTTGGCCAGAGAATATGACCGAAAAAACCATACTTCGCCGGAAAAGGCACCGAAAACCATAAAAACCTTCTATTACCGGTCATAATGGTATGTTTTAAACAAAAAAACAAGTTTAAGGGTTAACAATGCTTAAGTAACAAAATATATACAATGGGTATAGTTGGATACCCTTTCAAACCTAACTTTTAATATGTAATTGAAATAATATATTTGATATATTTAGGGTTTGGAAAAAGAAAAGAAAAAACATAATTGAAATTTTAATGCATAAAATTTCTCATGTGAGTGTGACCCTCTTCTTTGTCATCAGTTTGATGTACCATTGGTAATGCATGTAGTACAACATTCACAGCAATCTACTTTTTGGAATCTGGTTCGTTGTTATTTCATGTATGGGCCTTCCAATTGTCATCCTATATTTGATGAAAAAACAGTTTAAAAATAAAAAACGATACCTGCTCGAATTTTTAAATAATGGGTTTTATTTATTTTCTACCTATATAATGTATTTGAATTGACCAATTTTTCAATATTTCAACAAAAAGAGAAAAAAAAATCATCTGGCATATTAAAAGAATAAGAGTATTGTGACCATTATAAATTATAAATTATGGGAAAATCCAAAAAAAATATTAAAAATGCATCATGTTATTTTTGTGTCCATTAAAAGCGTTATATTTTCTGATTTTTGATAAAATAATGCTCCGGGACAGGATAATCAAAGAAAACTGGTCGTTATAGCTTACGTAGACTTAAAATGATATATTGCATTATTGATTTAATTATAAAGCTTACATGAAATAACAATTATAGTTTTTAGAAATTAATGAATAGCAAAATAGTAGCAGTTTTCTGAAATAACCATTTATATTTTTTGAAACTAATAATATTATATAATTTTTTTAGTTCCGTATAGCAGTATAGGATACAGAGTCCAGTACGGAAACATTAATTTAGCCAAAATCGAAAAATATATAATACTTATAAAAATATCATAGTGGTTTTGTAAGCATATGAGGAAAATACGTTGAGATTTTATAGGGTTTTCTCTAAAACTATCAAAGAAAATTTTATTTGATGGTTTTGAAAAGTCATGTAAATCTAAATAAAATCATTTTATTCCACACTTGTGTCTCAAATAAACCATTTTTCTGAAATCTGTTTTTTGAACATTTAACATTGTAATAGACGCCATACAAGATAAGTAAAAAAAGAATAGCATAATAATAATAATTATTATTAATTTTGATAATTATAATAGCAACAAAAATTATGATAATAATAAAAGGTCTTACACTTCTTTTGTAGTTGTGCTTCAGCCGGCTTAACCAGCAAAGTCCTGGTCATGAGTTGACTTAGCCAAGTGTTACATGCCAAACCTTACAAATCCAATGATTTATACTTTAAAGTTTAAACCACCACCACCTCTCAACCTTCACCCACCTATGGCTGTTTTCAGCAGCCCTATAGTTATTTTCCTCATTACCACCACCACCACCATCCTCCTCCTCCTTCCAGCACCTTACGCCACCGCTTTATCCTTCAAAAAAACCGGTTTCAGTCCAAACGACGGTGACATCACCTACGAAAAAGACGCGTATCCTTCAAACAATGCGATACAACTCACCACAAACCAACGCGATATTCATGCATTGGCTAGCATCGGTCGAGCTGTGTACTCCGAACCATTACACCTGTGGGACCACAACTCCCGAAACCTAACCGACTTCTCGACACGGTTCACTTTCACCATCAATTCTCTAAATAGCTCCAAGTATGGTGACGGGATCACGTTTTTCCTCGCACAAAACAGTTCCACGGTTCCTGATAATGTCACTAGGGGAAGCCTCGGGCTCAGGGATCCCGGTCAAGAGTTGAACTCAACCGACATACAATTTGTTGCGGTTGAGTTCGATGTTTTTCACAACGCGTGGGACCCGGAGAACGAACATGTCGGGATCGATATCGGGTCGATAGATTCGGTAATGAATGTGACGTGGCGGAGTAGGGTTAAAGAAGGTAAAACATATGATGCATTGATTAGGTATGATTCTAGTTTGCATAACCTTAGTGTTGCGTTCACCGGTTTCGGTCGAAGTGGTTCCCGTCTGACTCAACGGATTTATTACATTGTCGATCTAAGAGACCACTTACCCGAGTGGGTTGAATTCGGATTCTCCGGTGCGACCGAGAATGCTTCCGCTATACATAGTATATTCACATGGGACTTTAGTTCAAGTCTTGGTATCAGTGAGGATATAATGGATCCCAATCCCGATCTAGTTAGTCCAGGTCTTGGGAATCCTGTTCCCACGCCCAAGACCAAGGTTGGCTCTAAACCAACCGGTGTACTTGCTGGTTTGGTGATCGGGAGTCTTATCCTGATAGGATTGGTTCTCGGGTTCTTTATGTGGAGAAGGAAGAAAAAATTTGAAGTTGAAGACGACGTTTTTGTGTTAGATACCGAATTTGAAAAGGGTATCGGAGCGAAAAAGTTTTCATACAAAGAGCTGGCCCGAGCCACTAACAATTTCTCGGAGCAAGAAAAGCTCGGGGAGGGTGGTTTCGGCGGGGTTTATCGAGGGTTTATCAAAGAAATGGATTCATACATCGCAGTCAAGAAAGTATCAAGCGGTTCAAGCCAAGGAATAAAGGAGTACGCGTCGGAGGTCCGAACCATTAGTCGTTTGCGCCACCGAAACCTAGTCCAACTCATCGGATGGTGCCATGAACACAAAGATTTAGTACTTGTATACGAGTTCATGCTAAACGGTAGCCTAGACTCTCATTTATTTCACGGGAAAAGTTTATTATCATGGCCCGTGAGGTACACAATTGCACAAGGGTTAGCCTCCGCAGTACTTTATCTGCACGCAGGATGGGAGCAGTGTGTGGTGCACCGAGACATCAAATCAAGTAACGTGATGTTGGATTCGAGTTTCAACGCAAAGCTCGGTGACTTCGGGCTAGCCCGGTTTGTCGACCATGAGAAGGGCTCGCAGACGACGGTTATAGCCGGGACCATGGGCTACATGGCTCCGGAGTGTGTAATGACCGGTCAAGCTAGCCGGGAGACCGATGTTTACAGTTTTGGAGTTGTGGCACTAGAAATAGCATGTGGAAGGAAACCAATGGAGTTGAAGGTTGCGAAAGGTAAGACGAGAATGGTGGAATGGGTTTGGGAACTTTTCGGGCAGGGGAAGGTTCTAGAAGCGGCTGACCGAAGACTTAATAGAGATTACAACGAGCAGGAAATGGAATGTTTGATGATTGTTGGGCTTTGGTGTGCACATCCCGATAGTAGCTTTCGACCTTCGATGAGGCAAGTGGTCCAAGTTCTTAATTTTCAGTCCCCGCTGCCCGAACTGCCCTTAAAGATGCCTGTGCCAACTTACTTTACCCCGTTTTCAAAACCGAATCTTACACAAAGTAGCCACACACAGAGCTCAGTCTCAAACTATAGCTACGGCTATAACACAGACTCCTCAAAGTAACCGCTATTTATTTTTGAATTTTTATTGTGCATAACAGTGGTTTGTTGTTCGAGTGTTGTTTTCTTTAGAAAAGGGTTAAAAATGTAAGAAATAGCAATATACTTATATTTATTTGTTTATTAAAGAATCCTACTTTGATTTCTTTCGATAACAACATTGCATTTTCATTTTTCTATTGTACTTTCAATTATATTTCTGTATGAAATTGTGCAATCTAAATATCCATAAAACCACAACAATCTTTCCATATCAAAATTCGAAAGTTAATCTAATACAAATCATGATTCATGAAAGCAAATTATTGAAAGGTTTAGAACTACAAAACCTGGTTTTAATTTTGTTTTACTTGTAAAGCTCTTTGAACCTCCTACAAGCTTCCAACACGTTGTTCCTGTGTCCAAAAGCACTAACCCTAACGAACCCTTCACCAGCGGGCCCAAACCCACTGCCAGGTGTCGTCACCACATGAGTCTTCTCAAGAATCTCACTGAAAACATCCCATGAGCTTTGACCCGGGAAGTGGACCCACACATATGGAGCATCTTTTCCTCCATATACCTTAAACCCTAGTGAAGTAAATGTATCCACTATAATTTGTGTGTTTTCTTTGTAGAATCCCACCACTTCACGCATAGCCTACAACAATTATAAAACTCATTCATTTTCCATTTTCCATATATTGATTTATTTTCTTTTATTATGCTTATTGTTTTACAACTAATATTTCTAACCTCAAGACCTTGAGGAGAAAGACATGCAAGTCCACCAGATTGAGCAATGTTTGAAGCTCCATTGAAGCCAGTGCAAACAATTCGATTGAAGTCTTTTGCAACAGGAAATCCATCTGAATATTTCAGCTCTTTTGGGACTACAGTCCACCCTAAACGAACTCCTGTAAATCCAGCATATTTTGAAAAAGAAGCTGTTTCAATTGCAACCTGCAATTTGAACAACATGTTAAAAGTTTGAGTAAATTACACTTTTGGTCCCCAAGGATAGCTCACTTTTTCAACTTTGGTCCTTATTTCAGGTTCTTGTAACGTTTTTGGTTCATCTTCTAAGTAAAATTACCATTTTCATCTCTGGGTATGGCTGAATTTTGCGACTTTGATCCCAAAAATATAGTCAAAATCTCAAACAATGATCAAGATTATATTTTGGGGACCAAAATTGAAAATAATGAGCTGTAATTAGGGACGAAAAATGTAAATTACTCAAAAAGTTTTGATTTTGATTACCTCTTTGGCTCCAGGGATTTCAAAGATGGATTTAGGGGTGTCGCCTGATACATACATGGCATATGCTGAGTCATAAACAATGATGGATCCATTGTCTTTAGCAAACTTTACTAATTGAATAAGTTGTTCCCTTGATGCAGCTGAGCCAGTTGGGTTGTTGGGTGAACAGAAAAATATAATGTCTGTTCGTGAAACTTTGGATAAATCAGGAAAGAAATCATTTTCTGGTGTGCATTTCATGTACTCAATATTTGCAAATTTCTCAACATCTTTCTGGAATTCTCCTGTTTGACCCATAATCACACTTGAATCTACATAAGCCTGCAAAAGGGAAATGAATATCACAAATTAACTCTTCATCTTCAGAGTAAATTACAAAAGATTGTCTTTTATTTTTTGTTTTTACCATGTTTAGTCCAAAGTTCCAATCTTTTTTCAGTTTTGGTCCTTATTTCAAGGTTTTGTATTGAAATTGGTCTCTGGAACCTTGATATGAAGACTTGAAATAAGGACCAAAATCGATAAGAAACCTTGAATTAAGGACCAAAACTGAGAAAGGCTTCAATTTTTGGACTAAACATGATAAAAAATATAAAGTGCAGGGACCATTTGCATAATATTGAATTGGTTACCGGGTATGATGGATCTTGAACTGCCATTGTCACATTTGACCCAAATAAGACCTGCCATGAAAATAAAAGTAGAGGGTCAACTGTAAATAATGATATGATATCATCTTTTCTGGTAATGAACTAATAAAGAAGAAAAGGACAAAATGTTTAAAGAAGATAGAACTAATGCTGTAAAGCAAGCACAAACCTGAAGGCGAGAAATGTCGGATTTAGCCCCATCAGATACAAATATGTCATCTTCCTCTATGCCAAGGTTAGCATAAAAAGCTGAAGCAAGTCGAGCTCTTAGTTCCTGATCATATAAATGGCATAAATGTTAATTAACTATTGTTGTAATGTACTAAGGTTAATTTGTCAAAGGTGTATGAGTGGAGTTTTTACATCAATTCAAGCTATGTATAGTTTATTGCTTTAGAATCATAACTATAATAAAAAAAATACTAAGAATTATACGTACCTTTTCACCTTGTTCAGCTCCATATCCACTGTAACCCTCAACAGTTGATAAACCAAGAGCTCTCTGTCAACCAGAAAATGAAAATATTTGTGTTTATGGGTGTATATACTTAATTACAAAACTACCCTTTTCTAGTCACATCTTATAGAAGAGGGACTATACATGGGACAAAAGATATATCATTGAGAAAGGAGGGGACTTTGATTTAAGAAAAAAATTTAATATGCACTTATTGTTAATTACAGTTAAGTGTGATCATACCTTAGCCATGGCTGAAGTAATAACATCTGGAATGGGCTCAGTAGTATCACCAATACCAAGGCTTATCACTTGTGCATCAGGGTATTTCAACATGTGAGCAGCTTTCCTTCTACCAATCTGTAATTGAGAACATGAAAAATCTTTGAATCTCATCTCCAAATGCAATGTAACAACCAATTAAGAAAACAAAGTTTAACATCCACATTTGAAACTCTAAGTAACATGTGACGTGATGTTACAGACCTCTGGAAAGAGGTAACCAGCTTGAAGTTTAGCAATGTTCCCATTTCGGGAGACTTTCGTTTTGTAAGCTGCAGAAGAGCAACAAAGAGAATTAAAAGTTTGGATTTCAGATGGATGTATGGAAATGTTATCAGAAGTATAGATGTATAAGTTCCCTCCAAAACATGGGTAAAAGTTCAATATAAAATTGATACACCTCAAATCACTTAATCAGTAAGGAATTTTTCCAATTATGCAGAAGCATCGAATAGATAAAAGTATCTTCAAATTGTGTTGACAATTGAAAACGACAAATTACTAACAAAATGTGTAATTACCAGTCTGTTCTGCCGGGGAAGTAGCTACACATTTACAAACCCCCGCCTTTTTGAGAGGTACACTTACAATCTGAGTTCTGCAGTGAAAAAATATATAGATAATTAGAACAAAAATTGAGTAGTCCAAGGACTCGGGATTAAATTCTGTTACCAAACAGGGAAATAGATGGATACCTTAGAACATCGAGGCCATTTTGAGCGAAAAAGGAGGAGGTTGACGATGAGAGTGAAGCTGCTAGGTGATTATGCTGAAGAACAGACATTGTGATCGGGAAATGATTGGACTGGACTAGCAGGAGTAGTACTAAAAGGCGCAGTCGTTTTTATGGTTGGTAGGAAACCCTAGCTTCTCTAGTCTTTGAGGGAATTGCACAAGTAGTCCTTGGCCAAATTCTTTTACTACATAAGGGTGTTCGTTGGACTATTTCCTAAATATTGTTTATTTAATAAAAAAAATTCACAGATAGTCCTTAAGTTTTTCCATTTGTCTTTAAATAGTCTTTATGAAATCTTTTTTTTTACATGTATGGTCTCTACGAAACAAACCTGACACACAAATAAGACCAAAAACTCCTCTGATTCTCGTCAAGATCAACGATAAAAACTATTGGATGTGACTATTGTTTGTGTCCCTTATTCTGAGTTTTTGGTAGCCATGCTATGATTGAATATGACACTTCTTCAATTTTTTTCTCTCTTGTAACAACTACAATTTTCATCGGTATTTTTTTCTTAAATCATCGTTGAGAAAGGAAGAGAGGTCAGAAGAGGCGGTGAGGGTCGAGAGGTTGTGGAAACGAAGGTAGAGGACGACGAGGTTTTTAATTTTTGGGATTTTGCTTCCTCCTTAGCCACTAAGAAGGAAGGACGCGAGTTACCTAAAAAATATAAAACGACGACCAATTTTAGGACACGCGGATGCATGTCTTAAATCCTTTAAATTTTATAAAATATGACATTGTTTATGACACCTACTTTTGCATGTCATAAATCTAGTGCATATCATAGTTCACGTGTCACTAAAAGCCTTTATTCTAGTAGTGATTTCAACCAACATAACATGCAAGCAAACAAACAATAGCCTACGAGTATAGCTAAGCATACAGTCATGTTAAAACACATGTTTCATAAGTAATACAGGAAGAAAATTCACTAGAACAATTACTCAAACAATTATCAACGATCCAACTGGCGAGCAAACACACCAAACATATATTAACATATAATAATATAACTGATGAATATATAAGGAAATATAGTAACTAGTATCCATGTCCTTCACTAATCTCATTAATATTGAAATGGCTATCAAACTATCAAATAAGAATTAGCCAGTCAAGATAGTCAGGAGGCATGATTATTTCGGCGTATAGTCTTTCTGAAATCCAACAACCAGACCAACGTGTCTATCACAGACACCGCTCCCATAAGTAGACGAATCAGTTCATAGCTGAGATTAATGATTAATCTAATACACGAGTTCATAATAACGACAAATGAGTATACTCTATATCAAGTTATACTTAAGCGAAAATGTAACTTACCCGATTGACAAATAACTCAGAAAACGATGAGCGTAACTTCGACGCTTTATCATTCTCTTAAGGATCCTTTCAAAACTTTCATCGCTTCACTAACAATATTTCAGGACGAGAAATCGAATCACGAAGGACCAAGATTTCGAGAGAGATAGAGAGGTTAAAGGAGGTGCAATAATGGAAGATGCTTGAGGCCTCTACTTATAAGCTGGGAAACCAGCATTCGCGTTACGCTTTCTCTTGTGTCGCGTCGTGAACTCCGAGACGGACATACCTACCTTGATATTTCTTGCACGCAAACGACTATATGTGGTGTCGGCACATTAACTCCTCACACCATGATTCCTTAAAACGTGCCACTAAATTTATAAATCCACCAAAGCTTAAAAAATCATAACTTTCACGTAAGAACTCCATTTTCGACATTCTTTATATCTACGTGTTTGTATTCACGTTTACTACAACGTTCATTTAGATTATTTTAGCTAAAATCATTTAGATTATTTTAGCTAAAAGGTAGTATATTTTTGCTTTGTGTTCTATAAACAAAGTTTATATCTTTATATGTCGAAAAATAAAAACGGGTGTTACAAATGAAATCCTTTGCAAAGCAACTTATAATGTAGATCTCAAAATCCTAATATCATAAAGAAATCTATATATTTCGATTGGAATCTACCAAATAACATATAACTATTTCACATGCATATCTATTCTTAATAAAAAAGTACTTTGGATGCCACGTGTCCCTCTTTTGCACCTCCAACTTGCCACGTGTCTTTACCAGGGAGTTCTTATGCATCAAATTCCCGCCCATTCTTTACACCAAAAAATCGAGAAATCAGCCCCTAAAAATCAGCTCACAGATTTTCAATTGCCTGCAAATAAAAACTCATACTAATCATATATTTATGGTCAATTTATGGTCAAAAAATCGATAAATCAGCTCCTTTAAATCCACATTATCATCTCCTGTAAATCTGGAATCAAATGAACGCAAATGGTTGACTACTAATTCGTTTTTTTTTTCTGCCAACTATTTGTATATCATAATCATAAATCTGTACCGATTTCCAAATTTAAATCAATTACCCACTAATCAAATCCATAAAAATCAGGAATAAAATCTGTGCTTCATTAGTCTCTGCATATTTATAGATACCTATCGAATTGCACATAAACTTCTACTGCTTTGCCCTCAAAATTTCATTTTCTTATCTACTCTGCTCTACCGATTTGCAAAAGGTTAGTAATACAATCTTTTCAAAAAATTTTTCTTTTAACATTAAACTCCACATCTATTTCGGTAGTTTCGATCATTCTTTGTTCTCTTTTTTTTTTTGGGCAGTTTCAATCATTCACAAGTCATAATATGTTTGATTTTATGCTTACATCAATTAATTGACTTTCATTCTTGCTATGTTTGCAGCAAATGCAGGTACTATTTTAAAAGTTGTTATTTTTCGTTTTTTTTTCTGCCAATTATTTTCAGATCACAATAGATGATACATCAATATACTTTTATATTACTAAATATTGCCTATTAGTTATGTAAAAGAGTACTTGATGCAATCTATTATCTTTTTGACTATTAGTAAATATTCATACCATTATTAAAAGTATTAAGTACCTTTCACTAATAGTCACACCATCAAGTTGCTAGATTGTAAAGATGCAAACTTTGTTTAGTTTTTGAAGTACAACCTATATAAATCAGCACCAAATACATTTAATATTCAATATGTTTAATATTTTTTTTATCAACTATAATAGTAAATAATATATTACGTTTTTTACCTTTCAACTAACCATAACAATCACATGTCCATAACCACATAGTCTGCTTGTGTTTGTACATTTGTACCCTTCATCCATTTTTAAACCATTCTCAGCACCCTTTACTACATTTTCTGCGAAATAATCAATAAAACAAATAAGATTATTTAATATAATAATGTTGGAATTAGATATTTGGATCACCTGATGCCACAAGAAGGAAGAAATAAATAATTTTTGCTTATATCTGTCTATAATTTATTAAGCATTTAAGTATAGGTGAAGGTAAAGTTAGTGTTGCTGCAATATGAGGGGTAAACTAGGGAGCAGAGTGATAGGGTTAACATTTTAGAATTATAATGATCTAATTGAATCAAAATTATTTAAAATAAAGAATATAGGGTTAAAAATTTTAAATTAAAAAAAGAATGAACAAAAACAGGAAAATAAATAATAAACATTTATTTCAAAATTAAGAAAAATGCAAACTGTGTACATAAATTGTTTGTTATATGTAGAGATGCACTAAAGGGTAAAATCGTCAAATTACAAAACTGTTGGAGGTTCTCGGCCATCTCTTCTATTGTTGTAATTTCTCTTTTCTTATGATTAATATCCGCTAATATATAGGTAAGAACAAATCAATTTTTTGGTGTTTGGGTGTGGTTTTAACTTTAATATTGGACTTATTTTTCAGATTTAACAGAAGGTTTATAAGTTTATGTACTTAAAAATAACACCTGTAGAGATATCACCACTTTAAGTGGTTATTATGTGTGTGATGTAATTGATCGCATAGAGATCATATGTATTATACCTAAAATTGAAACCCTAAATATACAGTTATACAAATGTCATATAGATTGGAAGGTATATCAACTACAATAACTGTTTTATTTACTCATATATTATCCCGTGATTAATTTTGCACCAAATTATGTATAAATTTTCGCAAATTCGAAATTCAAATATTTAAACAAATACTCAAATTTCAAAATTCGAACCAAAAGCATATCTATCTGATTGTGTTTCCGCTCTTAAAGAATTTCAAGGCATTCCTTTGATCAACTTCAATTTTCGTTAATATCTTCAGATAAAACATTTCTGGAGAAATAAAATCAGGTAAGATTTCTTCAACAAAATGTATTTTCTCTTACCAAAACTAAGATTAACAATCAATTGATCTTCTCTCACCTTCGATCTTGATTTCTTCAACCGCCAAAGTTGCGTTTATTCAGTCTGAGTTCGACATCGGCTATTACTGTATGTAAGCTTCTCTTCACTTCAAATTTCTAATCGGTTGTGTAGTAGTATCTTTCTTCGTCGATTTAGATGGAGAAACTTTGACACCGTTTTCATAATTTGATCGGTGGTTCTGGAGATATGTATGTAATCGATTCTAGGTCTGCATTGTTTTACATCGTTTCTTTTACAGACAAATGGGAAAGGGGGAAATATTGGGATGCCGACAAATGTTAGGTGATGTGGGCTTTTTGATAAATAAAAAATGTTGAATATGTTAAAAAATGATTAAAATGTTGTTTTTATTTGTTTCTCATTTTTTCAAATTAAATATTTACATAATTTCCATTATTATATTTCTACAATTAATATACCCAATGTATGTAAATTAACTGATAACATATAAATAAAAATTTATAGGTCGTATCTATTAATTTGCTTATATTTATATATCATTATACAATATTAACTGTTTTTATTAATTTATACATAAAAATGTCTTAATTTATAAATAAAACATCTTAAATATAATATATATATATATATATATATATATATATATATATATATATATATATATATATATAACTAACTAACTCATTAACCCTTATGATTTAGAACTACCATTTGTTTGCTATTTTATTATTAATCAATTTTTTAATTGAAGTTTATACGTATTACATAAGTTACCAATCATCTGTAATGGGTATTTTCAAATTATTAGTTTTTTCTAACGTTACTTTTTTTTATTATATATTAAACAAGAACATGGATGCCACACACACTAGAGAAAAAAGAAAGAAAAGAAAGTTATACTTGGATAATAAGAAATCCAAGAAAAACTATACCGCGTAATTGTCTCAATGTATACATATTGCACATGCTATTCCTTTTAGCGAATACGGTAATTTTCTTACTTTGTTTTACATATGTAATATCTATTATTTATTTATTTTTAATGTGTTCTTCATAATTATTTAAAAATAAATAAGCTTTTATAAAATATAATATATTGAACTTTATATAACAAAACGTCGTTAAATTATTTACTATTATTTTATATGTTCAGTTAACACTACATACTCTACTAACGCTAAAGAGAGGAGAAAATTTATAAAGTTATATTTGGATAATAAAAAATCCAAAATAATTTCTAATACATCTACGCATCAAAAATATTCTATTACACGTGTTTCTAACTTGTTGAATAATGGTATTGTTATTCATTCATTTTACAATTCTTTTTAACTATATAAAATATATCAAAATTTTGTATTATTAAATTTATTCTCTTTTTAAAAATTAATATTATTTGTTTTATTACTAACTATTTTTTTCTCATTACATAACAAATGTCTACAATCGTCGTCGTCATTTAGTATCTATGGATAACTATAGAAACGTTACATCAAATAAGGAAAACAAAAAGTCAGTCAAATCATTTGTATATCAACATACAACTATTCATTCTCCTTCTACAAATATAAATGTTAGAACTCCCTTATCTAACATTTCAAATGGTATGCATTTGTATATAGACAAATTCTAAAACATATGTTTCATATTTATATAATTTATAAAAATTCGTAACGTTGTAATTTGTATTTTCATTATACAAAAAAATAACTTTCTAACATATCTACAAATACAAATTGCTGATTTGATATTCAAACCATTATCATTTCGTAATTTCAACCCATCATTATATCACTATGAAATTACAGACAGAACATTGCTCAATAGTTAAGTTATAATTTAATTTAATTATTTTTAAATTTCTTTCACGTGTTGTCCACGGGTTATAACCTAGTTAAATATATTTAAATAAGAATCTCTTCTGGAAATAAAGGAAAGTCAACTGAAAAATCAGGTTTGGATATGAAAATCCGCACCATTATAACCATAAAACCGCACTAGCTAATTTTTTTGATTAAAAACTAAAACCGCATGGAATGGATCTGAAACTGCAAAACAACACCGAAACAAAACATCGGTTTTTACCTTATAAAAATCGCACCTTGCAATGTGCACAATGGCAGACCTATGTAGAGCCCGGGGTCCCATGTCACTACTCCGATTCCTGTAGTGTATTTTTTTATGTTAGGTGTAATGTCTTCGTAATATGAGTGTCACCACTATTCAAATGTTCTGCGTCTGCCATTGGATGCACGATTCAATTTGGTTCAAAACCCGGACCATGCTCACCCTAACATAAGGTATACTAAGTAATAAAGTATGAAAAAAACAATAGCACACACATTTGGAGCTGAATACTAGCTAATAACAACAAATAAAGAGGGAATGAAGGTAGACTTAGGGCCGTAAACGAACCGAACTAACACGAACAAAGGCTTGTCCAAGTTCGTTCATTTAAGTTAGTCGAACAATCGAACAACACGAACGGATAAACGAACATAGTTTTCTTGTTCATGTTCGTTCGTTTAACAAATTGTCTTGTTCATGTTCATTCGTTTATGTTTGTGAACATGCTAAAAGAACATAAACGAACAAAGATAAACAAACACAATTGAACATATATGAACATAAACGAACTATAATATAATAATGAAATAAAAAACAATTGAAAATATATGAACATAAAAAAACTTAAACGAGAACGTAAACGAACAACATAAACGAACGTTCACTATAAGAGGTTATTATTGAAAACCACACAAAATAACGTGAGTGTGTTTATGTATTTATATTCAAGATAACAACAGATTATACAGGATATACTCCTATAACAGAGGAGTTGATAAATACAATAATATAATTATCTAATATCCCCCCTCAAGCGAATGGATGGTGGACCGAGACGAAGCATAGAACGAAATTGTTCGAATTGAGGTCATGGAAGACTCTTGGTGAAAATGTCAGCCACCTGAAGCTTGGTTGGGACGAACTTGGTATAGAGTTTACCAGAAGCAACAAGTTCACGGACAAAGTGATAATCAAGATCAATATGTTTAGCACGCTTGTTTGAGACCGGGTTTTGTGTCATAAATAAAGCACTTTTGTTGTCACATAGCAAAGTGGTCGATCAGGTGGTAAAGCGTGTAATTCCCGTAAGAGATGAGTGATCCAAACAATCTCGGCTGCCGTGTTAGCCATCGCTCGATATTCTAATTCACAACTAGATCTAGATACAGTTGGTTGCTTCTTAGCACTCCAAGAGACTAAATTGCCACCAAGAAAGATTGAATAACCATATGTTGAGCGGCGTGTTTCAATGCAACGAGACCAATCGGCATCAGAATAACCCAAAATGGTGTTTGTATGTGGCCGACGAAAAGTAAGACCAAACGTAATAGTGCCTTTGACATATCGCAAGATGCGTTTAACAGCTTGAAAATGATCATTAGTTGGAGAATAAAGAAACTGACTGGCTTGATTAACAACATAAGAGAGATCAGGTCGTGTGACGGTCAAATATTGGAGAGCTCCTGTAACGACCCAATTTTCACGTCCAAAAATTTCATTTAAAATAAGTGATTTGTAAAACATTTGTAGTAAAACATCATCCGATCATATCATTTCATAAATTATATCTCGTGTCTGAAAAACCAAATCATAAAAATAATAATAATGTCAGAGTACAATCCCAGAACATCTCATAATGCGGAAAAACCAATGCGTGTGTGTATGATGTGCCGCTACTGCGCCAGCTCCTTCCCCTTTGCTGTAGAGGTACCTGAAACAAAACTGTAAGCTGTAAGCACGAAGCTTAGTGAGTTCCCCCATCGTACCACATACCATACAATCACATAACATACAGATACTGTCAGGCATATCTGGGTGCTGACCTCCCCTTCGGTCATTTCGACCGGATACTGCCTAGCATATCTGGGTGCTAGCCTCCCCTTCAGTCCTTTCGACCGGATACTGCCTACCATATATGGGTTCTGGCCTCCCCTTCGGTCCTTTCGACCGGATACTGCCTAGCATATCTGGGTGCTGGCCTCCCCTTCGGTCCTTTCGACCGGATACTGCCTAGCATATCTGGGTGCTGGCCTCCCCTTCGGTCCTTTCGACCGGATACTGCCTAGCATATCTGGGTGCTGGCCTCCCCTTTGGTCCTTTCGACCGGATACTGGGGACTATTTCACCCCCTACTACTACCACATAACATATATCACATAATCATAATCTGTATAACATGACTGGGTATGACTACCCCTTTCGGCCCTATCGACCGGAAATCCTGGGGACTATCTCCCCGACTGCTACTAGCATATAACATCATATCATACTAGCACATAACATACCAGGTAGTAGCAAACCTAGATGATATCACAAAGACAATCACCCAACATACAACTCCTACTGGTGGGCCGACATTGTGGTCGTAGACCCACCGCTACTGGAAGGTAACTCACCTCGTAGTAGCTGCTGATCTATGCGGGAATTCTCTATCTGCTGCTGCTGCTCCGGAAATCCTCCGGCTATAAATCCCACAAAGCACACAATCAGAGTCTGATATCTACTCTTTGGGTAAAATGACCATTTTACCCCTGATCAAGTCAAGTCAAAGTCAAAGTCAACTTCCAGTTGACCTGACTCGCCGAGTTGGATAGCCAACTCGCCGAGTCCCTAACCTTGCATTTGTCCTTATCCACGACTCTACTCGTCGAGTTGGGCCGTCAACTCGACGAGTTCTTCTCTCATATGAACCTCACATGAAAAACTCATCCGACTCGCCGAGTTGGTGAACAACTCGTCGAGTCCACCTTTATCTGATGAACAAGTTCTGTCCTCGACTCGACGAGTTGATGAACAACTCGTCGAGTTCTAAGAAGATTGCCGTGGACTCGCCGAGTCCGTTCGTGCACTCGCCGAGTCCCATGAACTTCCAGAACAATGGCTTAGTCCAGAACGTTGGGTCACTCCCCGGGACCTCCCGGAAACCTTTCCACACTCAACTGGGTCCTTGACCCTTAACAAATATGGGCCTCAAAGCCTCGGACTCGCCGAGTCCAAGAACGGACTCGCCGAGTCGGTCATATCCACACTCTAAATCCTTGATTTCTGATATACAACCTTTGATCAAAAGATAGATCCAAGCTTCTATAATCGATCTAGCACGTAAAGTTACAACCTTTACGTGCTTGCATGGGACTTTGAGCTCAAAAGGTCCTAAAAAAAGCTCTTACAAAGCATGGGGCCTTCTTTGAGTGCAAAAGCCACTCCTTTCTGCCTTGTAACCCTTCTAAGGACCTAGATCCGAAACATCAACCCCAAACCATGCTTGCAATCATGGTTGGTGACCAAAATGGCTTAGAAAAGCCCTAAAACTCCATGAAATGGGATCTAACAAAAGAACAAGCAAGGTATAGACTTTATACCTTCTGTAGACTGGAAATGATGCTCAAATCGGATCCTTCTAGCCTCCTCTTGATCCTTCAAGCTTTTCCTTCCTTCCTTGGGTCACAAAGCACCAAAATCACTCCAAATGCCTTAGATTGCTTCAATAACGGCTAGGGTTTGCTATGGGGGTCTTCTGGGAGTAAATGGGACGAAGGAGGCCGAGTTAAGGTGTTTAAATAGGGTGCAAACCCTCGGGTTAGGGTTTTTTGTCCAGACAGGGCCTACTCGCCGAGTCAGGGACCCGACTCGCCGAGTCCACAGCTTAAACCCCGCGTCTCAACTCGCTTCTACTCGGCGAGTTGGTCCTTCAACTCGCCGAGTCCAAGGCCAAAATTGCAAAACATTTAGAGAATTAAATAAAAGAATACGTACCAAGAACCAGGTGCTACAGCTCCTACTAATGAACGATAAAGAGTGATATCTTTGAAAGGAGCTCTGTTTGACGTGAGGACTTCATGAGTTGCAAGTAGAGTAGACACATGTTCAGAATCTAAGAGATCACTGCGAGTAAGGATGTCTGTGACATATTTGGATTGACTTAAAAAGAGTCCATCATCCGTGTAGCTGACTTCTAGACCAAGAAAATAGCTTAAATCACCTAAGTCTTTGATTGCAAATTCTTGATGAAGACGAGTGGTGAAGGCAGTGAGAACAGATTCATTGTTGCCAGTAAGAATCAAGTCGTCCACATACACGAGTAAGTACATGATGCATGAATTCCGAGCATAGATAAACAAAAAAGGATCAACACGACTGCAAAGAAATCCATTTGAAAGTAGAAATGTACTTAAACGATGAAACCAAACTTTGGGAGCTTGCTTTAGGTCATATAAGGCTTTAGAGAGTTTGCAAACATGATTGGGGAGTTGAGGATCAACAAAACCAGGTGGTTGCTCCATAAATACGGTTTCATTTAGACATCCATGTAAGAAGGCGTTCTTGACATCAAGTTGATGTAAGCGCCATTTATGCAATACTGAAAGAGAGAGAACTATACGAACCGTGGAGGCTTTAACAACTGGACTAAAGGTGTGAGAATAATTAATCCCGGGAATTTGAATGAACCCTTGAGCAACTAAGCGAGCTTTAAGTCGTTCTACGGATCCATCTGATTTGTATTTTGTGCAGTACACCCATTTAGATCCAACAACATTGGAAGCAGGTGGACGTGGAACTAAAGTCCATGTATTATTTTGCTTCAAGGCATCCATTTCTTCATGCATGACAGCCATCCATTGAGGATTTTTAGTTGCTGATTTAAATCCTTTGGGTGGCAAGGAAGAAAGAAGTGCAACATGTAAAGCATGAGCGGTGAAGTAGGTAAAATCAGGAATATATCGTGTTTTACTAATTCCTGATTTAGACCGAGTGTGCATAGGATGAGAACTTGATGATCCAAGGGCAGTAGGCTCGTGGGTAATTGGAGGTGCAGAAGGAGCATCAGTTTGAACTTGGGCTGGTGTAGACACAACTATGGTTGAGTCGATATCAGGTCTACATAAACCACAAGGAGGAGATGAAACAGACTCATCGGGTTGTGGACTTGGCCGGGAAGTTGATGAATTAGACCTGGTCGCGTAAACAGGAGGCTCTTGCAGTAAATCGGGAGTGCCATCGTCAACATAGGCGTATAAAGGCCAGCTTGAAAAATGTTGAGAATTTGTGGAACCCGTAAATGGAAGAGAGGTTTCATCAAACCTTGTGTGTCGAGTGATGTAGATTCTAGAGGATGATGGATCAAGACACTTGAATCCTTTATATTGTGAGTGATAACCAAAAAAAATGCATGGAATACTTCTTGGAGAGAGCTTGTTTGCTGAATAATCTCTTAGATAAGGATACACTCGACATCCAAAAGTGTGAAAGTTGTCATAAGATGGCATTCGATTGTAGAGGAGCTGGAATGGTGACTTTTGTGAGAGAACTTTGGTAGGCAATCGATTTATGATGAACATTGCTGAAATAAAAGCATTTACCCAATAAGATGAAGGTGCGTGAGCATGAAATAACATAGCCAATCCTGTTTCAACAATGTGACAGTGCTTTCGTTCAGCACGTCCATTTTGTTGAGGAGTGTAAGGACAAGATAATCGGTGAAAAGTGCCATTTTCTTCAAGTATTGTTCGAACAGTGTTGTTAACAAATTCAGTGCCACCATCACTTTGAAAAACTTTGATTTTTCTGGAAAATTGAGTTTGCACAAGTTTGATGAAGGCTGTTAATACCGAGTAGAAACCTGATTTAGTTTTCAACGGGTAGAACCATGTGAAACGTGAGTAATCATCAACGAAAACTACATAATATACATTTGAGGAAACAGGTGTTGGTCCCCACAAGTCACAATGGATTAAATCTAAAGGAAATAGAGAGCGTTTAGAATTTAATTCAAATGGTAATCGGTGTCCCTTAGAAAGCTGACAAGGTTTGCAAATGTTTGGTTTAGGTAAAACTGAAGTAACATGTAAAACACCTAATTTGTTCAAAAAAGAAATAACATCAAAGGAAACATGTCCAAGTCGATTATGACATAATTCAAAAGAAGCCTTCTTAGAAACACTAGAAACTGCAGCCAAAGCGTTTTGACAATCATGAAGCACATAGAGTCCCTCTTCACATGTTCCTTGAGCTATCATCTGCTTGCTTGCCCTGTCCTGAATATGAAAAAATGGTTGAGAGAAGAGAACATCAACCGGATGATCCATGGTGAGTTTGCTAATAGACAAGAGATTTTTAGTGAGCTTGGGAATAACCAATACATCACGTAATTCGAGTTTATTAGAAAGATTAGAACGACCAATATGAGAAATAGAGAGTTTAGCACCATTACCGACAGTGACATGCATAGTACCCGAATAAGGAGTCGAAGAAGAAACATTTTCTGATGAAGGTGTCATATGAGCTGTGGCACCGGAGTCAACATACCAGTCCGGGTTTCCTTGAGTAACATGGCACTGTGAGTGGAAGGCTTGTGCAAGATTGGCATCCGAGTTTGAAGCATTTGAAGCATACGTATGTAGATTGGGACATGAAGATGCGTAGTGACCATTTGTACGACACAGTTGACAATGGGGGGGGGATGCCCACCCCCACGACCCCTACCACCATTAGAAGAAGCACGAGAACCTCCTCCTCTTGAGTAGTATTGCTGACGGCCACGAGATGTAGTAGAACGAGACTGTTGAAAGACAAAAGCAACATGAGGAGTGGTGGTGCCATGTATGGACTGAATAAAAATCTCATAACTCTCCGCCTGAGAGAGTAAATCACGAAAAACTGGTGCAGGTTTGGTTGTGCGAATGGTTGTGGAAAATTTTTCAAAAGAAGCATCTAACCCACAAATGAACCAATGGAGTTTATCCATTTCATAAATTGGCTGCCCTATGGCAGTAAGTTTGTCACACACACTCTTGAACTTCCGACCATATTCAGAGACAGAGGAAGTACCTTTTGACATTTGTCGAAGAGAATCTCGTAGAGAATGAATTCTTTCAACAGAAGAGTTGCTGTAGGCGTTCTCTAGAGCAGTCCAGATGACACGAGCTGTGGTAAGACCAAGGATTTCAGCCGCCGCCTCCTCTGTGAGATAAGAGTTGAGAATAATCACAACTTTTTGATCCAACTCATGCCACGAAGTATAAGTAGGGTTTGGAACGCGCTTATTATCAACGAGAATGGTAGTTGGAGGGGCAATGGAGTCTCCTGTGATGTGAGACATTAGTTTTCGATAGGAAAGAAGATGGAGCATTTGATTGTGCCATAAGAGATAATTTGTGGAACACAGCTTGATTGGAATCATGTGGAGAAGCGTGTTCATGGAGAAGATTCCATCTTGTGATGTCGACATTGAAGGTACCAGGAAGAAGAAGAAGACAGAAAGTAGGGTTAACGAGGGAGGACAGAAAAGAACGGTGATATTAGGCTGATACCATATAAGAGGTTATTATTGAAAACCACACAAAATAACGTGTGTGTGTTTATGTATTTATATTCAAGATAACAACAGATTATACAAGATATACTCCTATAACAAAGGAGTTGATAAATACAATAATATAAATCCTTAATTATCTAATATTCACGAACGTAAATGAACGAACGAGACCATTGTTCATGTCCGTTTGTTTAACTAAACGAACGAGAATTTGTGTTCATGTTCGTTCATTTATTAAATAAACGAACTTCTCGCCGAACAGTTCACGAACGTTCGCCGAACGTTCAGTTCGTTTACAGCTCTAGGTAGACTCCTAAGACTACTAGCACAAACATAGGCTTGTGAGGAAAGGAGACAAGTAGAAAAAAGATTAAACCTAAATGACTGCTCGTAAGTCTTAACTACTCTTATACTACTATGTTATTTTAATCATATATCTCCACATCCTCCTATTAGATGTTTTGTACTCATAAAACCTAACTCTTTCAAGTCTAACATCACATGTCTATCCACTTCCTGCACGGACGACCTCTCTTCCTCTCCTCTCTACAAATACGTGTCCATCCTCTTAAGTAGAACAAACATCAACTCAAACTCTATACATATATGGGCCGGGTTCTTAGATAGGCGTCCAGCCCAATCTAGGAACGTTAAAAGAAAAAAAGCCCATTTCGCTCAACGCGTAATGAAAGCCTAAACCGACAACGCGGGTTCCCGTCCCTACTAACATGCGCGATGTGCGCATTTACCTGTCATTTTCACCAGAAATCGCAGAAATTTACAGTACAAGTTTATACATTTCTTAATCACAGTTTGCGATAGAGATAGAGAGAGAATCCTAGAGAGATAATTATAAAGTAACATACAACCCCACTTGATTTTTAGCACAATTTTACTGCAAAAAACACAGATCTAGATCCAAATAACTACTCTCAACTCAAGATCTCCAAGCTCCAAGCTCTCTCCGACTTCATTCAGGTTACACACACACTCTCTCTTTCTATTCATCACTCGCGCACTGTGGTTTTTGTTTGTTTCTCGCATTACGATGAATTGTTTAATCAATTGCTGACTATCTGCTTGTTAATTTTGAGGAATATACCAGTATGAACAACGAATTATGACAGAATCAGTTGAATAATGCTTTTGACTTGATCGATTCTAGTAAATTTTTTGTTATTTGTATTGAGTGGTAACGAAAATTGGTTGATTGCTTGTTTTGCTGGGCTAAAAACGATTTGAAGAATGCCGCGTTAGGTTTTCGTCATACATTCATACCAAGTGGTCAAGTCGCTTAATGTATTAGTTCGGGACACTTTCGTTCTCCCGTTTTTCTTCGAAGAGGATTTTGAGTCTCGCTTATTTTAACTGGATACTTATCCCGAGTAAAACTATCCATCAGCATGTTTTGGAAATGACTGTGTTAGTTTAGATTAGTGAAATGTTCGTCAGCTACAGAACAATTAAAATTAACGGATTGATTTAGCCATTTAGGATACTAAATCTCAGCTATTGAATTAAAATTGTGGAACACCCCATTTGTCACTGATATTGGATACATTGATCTTTCAAAGTTACCATTGTTTCAGTTTCATAACAAAACGAGTTAAACATTTTTCTGCAGGTGAATCACAACATATACAGATGTCAAGGAGGCCAGCTAGTTTATCAAGGCGTTTGGGTGATGGAACTGGCATTCCCTTTATGGGATCCTTGAATCCAAAATCACGCCCTTCCCCTTTCTTATCCATTGGCCTTGTTCTAGTGGTAATCACACCTCTTAAAGCTTTTACATCTACTGTAACATCTGTTACTCATGATTCATACCTTTGATACTCTTCTTCTTTTCTTAAAACAAATACTAATTCTCTCGAAACTTTCAGGGAGCTTTTCTCATAATTGGCTATGTTTATAGTGGTTCAGGTTAGTACATATAAATTTCTTTTGGCTAAAAAAATTCTATCTTCTCCTATCTCAACTTATATCAAAGTTATCTTTGTAACAACAGGTGGAAGCAATATTGATAAAGTGGCTCTAAGTAGGCTTGAAGGTAAACCATTTAAGATAATAATAATAACAATCAGTTATCTATTCAATGATTATAAATTTTCTGATATGTTGAATATGCAGGTGGTGTTTCATGTTCAGCAGAGATTAATCAAGCATTACCATATCTAAAAAAAGCATATGGTGACAGCATGCATAAAGTTCTACACGTGGGTCCCGATTCATGTTCAGTGGTGTCCAAATTATTGAAAGAAGAAGATACAGAAGCATGGGGTCTTGAACCTTATGATTTAGATGAAAGTGATGCAAACTGCAAGAGCCTTATAAGAAAAGGAATTGTTCGTGTTGCTGATATTAAGTTTCCTCTTCCTTATAAATCAAAATCATTTTCTCTTGTTATTGTTTCGGATGCTCTTGACTATTTGTCACCAAGGTACCTCAACAAAACTCTTCCAGAATTATCAAGAGTATCTTCAGATGGATTTGTTATTCTCTCTGGTGAGTTTTTTTAGCACTTATGAATACTTATATTTTATATAAAACTAACACAAAAGTACAAAAATGGTCCCTGTGGTTTGCCAAAAGTCACAAAGTCAGTCCTTGCTAATTTTTTTTGATGCAAATGGTCCTTGTGGTTTGCAAAACTTGCACAGATGACCCTTTTTACTAACTCTGTTAGTATTCAGCCGTTAGGGACTGAATTTGTAAGGGCATTTTCATCTTTTTTTTATGCAAATGGTCCCTGTGGTTTACCAAATGTCACGAATTCAGTCCCTTTATACTTGAAAAGACGAAAATGCCCTTACAAATTCAGTCCCTAACGGCTGAATACTAACGGAGTTAGTAAAAAGGGCCATTTGTGCAAGTTTTGCAAACCACAAGGACCATTTGCATCAAAAAAAAATTTAGCAGGGACTAACTTTGTGACTTTTGGCAAACCACAGGGACCATTTTTGTAATTTTGTCTAAAAGTAATGTTGATTTTATTTTGATAAAGGTTATCCTGGTCAACGTAGAGTCAAAGTGGCTGAAATGTCCAAATTTGGTCGCCCTGTAAGTCTTCTCTTATATTACTTGATCCCAATTACTTCAAATTTAAAATTTAAAGAAACATTAAATAATAAAAAATGAATTTATATATATTTATAATAGGCGAAATTGCGAAGCTCTTCGTGGTGGATTCGGTTTTTTGTTCAGACAAAATTAGAAGAAAATGAAGTTGCTACTAAAAAATTCGAATTGGCTGCAGCCAAGAAGGCATACCAGTCAACGTGTCAAATTTTCCATCTCAAATCACTCCATTGAATTCAATATTTTGATGAAATATGAAATATGGAAAAGGTAAAAATGGTAAACTATATACCTCAAATACCATGCATACACAACAACTTGGATTTTTTTTTTTATGAAGAAGATGTATATTATTATTACACTCTTATTTTATGTTTTTTTTTTTTTAAGTATTGTTTTGTTGGAACAAATGATTATTTTTAGACTGTTTTTAGTTTCAATGTATTGCATTAAATCAGTTGTATAACAAGTCTAGTTTGTTCAAGTCTCATAATTGGTTATAGTAATTTGGAGTAATTGGAGTAAGATGCTCAATAGCTATTTGTATAATTTGTGTTTCTCGATGGTTAATTTTTTTTTTTCTCAAATAGCAGGAGGAAAGAAGATATGATAAAAAAGAATCGATAATAAAAACAGAAAGCAAAAGCAAAAAAGAAAAAGAAAAAGAAACTCAATCAAAAGTAAAAGAAAAACAAAAACATTTATTGTATTTCATGTCCCTTTGTGAAAACAAAAACATGTATCACATTATATATGTAAAATCAAAAGCATTTCTATACGTGTTCTTTCCTATGTATAATGGTTTCATAATCATAACTCAACATAGTATATTTTCTCAAAGAAATATTGGTTTACCAAAATAACAATCCAACCTAGTGTAGAGGACTACCAATAGTAGAAATCAACAATCCATTTGGTGAATGACTGAATGGTGATGGACGAGTCTAGAAACAAATTAAATGGTTTTCATATCAATTCTTAATGCTTTAACTTCTATCATAAACATACATATATAATTAAGACTAACAGTTATTGGCATTATACAAAAAATACTACACCAACCTAAGATGAATTAACAGACTTGCATCTAAAGAAAAAACTAATGTGATACAAAAATATTGGAGTTTGGTTGAATCAAACAAGTTGAAATCGACCTATCTGACTAGTATGGATATTTGGGTGTATCTACACATCTTTCGTTGGTTTGATGATAATCAACCAAAAAAACGAAATTATGTTTTATACTAATGAGGTCATTGTATTTTGTAAAATAATATTTACATAATATTGGTTGAAGGTGACGATAAAAATAAAAAATATATTCTATTGAAAGTACAACACCTCTATGCATCCGGTTTCTATGCATTAAGGTCTCCACATGTTTATCTCCTATTAATTTAGTTTAGTACCTTGTTGATTTAGTCTCTTTTCGGTTTTCAGAAGTAGTGGTGGGTTATCCCATGTTTAGTGCTCCACGTTCTTTGTAATGTTTATAAGGCGTGCGATGCTTTGTCTTCAATTAATGATCTAGCAATAATAAACACCCTTAGTATGTGTTTTCCATACGAGTAATGTCTTTTGCTTCCTATGTGTTTTTATCTTCATAGTACATTTAAAGAATTTTGTGTGAGTGTTGTTTAAGGTCTCTAGCAGGTTTACATATTAGCCTTAAAACCCAAATGGAAATCAAATTACAAATTGAAAACATTATCAAGAAGACGATGATTTCCTATTAGAGAAGCGTTTTAAGTTGAAGAAGTGTTCTGAAAAACATTATGAACAACTTCTTGAATGGTTTAGAACTCCATTTGAGATAGATGTATTAGTTAAGATAAGAAATTTTACAAAATAGTTTTAGAGGAACTTACATAAATGATCCTTATGGTTTGGTGGAATCGTAGGTTTGGTCCAATATATAAAAGGTTGATAGATCACATCCGTATCGTTTCAAAAAATTACAATCCATCATCATTGTCCCATATAAAAAGCCTATAATACCCTCACTAAATTGATTTTTGGTTTTCTTTATTAACTAATTAACTATAAATAAGAAGGTAGGTGATGGGTTATGATTGGGATTATTTAGGTCTTTCGATTGTTGTTTGTTGTTAACCTATCTTATGGATTTAACTATATGAGGTTTTGTTACTTTCATTCAAATACTCTATTTTGTTTTAACTGGGTTGTGTGTTGGAAGAAGTTTCATTATATACAGAGAAGAGATTACTATGGTATGTGTTGCAAGGAGGAAGAAGAAAGAATGAAGAAGAAGAAAAATGGGGGTAAGTAACGATGGTAGTCAGAGGCAGAAAAAAAAAATAGAAGTGAATGAGGTGGAGTTTATTAAAATTTTTATTATTAGAAAAAGTAAATAACTAAAATAAAAAATATAAAAATATATTAGAAGGGAAAGGGTAAAATAGTATTCTTATATAGACAGATGGACGAGACACAGGATGTAATTTGTTAAAATCGCATGGATGCAAGGTATCAACATTTCAAAAATTGGACCAAATGTGCAATTCTTACCAACCCACAAGAACTAAAATTGTAATTTACTCAAAAAGATTATATATAGACATAACTACAAAATTGGTCCCTGTGGTAAAAAACTTTAGATAGAGTACAAAAAGTTTTTGACTTGCATGGAATGTTCAAAATTAGGAATTTCCTTTGGTTTTGGTCCATGAAAAACTTGAAATGACTATTTTGCCCTTTTAATTTCTTTTTTTCTTATTTATTTATTTATTTTAATAAAATTCTTATTTAAAATTAAAAAAAATCAGGCAACCACCCCACCCGCACCGGTACCCTACCCCTTATTTTAATCTCTCACCTTTAATTTCACAACATCAACTTCACCGTCGATTGCTTCTCCTTCATCCTCTCTCTTCATCATCGAGTGCATCTCCTTTGTACTACATCTTCACCATGGACCTACATCATCTTCTTCGTCCCTCTCCACCAGCCAACTGCATCATTAAAATTTCCCCATCCTCATCATAAAGTGAAAACCATCAACAAAATCGAAGATTAGAAATCAAGACTCATCTTCAAAATTGTATACCAGTTGATCGATTGAATATACGGTCTACCAAGAAAAGTTCATCCTTGTGTTTTATAGATTCCACAAGATTTGTAAACAGTGGTTCGAAAATGAACAAGAAATTTGGTCTAACAGCGTATTAATTGGAAATTGACATCCATCTGCAAAATAGAAAACAAAATCGAAATTAGGGTTCAATGGATAACAATCGATGACAATCATCATTGGGTAGAGGTATCAATAAATGTTGGTGTATTTTTTTCTTAATATGCTCACTGTATTTGATTTCAGACAATTATGATTCAGATTCATCAGGTCCAACTGTTTGATTTTGGTTCAGGTCAAAGGTTTGTTTCGAATACATACCTCAAGAACAAAGTAATATTCTTGGTTTCCTTGTCTATGATTCCAATTTCATCTGATTTGATTTAAGGGTATGTATTTCTATGTCTCAAGAACAAAAATATTTTTTTTCTGGTTTCCTTCTTCATGATTTCAGGATCATTAGTTTGATTTCACGGATTGTATGTATAGTTTCCTTATTCATAAACGATATCTTCAAGATATTTCTGGTTTGATTGTATTTTTAATGTATATTATTTTGATTATACTTATTGTCAGAGTAGTAAAATTCTTTGTTCCTTTTTTTTTTCAAGACCCAGAACTGCATCACAAATGAAGAACATGATTCAAGTTTTTTTTGTTAGTTTGATTTTTGGTTTCAATTTGAATGGTCTCTCATCATCACACATTTGAAACGAATGTGAGTTTTGTCGGTTGAAGTGCAAAGAAGGGATGGAGACAGCAATGACAGTAGTGGGAAGGAGAGAGAGGGAGGGAGGGAGAGAGAGAGAGAGTCAAAGAAAGAAAAAAAGTCAAAAAGAGAGAGGGGGGGGGGGTACGGGTGGGGGATTGGGGGGTGGGGGCAGATTAATATTTTTTTTATTTTTAAATTGTAAATATATTAATACAGATTTAAGAAATACATAAAAGGAAATAAAAAGGGCATAATCGTCTTTTCAAGTTTTTTTGGACCAAAATCACGGAAATGTTTTGATTTTAGACCTTCCATGCAAGTTGGAAACTTTTTGGACCATATCTAAAGTTTTTTGAATACCATAGGGACCAATGTTGCAGTTTTGTCATATATATATATATATATATATATATATATATATATATATATATATATATATATATATATATATATATATATATATATATATAAACCATTTATTGAATAGAAGGTTTTATAAAATGATTCTTAATTATCATCTTTTGCATTTTATGAAAAATGAGGTTTTTTATTTTTTTTATTTTTTTATTTTTTATTTTTTGTTTTATAAAAACTAAAGGGTAAATTACACGAATGGTCCCTGTGGTTTAGGGTAATCTGCGCGTTTGGTCCCTAATACTTTTTTTTAACTCGGAAGGTCCCTCAAACGTATTTTTGTTACGCGTTTAGTCCCTACCGAACACAAAATGACTATTTTACCCTTAATATTTTATTTTTTTATTTTTGATTATTTATTTATCATTTTTAATTAAAAAAAAGAAACAAAAGACCCTCCCCCACCGATCCCCGTTTTATCCCCATCCACCATCTCATTTAGGTTCTCACATTCCCAAAACTCATCACTTCTCCAATGACCGTTGGTACTTTCCGACGAGCGACCCACCCCACTAACGACCATGTGAGGCTTCTTCCTATCTTCATCTTTTTTCTCTTCTCCGTTCGATTTAGAGAAAGGGGTGGTAACTGAAGATTGTGGTGGCTACAAGATGCAAACAGGAAGAAGGAATAAAAGAAAAGGGTAGATTGATCGACACCTACAGTGGCACATCAACACTGGAGCACAACAACCTTTGCAAAAAATCGTGAATTGGAGTAGGACCACCATCGATGATGTGAATCGGAGCCACCACACACCATCGTTGCATTCCCCTAATTATTCAAACACTATTCAGAAATCGATGTGATCCAGAAACCTTTGTCCGTTTCAGAAACCCCGTTTTGATTTCTTCGCAGAAGATCAACATAGGATAACTGGATTTTGATTTCGATTTCTTCACCTGATGTTTCTGAAGTTTAATTTGAGGTTCATCGGAAGTAAATCTTCACCTGATGTTACTAGATTTCTAATCACGAATTCATTTAGGCATAAACATCTGGATTTGATTTTCGGTAGGGGATTCACATGTAGGTTTGGAATCTGGGTTTGTTTGTTTTTAAGTTTCTTAAGGCTTTGAATATGAGGTTTGATTTCAGATGTGTTTTTGATGTTTTATTTCAAATGTGGTTTTGATTTCAACTATGAGGTTTGAGGTTTCATTTCAGAATTTTCATTTATGCATTTTGGTTTTAGGTTTAAGGTTTAATTTCAGCTTTGAATATGATTTGGAGGCGGTGACCGGTGGTGGTTGACGGCAGTGAACGGTGGTGATTCATGGTGGTTGTTGAACAGTTATGATTTTGGTGTGGTGGTTGGATCTTTGAACACATACCGTGTCCGTAGGATGTTGGGTTTAATTAGTGGTGGTGATTGTTTTCTTTTAATTTAAAAACAATAAATAAATAGAAGAAAATCAATAATATATATTTTAAGGGCAAATTGGTCTTTTCATGTCTGATAGGGACTACAGACGCAACAAAATAACGTTTGAGGGACCTTCCGAGTTAAAAAAAAAGTCTTAGGGACCAAACGCGCAGATTACCCTAAACCACAAGGATCATTCGTGTAATTTACCCAAAACTAAAAGATGAGATATTCTTTCATAAAAGTAATGGTGACAATTGATGACACAACACGATAAAAAATACATGACACAAAACGAAAATTGGACAAAACTGAAATTCGAATTCATGTTCGTGTCGTGTTTGTGTCAAGTGTAAAAAAATACAACGTCATGTCGTATCGTGTTCGTGCTCAAAAATTGACACGAAATTAACACAGTTTAGCATTTGCTTGTCATGTTTTTCGTGTTATTTATGATTGAATATTAATTAAATAAACTAATTATTATTTAATGTTATATTTGTCGTGTTGTGTTGTGTTTGTCGTTTTTATCGGTTCGTTTTCGTTTTAGTTAAAAAAAAACACAACATCGTGTCGTATTGTGTTAGTGTTACATAAAACATTTGTGTCTTGTCGTGTCAGGCAAACGACATGATTGCCCGATTTATCACCCTTACATAAATTTTGTAAGAACCCTAGCGCCGTGGGGGATTCTCATTCACCGTTGTTAACTTGAATTTTTCCGGTGATAAGGAGGACCTTTTGAGCTTCGTTAGTGATTATATGTTAATGAAGAGTAATGACAAAGACAAAAGTGATGAACCATACAAATTGGCAATGGACTTTTGGAGCATCTAAGAAACCTAGTGTAAACTCTAACCAGAAGAAGGTGGAATCGATGTCAGTTTCAGTTTATGTGACTAACTTTCTTTATACAACTAGCATGAAAGAGTTGTGGAAGGTTTGTGAACCATATGGGGCGATTTCTGATGTGTATATTGCGAGGAAAATTTCGAAACAAGGTAAGAGATTTGGTTTTATTCATTTTTTTACTTGTGCAAGATGAGGACCGTTTAATACAAAATCTGAGATCGTTGTGGACTGGAAATTTCCATTTGTATGCGAATGTTGCAGGGTTTAACCAGAATGGTCATGAAATTCCAGTAGAAAAGATTCTTGTGCATACAAGTAAACCTTTGAATACGAATAACGTGAGAAGTGAAAAGCATGGGTTGGTTAAAGAAAATAAGAAGTCATTTTTTTCTATCCTAAAGGGTGAAGGGAAGGTGATAAATAAGCCTTATGATCATAAGGTGTCTTTGGAGGTGCAAGATCTGTTGGTGATTCCAGACTCTTCATGTGTTGTTGTGGGATGTATTAGGGATGTTCAATTGCTCCCTAATTTGTATTCAGTGTGTGCAAAGGAGGGATTCAAAGGCCTGGAAATTAATTACATAGAAGGCATGTGGGTTTGGATAGAATTTATTCACACCCCGGCCGAGGCGGCGAAACACGTCGGGCTATGCGACTAAGTTTATGGATCACAGGTAAACTGAATATATAGCATAAGTACAACAATAAACAAAATATCATTTATATTCTGTTTTGATGTTTGAATACAAGGTTCTTACAGATAATAATAGTACATGAGTTTCCTTAACAAATAGGCAGATAATACAACAGCTAGTAATCCATCCGTCTTGAATGTCTGTTTAGTGATTTCCTGAGAATACATGTAGTTTTGAGGGTCAACACAAGCTTTGTGAGAGTTATAGGTTTTCTGCTATTAGTAGTAATACTTTTAAAAAGTCTAAAAATTATTTTCTTTATAAGTATAATATTAGTCAAAACTGTGTTTGTAAAGAGTCTTTGAAAGCCAAAATGTATCTTTGTATAAGTAAATCCATACTTAAAATTGTGTTTGTAAAAAACCCTTGAATATACTTGAAAAAACAAACTGTATTGTTGCATGAGTAAATTCACACTTAAAATAGTTTTGAAAGAAACCAAGCCCATGGTTTGTAAAAAGAGAGACCATAAGTGTAACACCCTGAATTTAGAAGGTCCGAAAAGAGAAGAAAACCTCAAATGAGGAAGTGACTCGTCGAGTAGATGGGTGACTCGACGAGTAGGAGCACAATTTGGTCGCGGGTTTAGTGACCTACTCGACGAGTCAGAAGACTGACTCGGCGAGTTGGCCAGGTTTGGGGAAAACCCTAAATACGGGCCTTGTACCCTATTTAAGGAGCATTATAGCCTTCATCAGCCCCCCTTGATACTCTCTCAAGTCCAGAACGAAAACCCTAGATCCTCCCTTGAGTTGTGAATCATTTTGAGAGTTTTGGAGCATTCTTGAAGCTTGAAGGAACAAGAAGAAGGTTGGAGGTTCAAGGAGGAAGGAGTAGATCCAGAAGATTCACTCCATTTGCTGCTCATTTTGGTAATCAAGTTCCTTCCTTGACTTCTAGTTTGTTAGATCTCTTTATGTCCCTTTTTATGAAGTTTATGGACCAAGAATGACCTCTTGTGGGATTTGGACGTCCCCAAGTTAGATCCTTTCAGATCTGGGAGTATTTGGAGTAGTTAAGGCATAAAGGTGGAAGCTTTATGCCAATAGAACTCCCCATGCACAGTTTAAGAGGTTGTTATGGCCTTTTGAGAAAAAAGGGACATGCATGGACGCAAAGGTATTAGCTTTGCGTGTTATTCCGACCCTAGGAGGCTAGATCTGGGTTTTGGATGCCTTGTGCTTGATTGAAATCGTCTGAATAGAGTTGGACATAGAGGGACTTGGCGAGTCACTTGTGGGACTCGGCGAGAGGCCATTTTCTTGCCCCAAAACCCTTCTGTTAAAGGGCATGAGTTGAATGGTTAGGGACTCAGCCAATCCGAGTGTGACATCCCCGTTTTCATGGTCAGAAAAGACCGATTTTGTTTATGCTTGTTTGAAAATCAGAGTAACATTTTAAATAAAAGTGTTGCGGAATTTGTCCTAAAACAAAATATGATAAAGATTTATCAAAAGCATTTCCAAGGAAATGTATTTCATTAAAAGACTCGGGATGTCATGTTCGATACAGATAAAAAGCATAAACAGTACAACATAAGCCTTACTACATTATTTCATATCTACAGGCCTATATCTGTAATCCCTCATCCAAAACATCACATCTATGCTCGAGCGCCACTACCTGTAATACATGAAACTGAGTGGGTCAGGCTTGGGAGCCTGGTGAGCACATAGGGTTTTCAACCCATAATAAATAAGTTCATTAATTTCATCAATCACCAATAACCCGATTACCCATTCCCGTTATCCTCACTTTACGTCCCTAAACACCTATCATAAGGGACCTAGCCTAAGGATCATCATCGGGATGGACACTACTGCTAAGGGGGTTCCTCAGCAATAAATGTCCTAAAGACAACCATGAGGGGGATGGAGTACACCGGTGACCACATCGTTCACAAACACCTACAGGTTGCGAGCCTGCTAGCGTTCCACTGGACTGTCTAGAAGAGTCCGTGGTCGTCATCTATACTCCGCTAGATGACTGGATCACCAACAACATCGAGGCCTCTAATCATTTTATCACACATCGTCTTATTACATCTACCCATGTTTTACCCCAACATTTTTGTAGATATAAAATACATATACAGTTTAAATCATTTAAAACATGTATAAAAATCTTTCATCAGCATAGACAACAAGTATTCAGATAATATGCACACATAGCACGTAATTTATATAAAATACTTCATATCTATGTGTAAGATGAAAGTAACTATGCACTCACCTGATTAGGTGGTGACTCGGTACTTGAACAACACTTCGTTATCTCAAAACAATTTTTCCTTGACCAAAACCTAGTATCAATACCACTAGAGTTTAGTTTTAGCGTTAACCGCGACTAATTAATAGTCTAGCTATTATTATTATTATTATATAAGCGTTAAATAACACCCAATATAACTCATAATAATAGCCCAAATAATTATTTTCAGGACCTAATAACATTACTTTAGTTATTTAAAAGTTATATTAAAAATTGCGTAGGCGTAGCTCACTTACAGCGGATTTTAAAGAAAACCGGGCTTTGCTCGGAGCAGCGTTTCCGAACCGAAAGACCCTTTTTCTCGGGACTCCGGGAGCCTCGGGGCTTCCTTTGGGTGCTAGGGATTTTTCCTAGGGTTTAGGGGGGTTAAAGGGGTAGTGAGAGAAAGTAGAGAGAGAAAGAGTTGTGAAAATGTGTGAACAATCCAGGAAAATTCGCATGGTATTTATAGGGGCCGAAGTTCGGATCTACGCGGGGCGTAACTTCGGATAAGGGTGCCAGCTTCGCACAGCTGGCTCGTACTCGTAAGAGGATCAGGTCCGAAGGTACACTGGGCGTACCAGCCTTGGACGCGGGGCGTGGGGCGAAGCGAGGCGACGTGGCGTTCATTGGATGCGAGACCGTGGGGAGCAAGGGAAGGCTGGGATTGAGCCACGCCATCGCGTCCTGCATCAGATTTCGCAAATTGCACTCTCGACTTTAAAAATTCGTAGCTTTCACATACGAGCTCCGTTTTCGACGTTCTTTATATCCACGCGTAGGCGGGAACGTACTCTACAGCTTTCGTTTAGACTCCGTCGGCTAATTTTGACTTTATTTTAAAAGTTATATTTTTAACAGGCCGGGACAGGATTGGTCCGTTAAAAATTCTTAACTTTCCCATCCGACGTCCGTTTTCGTCTGTCTTTTTATCGATACGCTACTATTAACGAGACCTTCGATTCTCGTTTAGGTTGCGTCGGATAAAAACCGCTCGATCTAATATTCGAACTTCGGGATGTACACTGCTAAGCCGAAACTTCGAAAAATCATAACTTCCTCATACGAAGTCAGATTTGGGCGTTCTTTTTATGGACGCTCTCGGTTTAACGTTTTCTACGACTTTTGTTTAGATCGCTAAGGCTAAAGCTCGCTCTATCGTAAATTCACTATTTACGCTTCCTGGTATCGTGCCGGTTCCATCACGAAACTTCGACGGGTCATAACCTCTTTGTTATAACTCGGATTTCGGCGTTCTTTATATCTCCGGAATCCTTGTTTCGACTACTACAACTTTATGTAAAGATATCGGGCTTATCTCACACTTTAATTTTGACGCTTATTTTTATTCTTTATTTATTATACATTTATAAATAAGTAATAAGCATATAAATGCACATAATTCACATAATACTCAAATAATTCATATTTATTACTTCAAAAAGAGTTACAATAGTTGACCTAGACTATTACATCGTTTAAAAATGCTTAGCCCCGAAACCCGGGCGTTACACCGAGTCCATAGTGGTCACGAAGTTCATCGTACTCGACGAGTTCAAGGAGGAACTTGGCGAGTCTAAGGCAATCTCCTTAGTTTATGAAGATGGACTCGACGAGTTGTTCATACAACTCGGCGAGTCACAGTCTAGACACATTCTTATGTGGATGATGAACTCGACGAGTTCAAGGTCGAACTCGGCGAGTCAGATGAAGATGGTCCCGATTGTATGGTTGAAGGAGAACCCGTCGAGTCCTTGCTAAACTCGACGAGTGGAGTCGGGGTTGTATGGGGTTGGAGGAGTATGGAATCGATGAGTTGGTAGACCAACTCGGAGAGTCAAGTCAACTAAAGGTTGACTTTGACCGTTGACTTTGACCAAGTTGACCAGGGTTGACTTTTGGGATTATTGTGGTTTAAATGTTATTTTGGGTATTGATAGTTCGGGAAGCCGAAGGGTCAGCGGTTCAGAAGTTGCCGGTTAGCAGTCAGAAGTGTTCAGCTAGTCTTCAGCAGTGCGAGGTGAGTCTCCTCACTGTGTGCATGGGTCTACGGCCACAATGTCGGCCCATTATGATTATGTGCATGTTTATGTTTATGTATAGAATAAAGACCCGGGGGTTAGCCCTAGGAAATTATTGTTATATGTTCCGGGTTACGACCCGATGCCGGGCGAGGCCCGAGGAATGTTAGGATGCTAGAGGTCTTTGTGATTCTTGCATGTGTCGGTACGATAGGTTCCGGACCGGGGGTCCGATGCCGGGGAAATCCCGAGGAAGATTCTTATGTTGTATGTTCATTTATACTTGTGTCTCTGTGATACTAGTATGTGCCTGGTAGGGAGGTGAGTGTGGGCGAGGTCTCATATCTCATCACTAGCTGAGTATGGATGGGGTTCCATGTCTCGATATTAGCAAAGTAGGGGCGAGGCCCGCGATAGGAGGGATGTGAGTGTGGGCGGGGGCCCGTATCTCACTATCAGCAGGAGCGTGGACGGGGTTCCACGACTCATCAGTAGCAGGACATGGGCGAGGCCCAAGGTAGGCGAGGCCTTAGATCAGGAGTATGGTAGAGTATGTTTAGCTATTTGTTATGTGTGATGTTTGTATGTGTTTAGCGGGCGAGGCCCAGAGACAGGCGGGGCCTAAGCGAAACAGATCTGTATACCGAGCGGGGCTCGATGCCAGGTGGGGCCTGATGCCGGACGGGGTCCGATGTAGCGGGCGAGGCCCAGAGTTTGCAGGATGTGGATATGTGGTAGGTTGGGGAACTCACTAAGCTTCGTTTTTACGGTTTTCAGTTTTGGTTTTAGGTACTTCCGGTAGCGGAGGGAGGAGCTCGGGGTGATTGCATGGCACACACCATTGTTTGTTTAGCCTGGGATGTTTTACTCTGATATAATAAGAATATGTTTTGGAATTATACTCTGATTTGGTATAACAGTTTTGTTTATGAATGAAATGGTTGATAATTATGGCTTTCACTAATGATTTAAAATGAAATTTTGGGACCGTATTTTTGGGATGTTACAAGTTGGTATCAGAGCCTTGGTTTGAGGGATTCGGGCACACTCTCAGGTGTGACTGAACTCAAACTGAGGACTTGGTAAGGAAATTTTCAAAAGAAAATCATTTTTATAAAAAGAACTTTGAAAAGAAAAAGGATTTCGAAAAAGAGAAAAGAACTTTGAAAAAGAAGAAAAGGGGTGTGGTGCATGCAATAAACCGAGCTTAAGTAAGTTCTCCCAAATTACCCATACATGTTTGTTATGTTATGATATGCTTATGAGAACTGCATGCTAGATTAGGACTAAGGATTTAGGAGGATGCCTTATGTGCCTGTTATATGTGTATGAGCTTTATGTGTTGCATGCTAGTACAGATTCCTGATTAGAGGATAGAACAACTTGATTGGATTATGTGGTTAGTTTTCCCAATGCCCGAATGCTGCTTGCTTTGTGCTATTAGGAGTTCTAGTTATCTCTAACTAACTAGTGAACGAATATGTTAAGTTACATATTGCAAGGACTAAATAATTTCAGAAGGTTAGGTCTAGCCCTATTCCGCAGCTCTTGTCTGAGTCCAACCGTTATAGGGTAGGATCTCTCATTCAAAGAATTATCTAGTCTGAGTGATATGTAATGATATTCGCAAGTTAGTTAGGGAGAGGTCACAGGAACTTCTTATACAGCTGAAGGTAGATAGCAAGTTAGAGGATACCCTAGGGCAAGCCTAGGATGAGAGTAGTGATGGGAGCAGTGTTAGTAGCAGTGAAAGGGACTTGGCATAGTCAAGGCAATTCTTGAGGAAATTACGGATAGATGTGGAAGGTAGTAGGGGCCCATACTACTGAAAGCAGAGGATCTGTACTCGATTCAAGAAGGGTCGAGATAAAACCAGGGAACTTGTAGTGTGAGTGTGTGTGATCCCTCGACAGTGATGTGTATTTTGATGATTGTTATGGCATGTTTTCAGCATGGCGACGTTGCGAGATAGACCACTGGATGGATCAGGTGTCGGAGAGGGATCAGGCTCAGGTTCAGGAACCGAGCAGCTCTAGGAGCGGATGAGGGAGTTTGCATCAGCTGAGATTACGCGCAGTATTCTAGACCAGACTCCTGTGATCTTTGGTACGGTCAAGGAGGGCACACTAGAGATTTTGGATGAGAGGCTTGGAGCCTTCCGCACTGAGATGATGGCCATGATGGGAGCACGTACATTGACATTTCGAGAGTCCCGAGCTTGTGGAACTCCAGATTACCATGGGGCTAGGGACTCCATTGCTAGCGACAGATGGTTGGCTGATGTCGCCAACGCTTTTCATTCTAGTCGGTGTCCCGACGGGGACAAGGTTCGACTCGCCTCTTGTCTTCTGAAGGACAGATCACGGGATTGGTGGGAGGAGGTTGGTCATGCTTTCGGGGATGATGCCGCGTTGGACGCGATGGCATGGAGCGATTTCTCGGCCAGGTTCAAGGCCGAATTTGCATCGGTGATTGAGGTGCAGCGGTTAGCCCGGTAGTTTCAGGATCTGCGGCAGAATACAGAGACAGTGGCGGAGATCACCACCAAGTTCAGGGAGAGAGCCCTTCTAGTTCCGCAGTATGTGGCGGACGAGGAGATGAAGAAGGCTCGGTACCACGAGATGCTGATGAGTGATATCAGTCAGTTGTGAGTCGGTCCAGCTGCAAGACGCCGGAAGACATGATCGCACGGGCCAGAGAAAGAGAGATTGATCTTGAGACAAAGAAGAAGAGGAAGTTGGCAGAGGTTCAGATATCTACGGGATCGGGCAAGAGGCCCAAGACATCAGATTCTAGCTTGAGAGGTCCTCAGGACTAGAGCCGTTGTGGCAAGTGCGGCAGGACGCACGAGGGTGCGTGTAGGAATGGCAGCGGTGGTGATTCTAGCTGCTTCAGGTGCGGCCAGATTGGTCATTTTAGCAGGGATTGTACTACTACCACCACCCAGGGATCAGACCTGATATGTTTCCATTGCAGTCATAGGGGCCACAAGAAGGCCCAGTGTCCGAGTTTGCATTCAGCAGGACAAGTGATAGCACCTGCCCCTGCAACCTTGAGGATCGCCGACGGCCGTCAGGGTCGGGCGGAGGTGCCTGCAGCGAGGAGCAGGGCGTATCAGTTAGTTTCCGAGGAGGCGTGAGCAGCCCGATGTGTCAGGTGCGTATCTTTCCTTTCTCTATCAGCTTATGTTATGATTTTATTGTTATGGTTCTGCATCGGTAATGATAATGATATTCGGGAATATTGTGGCCTGCTTGTGATCGAGTTATATGCCATCTGCATACCCTAGACTTTAAAATGATAATTAGAGGTCATTCCTTTAGAGCATGTTACTCAGGATGCAGTAACCGTAGCATGCAAGTGTGGCACTCGGTAGGGTCTCGCTAGTTTTTGGGAAAGGTATCGTTGGGAATAGATTGGTTAGATCACCATCGGTAGTAGGCATGGGTTTTCAGCAGAGTGGTCAGGGGATGGTAGGGAGAATTATGAATTCTTCCAAGCTGTGAGCTGTGAGGATCTAGTCAAGTCGAAGTGGGGGAGAGCCACCCGAGTGTCTAAGGGCAGGAGTAAGTACAATACTGGGATAGTTTCGCAGTCTTGGTGAGGAAGAAGGCAGCTCAAGTGGCTGTTTGGATTGAGGAGCATGTAAGTTGTGATGAGTTTTAGGTACAACAAATAAACTAGAAAACAATTCCTAAGTTCACATGCAACCTACTTTGGATCTATGTTTTAACTATTGAACATACAACTTTGAATTGCAAAACTAGAACCCTAGAGGAGAGAGGCTAATTTCGAAATTAACAAACTAGGGTTTAGGGTTTACATACCTTTCAATTGCTATAGCAAACAATTGATATTCCCTTGATCTTGATCTTGATCTTCTTGGAAGCTTAGCACCACAAATGTAATGCCTCTAATGGAATCACACCCAAACTAGCAAGAAGGAAAGTAGAAGAAGAGAGAGGGGAGAGGGAGTATGCAAAATCTCGGCCTTAGGGTTTCTTCCAAAGAAAGATTCACCAAAAACATGAACCAGGAGGCTCCTTATATAGCTGAGGGATCTAGGGTTTAAGGGAAACCCTAGTTATCCTTTGCTTAGGGCCTAAGCAAACCCAAGGGCCTTATCCAAGCCCCTATGGACGAAATTATTAGGGTTTCCCCTAAAGATTTCGTCCACCCTCTTCCAAGGGGGTTCTAGAGCCTTCCACTCAACTATTAGATAATTGCAAACTAGTCCCTGCACCTTATAATTAATTCTTTTAACCCCAAAATCAATTCTGATTATTTTCTGGCTAACAATTAATTAAACATAATGATTTCTAATTAATATATTAATCCATTAACATATTAATAAATCATTTATATATATATATATATATATATTAATTTATTAATCTTATAAATTAATATCTCTCCTTTCATAATTTCCTTGTCCAGTTGCTAGGTTGAGGGCAACCCAAAAGGACTGTGCTGCTATCAATTCAAGTACATACCAATTATAGTTATGGGCTTTGACACCTAATCCAACAGTCTCCCACTTGGATAAGTCTGTAACTATAATTGCTAGTATGCCTTCTAAATTTGACCAGCAAATTGTAGCTTCCAAAAAGCTGCTGCCGAACTCTGACCCAGTCAGTTACGTGTCCTAAGATAAGTGATCATATAACCCTTCGTTATGCTTGATATCCCCAGACAAAAGACATGGAATGTAATCAATCTGTTTGTCCAGAATCTATGTTTCCCGATTCCTGATTTGTGATGATGTAGGACTTCTAATCGAACACATCAATTTAGTCCTGGCTGGGCCCAGCACATAAGTCAACACCAAATCATCGAGGGGCCCACAGATATCGCTTTTCCTGTTTGGGCAAAAGGAACGAATAAACGTTGACTCATATGCTTGTATCTTTTACTCATCAAATTATGCATGACAATACGTTTTATAACACCAAGTTACTGATGCGTTTTCGTATCACCAATGCACAACCGACTTGTAAATTACAACTCATATATCTTCGTTTCAAGATTATAAGATATTATCGTCTCAGTATTACTCGTGATGAATTCCATGAAGTAATACTCTGAGCGTGGGTTTATCCAATACTCAAATCTCAATTTCTGAGTACTCATGAACATTGCAGCAATTCTATTGCCATGTCTATCCTTAGACAATCTGCAATCCAATTCATGACAGTCTTAATTCACTACTTACTTCCAAGAGTACGAGCGACTGTGGAGTTTGAATAATCTCATTATTCAGGAAGTAAAACATGCAAAAATGAAACACAATAATAAACAATTGACAAAAGGTAGTAGCCAAACTTATAAATAATACTTTATTATTTAATCACCAAAAGTCAATTACATTTACTTTGTTACAAGTTTCAAAAACTAATCTAACTACTAAAACTAATATCATCTTTCAGTCCTATGCTCCGAGCATGCTGAATATGCTTAGCCCTACTCAGACCCTTTGTGAAAGGATCTGATGGGTTATCTTCAGATGACACCCTCTTTACTATAAGATGGCCTTCTTCTACTCTATGTCTGATGAAATGGTACTTTCTGTCGATATGTCTGGTCTTACCATGATCTCTTGGTTCCTTTGTCAAGGCAACCGCTCCTTCATTATCGCAGAACAGTTCCATAGGCTCCTGGATGGTTGGAACAACTCCGAGATCCCCGATGAAGTTCCTCAACCAAGCTGCTTCTTTCGACGCTTCACTTGCTGCTATGTACTCTGATTCACAAGTAGAATCAGCCACCGTATTTTGCTTGGAACTCTTCCAAGTAACTGCTCCTCCATTCAGTAAAAACACCCAGCCTGACTGAGAACGGAAGTTATCTCTATCCGTCTGAAAGCTGGCATCACTGTAACCATCTACTCTCAAAGTATTACTGCCACCAAGCACAAGAACCCAGTCCTTTGTCCTTCGCAAATACTTGAGTATATTCTTAACTGCTATCCAATGAGCTCTACCTGGGTTTCCCTGATAGCGACTGACCATGCTCAAAGCAAATGCCACATCAGGGCGAGTACATGTCATAGCGTACATGATCGATCCGACAGCGGAAGCATAAGGTACACGACTCATGTCATCTATTTCAACATCTGTACTCGGGCATTGAGTCTTACTCAATTTGGTATTGCTCTGGATAGGTAGCTCTCCCTTCTTGGAGTTTTCCATACTAAACCTCTTTAGTACCTTATCCAAGTATGTGCTCTGACTAAGTCCAATTAGTCTCTTCTTTCTATCTCTCAATATTCTAATCCCAAGAATATAGGCAGCTTCTCCAAGGTCTTTCATGGCAAAACACTTTCCAAGCCAAGACTTAACTTCTTTCAAGGTTGGAACGTCGTTACCAATGAGTAATATGTCATCGACATACAACACCAGAAAAGTTACTATACTCCCACTAGCTTTGATATACACACAGAACTCATCTTCACTTCTAGAGAAACCAAATTCTTTGACTTTCTCATGGAAGCAAAGATTCCAACTGCGAGATGCTTGTTTCAATCCATAAATGGATTTCTCAAGCTTGCACACTCTATTAGGGAACTTTGCATCAACAAAACCCTCTGGCTGACTCATGTAAACATCTTCAGCCAACTTCCCATTAAGGAAAGCAGTTTTGACATCCATCTGCCAGATTTCATAATCATGAAAGGCAGCTATGGCGAGCAATATCCTAATAGATTTAATCTTAGCCACTGGCGAGAAGGTTTCATCATAGTCAACCCCTGGGGTTTGAGTGAAACCTTTTGCAACCAGTCGAGCCTTGAATGTGTGCACATTTCCATCCATGTCTGTCTTCTTCTTGAAGATCCATTTGCACCCAACTGTCTTACGACCTGGTGCACTATCAACCAAATTCCAAACTTGGTTGTCATACATGGACTTAATCTCGCTGTCCATTGCCTCTTTCCACTTGGAAGCCTCTGGACCTTCCATTGCTTCCTTATAAGTGACTGGTTCATCTAAGTTTACCAGTGTTCTGTCACTTATGAATGTGTCACCATCTGAAGTAATATGGAAACCATACAACTCAGGTGGCACACTCACCCTAGTGGATCTTCTAAGAGGTAATGAGTTATCGATTGGTTCAACAGGAACTGTTTCCTCTGGTTGAGTGCTAGTGTCATCTAAGGTTCCTTCATTGGCTGAATCTTGAATTTCTTCAAGGTCAATAGTGCTCCCACTGTCCTCTTTGAATATGAGCTCTCTTTCAAGAAAGACTCCTCTTCGTGCTACAAAGACCACGTTTTCACTAGGCCTGTAGAACAAATATCCAAAAGACTGCTTTGGGTAACCAATGAAAACACATTTCTCACTTCTAGCTGCTAGCTTGTCGTGAGTCTCTCGTCTTACGAAAGCTTCACAACCCCAGACTTTAATATGTGCTAACGAGGGAACTTTCCCTGTCCACATTTCGTGAGGTGTTTTGGCAACCTTTTTTGTAGGGACAAGATTGAGGATGTGGGCGGCTGTCTCTAAGGCATACCCCCAGAAGTGAATAGGAAGCGAAGCCCGACTCATCATAGAACGAACCATGTCTAACAAGGTTCGATTGCGCCTCTCAGCTACACCATTTAACTGTGGTGTCCTAGGAGGAGTCAATTGTGAGACTATCCCACATTCTTTCAGATAGTCGTTAAACTCGATACTAAGATACTCCCCGCCTCTATCGGATCTAAGTATCTTTATCTTTCTGCCCAATTGATTTTCGACTTCATGCTTAAACTCTTTGAACTTTTCAAAAGTTTCTGACTTATGCTTGATCAAGTAGATATATCCATATCTGCTATAATCGTCAGTGAAAGTCACATAGAATCGATTAGCATCTCTTGTAGTTGATCTGAAGGGCCCACACACATCCGTGTGTATGAGATCCAACAGACCTTCACCTCTTTCACAAGACCCTGTGAATGGTGATTTTGTCATCTTTCCCAAAAGACAAGATTCACACATGTCATCTGACTTTAGGTCAAATGATTCCAACACTCCATCCTTTTGGAGTTGGGCTATGCGTTTCTTGTTGATGTGTCCAAGACGACAATGCCACAAGCATGCCTTGTCTACACTATTAGACAAGTCAATATTAAGTACACTATTTCCTAGGCTATCAACACAAGTCACTGTTTCATACACACCATTACAAGGCAAAGCTTCAAACATAAAAACACCATTCTTATAAACAGAAATTAAACCATTCAAATCATTAAAAGAATATGTAAAACCTTGTCTGAACAATGCATGAAATGAAATAATGTTTCTCGTCATCTCAGACGAATAGCAACAATTTATTAAATCTAATCTAACATCATTACTAAGCAGAAGCTGATAAACTCCGATCTTGGTTACTGGTGAAGACTTTCTGTTTCCCATGATCAGGTTTATCCTTCCTCGCTCTATCTCCTCACTTTCCTTTAGACCCTGCAAATCAGAACAGATATGAAAACCACATCCTGTGTCAAGGACCCATGAACGAGAAGATAATGAGTTATTAGCAGAAATAGTGTAAATACCTGCCGAAGATGGCTTCACTTTGCCATCCTTGATATCTTGCAGATATTGTGGGCAAGATCTCTTCCAATGCCCTTTTTGGTTGCAGTAAAAGCAAACTGCCTCTTTTGGATCAGAAACAAGGGGAGTGGAACCATTGGGCTTAGCCTTTGGGCCATTACTAGATGACCCAGCTTGAGCCTTGCTCTTCCAGTTTTGCTTGGGAGGACCTTTCCTCTTTTTCCCCTTTCCCTGTCCAATAGCCAAAACAGGGGCACTAGCAGGTGTGGAGGGTATACTTTTACCCTTCATCCCTGCCTCAGCTGTCTGCAACAAGTTGTGCAATTGGGCCAAGGTCTGCTCAGTATTGTTCAAATGGTAAGTTAGAATAAACTGACCATAACATTCAGGAAGTGAGTTCAAGACCATGTCAATGGCCAATTCCTCATCAAAGTGAATATTGAGCTTGACCAAACGCTCTATGTAGCGTTGCATTCTTTGCACATGTGACACAACCGACTCTCCATCTTTCATCTTGCAAGCCATGAGTGACTTGACTACTTCGAACTTTTCTTGACGAGCTCGCTTATGGTACTTTTCCATAAGGTCCTTGTTCATCTCGAAAGGCCAGTAGTCCTCATAGTACCTCTGCAGTTCTGGGGACATAGTTGCCACCATGATGCATGCCACTTTGGTAGCATCATCGTAATGTTTCTTGTAGGCAGCAAGATCTTCAGGAGTAGCTTCATTCTCATCAAGCTCTTTGAGCTCCTTTTCAAGAACATATTCTTTGTTCTTGAAACGAAGAGCCATCTTGATGTTGCGCATCCAATCGTTATAGTTTGAGCCATCCATAACGACTTTGGAGCATATATTGAGCAAGGAGAAGTTCTGGTTGGAGGAGGATGAAGTAGAAGTGTTTCCATGAGTAGACATCTGAAAAGAAAGGAATTTTTAGTTAGATTTCAAGATACCTTAATAGAATAACCCAAAGATATAATATCAAGGTTAGGATCCAACTATGAAGATTCACAACTCAGAAATGGGATGCCGAGATCCAAGTGCAAATTTCATAAAGGTAGGCGAATGACGATTCACCAATTCCACCATTAGAAGAAACAAACGAAGTGAAATTCCTAATTCTTTTGAGATACATTGAAACTATTCAATGGCATGTTTTAATCTCAGATTATGCTCTTCTATTTGTGACTGGGATGCCGAGGATCACAAACAAGATGTGAATAACCATGCAAATGTGCTTGGTAACCTCATTGTCTTTATCATTAACTATTGATGTGCTGGTAAACCACACACGCTCCATCAAAATGACAATTATGAGATACCCATTACTACTCTTTATTAGTGCCTTTTAGTGTGCTGGTTAACCACACACGCTCCACTAACGACCAATAAAGCATAATGTGCAATTTCATGGATTAGCATACTTTTCACATTTTTCCTAAAGTAACTAGAGTTGGGATTTTGAAAATAATGTTCTAGTACTTTCTTTAATATCATTATACTTTTAATGAGAAGTAGTTGTCCTATCAAATCCGTTCTGCTAACGACCCTCCACTAATCAAGGAAGCGGTGGGTGAGAGTGGACACCCATTCAACTACCATTTTATAGGCAGTTTCCTTATACCCCCCTTATAGATTAGCTTCGTGAATGAGGCATACTAGCGATTTGACTGACCATATTCTTATACATATATAATATTAAACTTTTAATTATAATATATATATATAAGGTGTGTTTTAAAACATTTTAAAACTTCAAGGGTTTATAAATTTCGAAATTTAAGCTATTAAATTTAAATTTAAATAAACCAATTAACTAGATTTAATATTTATCTTTTAATTAACTATTAATCAAATTATTAAATCTTGTAAGGATTATCTAATTAAATTAATCAATTAATTTAATCCTAATCCTTATCCCTCTAATTTCGAAAAATAGGGTAAGGATAATTATCCAATTAATCTAATTAAGTAACAATTATCCAAAAACAAGAAACCCTAGTTATCCTCTTAGCATATTTCGAAATTCATAAGGGAGGAGGCTAGGGTTTTCAAAACCCTAACCCTAATTTCGATTAGGGTTCTTTGGAGGCTAGGGTTTTCGAAAAAACCCTTTGATCCAAAACCCTAGAAATCAAAAGATTGGCCTTTAGGGTTTAATAGCTATAAACCCTAATTTGCAATTCAACAATTGTAGCAATTCAATTTAAAACAACAATGTCTCTGATACCACTGATGAGTTTTAGGTACAACAAATAAACTAGAAAACAATTCCTAAGTTCACATGCAACCTACTTTGGATCTATGTTTTAACTATTGAACATACAACTTTGAATTGCAAAACTAGAACCCTAGAGGAGAGAGGCTAATTTCGAAATTAACAAACTAGGGTTTAGGGTTTACATACCTTTCAATTGCTATAGCAAACAATTGATATTCCCTTGATCTTGATCTTGATCTTCTTGGAAGCTTAGCACCACAAATGTAATGCCTCTAATGGAATCACACCCAAACTAGCAAGAAGGAAAGTAGAAGAAGAGAGAGGGGAGAGGGAGTATGCAAAATCTCGGCCTTAGGGTTTCTTCCAAAGAAAGATTCACCAAAAACATGAACCAGGAGGCTCCTTATATAGCTGAGGGATCTAGGGTTTAAGGGAAACCCTAGTTATCCTTTGCTTAGGGCCTAAGCAAACCCAAGGGCCTTATCCAAGCCCCTATGGACGAAATTATTAGGGTTTCCCCTAAAGATTTCGTCCACCCTCTTCCAAGGGGGTTCTAGAGCCTTCCACTCAACTATTAGATAATTGCAAACTAGTCCCTGCACCTTATAATTAATTCTTTTAACCCCAAAATCAATTCTGATTAATTTCTGGCTAACAATTAATTAAACATAATGATTTCTAATTAATATATTAATCCATTAACATATTAATAAATCATTTATATATATATATATATATATATATTAATTTATTAATCTTATAAATTAATATCTCTCCTTTCATAATTTCCTTGTCCAGTTGCTAGGTTGAGGGCAACCCAAAAGGACTGTGCTGCTATCAATTCAAGTACATACCAATTATAGTTATGGGCTTAGACACCTAATCCAACAAGTTGGGAGTTGGGGAAACTTTCCAACCTTGAGTTCGTGTATTCGCGATTAGTTGAGGTTTGGATCAGGGAACCAGGTCGGAGAGCTTCCGGCAAGATGCGAGTTTAGTCAGGATATAAGACCGTGGGATAGCCGCAACATTCCCTAGCAGCGAGTTAGTGAGAGAAGTGTTGTAAGACTGCGGGTAAGCCGTAGCATTCATTAGCAGTCTAGTTAGAGGAGTGTGGGCAGGGACCGTATCTCCTAGTTAGCGGAGTGTGGGCGGGGGCCCATATATCCTAGTTAGCGGAGTGTGGACGGGGGCCCGTATCTCCTAGATAGCGGAGTGTGGGTGGGGGCCCATTTCTCATAGTTAGCGAAGTGTGGGCGGGGGCCCGTATCTCCTAGTTCGCGGAGTGTGGGCAGGGGCCCGTATCTCCGGATTAGCATGATAAGAATCAAGAGGGATAGCAAGATGAGATTAGAGGAGGATTGGGCCTCCCTAGCCCTGGATGGGTGAGACCGGTAGGAGAGGCCGCTCCGAAGTATAGTTTGGGTGAGACCCGTGGGCGAGGCCCGTGTTCTTATGGCAGTAGGTGGCACCTGGTAGAGACCTTAGGGTAAGGTAAGGGATCAAGAATCCCAGCTCTTCTAGAGCCAGAGTGGCTAGGTTGGGAGGACAGTTCGGGTAGTCGCAGTATCCTCATAAGTCACTGAGAGCGGCTGAGGGTTGTTTTTGCGTGCGGTGACCGATGGGGGACCGGTATTTCGGGTAATGGTAGATCAGTTGGGACCAGGGTGGTCTCGGTTCATCCGAACGGCGGATAGGAGTCGGCAGGACTTCAGACAGGAATGATGATAAGGTATTTGGTGCAGAAAGCAGTGAGCTGATCGGGTGATGCTAAGTTGCTCACCGCGGAATCAAATAATCTCGGAGTGAATGATTTGGCTCTGTGATGCAACTCTCGTCTGAGCCTCAACCGTAGCCGAGAGGGACCTGCTACTCGAATGATGGTCTGAATTCACGCGCTGGGTGGAGTTTACAGTATTGGAGCATCGTATGAGGGGTTATATCGTGAGTACTGGTGTGATGGCCGACACTGGGAGTGGCCAGGATTGTGGTTTCAGCAGAAGATTTGTTCTTGATCGGGATCGGAAAGACTGTTGCTTATAGGAAGTTGCCTTGGAAGGGCCAGTATCAGTGCAAGGAAAAGGGGTGAACCCCTTGTGTATCAATGTAAGTGCACTGGGAGTACCGGTAGGGCTACCGGTTGGGTAAAGGTGTTGTGCTCGAAGGTAGTAGTGATCGGATTATGCTGAGTGCGACGTTTTAAGGATTGGATCGGATAGACGAAGTGTGTACCTAGTGGTAAGTGGATTGTAAGGTCGTGGACTGTGGCGGACTTCGAGGACGAAGTCTAGTTTAAGTGGGGGAGAGTTGTAAGACCCAGAATTTAGAAGGTCCGAAAAGAGAAGAAAACCTCAAATGAGGAAGTGACTCGTCGAGTAGATGGGTGACTCGACGAGTAGGAGAGCGATTTGGTTGCGGGTTTAGTGACCTACTCGACGAGTCAGAAGAGTAACTCGGCGAGTTGGCCAGGTTTGGGGAAAACCCTAAATGCGGGCCTTTTATCCTATTTAAGGAACATTATAGCCTTCATCAGCCCCCCTTGATACTCTCTCAAGTCCAGAACGAAAACCCTAGAGCCTCCCTTGAGTTGTGAATCATTTTGAGATTTTTGGAGCATTCTTGAAGCTTGAAGGAACAAGAAGAAGGTTGGAGGTTCAAGGAGGAAGGAGTAGATCCAAAAGATTCACTCCATTTGCTGCTCATTTTGGTAATCAAGTTCCTTCCTTGACTTCTAGTTTGTTAGATCTCTTTATGTCCCTTTTTATGAAGTTTATGGAACAATAATGACCTCTTGTGGGATTTGGACGTCTCCAAGTTAGATCCTTTCAGATATGGGAGTATTTGGAGTAGTTAAGGCATAAAGGTGGAAGCTTTATGCCAATAGAACTCCCCATGCAAAGTTTAAGAGGTTTTTATGGCCTTTTGAGCAACACGGGTCATGCATGGACTCAAAGGTATTAGCTTTGCGTGTTATTCTTACCCTAGGAGGCTAGATCTGGGTCTTGGATGCCTTGTGCTTGACTGAAATCGTCTGAATAGAGTTGGACATAGAGGGACTCGGCGAGTCACTTGTGGGACTCGGCGAGTCAGGCCATTTTCTTGCCCCCAAACCCTTCTGTTAAAGGGCATGAGTTGAATGGTTAGGGACTCAGCCAGTCCGAGTCCATAGTGGTCAAGAAGTTCATCGTACTCGACGAGTTCAAGGAGGAACTCGGCGAGTCTAAGGCAATCTCCTTAGTTTATGAAGATGGACTCGACGAGTTGTTTATACAACTCGGCGAGTCACAACCTAGACACATTCTTATGTGGATGATGAACTCGGCGAGTTCAAGGTCGAACTCGGCGAGTCGGATGAAGATGGTCCCGATTGTATGGTTGAAGGAGAACCCGTCGAGTCCTTGCTAAACTCGACGAGTGGAGTCGGGGTTGTATGGGGTTGGAGGAGTATGGACTCGACAAGTTGGTAGACCAACTCGGCGAGTCAGGTCAACTGGATGTTGAATTTGACCGTTGACTTTGACCAAGTTGACCAGGGTTGACTTTTGGGATTATTGTGGTTTAAATGTTATTTTGGGTATTGATAGTTCGGGAAGCCGAAGGGTCAGCGGTTCAGAAGTTGCCGGTTAGCAGTCAGAAGTGTTCAGCTAGTCTTCGGCAGTGCGAGGTGAGTCTCCTCACTGTGTGCATGGGTCTACGGCCACAATGCTGGCCCATTATGATTATGTGCATGTTTATGTTTATGTATAGAATGAAGACCCGGGGGTTAGCCCTAGGAAATTATTGTTATATGTTCCGGGTTACGACCCGATGCCGGGCGAGGCCTGAGGAATGTTAGGATGCTGGAGGTCTTTGTGATTCTTGCATGTGTCGGTACAATAGGTTCCGGACCGGGGGTCCGATGCCGGGGCAATCCTGAGGAAGATTCTTATGTTGTATGTTCGTTTATACTTGTTTCTCTGTGATACTAGTATGTGCCTGGTAGGGAGGTGAGTGTGGGTGAGGTCCCTTATCTCATCACTAGCTGAGTATGGATGGGGTTCCATGTCTCGATATTAGCAGAGTAGGGGCGAGGCCCGCGATAGGAGGGATGTGAGTATGGGCGGGGGCCCGTATCTCACTATCAGCAGGAGCGTGGATGGGGTTCCACGACTCATCAGTAGCAGGACATGGGCGAGGCCCAAGGTAGGCGAGGCCTTAGATCAGGAGTATGGTAGAGTATGTTTAGCTATTTGTTATGTGTGATGTTTGTATGTGTTTAGTGGGCGAGGCCCAGAGACAGGCAGGGCCTAAGCGAAACAGATCTGTATACCGAGCGGGGCTCGATGCCAGGCGGGGCCTGATGCCGGACGGGGTCCAATGTAGCGGGCGAGGCCCAGAGTTTGCAATATGTGGATATGTGTGGTATGTGGTAGGTTGGGGAACTCACTAAGCTTCGTGCTTACGGTTTTCAGTTTTGGTTTCAGGTACTTCCGGTAGCGGAGGGAGGAGCTCGGGGTGATCGCATGGCACACACAATTGTTTGTTTAGTCTAGGATGTTTTACTCTGATATAATAAGAATATGTTTTGGAATTATACTCTGATTTGGTATAACAATTTTGTTTATGAATGAAATGGTTGATAATTATGGCTTTCACTAATGATTTAAAACGAAATTTTGGGACCATATTTTTGGGATGTTACAATAAGTAAATCCATAATTAAAATGTTTTGAAAGCAACCAAGCCCATGGTTAGTAGTGAGAGAGACCATAAGTAAATCCATACTTAAAATAGTTTTGAAAGCAACCAAGCTCATGGTTTGTAGTGAGAGAGATATTCTAGTTAATGTTTATAGTGAGTCCTATAATCGAGCTATGTGACTGAATGCACCCCCTACAACACTTCATTGGACGTTGTAGTAAAAATAGTAGATACTTATCACCCGCTTCGATTGATCGGTCGAGGTTGTAGCTAGCAACCGCATGTGGGGATGTCAACCCCATATAGATCTATACATATGTATCTCGCTCTGAAGATTAACGATTATAGTAGTGGGGGTATGCTAAGTGTTTAGACTCAGCTAATGAATATAGTCTCACTAAAAATCCCTTAACTATGGAACGTGAATAACTCTCAGCCCTAACTTATAAGTAAATAAGTTACCAGGCAAAATGAATTGGATAGAGTTTATAAAAGTCAAGTATATCTGGTATGTGTGTATAGTGTAAGGTACTCGCTTATATAAAAAGGTATGTCTCAAATATGTACATATATAAACTTTATGTATTTAAACATACAAATATACATGCATAGGAATAGTTTGAATCCTTAAAATACTATAAAGTTTTATGACACCCTTTTTATGACATACAATGTCACATAAAATCATATTTTTTTGTATCATGTAGTATTGGTTATGTGGACTAGTTATTTCACGATAAAATAACTATAATATCTAAATGGAAAGTGTATACTAGTTTATTTGTAACAATTTGTTACATTGTCGGATAACATTTTTATTAACTAGACTTGTTGCATTTTCGCATGAAATGATAATTTGTTTGCATAAACAAAGTATATAGGCACATGTATCCCCCCTCCCCCTCCCCCCGGAAATAATTAGAAATATTAAAAAGGAGCCATAAGCACTCACCCTTGAAGCGTGAATTTGATTTGTACGGAATGGTTTATTTTGAGAAGCTTGACGTGAGAAACCGTAATACCACAATTCTTGAACTTTGAAATACTTTCGGACCGTTTCGTAACAAATTTAAACTATTGGGGCTGCTTGGTGATTTAATTAACCAAAGTAGGACTCTTTTGGTTAAAATAAATCAGGGAGAGACTGATTTTATAGTAACTTAAACAACTATAGGGACTGGTTTGTAACTTCTTGAATAAATGGGACTGCTTTGGTTAATAAATACCAAAGGAGGGGTTGTTTTGAATAAATGGACTCAATGTTTGGGGGTTGAGACTTATTTTAAATGAATGCTTTAACAGAGGGTTATTTTGTCATTTCATAAAATTAAAAAGGATTTAGGGCTTTTTCCCTCGTCATTTTGACTATCGAGCAAGGAAAGGAAACAGGATCGAACGACCGCAGTCAAGAAGTAAACGCGAAGCCAGGTAAGGGGTCCGATGGATGTCGATCAATCGCTGGTGGAGGGAGCACCACCGGTGGTCAACGAGACCGGAGAAAGAAAGGAGGAGCACCGAGGCTGCTCTCTTCCTGCTCCGATAGCGAGGTGCGAAACGGGGAAGGCGATCAGCGGCTTTTGGATCGATGGTTCGGTGGTGGCTAAGAGGTTGTGAAGGGAAGGGGGCAGAAGTGGGGGTTTCATCGGTCTCGGCGGATGCAGCGAGGGGCTGCTCAACAAGCTTCTCAGCTGCTTGCTTCCACTTCGGTAGTGAGTCGTGAAAGAAAGGAGCAGCGAAGCAGCGGCGCAGGTGAGGTTTTCGGAGGTGTTTGCTCGACCGGAGAATGTGTGGGATGCGATGGGGGGTTGCTCCGGTAATCTCCTTGCTCCCCCTTTCTTTCTGATTTAACAGCCAACAACGAAGGAAAATGGAAGCAGGCAGAAAACGATCTAAGGGGAGTGTTTTGTTTGTTTGATTCTTTTAATAGGGAAAGATAGAAGGAAGAGCTAGGCTGTTGGTCTCTTGATGTTCTTGGCAGAAATCAAAGAAGAAGAAGAAGAAGAAGAGAAAGGAGCTGCTGGTCTCTTCTGTTTGCACTAGAAAACACCCACTTCGGTGGTGTGTTCTTGACTGAAAACGAAGAAGAGAAGGAATGCAGGGGTGATTTTTCTTTTGTATTAAATATTGGTTGTGAATCGATGCAGAAAAGAATAGAGAATGGAAGAGTGTTTGAGTGGGTTTTTGGCTATGAAGTTCAAGTCTCTGATAAATTTTGCTTCTAATTGATTGTACTATGACTGAATTGTAGAATCAATATCATTCATACTTTATGTGTTAACTTGGGTAAGTTGAAATGTGGAAGAAACACTTCCAATTTGGCTGTCAATTTAAAAGGTGTACTTTGGCTTTATTGTGCAAGCAATGTGTTGACTTAATTGAATATATATTTGTGTATATTATTTATTGAGTGGTATGGATGTGTGTTGACTTAATTGAATATATATATTTGTGTGTATTATTTATCGAGTGGTATGTATGTATGGATTGTGTATATAGTTGGTAGATTCTTAGATGATCTTAGTTGTAAAAAAAAATCAAGAGTAAATTACAGTTTTGGTCCTTTGGTCAAATTTGTATATTCAGTCCAATCTTTAAAAATTTGACAAGATGCATCCCTATGGTTTAAAGAAATTACACTGCACATCCTTAATCCACTTAAAAAGATCATTTTACCCTTACTTTTATATATATATATATATATATATATATATATATATATATATATATATATATATATATATATATATATATATATATAATTGTTTAATTATTTTTATATTTTGCCACTTATATATTATTTTATTTATTTATATTTTTTATGATTTATATATATTTTTTTAAAAATTTTATTCGCATATATTTTTAATGTTTTTTATATTTTGTTCGTTTATATTTTTTTGACGTTTTATTTGAATAAATTTTCTAGTTTTTTTTGATGTTTTGTTCGAATATATATCTTTTAATGTTTTTTTGATGTTTTGTTTTTTTATATAGTTGTAAAGCTTTTTATAAATATTTTTTTGTATAAAAATATAAAAAGGTTAGTTAAATGAGAATATAATTAACACATATTACATATATAATTATTTATTTTAATAGGGTTATTGTATAGGCTAACCGAAATTCAAAACATGTGTCAATGGCTTCGACTTCAATTTTTTAGTTTTAGATTTTTTTTTACATTTTGTTTCGAATGGAAAATGCTAATCATAATTCATATAACTCAAATACATGTGTCAATGTTTTTGAGTTCATTTTTTTAGAAATTTTGTTTGTTTTCGGGTTATATGGTTTTCCAATTAGCCTATATATAACTTGAAACCCTTTTTCGAATTTCAGTTAGCCTATCTATTAATCTTATTAAAAATATAATTTTATATCTAATCTAATTTAATAATATTCACATTTAATAAAAAAAATTTATATATTTTTTTTCAAAAAGTATAAACAAGCAAAACATCAAAAAAATTAAAATGTATTCAAACAACACGCAAAAAAACTAAAAAAAATTATGGAATGGAAGGTAAGTCTTGTTGGAATAAGGTCCAAGCAAAACATAATGACACAATCTACTACAAAATAAGAATACACTACTTTAGAAGTTGAATTCAAATATGATTGGATGAATGAGATCATTGAAAAACTATGTTGATTTCTGTCATTCAAGGATCACATAGAAATCTTTGTGACTTCGAGAGTATATTTAATAAAGCTAAGAGACTCTATGTCACGAAAGAACACCAATCATATTCTCCAAGATATTTAACTATACTTATAGCAAAGTTAAGTATGGAGATAATAATATTCACAAAATTCACACAAATTAAATTTTGTCAGACCCATTGATAAAGTCATTCCTTTGAGCTAAGTATGAATGGTCACACTTCAGTTTTAACACTTTATTATTCTAGAAATGAGATTTTGATTTGGATTATAACAACTATTGGATAATGTTATGATATATTGAGATATAGTCATTACATTAATACTTGTGTTCTATATTAACATGTTTAATCCATGAATAATGTTATTATTCTAAAGGTTCATAGTCAGTTATAATTATGGGAGCAATTATGAAGTAAGAATAATATGAATTGGATTGTTTGACTCTCACTAGATGAAAGTAGGCAAGTGGTTGTAACCAAGTTTCATAGGTACTTGTCAGAGAACCAGTACTGAACTGACCCACATCAAGATCATCTCATGAATCGCTATCATGAATGATATTTGATTAAAAGGTACTATCTTTGTATCCTTAACACTTGATATGCATAGTGGGACTTAAGTGTAGGGAGTACTATGCTTTGATATGGTCAAATGTTTTTCCTTAACCGAGCTATTATAAAAGCCATTTCAGGTATGGTGTGAACTATGCAAGAGGCTTATGTAGTCAAGATGAGATTTGTTCCTCTTATGTGTTGAGAGTTAGACATCTAATGCGCCTTACCAAAAGTTGAACAACTAATGAGATTGATCGCGATCCGTATCTCATGTTCAACATGATGTCTATAGCAAAGGGATAACTGATAAACCTACCTTATACACCAATTGTAGCTATGATCTTTTTGGGAATTGGGTGTTGATAGAATGGCACAATGTCGTATGTTGTTGGGGGCAGTGAAATCTTGCTAGACATTCACCACTGTCTATATCAGTCTAATATGAGTCTTGCGCAAGTGAGAGATTGAAAGGTCTAGTATGCTCAAGAGTCATATTAAAGTGATATTGCTAATTAACATATGATACTAATGGGTCACACTAACAACAACTTGATACAATTGATTATTTATTAGAAATTGATTTAAAAAAATATTCAATAAAACTCTTATAATTGAATTAGAAATTATTTATTTCATGGAAATAATAATTTTCATTAGTAAGTAACATTATATTATTTCATATGGTATGAATTAATAAGTCATGCACAACTTTTTGGACTAGTTGAAACCCTTTTGTCTTTTACTAAAAGACAAAGTTTATATTTTATAAACCTTGAGTTTATAAAATTTAAACTAACTTTCCTCTTTTATATACAATTTTCAGAAATTGATGAAAAGGAAGAAATGTATGGCTTTTCCATTAGTTTATTCAAAAGAAATCAAGCATAGGAGACATGTTTATGACATGAGGACATATGTGCTTAAAGTGTTAAGACCTAATGGTTAATACTTTCACTTTATGCATATAAATAAGAGGCTTGCATTCTTGAAATGTTGCTCATTATTTCCTTCCTCTTAAAACCATAACATGCTTAGAGCATGTTACTCTCTCCTTTTTGTTCTTATTTTCTTCAAGAATACTTGCATCTTCATGCCTTCTTTAAGTTCATATTGGATATAAACTTAAAGCTTAAGGGTTTAAGAGTTTATGGACTAACATCTACATCAAGTTGAGTCATTGTTGGTGTCTCAAAGGTTCCACATTATTCATTAACTTCCAAGCCTCCCAAGAGGACCCAAAGACCCATAAAGCTTATTATTTCTTCATCCTTTCTATGGTTCATATTTCATCTTTCTATAACTTGCAAGAAGATCCTTGGTGGGTATAAAATTGTGACAACCCGAATCTTTTTCCGTTAGCGTTAGCCGATTCCATTAAATAAATTTTGAATTTTTTATTTAGTTCCGTCAAATTCTTATGATTTGGAAAATCATTTAAGTTATATATAATTAAATTTTATATAAGAGTCGGAACCAAAATCGCGCGAAAACCCGAATTTCCTTTGAAAATCAGCAGTTTCCGGCCTGACTGGTGTTCACGGTCATGAACCCGATCACGACCGTAAACCCATTCACGGCTGGTGGCCCCCACCACTGACCATGAACCCCCCTTATATATACATGACCCCTACCCTCATTTATACTTTTCTGGCCGTGAACACCCTTTCTCTCTCTAAAAATCATCACCCAAAAACACAAGATTTCTCTTCATCTATCACTCTCTCCGCCTTGGAACTCGTTTTGGAGCATCAAAACATCCGTTTTTCATCAAAATCAAGTGTTGTTGTTATTGAGTTCACGACCGTGAACCCTTTAAATCTTCATATTTCACCAAGAACAGGTCGTGAACCCTTCAAACCTTCAAAGACCGTGAACCCTTCAAGGGCAGTAAACCGTTCACGGCCGATAACAGATCACGGCCGGGAACAGTTCACGGCCGTAATCCCCTTCACGGCCGCAATCAGCCCTACGTCGTGAATCTTGACTGCAAACCCACTTTTTCCGATTCAATCGAGTCCCAGTAACATTCCTAAACCAAAAGCAAGTGTTTTTCCAACACTATATTTAATGGTTTCGATAATAAAATGCATATATGTATTTAACTGTTATTAGGATCCCGTTAAGTGCCGCGTACATCAACCCGAGGGTCTTCATTCCCAGTTTCGTTGTCCAAATTTTCACGTAACCAGCAGTGAGTTCATACCCCAATGTTTTTACTGTTTTAACGTTTTCAGGGGGAATACAAGCCAAACACAAATGATTTTGTGAATTTATACAAAAGGATTTCAACACGATTAAAACTGATGCAGTTGATATAACCATACATTTTTCACATTTTTATAAAATATTTAGATATTTTTATCCCTTTTGTAATATGCTGAGCATAAGGGACGTTTTCGACTTACAACCAAAATTGCATAGTTTTCAGATCAATACATGAACCAAATACATAGCATACATGTAAACTATAATAGGTATAGTTTGGGGTTTCAAGATACAGTTTTACAAATTCAGAGCTTATACATTGATAAACATATAAACTATGACAGACTTAGTTTATGATATACATTACTACTTTCAGATTCCAAGGGTACAACACTAAATAATTATTTAAGTATAATTATTATTACTCTACAAAGTATACAAACGGATTCAAATACAAGAGAACAATACAGAACTACACGTAAAACTAGTTAATGCTGGATTGTGAGACACCACTTCAATTTGTACCCTTCGGTATACTGAACTAAATCCTATCATAGTATAACCAGAGTCTCCTGGAGGCAGAGCGTGAGATTTGTGAATAGATCTATTCGGGACTGACAATCCCACACCTGAACTGCTAGCTACAGTTAGACAGGCATGCCTGGGGTGACAAATGTCATATATCCGACACTTGAAGAACGTCGTAAAGGTCACTGGGTCATATCAAGCATGGTTATACGACTCACAATAGTATAAACTAACCTTTTTGTTTATGGGATTTCATTCTTCATTAGTTTTATTTTCATTAATAAAACTACTTCATAATACAACTGGAGGATTCCATGGATTTCAACTCACGGTTTTATTTTAGTTAATAAAACTACTATACATAGTGGTGTTATCCAAGGTTTTCAAACAGAACATTCTATATATACTGGTGTTAGCCAGGGTTTTTATACAAAAGGGTTTCATTCAAAGCAACATCATACGATACATCCAGTGATAACCATGCATACGAACTAATATATTATGGAATATTATAACAAACTCATATGTCAGAAAATATTGGATTTTCTTGGAAGGCATACAAACATTCTTTTACAGATTCAAAGACGGGTTTACATTCAAAAACAATATTATGAACTCACCAGCTTTTGTGCTGATACTCTTTTTAAAACCGCTTGTATTCTCAGGAAATCAGTAGAGAGGTACTCTCGCAGCTTTTGAGAAGACAGAGCGTATTAGAGTCACGTCTTTATCTTTCTGCTACTTTTGATGTATATGAATATGAATCAAACAGATGTAAATACCTTTTATATATATTCAATGTAATGTTTGTGTTTACTTTGATTACTATGATGCAATTGTTGTGATACTACATATGACGTCATCCACCCCCGAATGTTTCTGTCGTTTCGGTTTGGGGGTGTGACAGATTGGTATCAGAGCTATTGTTTATAGTGAACTAAGTATACCGAACCTTACATGGTATACAACTATAAACACTAAAGGGGCCGAAGCGCTCTGAAACTAAAAGTATACTTTAAAATATAAGTATTTTACAAGAAGTATACAAGTATACATACATACCAGAAACAGTATCACAAGAAGAACAAAACAGAAGTGTTTGGATGTTGGACACTGCGGTTAAACCTGAATAGTTATGTAGTCATGTGTGGGGCCAATATAACATGATCAACTATATTTGTCCGAGATATGACCAACATGTGTTTGGGAGTGACTGTGGTGTTGCGACAAGTCTAAAACTCACCAAATCTTATACTAATGAAGCACATAGTTAAAATACTAACACTATAACACTGCACAAAATTGTTACAAGTTGTACTAATCCTCACTAATGAAAGGCCTGCAATTCCTTGTTTATGCTAGTAAACCTTATTTGTAGATCTCTGTTAACGTTGTAGGATTAGGATATATCTTGCTCGAAACTATCCGATTCATGATCTGTGTAGAAGTCTTATCGTCATTTTCCCCTTGTATCTTTTAGAGAAAGATGCCTCCCAGATAGAGACCCAACATAAAGAGCAACAATCCCCCGACAGATCCGCCACCACCACCTCCTCAGTTCGATCATGCCATGTTCCAGGCAGCATTTACAGCCGCTGTGGCTGCCGCGATGTCGCAAATCAATCCTGGTGGCTCTAGCGGATCGGGAAGTGGTAGCCACCCCCATAATCTTGAGGGTGGTTAAAGACACCAAAAGGACTGTTCCTACAAAGAATTTATGAATGTGAAACCCAAATCCTTCGACGACAATGGAGGTGTCATTGCCCTAACCCGGTGGTTCGAGAAGATCGAATCAATTTTCGAGATTTTTGCGTGCTCCGAGGTAAGCAAGGTGAAGTTTGCCGCCTGCACCTTCACTGATAGAGCACTGACTTGGTGGAATAGCCGAGTCAAATCCTTAACTCTGTCGGTAGCCAATTGTAACACCCGAGTTTCGGGGCTAAGCATTTTTAGACGATGTAATAGTCTAGGTCAACTATTGTAACTTTTTTTGAAGTAATAAAGATGAAATATTTGAGTATTATGTGTATTTGTGTGCTTATTACTTATTTATAAATGTATAATTAATAAAAGATAAAAATAAGCGTCAAAATTAAAGTGTGAGATAAGCCCAATATCTTTACATAAAGTTGTAGTAGTCGAAACAAGGATTCCGGAGATATAAAGAACGCCGAAATCCGAGTTATAACGTAGAAGTTATGACCCGTCGAAGTTTCGTGATGAAACCGGCACGATACCGGGAAGCGTAAATAGTGAATTTACGATAGAGCGAGTTTTAGCCTTAGCGATCTAAACGAAAGTCGTAGAATACATTAAACCGAGAGCGTGCATAAAAAGAACGTCTAAATCTGACTTCGTATGAGGAAGTTATGATTTTTCTAAGTTTCGACTTAGCAGTATGCAACCCGAAGTTCGATTTTGAGATCGTGTGATTTTTAGCCAAGACAATCTAAACGAGAATCGAAGATCTCGTCATTAGTAGTGCAACGGTGAAAAGACAGACGAAAACGGACGTCGGATGAAGAAGTTATGATTTTATAACAGAATTTTCCTGTGCCGGCCTACTAAAAATAATATAATAAAAATAAATCAAAATTAGCCGATGAAGTCTAAACAAAAGTTGTAGAGCGTAGTCTCACCTACGCGTGGATATAAAGAACGTCGAAAACGGAGCTCGTATGCGAAAGTTATGAATTTTTGAAGATCGTGGCACGCATACCAAAGCTTATCCGAAGGAGTTGCTGATCCGATCCGAACAACGCCCAGCGTAGTTGAGTACGCCCAGCGTACACCGAAGCGTGACCCGCCTCGCACTCGAGTGCTCCGATGACGTAAGCAGTGACGATCCGAGGCGTACGCCCCGCGTAGCTGAGCATTACGCCCAGCGTAATGCGAGGCTTCAGCCCCTATATAAAGGATGCGAGGGCAGCCGACCATTTTGCTCCTATTCTCTTCTCTCTCTCCCGTTTTGTCTCGTTTTTTGTGCCAGAATTATCCCGAAGCCCCGGTATCATTCCCAAGCCCCAAAGCAAGTTCCGAAGTCCCGAAGATCCCGAGAAGTAAAGTTTCCGAGCCGAAACTCTGCCCGCGAGAAGCCCAGTTTTCAAGGAAAACATCCCGGTTTTATCGAAAAAGTTTATTTTAAGAGACGAGGTGTTGTCCGACCATTGTCTTATCAAGTGAGTGCATAGTTACTTTCATCTTACACATAGATATGAAGTATTTTATATAAATTACGTGCTATGTGTGCATATTATCTGAATACTTGCTGTCTATGTTGGATGAATGATTTTTATACACGTTTTTCATGATTTAAACTGTATATGTATTTTATATCTACAAAAATGTTGGGGTAAAACATGGGTAGATGTAATAAGATGATGTGTGATAAAATGATGAGAGACCTCGATGTTGTTGGTGATCCAGTCATCTAGCGGAGTATAGATGACGACCACGGACTCTTCTAGACAGTCCAGTGGAACGCTAGCAGGCTCGCAACCTGTAGGTGTTTGTGAACGATGTGTTCACCGGTGTACTCCATCCCCTTAGGGGCGAGATGCAAAAGCTGGAGCACGAGCTCTGGAACCTGAAGATGAAGGGTTCCGACATTGCTGCGTACACTGCTAGGTTTTGAGACCTGGCTCTTCTGTGTCCCGTGATGATCACCCCTGAAAGCAAGAAAATCAAGAGGTACATTTGGGGATTGACACCCCGACTCAAGGAAATGTCTTGGCTGCAAAACCTCTCACATTCGATAGCGCCAAGTGTCTAGCGCAGTCTCTTATAGATCACGGGGTTGATCATGAAAAAGTAACAGCCGTTCCCGAACCACCAAAGGCGAGTGGTGGAAAGAAATTTTTTTGGAATAAGCGTAAGGGCCAGTCTTCACAGGAGCCCTCCAAGAAACAACAAACAGTGGCAGTCCACGCTGCTACTACTCCTGCTGCTGTTCCAATCGCCCAAGCACCTGCCAATAGATATGCTGGTACTCTTCCAAGGTGCGACAAGTGTAACTTTCATCATCATGGACCCTGTCGTGATTTGCAATGCAATAGTTGTGGCAAGATGGGACACACAACTCGTTTTTGCAAGACTCCAGCACAACCAGCCAATCAAGGTCCCAGAGCGAGAGTAGGCCAAGCCTGCTATGGTTGTGGAGAGACCGGGCACTTCAAGAGAAATTGCCTCAAGGCAACAACTGCTGGCAACACGGGGAAAGTGCTAGCCATGGGCCAGGAGGAAGCGGTCGTTGATCCCACCGTTGTTACGGGTACGTTCCTCCTCGACAACTCTTATGCATGCATTCTTTTCGATTCTGGTGTGGAGAGAAGTTTTGTTAGTCATGCATTTAAGCATCTACTCAATCATAATTCCCAACCTTTAACCGAAACATTTACCGTTGAGATGGCTAACGGAAAGAAAGATAGCACTAACGACGTATTCATAGGCTGTACACTTACCTTAAATGACCATTGTTTTTCAATCGACCTTATGCCAGTTTCCATAAAAAGCTTCGATGTCATCATCGTCATGGATTGGTTGAGCCCCAATCGTGCTGATATCCTTTATTATGAAAAAGCCATTCGCCTCAATCTGCCATCTGGCGAAGCCCTCATTATTTATGGTGATAAACTCGGCTCAAACCTTCATATCATTTCATGCATCAAAGCCCAGAAATATCTGCGAAAGGAGTACCATGCATTCCTAGCCCATGTCATTAATGAGAAACAGGAAGTTAAAGACCTCGAGAGCATGCCCGAAGTCTGCAACTTTCTTGATGTCTTCCCCGAAGATCTTCCCGGAATCCCTCCCGAGCGCCAAGTCGAGTTCCGAATCAACTTAATCCCTGGAGCTACCCCCGTAGCTAAATCCCCATACCGTCTAGTGCCGGCAGAAATGCAAGAGTTATCCAGCCAGCTCAATGAACTACTCAGCAAGGGATTCATCAGACCAAGTTCCTCGCTCAGGGGAGCCCCTGTCTTGTTTGTGAAAAAGAAAGATGGGTCCTTTTCGGATGTGCATAGATTATCGTGAACTGAATAAGCTCACCATCATGAATCGCTATCCTTTACCCAGAATCGACGACCTCTTCGATCAACTCCAAGGAGCTGGTTACTTCTCAAATATAGACCTGAGATCAGGGTACCATCAGTTGCGAATCCATGAAAGTGATGTTCCTAAGACAACATTTCGGACTCGGTATGGTCACTATGAGTTTGTACTGATGCCCTTCGTATGAGGAAGTTATGATTTTTCTAAGTTTCGACTTAGCAGTATGCAGCTCGAAGTTTGATTTTGAGATCATGTGATTTTTAGCCAAGACAATCTAAACGAGAATCGAAGATCTCGTTATTAGTAGTGCAACGGTGAAAAGACAGACGAAAACGGACGTCGGATGAAGAAGTTATGATTTTATAATGGAATTTTCCTGTCCCGGCCTACTAAAAAGAATATAATAAAAATAAATTCAAAATTAGCCGATGAAGTCTAAACGAAAGTTGTAGAGCGTAGTCTCACCTACGCGTGGATATAAAGAACGTCGAAAACGGAGCTTGTATGCGAAAGTTATGAATTTTTGAAGATCGTGGCACGCATACCAAAGCTTATCCGAAGGAGTTGCTGATCCGATACGAACTACGCCCAGCGTACACCGAAGCGTGACCCGCCTCGCACTCGAGTGCTCCGATGACGTAAGCAGTGACGATCTGAGGCGTACGCCCCGCGTAGCTGAGCATTACGCCCAGCGTAATGCGAGGCTTCAGCCCCTATACAAAGGATGCGAGGACAGCCGACCATTTTGCTCCTATTCTCTTCTCTCTCTCCCGTTTTGTCTCGTTTTTCATGCCAGAATTATCCCGAAGCCCCGGTATCATTCCCAAGCCCCGAAGCAAGTTCCGAAGTCCCGAAGATCCCGAGAAGTAAAGTTTCCGAGCCGAAACTCTGCCCGCGAGAAGCCCGGTTTTCAAGGAAAACATCCCGGTTTTATCGGAAAAGTTTATTTTAAGAGACGAGGTGCTGTCCGACCATTGTCTTATCAAGTGAGTGCATAATTACTTTCATCTTACACATAGATATGAAGTATTTTATATAAATTACGTGCTATGTGTGCATATTATCTGAATACTTGTTGTCTATGTTGGATGAATGATTTTTATACACGTTTTTCATGATTTAAACTGTATATGTATTTTATATCTACAAAAATGTTGGGGTAAAACATGGGTAGATGTAATAAGATGATGTGTGATAAAATGATGAGAGGCCTCGATGTTGTTGGTGATCCAGTCATCTAGCGGAGTATAGATGACGACCACAGACTCTTCTAGACAGTCCAGTGGAACGCTAGCAGGTTGCCTTTAGGACATTTATTGCTGAGGATGTGTTCACCGGTGTACTCCATCCCCTCATGGTTGTGAACGATGTGTTCACCGGTGTACTCCATCGCAACCTGTAGGTGTTTGTGAACGATGTGTTCACCGGTGTACTCCATCCCCTCATGGTTGTCTTTAGGACATTTATTGCTGAGGAACACCCTTAGCAGTAGTGTCCATCCCGATGATGATCCTTAGGCTAGGTCCCTTATGATAGGTGTTTAGGGACGTAAAGTGAGGATAACGGGAACGGGTAATCGGGTTATTGTTGATTGATGAAATTAATAAACTTATTTATTGTGGGTTGAAAAGCCTATGTGCTCACCAGGCTCCCAAGCCTGACCCACTCAGTTTTATGTATTACAGGTAGTGGCGCTCGAGCATAGATGTGATGTTTTGGATGAGGGATTACGAATATAGGCCTGTAGATATGAAATAATGTAGTAAGGCTTATATTGTACTGTTTATGCTTTTGATCTGTATCGAACATGACATCCCGAGTCTTTTAATGAAATACATTTCTTTGGAAATGCTTTTGATAACTCTTTATCATATTTTGTTTTGGGACAAACTCCGCAACACTTTTATTTAAAATGTTACTCTGATTTTCAAACAAGCATAAACAAAATCGGTCTTTTCTGGCCGTGAAAATGGGGATGTCACAATTGGTATCAGAGCATTAGTTTAAGCGAACTAGGAATTTGTAGGATTTCTAGACTTAAACTTAGAATGCTAAGCGATGATTGTGAGGTGTGAGCACTAGCTTATTTTAGGAATTATGCCTAAAATGCTTTTATGTGCTAAATGTTGTGTGCCTGATATGTTGTTATTTGTTCGGATCTATGGTCTGTTGCCGACCGGATCTGGAAACCTTATGTGTTTAGGATTCTAAACGTACGATTACGATATTAGAACTAACATGTAAACGTTTCGGAGTGATAAGGATGATTTAAACGACTATCCTAAATAAAGATCTTAATTCACCTTATTCGGTGTATAGATCAAGATGGCAAGGACCCGTAGCGGAAATGTAAATGCAAATGGGAACCGAGATCAACCCCCAGTGATATAGCAAATACCAGTCGTGGTAGAAGTTGCACCTGAGCCGATCACCATGGCTGGAGTACAAGCCATGATGCGGGCTATGTTAGCTTAACAAAGGGAAGAAATGAGGCAAATGATGCAAGAGAATAGGGACGAACCTACCATACATGTTGAGCCGACCGAGCCAATTCCCGAGCAATCTGAGGAAGGGAACTACAGCCGCCAAGTGAGTCAAGTAGGGACTCAAGGTAGGCAAAGGGATGGCCCGGAGAGGAGAAACAACAAGGATGGGCGGATGTACAAGAATTTCTTGGGTGTGAAACCACCAAGTCTCTCAGGAAGCCCAAAGCCTGTTGAGATTATGGATTGGATCTCCGAGATGGAGATGGTGTTTGAGAGTTGCGACTGCAGCGAGAAGCAGAAGACCGTCTTCGCTGTGAGACAATTGAAAACTGGAGTCTTGAGCTGGTGGAAGCTATTGGCGGATACAATGCCGCGAGGAGAAGCTCTGAAAATTTCATGGGATGAGTTCTTGGAACAACTGAAGGCGCAATACTGTTCAGAGATAGATCTAATTGATCTGAACAATGAGTTCCAAAACTTGAAGAAGGGAAGGATGAGCGTCGACGACTACGCTACTGCATTCACGGAGAAGATGAAGTTGTTTCCATACCTAGTGCCAACCGAACTCTCCAAAATTGAGAGGTTCGCAAATGGACTGCCAGCCGACTATGGCCCAACAGTCAAGATGACAACCACTCTAAAATCAGTTGTTCGAGCGGCTAAGAATGTGGAGACCCAGCAGAAAGAAAGGGGTCTGGAGAGGGCCGAGGTTGGTGAGAAAAGGAAATTTGACGGATCCTCGAGGTCCGGAAAGAAGAGTAAATTCTCGAAATCTGGTTCGAGAGGAGGAGGATCAGAAGTGAAGTGGTGTGACAAGTGCAAGAAGAAGCACTTTGGGAAGTGTGACGGAGGGGTCACTTGTTTCAAATGCGGAAAGCCTGGGCACTATGCCAATGAATGCACCCTCACCCAGAAGGCCTGTTATGGGTGTAATGAAGAAGGACACATTTTGAGGGACTGCCCGAAGAAGAAGGAGGCAGGAAGACCCAACATTCCACCGAAGCCGAAGGCAAGAGCCTTCCAGATGACGCTCGAGGCTGCGAAGGAGGCAGCAGATGTCGCTTCAGGTACCTTTCTTGTAAATGGTTTTCCTGCCAATATACTATTTGATTCGGGAGCAAACTATTCCTTTGTATCGCATAGATTTGGAGGAAAAATAGCATTGCCTGTAGAAAAACTTGATAATGCCCTAATTGTGGAAGTTGCTAGTGGCAAATTCGTACCTGTTAGTAATCGTATTAAGAACATCGTCATCGACCTAAACGGAAACGAATTCCATGAAGAGTTGTTACCCATAGAATTGAACGGTTTCGACATCGTTCTGGGAATGGATTAGCTTAGCGCCAACGATGCTGAGATTCAATGCCGAAAGAAGATAGTAAGGGTAAACCCACCCGGAAAAGAGTCATTTATGGTGTACGGGGACAAACGCCGAGTAAATTCTGGGATCATCTCCCTGATGAAAGCCAGAAAATGTTTGTCCAAGGGATGTGCATCATACTTGGCATTCGTAATCGATGCTAAGAAGGAAAAGAAAGAGGTGCAGAATATACCGGTTGTGAGTGATTACCCAGAAGTCTTTCCCAAAAATCTTCCCGGATTACCACCTGATAGGTAGGTGGAGTTTCGGATAGACTTGTTACCAGGTACAACACCGATAGCAAAGGCACCTTACCGATTAGCACCGACGGAGATGAATGAGCTTATGACGCAACTTCAGGAGCTGTTGGACAACGGTTTCATTCGACCTAGTTCATCACCCTGGGGAGCTCCGGTGTTATTCGTGAAGAAGAAAGACGGAAGCATGAGAATGTGTATAGACTACCGAGAGCGGAACAAGGCAACGGTGAAGAACAAGTATCCATTGCCGAGGATTGACGACCTATTCGATCAGCTGCAAGTTTCGAGCTACTTCTCAAAGATCGATCTTAGGTCAGGATATCATCAGCTGAAGGTAAGAGAGCAGGATATTGAGAAGACTGCATTTAGAACGAGATATGGATACTACGAGTTCTTGGTTATGTCATTCGGACTAACCAATGCTCCAGCAGCATTCATGGATTTGATGAACAGGGTTTGTAAACCATTCCTCGATAAATCTGTGATAGTGTTCATCGACGACATTCTGATCTACTCGAAAAGCCAAGAGGAGCATGGCAAGCATCTACGGGAAGTGTTAAAGAAGGAGAAGCTTTACGCTAAGTTCTCCAAATGCGACTTTTAGATACGAGAAGTCCAGTTCTTGGGTCACGTGGTTAACCAAGAAGGGATAATGGTTGACCCCGCAAAGATCAAGGCTGTGATGAAATGGGAACGTCCGAAAAGTCCCACGGAGATTCGAAGCTTTCTAGGATTAGCCGGATATTACCGACGATTTATCCAAGGCTTTTCTTCGATAGCTGCTCCATTGACAGCTTTGACCCACAAAGGAGCTACTTATACATGGAGTGAGAAACACGAAGAAGCATTCGAGAAGCTAAAGAAGAAATTATGTGAAGCACCGATTCTTTCTCTACCCGATGGAGTTGAAGACTTCGCGGTCTATAGTGACGCATCTGGAGTCGGGTTGAGTTGTGTTCTGACCCAAAGAGAAAAGGTGATAGCATACGCATCTCGACAATTGAAGGAGCATGAAAAGAACTACCCCACTCATGATTTGGAGTTGGCAGCGGTAGTATTTGCCTTGAAAATATGGAGGCATTACCTCTATGGCACGAAGTGCAAGCTTTTCACTGATCATAAGAGTCTCGAGTATCTCTTTAATCAGAAAGAATTAAACATGAGGCAACGACGCTGGCTAGAACTACTCAAGGACTATGACTGTGAGATACTTTACCACCCCGGTAAAGCAAATGTTGTTGCTGATGCTCTCAGTCGGAAAGTCAACCTTGAAAGGAAAAGGCCAAGAGCGTTGAGAATTGAAGTCGTCTCGACGATTGTGGAAAGTATCAGGAAAGCTCAAGAAGAAGCTTCGGAAAAGAATGACCGAAAAGAAGAACGTTTGGGAAAGACGTTGGTGTTCGGTACAAACCGTCAAGGACTAAAGGTATTCCAAGATCGGATTTGGGTACCTAAGACGGGAGGAATAAGAGATCTTCTGATGGAAGAAGCTCACAAAACCATGTACTTGATTCATCCCGGTAGCACTAAAATGTATAGGGGCCTAAAACCCTACTACTGGTGGCCGACGATGAAGCTCGATGTTGCAAAGTATGTGGCCGAGTGTGTAACATGTGCAAGAGTTAAGGCACAACATCAGAAACCGTATGGGAGTTTAGAACCTTTACCTGTACCCATGGGTAAATGGGAAGACATCACCATGGATTTTGTGACTAAACTACCCAGGACGAAGAACGGACACGACATGATTTGGGTGGTCGTGGATCGTTTCACAAAGAGTGCACACTTCATAGCTGCCAACGAAAGGTGGTCTATGGATAAGTTTGCAAATGCTTACGTGAAGGAAATTGTGAGACTTCACGGTGTTCCTCTAACAATTATATCGGATCGTGATAGTCGTTTCACGTCAAGGTTTTGGAGAAGTCTACAAGAGGAACTGGGTACGACGTTGTGTCTGAGTACAGCTTACCATCCGCAGACTGATGGTCAAAGCGAAAGAACGATTCAAACGCTTGAAAATATGTTGAGAGCATGTACCTTCGAGTTCCAAGGTAACTGGGATGAGCACTTACCTTTGGTAGAATTTTCCTACAACAACAGTTTCCACTCGAGCATCAAGATGGCACCCTATCAAGCTTTGTACGGACAAAAGTGTCATACGCCTTCTTGTTGGCTTGAGGCTGGAGAAAAGCAGTTTATGGGCCCCAAGATAGTCCATGAGACTGCTGAGAAGCTGAAAGTGATCAGGGAAAGAATGTTAGCAGCTCAAGATCGTCAGAAGAGCTATGCTGACAAGAAAAGACGACCGATGACCTTCGAAGTTGGGGATTTGGTTTTGCTTAAAGTCTCACCGTGGAAAGGACTTATAAGATTCGGGAAACGAGGAAAATTGAGTCCTAGGTTTATTGGACCGTTCAAAGTTCTTCAGAAGATTGGGAACCAAGCTTACAAGCTGGAATTGCCCGAAGAACTCGATGGTATTCATAACACCTTCCATGTGTGTTATCTGAGGAAATTCGCGGGAGAAGTTCCCGACATAATTCCAACCTCAGAGTTAAGGATGGATGAGAATAAAAGGCTGATTGAAGAGCCCGAGGTAATTGTTGACCGTAAGACTAAGAAGTTATGATGCAAGATGGTCGACTTAGTGCTAGTCCATTGGAAACATTCGAATGGGCCGAATCTCACTTGGGAAACAGAGGATGACATGATGAGTCACTATCCACATCTGTTTGCTGATGCATGATTCCGGGACGGAATCATCCTAAGGGGCAGAGAATTGTAACGCCCGGGTTTCGGGGCTAAGCATTTTTAGACGATGTAATAGTCTAGGTCAACTATTGTAACTTTTTTTGAAGTAATAAAGATGAAATATTTGAGTATTATGTGAATTATGTGTATTTGTGTGCTTATTACTTATTTATAAATGTATAATTAATAAAAGATAAAAATAAGCGTCAAAATTAAAGTGTGAGATAAGCCCAATATCTTTACATAAAGTTGTAGTAGTCGAAACAAGGATTCCGGAGATATAAAGAACGCCGAAATCCGAGTTATAACGAAGAAGTTATGACCCGTCGAAGTTTCGTGATGAAACCGACACGATACCGGGAAGCGTAAATAGTGAATTTACGATAGAGCGAGTTTTAGCCTTAGCGATCTAAACGAAAGTCGTAGAATACATTAAACCGAGAGCGTGCATAAAAAGAACGTCTAAATCTGACTTCGTATGAGGAAGTTATGATTTTTCTAAGTTTCGACTTAGCAGTATGCAGCCCGAAGTTCGATTTTGAGATCGTGTGATTTTTAGCCAAAACAATCTAAACGAGAATCGAAGATCTCGTCATTATTAGTGCAACGGTGAAAAGACAGACGAAAACGGACATCGGATGAAGAAGTTATGATTTTATAACGGAATTTTCCTGTGCCGGCCTACTAAAAATAATATAATAAAAATAAAGTCAAAATTAGCCGATGAAGTCTAAACAAAAGTTGTAGAGCGTAGTTTCACCTACGCGTGGATATAAAGAACGTCGAAAACGGAGCTCGTATGCGAAAGTTATGAATTTTTGAAGATCGTGGCACGCATACCAAAGCTTATCCGAAGGAGTTGCTGATCCGATCCGAACTACGCCCATCGTAGTTGAGTACGCCCAGCGTACACCGAAGCGTGACCCGCCTCGCACTCGAGTACTCCGATGACGTAAGCAGTGACGATCCGAGGCGTACACCCCGTGTAGCTGAGCATTACGCCCAGCGTAATGCGAGGCTTCAACCCCTATATAAAGGATGCGAGGGCAGCCGACCATTTTGCTCCTATTCTCTTCTCTCTCTCCCGTTTTGTCTCGTTTTTCGTGCCAGAATTATCCCGAAGCCCCGGTATCATTCCCAAGCCCCAAAGCAAGTTCCGAAGTCCCGAAGATCCCGAGAAGTAAAGTTTCCGAGCCGAAACTCTGCCCGCGAGAAGCCCAGTTTTCAAGGAAAACATCCCGGTTTTATCGAAAAAGTTTATTTTAAGAGACGAGGTGCTGTCCGACCATTGTCTTATCAAGTGAGTGCATAGTTACTTTCATCTTACACATAGATATTAAGTATTTTATATAAATTACGTGCTATGTATGCATATTATCTGAATACTTGCTGTCTATGTTGGATGAATGATTTTTATACATGTTTTTCATGATTTAAACTGTATATGTATTTTATATCTACAAAAATGTTGGGGTAAAACATGGGTAGATGTAATAAGATGATGTGTGATAAAATGATGAGAGGCCTCGATGTTGTTGGTGATCCAGTCATCTAGCGGAGTATAGATGACGACCACGGACTCTTCTAGACAGTCCAGTGGAACGCTAGCAGGCTCGCAACCTATAGGTGTTTGTGAACGATGTGTTCACCGGTGTACTCCATCCCCTTAGGGGCGAGATGCAAAAGCTGGAGCACGAGCTCTGGAACCTGAAGATGAAGGGTTCCAACATTGCTGCGTACACTGCTAGGTTTTGAGACCTGGCTCTTCTGTGTCCCGTGATGATCACCCCTGAAAGCAAGAAAATCAAGAGGTACATTTGGGGATTGACACCCCGACTCAAGGAAATGTCTTGGCTGCAAAACCTCTCACATTCGACAGCGCCAAGTGTCTAGCGCAGTCTCTTATAGATCACTGGGTTGATCATGAAAAAGTAACAGCCGTTCCCGAACCACCAAAGGCGAGTGGTGGAAAGAAAAAGTTTTGGAACAAGCGTAAGGGCCAGTCTTCATAGGAGCCCTCCAAGAAACAACAAACAGTGGCAGTCCACGCTGCTACTACTCCTGCTGCTGTTCCAATCGCCCAAGCACCTGCCAATAGATATGCTGGTACTCTTCCAAGGTGCGACAAGTGTAACTTTCATCATCATGGACCCTGTCGTGATTTGCAATGCAACAGTTGTGGCAAGATGGGACACACAACTCGTTTTTGCAAGACTCCAGCACAACCAGCCAATCAAGGTCCCAGAGCGAGAGTAGGCCAAGCCTGCTATGGTTATGGAGAGACCGGACACTTCAAGAGAAATTGCCTCAAGGCAACAACTGCTGGCAACACGGGGAAAGTGCTAGCCATGGGCCAGGAGGAAGCGGTCGCTGATCCCACCGTTGTTACGGGTACGTTCCTCCTCGACAACTCTTATGCATGCATTATTTTCGATTCTGGTGTGGAGAGAAGTTTTGTTAGTCATGCATTTAAGCATCTACTCAATCATAATTCCCAACCTTTAACTGAAACATTTACCGTTGAGATGGCTAACGGAAAGAAAGATAGCACTAACGACGTATTCATAGGCTGTACACTTACCTTAAATGACCATTCTTTTTCAATCGACCTTATGCCAGTTTCCATTAAAAGCTTCGATGTCATCATCGGCATGGATTGGTTGAGCCCCAATCGTGCTGATATCCTTTATTATGAAAAAGCCATTCGCCTCAATCTGCCATCTGGCGAAGCCCTCATTATTTATGGTGATAAACTCGGCTCAAACCTTCATATCATTTCATGCATCAAAGCCCAGAAATATCTGCGAAAGGAGTACCATGCATTCCTAGCCCATGTCATTAATGAGAAACAGGAAGTTAAAGACCTCGAGAGCATGCCCGAAGTCTGCAACTTTCTTGATGTCTTCCCCGAAGATCTTCCCGGAATCCCTCCCGAGCGCCAAGTCGAGTTCCGAATCAACTTAATCCCTGGAGCTACCCCCGTAGCTAAATCCCCATACCGTCTAGTGCCGGCAGAAATGCAAGAGTTATCTAGCCAGCTCAATGAACTACTCAGCAAGGGATTCATCAGACCAAGTTCCTCGCTCAGGGGAGCCCCTGTCTTGTTTGTGAAAAAGAAAGATGGGTCCTTTTCGGATGTGCATAGATTATCGTGAACTGAATAAGCTCACCATCATGAATCGCTATCCTTTACCCAGAATCGACAACCTTTTCGATCAACTCCAAGGAGCTGGTTACTTCTCAAATATAGACCTGAGATCAGGGTACCATCAGTTGCGAATCCATGAAAGTGATGTTCCTAAGACAACATTTCGGACTCGGTATGGTCACTATGAGTTTGTACTGATGCCCTTTGGTCTGACCAACGCACCGACGATATTCATGGATCTGATGAATCAGGTGTGCCGCCCCTTCCTAGACAAGTTCGTGATATTATTCATTGATGATATACTTGTCTACTCTCGGAGTGAGGAAGATCACGGATAGCACTTGAGGCTAGCGCTAGAAATTTAAGGGCAGAGAAACTATATGCAAAATTCTCTAAGTGTGAATTCTGGATCAGAAAAGTAACTTTCCTCGGTCACGTGGTTAGCGAGGAAAGCATACACGTGGACCCTTCCAAAATCAAGGCGATTGAGAATTGGTCAGCACCGAAGATACCCACATAAATCCATCAATTCTTGGGTCTCACTGGCTACTATCGCAGTTTTATCCAAAATTTCTCCAGGATTGCTAAGCCTCTAACCGCCCTGACTCAGAAAGGTGTAACCTTTAGTTGGGGAGAAAGTCAAGACACTGCGTTCCAAACATTGAAGCAGGCCCTATGCAGCGCACCTATCCTGTCTCTGCCTGAAGGAACGGAGGACTTTGTTGTCTATTGCGATGCATCCAATCAGGGCTTAGGCTGTGTGCTCATGCAGCGGCGGAAAGTCATTGCTTATGCCTCGAGACAGCTGAAAGCACACGAAATCAATTATACAACTCACGATCTGGAGTTGGGAGCAGTGGTCTTTGCCTTAACGATTTGGAGACATTATCTCTACGGAACCAAGTGCACCATCTTCACTGACCATAAGAGCCTACAACACATTTTCGATCAGAAAGAGTTGAACATGAGGCAACGGCGATGCGTAGAGCTATTCAGTGATTATGAGTGCGAAATACGCTATCATCCCGGCAAGGCCAATGTGGTAGCAGATGCCCTCAGCCGGAAAGAATATTCAGGTCGTAGAGTGAAGGCACTTACAATGACCATCAATTCACACTTGTCCACACAAATCAGAGAAGCTCAGCTGGAAGCCTTGAAACCAGAGAATGTATTGGATGAAGCCTTGAGGGGATGGAAAAGAACTTAGAGATCAAGGAGACGAAGTTTATTATTTCACGAACCGGATCTGGACTGTAAGGGTCGAAATATTGTAATGAGTCGAAGTATGTGTTGGTGTCTTCAAACATTTTTTTGTAATGTATTTTACTAAGACATTGTATTCGAAACTTAATGTTTAGTCCTTAGTATATTTTTTGTACGCTTTTCTCTCCTATATATAGGAGTGTTTACTAGAGTCTTAGCAACGAAGTCTTTACAGAATATTCACTTGTACTCTGTAAAAGCTGAAAGCGTAATTGAGCCAAACATATCATATTTACATTCTGTGTCCAAATTTCATATTCATACATTGAATTCAACTCTGATTAATTCAATACTCAATTCTTTGTTTCATCATTTGGTATCAGAGCAGGAATCATAATCTCTGATCTGATTTTTACTTTGTTCAAAAGGTTTTTGAATCAACTTTTTGATTCAAAAGTTTCCGCACTTTTTGAAAGTGAAAATTTGTCTAGATCTTAGTCTGTGATTCGATTCTGCACTTAATTCATTGAATCGAGTGTTCTAATAGTGATTTTGATTTGAATCAAATAGTTTGTTGTCAAATTTTCAAAGTTTCTTAAAAATTCTCAAGAATTTTTCCGTGCATCAATGGCGTCTTTCAATCTGAATTCCATGACTTCATTTTCTCATCTTCTAGGATCATCCACCAAAATTCCTAGGCTCATCCCTGAGTATTACGATTAATGGGCTGATCGTATGCAGGATTATCTAAATGGATTGGATGAAGAACTGTGGAATTGCATTTCTGGCAATCTCAATCCACCATCGAATGTTCAACCACTTGGATCATCTTCTGGAAATTCTGAAGTTGAGAATCAAACTGATCGTCTGAAAAAGCTGGAGAAAAGGTGTGTAAGAGAGCTAAGAGGAGCTTTGCCTCCAGTTGTGTACAACTATGTGAGGAGTTGTACAACTGCAAAGGAAATCTGGAACAATCTCAAGGAGAAATTTCAGGGAAGTGAGAAGACAAGAGTTAACTCTGTGAAGCAATGCTTAGTGGAACTGAAGGACTTCAGACAGAAAGATGGTGAAACGATTGAAGTTTATTACGACCGTCTTAATGAATTGATATATTGATGCAATCGATATGGTATCACCAGGTCAGCCATGGAGTTCAATCTAATCTTTGTTATGGGACTTCGTAAGGAGTGGCGTAGTGTGAGCATGATGGTTAAGAATCAACAGAGCTTTGATACGTCAACTCTGAATGATTTGTACAATCAACTGAAGACTCATGAAAGCGAAGTGAACGAAATAGCTGAAGAAACGAAGGCAAGTTTGGGAGGTCCACTAGCTTTGGTTTCGAAGATCTCTGAAAAAGAAGCTGAGAAAGACGTTTCGGATGAAGATGAAGGGTTCATCATGAACTCAGATGATGAGGCAATTGCATTCTATTCAAACAATCGTGTAAAAAAGTTCTTCAAAAAGCCTTTCAATTCGATGGCAAAGTTATCTGAGACAAAAGGGAGTTATGTGAGTAAAAGTGCTGGGGATGAGAAGAAAAAGGAAGAGATGAAAGATACGAAGCCTGTTGAGGGAAAGACAGAGAAGAAATTAAAGGGAGATGCTGGGATTGATTGTCATTATTGCAATGGTGCTAATCACCTTGCGAATGACTGCATGCTTCGAAAGAAGGATGAAAGGAAGAATAAGGTCAAGGATGAGGCGTACTATGCTGAGAAGCTGGAGGAGGTTCGTGCTAAAGCCAAAAATTTGTCTCTGGTTGCAAAGGGTGCGAATGAGGATGAAGAAGGTACTTATCAAATCTGGTCATCTGGATCAGATGATGAGGAGATGCGAAATCCGACCCACGGGGAAATGTTTGCAAAGATGGAGGAAGAATCAGATGAGGAGGTATACGAAGTGCGTGGGAGATGCTTCGTATCAAAAGCTGCTGACAAATCTCCAATGACCACAAAGGTACGAAATATTCTTGAATCTTTTAATATTCCAGTACATGCTTATAATTCTGAATTAGTATCTTTCGATGAAAGTGTGATTTATTTTGATTCGATTGTGGTATCTGCTAGCAATGAGGCTAAGAAGCTGTCTATGCAGTTGCTAGAGACACAGAAGAAATTAGATTCGAAAATCACTAAGATAGATTGTTTAGAACTTCAAATAACTAATATCATGGTTGATAGGGATAATTTGTCTAGTGATAATAAATTGTTGTTAGCTCAGAGGAACATTTACTGTAACTCTGCTAAAAGATTGTATGGGAAATTAACTGAACTTCATCATTAATGCGAAATCAGTAAAGAACAACATAGAAAATTGCTGCCATTTTTAGCTTATGAAAGAGCTACGGTAGATAACATTTCGTATGACTGTGAAAAGGAAATAGCTGATTTTAACAAAGTTCCGAATGATAAGTATAGATATGGAATAGTCAAAGTTGATGAATGTCTTGATGCGAATGAATTAGTTAACATTGTGAATGATACTTTGACTAAATCTGAACAAATTCAAATTTTGAAAAAGACTGAGAATTCAACGTCTGATTCTCAATCTAATTTTGCTGATATTATAGATAATTCTGATAATATTAGTGAAATTAGTGAGTTTGAAGATGTTGATTGTTCTCAGTTGTCTGTTGTTAATGTTGCTTCAACATCTAAAGGGAAAGAAAAAGTTAAGGATTTGATGGTTGAAAATGAAACTGATATACCCTCAACTTCGAAAGTTTGTGAAATGAACTTCATGGATCTCAAAGATTGCCAAACTGATGATAGTGATGATGAAGAAGTAGAGAAAGTTTCGAAAGAAAAAGCATCCTCAAAGGAAGAAGAAATTCCACGAATAGTTGTTGATCAAGTGTATGGTGATACACAAAAGTTCGAAAAAGTAATCAATGAAAAAGGTGAACATTATCTTGAAACGAACACAGTGGTCTATCCAAATTTCAAATGCACAGATGATGTCATTTTTCCAAATCAAATTTTCGTAACTACTGGAAATGTTGAGAATATCAAACCAGAATTAAAGAAATTGGTTGAGGAAGATAATTCAAAAACAATTGAAGAAGGTTTTTTCGCAAATCAAAACACAGATGAAAACAACTTAACAAAGAATTCGTATAAGTTTCAACGACAAAAACCACAACAACAATGGGTTGAAAAATTGAAAATTGAAAAAGAGAAAACAAAACATGTTGAAAAAGAAAATGAAAAAGTTGTCAAACTGAACTCTAAGGAATTTAAAGATCAAATTGACAAATTTTCGAATGAAAACAACATTTCGAAAAGACAAGCAAGAAAGAAAATATTTTGGCAAAATGTTGACTCTTAAAAGATGTCTGAATCACAATTAAACAAAAATGTTTTCAAAGCGAAAAATTCCACTTTTTCAACAAAAACTCAACAATCATCTCAATCAAATTATACAAGGCCTGAAGTGAATAAGCAAACAAAGTTTTCGAAAATTTCTAAATCAAGAGTATTTTCAAATAAATCTAATTCAAATCAACAAGTTTTTCAACAACAACATCTTAAATCAAAAGTCGGTTCATCATATGCTTACTCTTTTGTAACAAAACCCAAAGTTGATTTTGTACCTCAAAAGCCAAATTTTCCTAATCACACAAAAACAGAAACTATGAAAACGTCACGAGAAAAAGGAATGACTTCTAAGAAGAACATTGATCATTGGCTTGAAGGAAAAGGAAAACTGTATCAGTCAAATGCATATTCAAAGGAGCAAATTCATGATGCATTTGAAAAATATATAAATACTTCTTCGAATGGAAGTTCATCATCCAAGGATTCGAACATCACGGTCAAAGCTTGGAGACCAGTCACAAAAGCAAAGACAGTTCAGTCACAAACTCAAAATGCGAAGGGTAATGTTAGTGAACATTCGAAACTATCAAACACTTATGTTTCGGTTCCTTTAGATGATGAAGTAAACTTAATTGATAGTCTCAAAACCAAGGTTTGTGATTGGGTTAAAAGTTCTTCATTACATTCGAAATTGAAATCTAATTTCCAAGGACCCAAAAAGCCTTGGGTACCTAAATTTTTCCATTAATTGCAGGTATTGTGTGACGAGCAATATGATAATAAATGGTACATTGATAGTGGTTGCTCTCGTCACATGACTGGGAAGAAGGAGAATTTACGAGATTTTCGAAGTCTCAAAAATGCTGGAGTAGTAAAGTTTGGGAACAATCAAAAGTGTCAAGTCAAAGGATATGGGAAAATCACGAATGGACAATTCACAGCGAATCGTGTTGCATATGTTGAAGGTCTTCAACATAACTTGATTAGTGTTTCTCAACTTGTTGTGGGCACTGGCAGTCAAGTTCTTTTCAACGAAGAAGGAAGTGTTATTTCGAATGTTAACACAAACGAAATATTACTGAAATCTAAAAGGAAAGGCGACATGTTCACTCTGGACATCAATCCAATTGTAGGCAAACCAATTGTATGTCTTCTTTCGAAAGCCACATCTGATCTAAGCTGGTTATGGCATCGAAGACTTTCACATCTCAATTTTCGAAACATCAATAAACTTGTGCTACAAGATCTGGTAAGAGGTTTACCTGTACTGAAATTTGACAATGATTCTTTATGTGCAGCTTGTGAAGTTGGCAAGCAACATAAACAAGGTCATCCAATAACAATTGATTCGAAAATTGTTGCACCACTGGAGCTTTTACATATTGATTTGTGTGGTCCTTCGACTATTTCAACTCTTAACAAGAAACGGTACATTTTAGTTATTGTTGATGATTTTTCAAGATTTACGTGGGTTTATTTTCTCAGGCTTAAATCCGAAGTTAAACAAATCATGATTGACTTTATCAAGAAGATGGAAATCATGTTGAAGAAGACTGTTCGAAAAATCAAGAGTGATCATGGAACTGAATTTAAGAACAATGTTCTTGATTCATTTTTAGTAGACAAAGGGATTTCACATAATTTTTCATCTCCATACACACCACAACAAAATGGTGTTGTAGAACGAAGGAATCGCTCACTATGCGAAGCAGCAAGAACCATGTTGGCATACGCGAATTTACCTCAATATCTTTGGGCTGAGGCTGTTTCAACTGCATGTTTCACTCAAAACAGATCGTTCATTCATCGTCGTTTTAATATTACACCATACGAAATTCTGAATAATCGTAAACCAAATGTGAAATTCTTTCATGTTTTCGGATGCAGGTGCTTTATTATGAATCTCAAGGATCATCTTTCGAAATTTCAAGCAAAAGCTGATGAAGGGATTTTTCTTGGATATTCGCATAATTCTGTCGCATATCGTGTGTTAAACAAGAGGACACGAAAAGTGGAAGAAACGTTCAATCTCATATTTGATGATTACTATGTTAAACAAAATGAGAATAAATTTTCAATTCATCCAATTTTACAAGAACCTCACAATAAATCTGAATCTATACAAATGGATGATATTGATTATGATTTGATTTTTGGAATTTCAGATCATGCAGTCGATGCTGAAATTCATGCTCCTGATAATCACATACCCGAATTTACGAAACTTACTGATAATACAACATCAGATCCTCAAGAAGGCAAAAGTAAGCAAAATAATCCAGTGGAGGGGGAGCACTTGGATTCGAATACTTTAAATGATGAAGAGCATTCTTTCGAGGGGGAGACAGAACGATTGAATATTGATGTTGAGGGGGAGCATGTTATTGAGGGGGAGCTTGATGGTAAGGGGGAGCATAATGTTGATGATGCTTGTTCAATTGCAGGCTCAGAAAATGATGAAATGTACGAAGATGCACCTTTGGAATTTGATCCAACATATCCACCAATGGAAAAATGGACAAGAGATCATCCGAAGGATCAAGTTATTGGGAATCCACAAGAAAGAGTTTTAACAAAAGCTCAAATTCGTGCAAAGAATAAGGTACTGAATATTCATCAAGAATTTTGCATGTTCAATGTTTTCATATCTAAAATTGAACCAAAAACAGTTAAGAATGCAATGGAACACTCAGATTGGGTTGTTGCAATGCAATCTGAATTGTCTGAATTCGAACGAAACAAAGTTTGGCGATTAATTCCTAAACCTGAAAATGTTTCAATTGTCGGGTTAAAATGAATTTTCAAAAATAAAACCGACAAAAATGGAAACATTGTTCGAAACAAAGCCAGACTTGTTGTAAAAGGATATTCACAACAAGAAGGAATCGACTATGAAGAAACTTTTGACCCTGTCGCAAGACTCGAGGCGATTCGAATATTTCTGGCTTATGCAGCTCACAAAGATTTTGATGTCTGTCAAATGGATGTGAAGTGTGCATTTTTAAATGGAGAGCTTGAAGAAACTGTTTACGTGGAACAACCCCCAGGTTTTATTAACGAAGAATATCCTAATCATGTTTATGTTTTAGATAAGGCAGTTTATGGTTTGAAACAAGTACCACGAGCATGGTATGCAACTCTTACATCATTTTTGAAACAATCTAAATTTAAACAAGGATCTGTTGATCCCACATTATTTCGAAAGAAAGTGGGGAATCATCTTATGCTTGTTCAAATTTATGTTGATGATATTATTTTTGGCTCGACTGACCCTGCTTTGTCTAGAGAATTCGAAGATTTAATGAAAAGCAAGTTTGAAATGAGCATGATGGGAAAAATCAATAATTTCCTTGGATTGAATATTCGTCAAAGCAGAGAAGGGATTTTCATTAATCAGGAAAAATATACGAAAAATCTACTAGAAAAATTTGGATTGACGAATAGCACAAAGCTTCGTGTACCAATGGCAACAAGCATAAAGTTAACACCATCGTTAGACAAACCTGCTGTTGATATAACGTTATATAGGAGCATGATTGGTTCATTACTTTATCTTACAGCAAGTAGACCTGATATCATGTTTTCTGTGTGTAATTGTGCTAGGTATCAGTCTAATCCACGCGAACCACATCTCACTGCTGTGAAGAATATTTTTCGTTACCTTAAAGGAACAATTTCGTTAGGATTATGGTATCCTTCGAAAACAGGATTTTTCGTACAAGCATACTCAGATGCAGACTTGGGTGGTTGTAATCTTGATCGAAAAAGCACAAGTGGTGGATGTCAATTTCTTGATGGCAAATTAGTAAGTTGGCAGTCGAAAAAGCAAACATGCGTGTCAATTTCCACAGCTGAAGCAGAATATGTGGCTGCTGCTGCTTGCACTTCACAAATAATATGGATCCAAAGTCAATTGCGTGATTATGCAATTAATATGAAAAAGATTCCATTATATTGTGATTCTCAAAGTGCGATAAGAATTTGTCATAATCCTGTGCAGCATTCGAAGACTAAACACATAGCTCTTCGTTATCATTTCATTAAAGATCACGTGGAGGATGGAAATATTGAAGTACATTTTGTGAAAACAACTGATCAGTTAGCTGATATTTTCACGAAACCTTTGGATGAAAAGTCATTTGTGAGAATAATAGAAGGGCTTGGAATGATCGATGAAAATTCTGTTCCATGCGAAAAAGAAAACTGATGGGTGACAATGAATGAATCAGAGGCGCTGAATAAAAGAGAACGCAAAGTCATTCAACATTCAGCGGTTACTGTTCCTGGTCAACGCTTCGACCGCTTCGAATTCGCACGTTTGTCACTTATTTTAAAGCGTTGAGTTAGTGGTTACTGTTCATAGTCAACGCTTCGACCGCTTCGAATTCGTACATTTGTTACTCATAAAAGAAGCTGTTTTCAACAAATATAGTATCTTTTTCAACTTTTCGAAAAATCAAAAATTCAAAAAGATTTTCTTTTGTTTTGTTCTTAAATTTTCGAAAAATTCAAAAATCCAAAAAGATTTTCTTTAGTTTTGTTCTTAAAATTTTCGAAAAATTCCAACATTCAAAACGATTTTCGTTTATTATGTCTTTATTTTCGAAAACTCCAAAACCACAAAAATAATTTGATTTTTACTTCTTTTTAGTATTTTGTTGCAGATATTGATCACAATACAGAGGGGATTAAGCATGTCGTACTAGGATCAGGTACAATTTTTTTTTGAATTAGTTAGGTTGTCCCTAGAAGCATGCTGCTGCATGTTGCCCAAAAGCCTCCATGACTCAATGTGTGTGTACGAAAGCCTTAATGAAAATTTTCATACAAAAATTTCTTCCCAATCAGGCTTATATTCACATTAGTCTCTAAGCTACCTGACTCTTCTCAAAATGAGTTAAGAGTTTTATGTTTGGTCCAATATCATAACAGAGGTACACTTCGTGTCTTATACCAATCTTTTTCATCTATAAAGTTCTTACACGATCACACACAAAGACATGTCCGAGAGGTCTCTGATCAAACCCGTAGAGACTTAGATATATCAAAACTCTGTGTTTATGATCTAACATCATGAGTCCGTGATGAAAGTGAAACCCAAATTTCTTGCAAAATTAAGGAATTGACGGGGAACTAAGTTCCAGATGTTTACGAAACTTTTGTTTCTGTACCAAAGTTCGAAACTCCAAATCATATTCATTTCGAATGCGTGGTCTTGATCAAACATTCGAAACCCACGATGTTTGTTACCCAACAAGGTCCAGTACATAATTTTTTTTTCTTGAATATGATTTCCGTGTGAGTTTCATTCGAATGTCCTAGTCATGATTAAAATTTCTCAAAGCAACTTGTCACTGACTACACTGGTCAAACAAGTAATTTCTGCTACACTTTATCACCTTATGTTTAGGTTGACATGTAACGAAATTTTGAACCTACCCACGAAGCATTCTCAAAAGAAGCCCTTTGATACTTATCCAAAAGTATTCGATTGTAATTCACGAGAACATACACAAGCAGTTGATCATCTCTCTTGATGATTAACGAAGCAACCTTTGCCCGGGGTTTACCAGCCTTCGTGTCAAATTAAATTTTTGACATCACAAAATCCCAAAATTTTTATTTCTTTGTTTCTTGTCTAACTTTCTTTGGAACACTGCACACACGAAATCCTTGAGGTTCTGAGTAATACCAACTCAGGATGATGATTTTGAACATCTGGCATATGACTTCGCTTTTTATCCCAAAAGTGAAAGAGCCTTGCTTCCATTCGAAGGGTTCCGACGGTTACAATTCTCTTGGAGGGGTAATGACAGGCTGTGTATAGATGACATATGGTATTCTGTTCGGTTTTCTAGGTGATGTGACAGACACTTTTTGACGCATGGCTATCTTTATGCAGTAATGGTCCGATTTTTAAGATGCCACGTCGGATCTCATTAAATGCATCCCGCTTCAAATTCAAAAATTCAGGGTTACATATAAAAGGGGATTCCAGGGTTAATTCTCCGTTTATGCGATCAAAAAGCAAAATACACAAATTCTTTGTTCATCATTCTTTTCAAACCCTAACAATGGCGACTTCTGCTCATGTCGATCCTTCCACTGAAGACATTTCATCCGCACCAGTTATGAAGATTCAATCCACTAACTACTATGTGGATGGTGAAATTTCTCAATATCCTGAGGAATTGAAGATGCTCATCGTTGCTCTGAAACACTCTGTTTTGTCCACGGCGATGTTCAATTCTTTTTCAGTTCCAATATCCTGGCTTTCTCAAGCAGGATCCACTGCAACATACAACAAAGCCTCAGATACAATCACTTTTCATCTTGTGAATGACAAAAAGGTTAGGTTATCTAAGAAACTTTTCTATCAGATTCTTGCCATTCCGAATTCGCCTCCTTTTGTTGAACTCACATTCCCACAAATTGTCCATATGTTTAATGAAATGGGATATCAGCCCCCATTGTAAAAAATCAGTGATTTTAAGAAGTCTGGACTTCCACGATTATGGAATTTCTTGTTTGGGATCTTTTTAAGATGTTTGACTGGAAGAATCGTTGGCTTAGACAAAGGAAGGATGGAGGTGTATGCTATGGTTGCAGGCCTCTACTATGATCTTGAAGCAGGTTTTTCTACACAATTATGGAAGGAATTCCAAAAGGGTGTAGAACATACGAATGCTGTTCATGGCATTTCGTGTGCACGATATTGGAGCCTTATTTTACAGTATTTTTATAATAAGGAAGGAATTTTAGTATCAAATGAAGAAGAGAAGGTTACTTTTCAACCTTATCATTATCCGAAGGAGGTTGTCGATGATGCTGATACTTTTCCAAGTGTTGCTCGGATTCCAGATGCAATGCTTAAAAGGGTGGATCCTACGAATCCGGTTTTAGTAGCATATCTGAAAACGGTTGATTCTTCTATTCAGACTGAGATCTTGTTGCCTAAGGAAGAGAAGAAGACCAAAAAGTCGAAGAAGGCTGATCCTGCTTCCTCTGAAAAGAAAACACAGGATTTGAAATCCTCCAAGTCTCCAAAGAAGAAGGTTGATGAAACCTAGGTGATTGAGCCAATTGTTGAAGAAACTCAAGAGAATGTAATAATTCCTTCGAAGACTGGGATGTTTCGAAGAATCAAGATGAAATCTCTTCGCAAACGCAAGTCACCTTCACAGAAAATGGTTCGAAAACCTCAGATTACTCATCAGGGTGTGCTTATTCGTGAAGTACCAGCTCCTGTTTCTCCGGGGTCAAAAAAAACGAGTAGTTGAGGATATGGCAAAACACTTGTCACAAACGAAAAAGAAGAAGAAGACTCGAAAACTTGTTGTATCTACTGAGTCCACAGAAGACGATGAAAGGATACCTGAAACCCCAGAGTTTACTCATCTCATTACAAGTTCAACTCCTGAGAAGACAGATGTCATACCACCCGAAGTTTCGATTGCCAAATCAATTTTTGAGGAGGTTCGAACTTCAGGCATCCCTGTACACGTATCTGATACGGATACAAATGTCAATATGGGTGAAGGAGGTTCGAAGAATGTAGATCAAGGTACTTCTTTCGAAACAATTGTTTCTGTCACACCATCATCTACAATTCCAATTATATCAACCACAGACTCACCTACCTTCGAACAGATCATAAATCAACCATTTACTTCCATTTTCTCTTCTCAATCCACTGACCCAACAAAACCACCTTCGCCTATTCACGAAAACATTGATATGGAGACAGAAACAGACAATGAAGGCTTTGGAGGTACATTCGAAGATTTGGAATTTCATGAAGATGAAGAAGAATTTCCTCATCATATGCTGATGACAATGAAGCAGTATAAAATTCTTAATCAGAAGTTGAACTCCATAATTCAATCTCAAGCCGATCTTGGAGGAGCTTCATCAGTATCGAGTCTGGAAATCGATACTATGTTAAAGATGCTGGAATCAAGAATAATAAGCAAAGTTTCTGGAATGGTGAAAGCTTCAGAGTCAGTCATTTTGGAGAAGGTTGATTACACGGATCAGAATAATGAACTTCGTGTTAAAAATCAACGATCTGATTTTATGGGTGAAGTTAAGAATCTAAAAAGCATAACAAAAGAACGAAATATTCTTTTTGTTCAAGAAGTGAAGAAGTTAAGAGAAGATGTTAACAAGCAGATTCATGAACTCCGAGAAGAAATGCAAAAAGAAGTTGCAGCAGTACATCATGATAATGCATCAGTGAATCAGAAGGTCGATATCATTTGTGATGCAGTCACTCGTTTTGTTAAGTTATATGAAGGTTTGAGTCCTCAAATAACTCAAATCTCAACTTCCGAAACTGCAAGTTTTGAGGAAGTGGTAAAGCTGCTCAAGGAGTTAAAGGAGATTTCAACAAAGCCAGTTTCGTCTCCACTGATTACTCCGGAATTTTTATCCCAGAAGTTTGTTCAGTTCGAAGCCATTCTCAATAAGCAGCTTGCACCACTTTTTCGCATCTCAAGTCTTCTTCCCACAACAACTGCCCCTCCTGTTTTTACAGGGGTGCAAGGGGGAGAAAGGAAGTCAGGTGAAGAAGAAGCGAAAGTGGTGGGCAAAGTATTTCCTTCGAACATCCCTTCATCAAAACCGGTGATAGTTTCTGCTCAACCAATGACTTCAACTATTGTAACAACAATGCCAACTGCAAGACCAATTTCGAAAGGAATTGTGATTGGTAAACCATTGGAAACTGGTGGGAGTGGTTCGAAGCCAAAAGAAGTAACAGAAAAACCGGCTTCAAAAGACAAAGGGAAATCAATTCTTGTCGAAAAATCAAAAGATGAAAAGAAGGCGGAAGCAGAGGCTGAACTGGAGAAAATGAGGCTCATCCAAAGTATCATGACTCAGAGGGCTGGTGATCCGAAGGGGATGAATAAAGGTGATCCATCAAAACATTATAACTATGAGACAATCGAAGCCAAGGTTGCTTTCAATCACATGTACTCATTCGAAAAAAAGCCAAAGCAGAGTTATGTGATCACGAACACTGATGTATGCCAGTTGGATTTCCCGATAACGAAATGATGTTTATCATGCCACAGTTCAAGACTGAAGGGAATTTCAAGGAAAAAGATGAAGGCACACACATGAAAATTCATTTTCATGCTGTACTTGGAAAAGCCCCTGAGGAGGTATGGTCACTGATCAAAATCAAGAAGGTGATCAGTATGAAAAAAGATGTGGTTTTCGAAAACACAGTCCAAAACATTAAGTATGTGGTGGCCAGGGCAAATGGAAATATTTGCGAATTTACAATTGCAGATTTTCCATTGATGAACTTGTATGACCTTATACAAGTTGCATTGCTCTTGAAAGACAAATCATTTTCTTATCTTCAGAACACAGAGCCGGAGGAATTCAAGCTTGGAGTTGCTCACATCAAGATCTTTATAGAAAATTACTATGAGTGCCTAGCACTAACTGATGTGGAGTTGGCTACTGCCAAGGGAATGGAGATAAAGGCCCCAATGGCTCCTTCGAAGACTCATACTGAATTAAAGAAATATGCTGATGGAGAAATCTGTCTAAAACCTTTTGGGTTAGTCTTCGCGGGAAAAGATAAAGCTGGGAAAGTGAAGCGCTTCTTGTTCCAGGCAAGCGAAGTGGAAAGATACTCTACATCTCAATATACGAACTTAATTGTTCGTATGAATCACTGCAAAAAGAACAATGAAGGAGATAAGAAGGAGTTGAAGAAGGTCATCTCATGGTACACATAAGTTCGAAGAGTTTTGCTGTACTCCATCACGCTTCTAACAAACTGAAGACTTCGACTTTGATTACAAAGGGGGAGATTGTAAGGGTCGAAATATTGTAATGAGTCGAAGTATGTGTTGGTGTCTTCGAACATTTTTTTGTAATGTATTTTACTAAGACATTGTATTCGAAACTTAATGTTTAGTCCTTAGTATATTTTTTGTACGCTTTTCTCTCCTATATATAGGAGTGTTTACTAGAGTCTTAGCAACGAAGTCTTTACAGAATATTCACTTGTAATCTGTGAAAGTTGAAAGCGTAATTGAGCTAAACATATCATATTTACATTCTGTGTCCAAATTTCATATTCATACTTTGAATTCAACTCTGATTAATTCAATACTCGATTCTTTGTTTCATCATAGACCCAAAGTTCGGTGGTGACAGGGAGGTTGTCATGAATGAAGCTCACAAGACTAGATACTCCGTTCACCCAGGTTCGGATAAGATGTACCTGGATCTTAAAAAGCTTTATTGGTGGCCAAACATGAAAGCAGAGATCACTACCTTCGTAGGCAAGTGTCTAGCTTGCGCCAAGGTGAAGGTGGAATATCAAAAAACCTCAGGTCTACTTCAGCAGCCAGAAATACCTGAGTGGAAGTGGGAACAAATCACAATGGATTTCATCACCAATTACCCAAGACTCCAAGTGGTTATGACACTATCTGGGTAATCGTCGACATATTGACTAAGTCTACCCACTTCATGCCAATCAAAGAAACCTTCAAGATGGAGAGACTGACACGAATCTACATTCAAGAGATAGTTCGTCTGCATGGTGTGCCTGTGTCCATTATCTCTGATCGGGATAGCAAATTTACCTCGAGATTTTGTCAGTCACTGCAGAAGGCTCTTGGAACTAAGCTGGATATGAGCACAACTTACCTTCCACAAACCGATGGGCAGAGTGATAGGACCATTCAGACATTGGAAGACATGTTGAGAGCATGTGTCATAGACTTTGGTAAGTCGTGGGACACCCATTTGCCCTTGGTCGAGTTTTCCTACAACAACAGCTATCATACTAGTATCAAGGTTGCGCCGTTTGAAGTCCTTTATGGCCGTAAGTGCAGATCCCCTCTGTGATGGGCTGAGGTGGTTGACACGCAGCTAGCTAGGGGTCAAGTCCCTGTTATCACTCTCACAGGTCCAGAAATCATCCGTGAAACCACAGAAAAGATCGTACAAATTCGAGAACGATTAAAAGCTTCAAGAGATAGACACAAGAGCTACGCCGATAAAAGACGAAAACCTTTGGAGTTCCAGGTTGGTGACCGTGTTTTATTGAAGGTCTCACCCTGGAAAGGCATGATACGCTTTGGAAAGCGTGGAAAGCTGAATCCGAGATACATAGGACCATTCGAGATCCTCGCTAGAATCAGTCCCGTAGCATACAAACTTCGTTTACCCCAAGAACTTAGCAACATTCATCCTGTCTTCCAAGTATCGAACCTTAAAAAGTGTCTATCCGACGAAACCCTTATGATCCCTCTTGATGAGATCGAGATCAACGAGAACCTTAATTTCGTGGAAGAACCAGTTGAAATCATGGATCGGGAAGTCAAACGAACAAAGCAAAGTCGCATACCGATAGTGAAGGTCTGCTGGAGTGCCAAGCGAGGACCTGAATTCACTTGGGAGCGCGAAGATCAGATGAAACAGAAGTACCTGCATCTTTTTCCGAGTCCATGATTGTATTCTACGTTTGAATTTCGGGACGAAATTCCCTCTATCGGGGGGATGATGTGACAACCCGAACCTTTTTCCGTTAGTGTTAACCGATTCCGTTAAATAAATTTTGAATTTTTTATTTAGTTCCGTCAAATTCTTTGTAACACCCAAAAGTTCAAACCAATTTAAACTTTTAAAAACATTTCAAACATTAAAAATCATTACAACTTTGTTTTCAAAATGTATAATATCAGAGTTTTCCCAGAAACATAGACAAAACATGAGGAGCTGTACGATCATGCCTTCGCCTTGCCGCGATCCCTTGATGTACCTGAAACAATAAACTGAAACTGTAAGCCCGAGAGCTTAGTGAGTTCCCCCAAAATACCGATACACATACAGTCCATATAAACATATCATAACAAACTGAAAAACATGTAATGGGTCCCCAGCTTTACAGACTGGATTACCCCTGAGCCCACAGTACGAGTCTCCCTTTAGCCCGTAACTGGAATGCTCCCGAGCCCACAGTACGAGTCTCCCTTTAGCCCGTAACTGGAATGCTCCCAAGCCCACAGTACGAGTCTCCCTTTAGCCCGTAACCGGAATGCTCCTAAGGTTTGTTGGCTACCGCACGGAGCAGTACAACCTCAACCCATCCCACATAACATATAACATACCACACAACCACTGAGCATGTAATAATCATATAATATCACAGGTAGTCCTACAGGTCTACCTAACTGACATAACTACTAGCATGCAACACTAACTTATACTTAACATCTATCACTGCTAGAATAACATATCCAATGGGTCGGCCTTGGTGCCTTAGACCCCTTAGTATAGTGAGGATAACTCACCTTGCAATTGTCGTCTGAAACTAGAAAGCTCAACTCCCGGATCACCAACACGAACTCCACCACCTATAGTTACCATAAAACCCTTTTTCATAAATCTACAAATTACCAGAATACCCTCAGAAGTCAACTGGTCAACTCTTGGTCAAAGTCAAAGTCCACAGTCAAAGTTAACAGTCCATGTTGACTCGACTCGTCGAGTGCAGTTCACCGACTCGTCGAGTCCTTCCTGAACTTGAGAAGTCGTGAAATCCTTGATTGGCTCGTCGAGTTCCCCTTTAACTCGCCGAGTTCATACGTGTCCAAGAATTGGGAGAAACCCTAGCCGACTCGCCGAGTTCAAGGCAATCTTCAACGGACTCGCCGAGCTTGTTCATCAACTCAACGAGTTCACGACCGTCTTCATATGACTCGCCGAGTTGACTATGAAACTCGCCGAGTCCTTGCAGACCTTCATCCATGCAGACACTTTTTAAGCCATGCCAAGGTTCCAGATTACAGATCCAAGCTTCTAAGGCATGTTTAACACGTAAAGTTGCAAACTTTACACACATGCAAGGCCCTAAAGCCTCTAAATGACCAATCTAAGCTTCTAATGGAGCTTTACACCATAGGAGAGTCTCATCCTTGCAAAAGCTGGAAACTTTATGGACTTAGGACTCAAAAGAGGTTCAGATCTAAAGTTTCAACTTCAGATCTAGCTCTCATACCAAAATCCCTTCATGAATAACTAAAAAAAGCCCTAGTTTTCACATATGAATGATTCTAGAAGAAAGAGAGGTTAATGTAACAGTTGGTTACCTCCAAAACGTGCCCAAACTGAAGTAGACTCTGGATCCACACGGAAATCTTGATGCTAGCCTCTTGATCTACAAGTTTCCTTCACAAAAGTCACTCCCCAAAGCTCCAAAACACTCTCCAAGCTCTCACTCACAACAATTAGGGTTTCTGGGTCTCAAGAGGGTGATAGAGGACAGTGGGAGGCTCTAATGGTCCAATATATATGGTGCAAAAACCCTGAAAATTAGGGTTTCCACTGCCAGCTCCTACTCGTCGAGTCCCTCATGCCGACTCGACAAGTCATTCATTAATTGACGTGTCCTGGCCCGCTACTACTCGACGAGTCAAGCGTCAACTCGTCGAGTAGACCTTAGACATGAAGTCTAAATGGAAAAATTAATAATACCGAACGGTTGGGATGTTACATTCTTATGGTTTGGAAAATCATTTAAGTTATATACAATTAAATTTTATATAAGAGTCGGAACCAAAATCACGCGAAAACCCGAATTTCCTTCGAAAATCAGCAGTTTCCGGCCTGACTGGTGTTCACGACCGTGAACCCGATCACGACCGTAAACCCGTTCACGGCTGGTGGCCCCCACCACCGACCATGAACCCCCCCATATATACGTGACCCCTACCCTCATTTATACTTTTCTGGCCGTGAACACCCTTTCTCTCTCTAAAAATCATCACCCAAAAACACAAGATTTCTCTTCATCTATCACTCTCTCCGCCTTGGAACTCGTTTTGGAGCATCAAAACATTCGTTTTTCATCAAAATCAAGTGTTGTTGTTCTTGAGTTCACGACCGTGAACCCTTCAAATCTTCATATTTCACCAAGAACAGGCCGTGAACCCTTCAAACCTTCAAAGACCGTGAATCCTTCAAGGGCAGTAAACAGTTCACGGCCGAGAACAGATCACGGCCGAGAACAGTTCACAGCCGTAATCCCCTTCACGGCGGCAATCAGCCCTACGTCGAGAATCTTGACTCCAAACCCACTTTTTCCGATTCAATCGAGTCCCGGTAACATTCCTAAACGAAAAGCAAGTGTTTTTCAACACTATAATTAATGGTTTCGCTAATAAAATGCATATATGTATTTAATTGTTATTAGGATCCCGTTAAGTGCCGCGTACATCAACCCGAGGGTCTTCATTCCCAGTTTCGTTGTCCAACATTTCACGCAACCAACAGTGAGTTCATACCTGTGACATCCCCATTTTCACGGCCAGAAAAGACCGATTTAATTTATGCTTTTAAAATAAAATCAGAGTAATCATTTGATTAAAAGAGTTGCGGAATTTGTTCCCAAAACAAAATATGATAAAATAAAATTTATCAAAGCATTTCTTAAAGAAATGTATTTTCATATATAACAAAACTCGGGATGTCATGTTCCGAAACAGACCAAGTGCATAAACGGCACATTATAAGCCTTACAACAGTTATATACAACTACATGCCTATAAACAAAATAGCTTGATGATTCATCCAACTTATGCTCTCGCGCCACTACCTGTAATACAAATAAAACTAAGTGGGTCAGGCTTGGGAGCCTGGTGAGCATATAAGGTTTTCAACCCACAATAAATAATTATATTAATTTCAATCATCAAACAATCAACCCAATTACCCACCCCCATTATCCCCTTTTATTTCTTAGAGATTTACCCTAAGAATCAACTTTTCCTCGTTCATTTATTCCTAAGGATTATCCTAAGGAATCAACAAGAAATCCATCGTTGCCAGGGTTTTCTCAACAGGCACTAAATCCATAGTTACCAAGGTTTTCCCAACAGACACTAAATCCATAGTTACCAAGGTTCTCTCAACAGACACTAAATCCATAGTTACCAAGGTTCATCTACACAGTACTAAATCCATAGCTACCATCGTATTTATATAAGGCACTAAATCTATAGCTGCCATGGTTTTTAGAGTACACCGGTGAACATCAAGTACACAACACCTACAAGTTGCGAGCCTGCTAGTGTTCCACTGGACTGTCTAGAATCGTCCGTGGTTGTCATACATACTCTGCTGAATGACGGGGCCATCATTTGGGTAAAGGTTTCACTCATTTTTCACCTGTCACCCTCATCTCATGATCTATATCATCTTTCGTCTCATCCTCAAACTCATCTTTTCTCACATACCATCTATTTCATCTACCCATGTTCTACCCAACATATGTGTAGATATAAATTACATATATAGTTTAAATCATTTAAAAACCTGTATAAAACATTCATTCAACATCCATCTCAAGTAAACAAACAATATATATATATATATATATATATATATATATACACACACACATAGCACGTATTTTATAACAAATACTTCATATATATGTGTAAGGTGAAAGTAACTACACACTCACTTGATAAGACGATTATCGGACAACACTACGGCTCTTCAAGTAGTATTCTTAGATGAAACCGGGATATCTTCACAAACCGGGCTTCTCGCGGGCAGGGCTTCGACTTAAAACTCTTTTCTTCTCGGGATCTTCGGGGCTTCGGGACTCGCTTCGGGGCTTCGGGACTCGCTTCGGGTGTCGGGATGATACTGAGGCTTCGGGAGTACTTCAAGACAGCTAGAGAGGGTATCGGGAGTGAGAGAGTGAAGGAATTAGAAACTATGGTCGGCTGCCCTTCGGTTTCTATTTATAGGGCCATTTTTCTGGATTTACGTTGTGAATCCCAAAATTCACGTCGTGAGTTCAGTCAGGCATAGGTCATTGCGTTCGTCATCATTCCACTTGCTCTGGAAGGCGTCACTTCTGAGTTTACGTCGTGAACACTGTGTTCACTTCGTGAATTCTGACAAAGTGTCGGGGTTTGTGCCCCGAACTTCAGAAATTCCTATCTTTCGGATACGAGCTCTGTTTTCGACGTTCTTTATATGCACGTGTAGGTGAGATTATGCTCTACAACTCTCGTTTAGACTCCGTCGGCTAATTTTGACTTTAACTTTTATTATATTATTTTTAGTAGGCCGGGACAGGAAAACTTCGTTAGGAATTCACAACTCCTTCATCTGACGTCCGTTTTCGTCTGTCTTTTTACCGTTGGACTACTATCGACGAGATCTTCGATTCTCGTTTAGATTGTTTCGGCTAGAAACCACTCGATCTTATATTCGAACTTTGGGCTGCATACCGCTAAGTCGAAACTTCGAAAAACCATAACTTCCTTATACGAAGTCAGATTTAGACGTTCTTTTTATGTACGCTCTCGGTTTAACGTATTCTACGACTTTCGTTTAGATCACTAAGGCTAAATATCGCTCTATCGTAAATTCACTATTTACGTCACGCAGTTTCGTACCGGTTCTGTCACGAAACTTCGACAGGTCATAACTTCTTCGTTATAACTCGGATTTCGGCATTCTTTATATATCCGGAATCCTTGTCACGACCACTACAACTTAGTTAAGATTATTCATTCTAAATAATCTTTTATCAAAAAGTCACTTTTGATGCTTATCGTCTCTAAATTGACTAGCCCGGATCTACGGGCGTTACAATACCCCTATGCTTTTACTGTTTTAACGTTTTCAGGAGGGGAATACAAGCCAAACACAAATGATTTTGTGAATTTATAAAAAATGATTTCAACACGATTAGAACTGATGCAATTGATACAACCATACGTTTTTCACATTTTTATAAAATATTTAGATATTTTATCCCTTTTGTAATATGCTGAGCATAAGGGACATTTTCAACTTACAGCTAAAGTTGCATAGTTTTCAGATCAATACGTGAACCAAATACATAGCATACATGTAAACTATAATAGGTATAGTTTGGGGTTTCAAGATACAGTTTTACAAATTCAGAGCTTATACATTGATAAACATATAAACTATGACAACCTTAGTTTATGATATACATTACTACTTTCGGATTCCAAGAGTACAACACTAAATAATTATTTAAGTATAATTATTATTACTCTACAAAGTATACAAACGGATTCAAATACAAGAGAACAATACAGAACTACACGTAAAACTAGTTAATGTAGGATTGTGAGATACTACTTCAATTTGTACACTAAATAATTATTCCGTTGCCATATTTTTCTAGTTTATGAAACTATTTTTGAACTAAAACCCAACAACTAGAAACTGTAGCTTTTAATTATGGAGAAATGTTTGACAAAAGTAACTGTTAGGTTTTAGACGTGTAAAATTAGTTAACAACTAAAAAGCTAAAAGCTTCGTAAAACTAAATCTCAAAAACTAATTGAAATGATTTTTGAATTTAGAGTATTTTGTTTAAAATAAAAGATAAAAGCTTTTGCTTCCAAATGAAGGTTTTATTTATTTATTTATTATTAAATTATAAAGCTACCGAAAGCTCTATGCCAGACCGCACGCCCCATATCCCCATTAGTGGACTTGAATATTGATTTATATTTTTACAACTCAAAAGTTATTTTTTTTTTTTTTTGAAATTGTTTGGGTTGGACTAGGGTCAAACCGGTTCACGTGATTCGATACTTTGTCACAAAGTATAGCTAAACAAATCATGCCAAATTTAAAGGGGTTGATTGCATGTATTTAGTTTTTAAAGAATAACAACACATATAAAATCATGCAACATTTGCATATGCATAAACGTGTATCACAATTGTATGTATCACATCAAGTTTTTGTCGAAGAGAGGAAAAGTAAACAAGTCAAGCTTTTGTGGGTTTTGAAAGAAATGATACTATATTATAAAGGAAATATTTTTCCTTTCACAACATTCATTTGAAACTCCCATGTAATTTTCCTTTCATCACATTTATTTGAAACTCCCATGACTTTTCAATTTATTTCTAATAATAATTATAAGTTGGTTAGTAAGGTTAAATAAATATCAAACATAAAGTGTAATCATATATAAACTAAATTTCAATATTAAAATAATATCTTTACTTCTACTTATAAAGTTATGTTTTTTAACTTTTAACATATTATACTTAATTTATTAGTTTTAATATATTGTTGAATGAACCATTATCATTTTAAAGATATAATTTTGAAACAATTTGTATAAAATACTTAAATTATTAATTTAAATATAACATTACAGAGTCAACTTAAATATAAATACATGTTTAACCTAAATAACCCAAAAAATATTTTGTAAATAGTTAAAAGTTATAAATTGTAGTGTCTTTCTAATAATGATTATAAATTGGTTAATAAGGTTAAATAAATATCAAACCTAAAGTGTAATCATAAATAAACTAAATTGTAATTTTAAAATAATATCTTTACTTCTACTTATAAAGTTATGTCTTTAACTTTTAATATATTATACTTAATTTATTAGATTTAAAATGTTGTTGTATGTAAACCATTATAAGTTTAAAGCTACAACTTTCAAACAGTTTGGACAAAATACTTAAATTGTTAATTTAAATATAACATTATAGTGTCAACTTAAATATAAGTTTTAGTTTCATTTAAAAAACCAAAAAATATTTTGTAAATAGTTAAAAGTGATAATTGTAGTGATAAATGCAAAAACTAAATTGTAATATCAATTTAACTAAAATATTTCCTAAAGATATTTTTATAATCGTTAAAAGTTTTCAAATAAGTAACTTAAAATAACTTACAATAACAATAATCAAAAATAACTTTATATAAATGATTATATTGTTACCTTTAAAATAAAAAAACAATGTTTAATGTTTTAAATAATTATAATGATAGAAATTAAAACATTAATAAATTTTAAAAAATTAATTAACAATAACAACTATAAATAACATTAAACCATATATTATATTTAATTTTATTCATGTGTAACTTGCGGGTAGAAGTCATTCAAACGATTGAAATTATGCAGTTATAATAGATGTATATATTATCATATAATTAAAAATAATTAATATATTATATCAATTTAGTATATGAATTATTATATCAAATTTAACAACAACGTTATTGTTATGTTTAAAAAAAACATATATTTGTAAAGACTTCAACTATATAAGTGTTTTTGCCAATGTTTTAAAAACCGGTTTGAACCGGCCGGTCGAACCGGGAACCGGGGAAGGGAGCGGTTCAACTATCACCGGTTTTACATCGATTTCTGAACCGGATTGAACCGACCGGTTTTTAGAAAAAACCTGGTTGAACCGGTCAAAATATACCGGTTGAACCGGTTAAACAAAATAAAAACACATAGAAAATAACCATTTGCATAATAAATTTTGGTGAATTTTTTCAAATCTATGTAGTTTTCTAAAAATAAAAGCATATGATAAATGTTATAAAGTTTTTAAAAGTATTTGGAGTGATCTACAACGTATTTGTATGTATATTTTTAATGCTTGACTTGTAAACGTCAAATTCATGATTTATATATCTTTATATGTATAGAAAAATAGAAAAAAATATGAAAATTATAAAAACTGGTTGACCAGCCGGTCGAACCGGTTAAACCGGTTGAACGGGAACCGACCACTATACCGGTTCAACTAAAAAACCGGTTTTTAAAACATTGGTTTTTGCACAAAGCGCGGACATTCGGCGTTGTGTTTAAATAAAAGCAAACAAAATCAAAATAGCTTTAAAATTTATGAATTCACTTTTTTTTTTCAATTTAGTTCATATTCGACGAATTTTATCGAATGACATAACAAATCAATTTCCACGGGCCTATCGGAGAACATTTTGACACAGATCACTGTGGCCGGATTCAGGGCGGGGAACACCGCCGTCACCACCACAGATGGCTTCAAACCACCATTTCATGCGACCTAGTCAACCTCTATCATCTTCCTCTACATCCTACTTCTACATCTTCGTCTCTATCATCGCCCTCACCTCTCTTTTTCTCCTCTCCTCTCACTACCTCGCCTATTACTCATCTCCGCCGGTAGTGCGCATCGAATCGCTCAAACCGACCAAGCAATACGTCTCTGTAAACAACGATGACAATGGAGCAGCATCAGCAGCCTGCGATTACTCAGAGGGCAAGTGGTTTTACGATCCGACAGTCAGACCTCCACGGTATGACGAGACGTGTAAGGAGATATACAAAGGCTGGAACTGCGTCGCTGGTAATAGATCCGGTGCGGCGGAGATTGTTAAGTGGCGTTGGCAACCTAATCACTGTGCACTTCCACAATTTGATCCACTTAGGTTTCTGGAATCATATAGGAACATCAGTATCGGTAAGAGACATAGTTATCATTAATATCAGAAGTCGAATCTCTGCGCGTTAATGTATTGCTCAGAGATTATTATTATGCAATTTTTAGTATACGCCGGCGTAGTTTACAAGTACAATGCCCCCTGATACTAACAAAAACACCTTACGCGGCTCTAAATTCCATCTCATCGGACTGGATGACCGGTGAACTAGTTTTGAACTTGCAGGAATTCTATAACTTCGTAGAAATTTTATAAGCACTTTAGATTAAGATAAGCTGGGTTCTTCCAAGTATCTGGAACTTACCTAGAGGTCCAAACTAAGAATCTACATTTGCTTATTGTGAGGACTTTGTGTTTTGTCAATGTTCAGAACTCTAATTATGTCTAAGCTTTCATGGTGACTCTTCCTCCCATTCTAGGGCTTCTTTCAGTGCAAAAACTGTAGTTTTTTCAATTTGCCAATGAATTCAATCTGCCTTGAACGTTTGATCAATGATAGCATTCTTGACTAGCTCTTACATTCAATAGGTAAAATCAGGTCACAATGCCACTAGTAATCATCTTCCTAGATTCAACATTACTAGTCAAAACTATACAATCTCTCAATACTACTAATATTGTAGTACACAATTATAAACTCTTTTGAAGATGCTATTTTGTAGACCTTATGAACTTTTAAACAGTGCAGGGTTTGTTGGTGACTCCCTAAACAGGAACATGTTTGTTTCTCTTTTCTGTTCTCTTCGACATGTCACTAGTGAAGTAAAAAAGTGGCGTCCAGCTGGCACTGATCGTGCCTTTACCTTTTTAAAATACAACCTCACTATCGCATATCACCGAACAAATCTTTTGGCACGTTATGGTAGGTAAGCTGTTTTTAGTATGTGACAAATGTTTCATTTATGAATCAACTTTTAGCAATGTCATTGTTTCCCTAGTGAAATGACCTTTTTGCCCTTCAGATGGTCGGCTAATACCAAAGGCGGTGAGCTGGAATCTCTTGGGTATAAGGAGGGTTACAGAGTTGATGTTGATGTGCCTGAAGGAACTTGGGCAGATGCTCCAAGTTTTCATAATGTTCTCATCTTTAACACTGGCCATTGGTAAACTTCACTCTCTTTTACAAATATAGACAATGTACTTACATATATTTATGTATATATTATTATATTGAATATGAATATTCCTCAGGTGGTGGGCCCCTTCCAAGTTTGATCCTATAAAATCCCCCATGCTTTTCCATGAAAATGGTCAACCAATTATACCTCCTTTATCTCCTGAAATTGGGCTTGATGTCGTATTGAGACGCATGGTACGTATTTTTAATTGAGATAAATTACAAGGAATAGAAACATACTTATATTATTGATAAAGAAACATATTTTTTATTTTAATTTTTAATTTTTTACACATAGGTATCCTACGTGGAAGAAAAGTCAAAACAAGGGACAGTTTTATTTTTTCGCACACAATCCCCAAGGCATTTTGAAGGTGGTGATTGGGATCAAGGTGGTTCTTGTCCACGTTCACAGCCATTATCACTACAAGAGGTAAGCTAATTACAGATTTGCCCCTTAATTTATTTTCTTGAAATAATTTTTTAAACATAATTCAGGTTGAAAAGTTTTTTTCTGTGGGAAATAATGGGACAAATGTGGAAACACGAATTGTGAATGAACACATACATGAAGCCATTAAAGGCTCTGCTTTTCGGTTACTTGATATTACACAAATGAGTGAATTTAGAGCAGATGCTCATCCATCATCAGCTGGTGGAAAGAAGCATGATGATTGCATGCATTGGTGCTTACCTGGCATTACAGATACTTGGAATGATTTATTCATTGCACAATTGAGTAGCATGACATAAAGGTATGTACTTAATCACTTAATGTTATCATCTTTAAATTTAAGATATATTTTACATTATATTAGTTTGATAAATTAGGTTCCCTTGACTTTGTATTAATCTTGTATTATACCATATATATTGCAACTGTTGAGTAAGTGTTAATCAAAAGGAAGTTCTAATTAGCAGACTGGATCATTATTGTTTTATGAGTAAATTACACGAATGGTCCTTATGGTTTGGGGTAATTTGCGCGCTTGGTCCCTAACTTATTTTTTTAACTCGGGAGGTCCCTACTATTTGTTTTTGTTACGCGCTTGGTCCCTGTCTTACCTAAAAAGACTATTATTTAAATAGGGAAAAATGGTGGGGTAGGTAAGGTAAGGTGAGAGAGTGGGGTTGGGGGTGTGTTTACTTAAATAAATTAAAAAATCAAGAGCAAAATAGTCTTTTTAGGTAAGACAGGGACCAAGTGCGTAACAAAAACAAACAATAGGGACCTTCTGAGTTAAAAAAATAAGTTAGGGACCAGGCGCGCAAATTACCCTAAACCATAGGGACCATTCGTGCAAATTACCGTTGTTTTATTGAGTAAGTTGCATTTTTTGTTCCTGAGTATAGTTGATTTTTTCAATTTTTATCCCCAAAAGTTTTTTTTTTTTTTTTTTTTTTTGCAATTTTGGTTCTTATTTTAGGTTTTTGGTCCCTGTTTTATGTAAAATGACTATTTTTGGGACCAAAATTGCAAAAAACTGTTATACACATGGACCAAAGATAGTCAGTTTACTTGGAACAAGGACTAAACATGCTACAAGAACTTCAAATAAGGAGCATAATTGCAAGAAAGACTTTTTTGGACCAAAATTGCAAAAATCAACTATACTTGGGGACTAAAAATGTACTTTCATCTATTTTATATGTATACATCAAATACTATTGGATACCAGGGTTAAGTGCAAGAAATAGCAATGTATAGCATTTTACTTCTATTTTTCCTCAAGGATCAAGAAATTGCAGGTTTTGGTCCTACAAAAGTTTTCTTTTTGTAATTTTGGTCCTTATATGAAGATTTTGTAACCTTTTTGATCCTTGTTCCAAGTAAAATGACTATATGTTACAAGAACAAACAAGGACCAAAATTGCAAGAGAAAACTTTCTAGGACCAAAACTACAAAAATCAGCTATACTCAGGGATCAAAATGTAATTTACTTTTTTCCTGTACTTTCAAATTATTTGAATTATGATGACATGGCACAAAGATGTCAAGATATAATAAACCGGAAAAATAGAAAGTACATTGCTATTTCTTGCATTTAGCCGTAGATATAATTTGGGTAGTTGTTGCGGAGAATCTGAACACCATGAATACCAATCATAATTATTATAAACATTTAATCACAATAAGAACACCACAAGGATCAATACTTTGGAAGATAACATTCTTTTGGGAGATTATTTTCAAATCTCTTATAATCTTGACAATAATCATAAATTAAGTGATATTTTCTAACCCATTTGAACAATCTCCTTTGCATCCATGTTAAAGAACTCAACTCCTCTTTATTCCACCAATTTGTTTCACTATTTGCTCTACAAAACCTTGCATTCCCTTTCCATATACACGCATCAATTGTGTAATTTGCAAATGATGCAATGAAAGGCCCCTTTGACCAGTCAATTTTGTCTTTACCTCCGTTTGTTGCCCAATTGCTACCTTCCCATAGGCTCATCTTGATGCTCATTGGTTGCCATCTAGGGTACGCTACCCCCTTGTCCGCATGATTTCTATATGTCCTTATGGGCACAAAATCCACCATAAAGCTGCTCAAAAAGACAAATCTATTAGACCGCATCATGACACGACATGATAAGACAAGACAGTCTTGTACTGTGTGTGATATTTGTACTGAAACTGAAACTGATGTGACGTGACGTGACTGAACAAGATAACAAAACAAATATATCAGACCGTATCATGATACGACATGACTGAACATGACATGACAATATAAAATAGTCTTGTCCTTTGTTTGTGTTTGGTATTTTTGTTTGAGTAAAACTGATGTGACATGACATGACATTATAAAACAAGCCAACAAGACAAATTTATTAGACTTTCGGGCATGACATTACAAAATCTTGTCCTGTGTTTGGTATCTGTTCTGGATGGGTGTTAGTGGGATAAAATGTCAATTTTTTTTGTCCCATCCAAAAATATGGGACAATACATCTCAAAAAAGACAAATCTATTAGAATATGATATGACACAACAAGACAAAGTTGTACTTAGTTTGGTATTAATCATATTAGTGGGACAAATGATTAATTTTTTTTTCTCACCAAAAAATGTGGGAGTTATTTGAAACATTTCAAGAATTTCAAGGAGTTTGTCATGACTCATGAAAAATGCTTACACGATTTGGTGAAGATTCCATAAAACAGAATACGTATGAAAATCCTTTGTGGGGTCAAACCATAAATGAATCCTCTCTTCTCTGTTGTCAAAACCATCAGCGTAAATATTTGTTTGAAGAATGTAAGGCTGGTCAAGTACATTTCCAAGGAACTCAAAGTCTATTTCATCTCGATTAGGTTGATCGGATGTAAGCTACATTTTCCAAAAAAAAAAAAAAAAAAAAAAAAAAAAAAAAAAAAAAAAAAAGAACTTCAAATAAGTATTTTTTTTTAATTAAATGATTTAGAAAAAAATGAAGTTTTTATTTTAGCTTACATAAAATGCCAAGACTGTGCCTGCCGAGTGACCGGGTACCAACTTGATTTGCATGTCAAATTGGCCGAACAAAAACATGTCATTAGAAGCAAACGCCGAACCTAGAAATAATTGAAATGAAATCTGTTAAAAGAATTGGAATATGAAATAATTGTAATAATTCACTTTAAAAGTCTAATAATTTTTAAAGTTATACTTATATCTTTTAAATATCCCACTAAGGAACATGCCGAAGGTCTTGATGCACAAAAGAAGCATTTTTTTACCTGATTCTTGATCGAGCTTCAAGCTTCTTGATCGACCATCGGTAGAAGTGTTGACATGGCTAGGAGACCAAGTAACAAAGAAATCTTTATTGAAATCCCCGGTTGAAACAATTGAAGCAAATGAAATTTCTAATGAATGTAAGAGAAATATCCCACCAAGAAAAACATATTTGAAGAAGTTGTTCATGGTTTTTTCTTTCTTCGTGTCATAAAAGTTTAATAATGTCCCACATAACTATATATAATGTTGCATGAGGGTGCCAAAAGTATTTGAAAATATAATTTTCCATACAAAGAATATCTTTATATGGAAGTAAAGTGTTTAGATGTCAAATTACTTGGATACTCCAATTATTTCCAAACTATAGTATAAAAGATCTAGTATTATTGTCACAATGACTAAATGTTGTATATTACTCTTAATTTGGAGTTGCATTAAGGGGTTAAAATTGGATTTATCATTTTTTTTTTTGACATTTCTTGAAAAAGGAAGTTTGTGGGCAAAGGGAGATAATGCGAGGTTTCTTTCTTGTTAGGTTTTCTAAAGATGACTTGATCCTTCTTTGTATCAATTACAAATTATTCTTTCCCTCTTTTATGTAATTTTCTAAAAGAATTTTTTGTTGACATAAAATAATAAAACAATTACTTTCATTAAATTGGTAACAAATAATAATGGTAGTAAATTTGTTTGGATCATTGTAAGAAATCATGGATCCAAACATAGTGGACTCATCCTTGATTATGCCTACACGTTCTTTAACATAAAAGTCAATGATGCCACTACAAAGAAAAGGGCACCACAAGTTCCTTACACTAGATTTTTGTCACTTGAAATTGAGGAACAATTTGGCGTTGAGCTATATCTCACTCTTTGTAGCACTCATACAAACCACCCAACCCACCCTACATACCCACATTGGATTAACAAGAAACATCCGACCCTAATCATCCTCTATATTATGACTTATCAAAGTTGGCGTTGTCTTAACTAACTATTGATTGGTTGGTGACAAAAAAAGATAAGTTCAAAGCTTTGGGATTTAAAACAGACAAACCTGAAACTGAACCAGGAAAAAACTAAAAATTAAGACCCGAACTAACCTGTTTTCGGTTTGGGTTTTGTTTTATATAAAAACCGAATCACACTCATCCATAAATCTGAACGTTATGATAGCCCAACCTAACCTTAGCCATGGAGTATCCTTCAAACAACATGCTACCATTAATATGGAAGTATAGGACAACCCACATCCGAGCAACCTTCCCAAAAGGACTTGCTCAAACTTTTAATAGTAATAATCACTTGCAAATAATACAAGTTGAGACTAGATTTCAATCCCCAACTACCTTTTATAATGGCTAGAATATGTAAACATAAAGTGAACAACTAGTAATAAATAAATGAACAATATTAAGGATATCATTTTATCTAAACTTTAAACAATAAATAAAAAAGACTAATCAACAAGTCAATAACTAAACCATATGTCAAAAAATATCAAACTTTAATGAAATGTCATGATTATTATTTTTGTTTTGATAGATCTGCCATGTTATCGTGCATAGGATCTTCATCTTTATCATGTTGTTGTCTAACACGCTTACTAGTTGACCTTAACCATCATTACCATCACCATAAATGTAGCATCCTCGTTTTAGGGTAAAACTTTAAATTTTATTAAATAAATAAATGAGATTATGATCATTAAATAAATAACTATTGAGGAAAATAATTATGATTTGTAAGTTTTTTTTAACTTATAGACTTTAAATAAAAAAAATAAGGAAGGACTAGAAGTGTCAAGTAACCGAACTTGCCATAAATATTCTTGATTTAGTTAAAGGACTAAAATGTGAGCTTAAGTGATGGAACGGGTTTTGAGTGTAAATCATGAGAATTTATTTAAAGGTTTATGACTAACGGTGGCAAAAATTGGAAATACGAAATAAAAAGAAGGGCTATTATTTCCAAATGACCACTGATATATAAGCTAGTACCTAGTCCCCCTACTTAAAGACAAGGATCGATATTTGGAGAATGAAGCTCTCTCTTATGGCTATTTGAAGAGAAATTGGTGTTTTTGTGTGAGATTTGAGGGATAATTTGAGCTAAGTATGAATGATCACACTTCAGATGTAAGACTTTATTATTCTAGAAATGGGATTTTGATTTGGATTTAGTATTTGGATATTGAAACATTGTAACAACAACTATTATATAATGTTTTGATATATTGGGATATGATCATCACATTAATACTTGGTGTGTTCTATACTAACATGTTTAATCCATGGATAATCTTATTATTCTAAAAGTTCATAGTCAGTTATAATTGTAGGAGCAATTATAAAGTAAGACTAATATGAATTGAACTGACTCGCATCAAGATCACCTCATGGATTGCTATCATGAGTGATACTTGATTAAAATGTACTATATTTTTTATCCTTAACACCTGAGATAAAAAAATGGGTCTTAAGTGTAAGGAGTGTTGTGCTTAGATATGTTCAAATGCTAATCCTTAACACTACAGTTATAAAATCCATTTTCAGGTATGGTGTGAACTATACAGGAGGCTTATGTAGTCAAGATGAGATTTGTTCCTTTTATGTATTGAGATTTAGACATCTAAGGCACCTTACCAAAAGTTGAACACCATATTCGATTGATTGCGATTTGTATCTCATGTTCAACATGATGTATGTGACATAGGGATAACTGATATCTTACCTTATACACAAATTATAGCTTTGAGCTTCTGGGTAATTGGGCGTTAATAGAATGACACAAAGTCATGTTTTTAGGGGCAATAAAATGTTGCTAAATGTTCATCACTATCTATATCAGTCTAATATGAGTCTTGCGTAAGTAAGAGATTGAAAGATATTGTATGCTCAAGATTCTTATTAAAATTATATTTCTTATTAACATATGATAATAATGGGTCACACTAACAACAACTTGATACAATTGATTATTTATAAGAAATTGATTTTAATAAATATTCAATAAACTCTTATAATTAAATGAAAATTATTTATTTCATGGAAATATTAATTTTCATTAGCAAGTAACATTACATATTTTATATGGTATGAATTAATAAGTCATGTATAATATTTTGGACTAGAAATACTCTTTTGTCTTTTACCAAAAAGTTAAGTTTTATATTTATAAAATTTACAAACTTTATATATTTCTTACTAGTAAAAAACGTGGCTTTCTATTTAAGAGATAAGTTATGGTGTTTTGATTAGTTTAATCAAAAGTAAAGAAGCATGGGGGGACATTCTAGCTAGTAGATGCATGGGGGCTTAATGGTTAACGACCCATGTATATTGTTTATGATTTAAGGGATGAAAGAAAGGCTTTCATTTGATCACTTCTTCCCTCTACCATACTCTCTCTATTTTTGTTCTTTTAAAGGTATTAGAATACTACTTGCTTTAATCTTTTGAGGTTCATATTTTGATATGAAATTTAAGCTTAAGAGTATAAGAGTTTAAAGACTAGCATTATCATCAAGTTGGATTATTGTTGGTGTCTAAAAGGTTCTTACATTCTTCTACAACTTCCAAGCCTCCCCTTGAGGATTCAAGGTCTATAAAGGTTGTGTTCTTCTTCTTCCTCTCGGTTGTTGTGTTATAAAATAGTTTTACAACTTTGCAAGAATATCCTTAGTGTGTTATAAAATAGTTTTATGTTTCTCAAAATATTAAAGTTTCTCATTCCTAAAATCTTATGTTTTTGAAACTTATTTTGAATAAAAACCCAACACAATTGTCACAACTAGCCTTTTGACTAAGGAAATCCCGTCCTCAAGTAAGCAAGGACTATTGTGAGACTTGTGCTAGCACACCTAAGTGTACAATATGAGTTCCTAAGGAGCCATGAAGTGTTAGTATGCGAAATCTCTCCAAGTATGTGAAATCTCTCCCAAATCTCTCCAAGTGTGTGAAATCTCTCCCAAATCTCTCCAAGTATGTGAAATCTCTCCCAAATCTCTCCACGTATCTCAAATCTCTCTCAAATCTCCCTAAGTACCTTCCTCAGTCGAAAACAGCTCAAAACCGGAAGAGGAAACCCCAAAAGGAACCCTCTTGCTCCTGAACATCTTGCTCCTGAACCTCTTGCTCCTGAACGTCTTGCTCCTGAACCTCTTGATCCTGAACATCTTGCTCCTGAAACTCTTGCTCCTGAACCTCTTGCTCCTGAACCTCTTGCTCCTGAACGTCTTGCTCCTGAACCTCTTGCTCCTGAACATCTTGCTCCTGAAACTCTTGCTCCTGAACGTCTTGCTCCTGAACGTATTGCTCCTGAACCTCTTGCTCCTGAACGTCTTGCTCCTGAACCTCTTGCTCCTGAACGTCTTGCTCGTGAACCTCTTGCTCCTGAACGTCTTGCTCCTGAACATCTTGCTCCTGAACCTCTTGCTCCTGAACGTCTTGCTCCTGAACCTCTTGCTCCTGAACCTCTTGCTCCTGAACCTCTTGGTCCGGAACCCTCTTAGTCCGTAATACCTTCTTAGGAGCCAAGAGGAATTACACTTCGGAACCCTCTTGTTGACTCCGGAATTTTGAGAAATGCTCCGTAAATTGAACTACAGCTTCGGAATTCGCCTCTAAGTTTCGGATTTTAGACCATTTCACACCTTTTTAGCATTTTAAGGTATTTTGACGTTAGGAATCCCACCAAACTCGTGTTTTTCTTAACTAAGACCCCTAAAACCCCTATTTAATGCTAAAATTAATTATTTTAAGCATATTTTTCATAAAAATAAATGTTTGGGATTTAGGAAAACCTTATCCTAAATCAAGATAAGGACAAAGAGGTTGACTTTGTGAGTTGATGGAATCCTCATTTCCCATGAAAATCACAGTATTCAATGCTTTACCCACCAAATATCCATGCATGGACCATCAGATCCCCATGCACCACAGATTCCCTCCTTTTTCTCACTCTTAAGCACGACAGTAGAAGGAAATTTGGACTTTTCACATTTCCCTCTCACTTTCCTCTCATTTTCTCTCAAGGATTCATTTCAAGAGAAAGAACAAGATCTTACTGAAAACAAAATTCTAAATTTCTCCCTGGAGTTGTAAGGTAAATTCCTCCACTCATCTAATATTTTATAATATTCCAAGATGAATCCATATTATTTTATTCATAATAATATGTGATGAACACCTTAAAGATAACCTTCCTCCCATGGAAGTTCCTCATCTCAGCCAAGAGTTTAAGCTTGAGATCTTAACTCCATAACTCCAGACAACTACTCAACTAACTCAAGGTGAGCTTCATACCCGAGGGCGCCTGAGAAACGCCAAAACAGGCACTTCGTCAGATTAGTATGGTTATAACGACTCACTAGAATATGTTATGTCATCTAGAAATTTATGTAAGGAAAAACCTCATAAATAAATTTTTGGCACGTTGTGTTGACCGTCCTATACATGATAAGTGATGGTCCGCATTTGTTGCGTTGACTGTCCTTTTTCATCGCGTAGAATGTCCACAATTGCCATGTTGATTCTTTCTCCTAACAAGTATAGAGTCGTAATACTGCTATTTTTACAAATTAAAAAGCGTAGGACTCTATGGAAAACGTTTGTAAACGATTTTGAAAACGATAAATTAACCCACACATATACATAGTTGGAACTAGAACTTACGAATATTTTATAGCAGAAAATATAGGATTTTCTGGAGAAAACGATTTTCTACGATTTCGATAACGATAAACTAGAACGCACACTCAATTTTACTTGATAAGAGGAACAAGATTTTCAATCATATTCTCTTTTTGAAAATAAGGGATTTTTCTGGAAACGGTTGACTATTACTATTCAAAAGAACTATCCTCGTACACAACTCGCTTTTACAAATCACACTACTTTTCAAAATCACTCCTTATAAGGATGAATAAAAGTAATGACATGCACACACATATTCATGATTTTCAAGGCAAGACTTCAAACGGTTTCATAGAAAATATCGGATTTTCTAAAAGTACGATAAGAACGATTCTAAACAAGTGTAAACGACTTTGTACAAAAATGCTTATGAACTCACCAACTTTTTAGTTGACGCTTTTCAAAACGACTTGTATTCTCAGGGATCTAGTAAGCAGGTAACAAGGGACACGGATGCAAGACTTTTAGCTGTAGCTTGGATTTTTCTGCTTATGTCTCTTTTGTGAAATTCGAAGAACAAATACAATATGTAAACAATGTAAGTTTGTTATCTCAATGTATGATGTTTGGATTGCTCTGTTTCATTTATATTCAATTGTTATGATACTGCACAATGAAGTCACCCGCCTCCGGACGTTTCCGCCGTCTGGTCCGGGGGTGTGACAGATTGGTATCAGAGCATTGTTTATAGTGAAATGGTATATCTAGCCATACAAGATATACAACTATAAATACAATGGGACTAAAACGAACTCTGCCTAAAAGTATACTTTAAGAAAAAAAGTATTTTATAAAAGTATAAACCCAGTATCATAACGAGACGAAACCAAAAGTAACTAATGGTTGAGCACTACAGTCAAACTTGGGCAGTTATGTAATCATATCTGGGGTAAATATAGCCTGATCAACTATATTTATTTGAGGTAAGACCAACATGTGCTTGGGAGTGATGATGGTGTTGCGACAAACCTAAAACCTACCAAATATGCGTACAAGAGAATACTAGAATTCGAACATCAAGTTTAAAATACTATAGGAGTATTTTAGGATACTATAAACCCCCCTCACGCCTAAACTATCCCCGTATATCTCGTGCCGCAGATCTTGCACCAACGACGTAGTTGAAATCCCTCGCCAAGACTTCTACTACCCTGTCCTGGTGATTGCGGATGGGGCAAGAAGAGACCAAAAGAAGTCCAAGAGGAAAATCCAGAAGTAGATCCTAAGGAACACCGAGAGATGAATCGTGAAAGGAGGATTCCGACTAAGAACCTAGCAAGGATAAAAGCGCCAAGGAAACCCTTGACGAAGCTCCACCCAATTGATAGTAGATCAGAAACCCTTTCACCTTTCTCTTACCAGATACATAAATACCCCATATAAGTACTCCTGGAGTGAACATACCTAAAAATAAAATGATACCCACGCAAAAACAAGTTGAGAAATTGGCTCCTATCCCATTTAGGGCGTATCTCCCCGAAAGACAATCTGATCCACAATTGACGTGCACCGAACTCCGATAGCCAACATCCTCACGAATCAGGCATCACCTATGTCTAGGCCACAAGTAACCCAAAGTGACTCCCTGTTTCCAACCCTTTGTCATAATGGAGACCATAAGCAAAGCCCGATATATGGGAATGTAAATCCGATCCCCCACGAGTAACAAGAACACCATTTCAAATGCCTTACTAACCCCACCAGTAGGACCAGAAAACTATGTAGACCATGTGCACTCTTTAAAAGAGGAAATGGTCATTTGGAGACCACAACTCATAGCAATCAAGGCTAGGACAGCCTTAGCAGCGTAAGGAACACAAAAAGGGCACTCATAATATGAGTGGAATGGCCAAGCACTTTGTGCGCCAAAATAGAATCACCCCACTACTCGCCTTAGGTTCGTAATGCCCTTAATCGCAACCAGTAGTAGTAAACCAAGAGGAGTACACCCTCCAAGAATCCATACAACCAAATCCGTTAACTATACCGCTAACTATGTGCTATTTTGGCGGACTTAACGCCATGCAATATATGTTTTCACTCAACACCATAATTGCATCATGGGGATGTAGGTTGACACAATTAACACCAGTATGTTAAGATTATACGAGTAAACTTATTTGAAACTAACTGCGAGTACTTACGAGCTTACCTTTCGTGTGCAATAGAGTCATGTCTTCTCGTAAAGACAACCAGTACCCTGACTATGCACCGGTCCTACGAATAGACTCCGCCACTTTCCAAGCCACCGTAACAGCCGCTGTGGCAGCCGCCATGGCATACTTCAATGCCAACAACACAAACGAAGTTGGAAGCAGTGTCAGTAATTTCAACCATAACAACAACCAAGGAAACCAACGAAGGACAACTCACAAATGCACTCAAAAACCTAAATCTAAGAACAAGAAACGAAAGATTGGAAACGAAAAAGAAGGAAGTTCAACTCAGAGGCTTACTAAAAGGCAACAAGCGGGATCAGTCCCTACCCCTACCAACCCTACTCCTCCCACATCGATACAACCATACCTTGGGAACCATCCACCCTTCAACAAGTCCAAATACCATCATTGGGGAGCATGTAGTAAATTTCATTGCAGAAGATGCAACAAGATGGGACACACCTCCCGCTACTGTAGGGCCCCGGCCCCATGCGTCACCCCAACTCCCAACCCAGAAGTAAGTCCAGCTTGTCACAAGTGCGGTGCAACAGGACATCTTAAGAGAGATTGTCCAACAGAGATGACTAACGAAGGAGTCGACGACTAGACAGGAGTTGACGACAAGGAACCCTACCACAGCTTTTGGTATGTTCCACGATAAACTTAAGCATCAAACTATCACAAAAGTTTTTTTCAGTTAAAAATATAATCCAAAAACTATTTTCTCGTTAGAGCCAATCCTGTAAATCACTGGAAGCTAGGGATCCTCACTAATAGACCATGATGGTTCCCTATGAACGTTAGTATCGTATATAGTTAGGATTCCATAAACTAAGCGCGTGCGATCCCGCATCACTTTCATGTCCCTGGTCTGAATGTTGATTGGGATAGAACCCCACAGTTAATTACCTTTTAAAATCCTAAGTATGTGCGGTTAGGTCACGTCCATCTATAGTGAAAGGACCTGGCAGAATTCAGATTACGAATTCCCTTGCCTTATAACATCACCCCCGTGTCGCCAAGAACACCTAACAGGCAGAAACGAGATAGACCCAATGGTAACAACGAAAACGAAACTAGAAACGATAAGAACACGAACACTAGAAAACCTAACAAGCAGAAACGAGATAAACCCAACGGTAACAACAAAAACAAAACAAGTAACGATAGGAGCATGAACATAAAACACCCTGTCATTCCTAGCAACCAATACTCCTCAAATCAACGTAACAACAAGGAGTCCAATGTCATCAGTTGACACAGACAGGCTTGATTTTCACCTTACAAACCTCGAGCTCTGCAAATAGACTTTCGTCTTACTCAACCGAATAACAAAACTCTTTCAGTCGATAACGACGAAATCCCTATCAACCAGACGCATAGGTTTTGGCATAAGAAATACCACGCCCTTCCCTAGCCCAAGCAAAGATGGAAAATCAAGGAGCAAAGGGCATAAGAAGGAATCCATAAGGCTTCCAACATTCCTCCAGAGATTCCCAAAATCTCTTAGAAAACCCCAACCTTGTGCTAAGCGGAGATAGAATCACCCCGACTCCTGGAACCACCTCAATGACCAAACACCCGATACTACTTAGCATGGTCACAAGAACAAATAGTGTCTGATCACAAGATCGACATATTATGTAAAGGAAACATCAGACCCAGTCCCTAACCACAGGAAGCACCTGTCTTACTCATATGGGGAGAAAGACGAAACTGTCATAGGCACCACTGACTACGAGTAAGCCAAACAAACCCATCCTCAAGGATTGATACTCCCTACCCCGAGTCGGAGACATGATCAACCACCAGCAAGGAACTGGCAAAGACCGACCTACCATTAGCTTGGAAAGACCCTAGGGAGAAAACTCCCAAGATAATCAAAGACTCATAAAGTTAACTACCTCACGCAGGCTCAACCTTGGTGACCATAGTACCAACTCTTAAGGCCGGAAAACTCTACTTCTAGGACACCAAGATTCCGATTCCTAGAAGACCATTCCAAAGGCCTCGCAGAGAAAGGTCCGATAACCCATAGTCTCCGATTAACCCAAGAGCTCAGTTAAGCATTTTACATTCCGTGTATTCAACACTCATAAGTGTCGGACCACCGAAACTCTAGAAATCCCACTTGACAAGAACGAAGTAAACAAGAATCCGCACCCCGAAGAGAAGCATGTGTAATAGACATTGGAAAGACTTGGGAGACCCACCTGTCCCTAAATCACGCACTCGAAGCTTCGGTTAATGCTAGACAAATCCCTAATCAAGTACTCCTATACCAACAACTGCCACCCGAGCATGGGAGTTGTATCCTTCGAGGCCCCGCGTGGCCGGAAATGCAGATCATCCTCTGTTGGGCGTAGGTGAGAGACACCCGACAGACAAGAGGACAAGCGCCCGTTAGCCCACTCACTAAGACCCGAGGTCATTCGAGAAACCACAAAAAGAATAGTCAAAACCCGAACGCGACCCCAAACATCGTAACGCCGATAAAAGAGCTATAGCAGGTTAAAGCCTTGGAATCTCAAGTAAGGGATCAGAGTATTCTTAAAGATCTTTTCTCGGGGAAGGATGAATCGATTTGAAAGGTAAGGTAAACTAACTCCCCGATGCACCAGACCATTCGAGATCCTCGAACGGATCGGTCCGGTAGCCTACAAAATCCAACTACCCTCCAAGCTTAGTAACGTACACCCCGTGTTCCATGTGTCGAACCTAGGAAGTGTCGGTCAGACAAAACCCTCCCAGTCTCACTGGACAAGATTAAGCGAATTAGAACCTCCTAGTAGTTGATCAGCCTATCGAGACTAAGGATAGAAAGGTTAAGCACAAAAACAAAGCTGTATCCCGATGGTGAAGGTTCAAGAGAACGCTAGGCGTGAGCCGGTATTCACTTGGGAACGCAAAGAACAAATAACTCAAAAGTACTCTCACCTATTTCCGCATTCGCAACCCTATCTTTCGAAAGAATTTCGGGACGAAATTCCCTCTAACGGGGGAATGATGTCACAACTAGCCTTTTGACTAAGGAAATTCCGTCCTCAAGTAAGCAAGGACTATTGTGAGACTTATACTAGCACACCTAAGTGTACAATATGAGTTCCTAAGGAGCCATGAAGTGTTAGTATGCGAAATCTCTCCAAGTATGTGAAATATCTCCCAAATCTCTCCAAGTGTGTGAAATCTCTCCCAAATCTCTCCAAGTATGTGAAATCTCTCCCAAATCTCTCCACGTATCTCAAATCTCTCTCAAATCTCCCTAAGTACCTTCCTCAGTCGAAAACAGCTCAAAACCAGAAGAGGGAACCCCAAAAGGAACCCTCTTGCTCCTGAACCTCTTGCTCCTGAACGTCTTGCTCCTGAACGTCTTGCTCCTGAACGTCTTGATCCTGAACATCTTGCTCCTGAACCTCTTGCTCCTGAACCTCTTGCTCCTGAACGTCTTGCTCCTGAACCTCTTGCTCCTGAACATCTTGCTCCTGAAACTCTTGCTCCTGAACGTCTTGCTCCTGAACGTATTGCTCCTGAACCTCTTGCTCCTGAACGTCTTGCTCCTGAACCTCTTGCTCCTGAACGTCTTGCTCCTGAACCTCTTGCTCCTGAACGTCTTGCTCCTGAACATCTTGCTCCTGAACCTCTTGCTCCTGAACGTCTTGCTCCTGAACCTCTTGTTCCTGAACGTCTTGCTCCTGAACGTCTTGCTCCTGAACCTCTTGGTCCGGAACCCTCTTAGTCCGTAATACCTTCTTAGGAGCCAAGAGGAATTACACTTCAGAACCCTCTTGTTGACTCCAGAATTTTGAGAAATGCTCCGTAAATTGAACTACAGCTTCGGAATTCGCCTCTAAGTTTCGGATTTTAGACCATTTCACACCTTTTTAGCATTTTAAGGTATTTTGACGTTAGGAATCCCACCAAACTCGTGTTTTTCTTAACTAAGACCCCTAAAACCCCTATTTAATGCTAAAATTAATTATTTTAAGCATATTTTTCATAAAAATAAATGTTTGGGATTTAGGAAAACCTTATCCTAAATCAAGATAAGGACAAAGAGGTTGACTTTGTGAGTTGATGGAATCCTCATTTCCCATGAAAATCACAGTATTCAATGCTTTACCCACCAAATATCCATGCATGGACCATCAGATCCCCATGTACCACAGATTCCCTCCCTTTTCTCACTCTTAAGCACGACAGTAGAAGGAAATTTGGACTTTTCACATTTCCCTCTCACTTTCCTCTCATTTTCTCTCAAGGATTCATTTCAAGAGAAAGAACAAGATCTTACTGAAAACAAAATTCTAAATTTCTCCCTGGAGTTGTAAGGTAAATTCCTCCACTCATCTAATATTTTATAATATTCCAAGATGAATCCATATTATTTTATTCATAATAATATGTGATGAACACCTTAAAGATAACCTTCCTCCCATGGAAGTTCCTCATCTCAGCCAAGAGTTTAAGCTTGAGATCTTAACTCCATAACTCCAGACAACTACTCAACTAACTCAAGGTGAGCTTCATACCCCACTGTCACACCCCGCTAACGCGGAAACACGAGGCGTGGCAGTATAAAGGGTTTCATAGCAAAAGTTAAAAGACAACACTAACCATAGTATTAAAAATCATTACAATTTTACAATGGGTTTGAACAACTTTTAAAAGAAATTACAATGTAAATTGAAATACAACACATACGAATGCTCCTAAAACTGAAGTGTCCCTAAGTGCCACTTACTCGATGATTCCTGAAAAAGCATGTAAAACGAGCGTCAACTATAAAAATAGTTGGTGAGTACTCACAAGTTTAAAAATAATATTGGTTTCATGAATCGAAATCAAATTTTGATATAAGTTTCCATAGATAAAAATATATTGCTAAAATGAGTAAATAAGTTTGTGTAAACAAAGTTCGTTGTCATCATGAGAAATAAAGTATGTTGCCCAAAAGAGATGCAACGTTCATATCCTCATGGGAAATAAAGTTTGTTACTAAAATGAGTAATCAAGTTTCATTGCTACAAGGAGCAAACAAGTTTGTTACTATAAGAAGCAACCAATTTTGTTGCTAAAACAAGTAAATAAGTATTTAGTAACAAAAGTTCGTTGTTATAATGAGATACAAAGTTTATTGCTATAATAAGAAACAAAGTTGATTGCTATAATTGATAAACGAGTTTATTGCCATAATAAATAACAAGTTTGTATGTGTATGAGCAAACAATGAGTTCTCAACCAAACCTATAACTGAAGCCCTATCAAGATCTATGCTTATCGTTCCATAGATTAATATGGTATCATGCACTCCAGCAATCGGGCGAGTGAGAAGTTGTCAATTCCTAATAGCGCTATCCATAATGACCATTGACTCAAAGAGTTAATGGTTAGAGATAAGGGAAGGGCCTTAATACGATAAGTTCTCATGTTCCGTGTTGCATAGACATACATAGAGAGATATAGCAATAAAATAGCAATCATGTTTGATACAAATCAATTTAAGTACAACATTCAAATAATAGTTTTTCGGGACATGCTTTTCCACCCCAAAACATAAAAACTGAAAATAGGGGAGTGCGTGAATACTCACACTGCATTGAGATGATGCAAATGATGCCTTGATCTACGTTCCACTCGTACCACTATCGTTTTTCTACAACGATGTTACACACTAATGAGTCTCTAATTGAAATCTAATACTAGTATACTTACTACTACAATAGAATTATGCCAATAATGTGTCAAAATTTAATATTGATAAGTTACAAACATTTTTCTGTGGAAATTAAGTTTCAAAGAATCAATTGTTATATATCAATTTAAGTGGAAAATTTCCATTATTGAAATGTTAATATTTAACATTTTAGAGGTGTTCCAATGATTAAATATTCAAAACGAAATCAATTTAGTTCTAAACTTTCCCAAACTTTGTATTTCATTTTTAATTGAAGTCAAACACCTTAAGATAAATTTTCTTGAATTTTTGATTTGTCTAACTATTTTTCACCATTTAATTCCATGAATAATCATAAAATCATGGAAAAATAGTAAATTGTCATGAAAAATTCTTGTAATTTTTGTGTAACTATTTTACAGTGTACATAATCTAGGAAAAATATTAATATGTGTTTTCAAAAAGTTTAACACAATTTTTCTGATTTTTGTACATTTAAGTGTATTAAATCTTGGGAAAATAGAAGAAAAATAGCATACAGAAGATAAAAATGATCAAAATTTTTATGTGTCATCCTAACATATTATAAGAGTTTCTGGTAAATTTTCATGAATTTTGGATGAGTAAAATTATTTTTCCTGTTTTTAGTCCATTATAAACACAAAAATTCAAGAAAAATAGATATACATTTTCAAAAATTCCCAAAATATTTTTCGGAGTCTTAAATATAAGGTACAAGCTGCGAAAAATAAGAAATAATATTTTCACATTCCCTAATGTGGTTTTATGATTTATTAGAGCTAAATAAAAAGAAAATTAAAAACCATACTAAACAGTAACAAAAATCGATGAAACTTCATACGAGATGTTTATTAACTTAAAGGGTCATCCACAAATATTTCCAGAATTTATTTACAAGTTTAAGTATTTTATATGCTTTAACACTCTATTTTATTATTATTTTCATGTAAAAATAAAGAAAATATATATTGAGCTGAAAATTTCCAGAATGCAACTTCAAACAATTTAATAACAATGAAAAATTGTTTTCTTATTTTTGATGTCGAAAAACATGCCTAAAGGCTCAAACAATTATAGAGAAAACTTGATTCTTGTGATTTTGGTAAAAATTATTGATGTTACTTTGAGAATTTTTGCAACATGTTCCAAAGGCTTTTGAATCAAGATATTTTTATACCTCTTAATACATGATGTTAAGTGCTCAAGTTAATTTTTCCTTGATTTTTAGTGATGAATAAGATCTTTGAACATGCAATACAAAACTAGTATTCACAAAAAGGTGCTGATTGAGCAACAGTTTTGTAAAGATTGCTAAAAATCGAAATATTTGAATTTTCCAGTGAGGTCAGATGGGTTTGAAAGCTAACTCAAAATATTATATTTCAGAAAAATAATCCCGAATTTTGGTTAAGAAATGAGTGAGATATGACAGTTTAAAGTCAGGTAAAGAAATCTGGCAGATTGCATGCATGGTGATTGGTTAGAAAAATGAGTTTTCATCATTTCTTTGAGTAAATCTTTTGAAATATTTTAAAAGATATCATGATAAACTTATATTCTAGTCATGTTTCCAGAGATCAAAAGATTAAAACTTATCAAAATGTATACATTCATTTATGAACAAAATTTTGTTTCTCAAAAACTCTTAACTTGAGTTTGATGTTTTAATCCTTAAAATCGATTTTTGCACTAAGATCATGAACATGCAACCTTGTTTATCATACATGCATGGTGTTAAAACACATCCATGATGTTCTAAAAACCATTTTAACAAAAAGAAAACAAGTTTGAAGAAGTAGAAGTCGGTTTTTGAAGTAAAATGCACATGCATGGCTTAAATCATTGTTGTGGATCTTCAAGAGATGTATGTTCTTTACCTTAAATTTATTTGTGGCTTGAAAAACCCTTATGAATCTCCATAATTTCGTGGTTAAGAGGCTGTGGTTGTGGTGTTTGGAGAAAAAAAATTAGAGAGAAGGTAGAGAGAGAAAGAAGAGAGATATGTGTGTTGGAGAATGAGAGTGTGAGAGAGAGATATGGGAAGAGAGGGGTCCGAAATTTTGAGTATAATAACCCTTTCTCATTCATTTTGTTTAATAAAATTTAAGTTATTTTATAAAATATCTAAATTTTATATAAAATGTGCACTAAAATCAAGTTTTTATTCATGAAACCTTGATTTTTGACTTATAAATTAAGGATGAATGTTAATGACTTAAATTTTTTTTATTTTCCTTGATTATATTTCCCTGAATTTAATTGTTTTAAGATAATATTATAAGTTTCATAACTATTTTTATAGAATTCTTGATGTTAAACTTTATAAAATTTAAGTTTTAGGGTTTGTAGGGTTTTTGAGAGTTTGTAAAAATTTGGATATCAAAATAAATAGAATAAATGAGACTTTAAATTATCTTATGGTATTTTAACTCTTTTATAGTTATAAATAATGTTTGTAATTTATTTTTATCGGTTTATTGACATTCTATGTAGTGATTCCGAGATTCAAGCGAAATTGAGGAATCAAGTATACTAGTCCTAGTCTTCAACTTTGACTTAAGTTTCTATGAGACTTTGACCTAATTTCTACTTCTAGGTCAAATGCATGATGTGTATATATAATTCATGAAAAAGTGTTCGAGTCAAAGAGTGACCCGAATATGGATAGCCTCTACAGTTAAGTAGTTGTAGAATTCACATATCAATGTGAAATCTAAGTACATTATCCATTGTTTCTAGTTGCTTCCAAGTTTCTAGTAGGTTATAACTGAGCTTCTAGTCACTAAGTCCAGTATGTGTCGTGCGTATATGTGCAACTAAGTTTATTCAAATCTAGAACCGACTCGAATTTTGACAGTTGTCACACCCACCTTTTTCAATATTTTAATGTTTTTGGGGGAGAGTACAAGTCAAATCTTGCCTAAATACTTGCATACTTGCATGTATACGTATGTTTGTATGTGTGTGGTAATATTATTAAATTATTATTTTAGTAATATCCTCATGAACGTAAGATTTCACAACTTCATAAGAAACAGAAGATACTTTGTGTACAAAAGAGCCTCCCAACTATTGGATGTGTCCAACTTAAGCCCTTTATCTATGCTTTCATGTCTAGAAATAAAACTTATAAAAAGGAACCTTGATAAGTTGACACTTATTCTAGTGATTTTCGAAAATGAGAACTTTGTGACTATTTTCCAAACTGTCAGGGGGTATTTTATAAATATTCAATATAAAAGTTTGCGACAAGAAAATACACAAATAGAGCCTTTATGACAGAAATATTTGCATGTCATAAACTGATGTCGTAAATCCTCCAACAACATAAGTAATGTTCTATATGTCATAAAACAGAAAATGCGTGTCATAACCGGCAGTTATAAATTTATACAAATTATAACTTGACACTTTTTCTCTTGACTAAAATGACTTATTTTTCAATAAACGAAAAGGAACGAACACGAGCACCTAGTTAACGAGCACAATCAACGATATGGAACGAGAACGGTATTTTTATTCAACAAGTACGGATTTCATTATTTATCTAACAAATAATGGATCTCTAACGATTGCTCAAAAGGTTGTTAATATTCTAGTCAGACAAATCTCAAAAGTACCTAAATAGAAAAATATTAGTGTACGTCTAAGTCCTGTAAGGAGTTATAGCCAGAGTCTCCTGGAGGGAGAGCGGAAATTTATGTATAGATCTATACGGGGTTGACACCCCGCACCTTCGCTGTTCGCTACAGCTAGACAGGCCAGTCTAGGGTGACAAATGTCTTTTCCAAACCGAGGGCGCCTGAGAAACGCCAAAACAGGCACTTCGTCAGATTAGTATGGTTATAACGACTCACTAGAATATGTTATGTCATCTAGAAATTTATGTAAGGAAAAACCTCATAAATAAATTTTTGGCACGTTGTGTTGACCGTCCTATACATGATAAGTGGTGGTCCGCATTTGTTGCGTTGACTGTCCTTTTTCATCGCGTAGAATGTCCACAATTGCCATGTTGATTCTTTCTCCTAACAAGTATAGAGTCGTAGTACTGCTATTTTTACAAATTAAAAAGCGTAGGACTCTATGGAAAACGTTTGTAAACGATTTTGAAAACGATAAATTAACCCACACATATACATAGTTGGAACTAGAACTTACGAATATTTTATAGCAGAAAATATAGGATTTTCTGGAGAAAACTATTTTCTACGATTTCGATAACGATAAACTAGAACGCACACTCAATTTTACTCGATAAGAGGAACAAGATTTTCAACCATATTCTCTTTTTGAAAATAAGGGATTTTTCTGGAAACGGTTGACTATTACTATTCAAAAGAACTATCCTCGTACACAACTCGCTTTTACAAATCACACTACTTTTCAAAATCACTCCTTATAAGGATGAATAAAAGTAATGACATGCACACACATATTCATGATTTTCAAGGCAAGACTTCAAACGGTTTCATAGAAAATATCGGATTTTTTAAAAGTACGATAAGAACGATTCTAAACAAGTGTAAACGACTTTGTACAAAAATGCTTATGAACTCACTAACTTTTTAGTTGACGCTTTTCAAAACGACTTGTATTCTCAGGGATCTAGTAAGCAGGTAACAAGGGACACGGATGCAAGACTTTTAGCTGTAGCTTGGATTTTTCTGCTTATGTCTCTTTTGTGAAATTCGAAGAACAAATACAATATGTAAACAATGTAAGTTTGTTATCTCAATGTATGATGTTTGGATTGCTCTGTTTCATTTATATTCAATTGTTATGATACTGCACAATGAAGTCACCCGCCTCCGGACGTTTCCGCCGTCTGGTCCAGGGGTGTGACAGATGGGTATCAGAGCATTGTTTATAGTGAAATGGTATATCTAGCCATACAAGATATACAACTATAAATACAATGAGACTAAAACGAACTCTGCCTAAAAGTATACTTTAAGAAGAAAAGTATACATAATTATAAAAGGAAAATCTAGCTTTATTTTTTGTTTGAAATATGTGTCCAGGGTACGGTATACAGTCCAGATTGCAGTCCTATATGTATACTTTTGACTAGAATGGTCTGAAATTGACCATGTTATTCTGAAATGCATCGTAGTTCTACGAAATACCATAGTTCGGAGAAGGTGGTCATTTTGCCAAATTTTGAAATAGTTTGTTATTATTATTAAAAACATCATTTATAATGTTAGATTACTCAATTTCCATTTTTTTTTAAATTTCTTTATCATTGTGCACTTGTATAACTTGAAAACAAACAAAATTAAAAAAAAAAACATTATTATTTAAATTTAAATAATATAATAAAAAAAACGGTTATGCACACCACCTTGAAGATACCATATAGTGATGGCCTATCCTTATGTCATATATACCGCAAGAGATCAGATGCAATCACTTTATTCTTCTTCTCTGTGCTTCCAAAATCTTTCTTTCCGGCAAAACCGTAGCCTCATGTTGCAAGTACACCGGAGCTTTGTGTGAAAGAAGATCGTAATGAGAAGGAATAAAATGGTGTTGAGGCCAGAGGTGGAGCTGCATCTCATGACTAGTATACCTTCTGATCTTAAAAAATAAGATGTCTAGATAGTATCTGCCATTTTGTATTTGATATATATTGGATTTTTTTTTCAATAAATTATAATTATACAGGTCGACTGATATATACTTGTTGACTAATATATATCTATTGGATTTTTTTTTAAAATATATTATATTATAATAATAATTATATAGGTCGACCAATATATACCTGTCAAAGAAAATCTAAGCCACGTTTAATAATAAAAGTTAAAACAAACAAATGAATCGTTTGTATGTGCATTCAAAGCTTTGTTAATGTTTGACCACTTCTGTTCGTATTATATAGTGAAGACACGATATTTCTATCATGCTAACAAATTATCATATTATAACAACCAATTTCGTTTAGATATAAAAAAAGTTTGTCCCCGAAAACAAAGCGGAGGAAAGTGGAAAGAATCATGTCGTCTGAGAAAACTAATTCCTCCAAGGTGACCGGCGCCGACGACCTTCACGTCGTCTTCCTCCCTTTTTTCGCTTCTAGCCACGCCATCCCTTTGGTCCACGTCGCCAGGCTGTTCGCCGCCCAAGGTGTTCGCTGCACCATAATCACCACAGTTTATAATGCTCTTGTATTTAAATCCTCCGTCGACCGTGATATCTCCGCCGGGCTCCCCATCGCCATTCAGACCCTCAACTTCCCAGCATCGGAGGTCGGACTTCCCGTCGGAATAGAAAACTTCAACACTGTCTCCAATCAAGAAATGACATCCGCACTCATTCGAGGCATAATGTTGCTCCAGACATCAATGGAACAACTGATCTGCAGTCTTGCTGCAGATTGCATCTTCTCCGACATGTTCTTCTCGTGGACCGCTGACCTCGAAATCCCGAGACTGTTGTTTTACCCTTCTTGTTTCCTCTACCACTCCATTTTCGATAGCTTGAAAGTTCATAAACCTCATGAGAAAGTGCAATCGGAATCGGAAAGCTTCGTGGTTCCCAATTTACCGGATAAAATCACGATGAAGAGGTCTCAAGTCTCGGACCTTTTCAAGTTCAAGACCCAAATGGGTGAGAGAATGGAAACGATCAAACAGTCAGAGAAGAAAAGTTACGGATTAGTCCACAACACGCTTTACGAGATCGAACCAGATTATGCCGATCATTATAAGAAGATTAAGGGCACGAAAATCTGGCATATTGGTCCTCTGTTTCAATATTTTATCAGCGACGGCATGACGTCGGAGAAGCACAGTTGTCTGAAATGGCTCGACAGTCAAAAACCCAAATCGGTGATATACGTTTGTTTTGGAAGTATGGTGAAATTCCCAGAAGCTCAGATCACTGAAATTGCTTTAGCGCTTGAAGAATCTAAACAACCGTTTATTTGGGTGGTGAGGAAGAAGGTTGGAGATGAAGAAATCGGAGGGCTGCCGGAAGGTTTTCAGGAAAGGATTGAAAGGGAAAACAAGGGCTTGATCATGACGGAGTGGGCACCACAAGTGGAGATTTTACGACATCCGGCGGTCGGAGGGTTTTTGAGCCACTGCGGGTGGAACTCGGTGCTTGAAACCATCGTCTCCGGTGTGCCAATGATGACATGGCCGTTGTACGCCGAACACTTTTACAATGAGAAGCTAGTGGAGCTTTTAGGGATTGGAGTCGGAGTAGGGGCGGATGTTTGGAACTCCAGTTCGGTGATCACTAGCCCAATCATCGGGAAACGGAGTATAATTGATGCTATTGAGATATTGACAGGTGGATCCGCCATGGCTGAAAGCATAAGACGTAGCTCACAAGAGGTAGCCATGAAAGCTAAACATGTTGTTGAAGAAGGTGGGTCTTCACATAACGATTTAATGGCTTTGATAGAAGAACTTAAAGCCATTAAATTGGCCCCAAAACGTTGAAGCAACTGGTGCACTTATTTTCACCCCGTTATAACTACTTAATTAGCATATAAATAAAATAAATTGAAAATATGCACAACATCATATTTATTTATTTATTTATTTTTTTAAACACCAGTAAGTCATTTTGATAGTCAATACCGTTATATTTACAGAAAGATGATGATGTGTCATTTCAATATTTGATGCTAAAGGTTTTAGTCTTTTAGTTAATTATTTCTCAATTATGATAGATCACTATTCTTTATGTGTTGCTATTTGAGATGAAACCTAGTATATATAGTACATGTCAACCAAAAAGCCAAAAGACAAAACTATATTATATATTATAATGTGGTTTTTGCTTTTAAATAATTAACACCATATTCTATTTTCATTTTTCGGAGAAAGCAAACCGTTATTTTTCCAAAATTTTGTCAAATCTGTCTGCCCTTTCCTTAAAAATCTGGTCTTGGGCTGAGGCTTTGGATTTATTTCCGGCCCAAAAGTTACTAGGCGTGGGAAGCTCAAAATGAAGCTACTTAAAATTTAAAAAGGTGAATAAAGTCCAACCATTTATAGATGGATGATGAAATTAAATTATGTATTTTCTTATTGCAAATTGGCAATCAACACGATGAAAATATAAGATACCAAACAGAACTGGAATAAAATTGAAATCCAAATTTTTTTTTTGGAACGGCAGAAATTTATTAAAAAATAAAAACTAGCAAGGAGCTAGAAAAAGATTACATGAGAGAAGTAGCAAGAGAGGGATTATGAAGCCACTCCGTCCAATTTAACCTTACCCTACTACATCTATTGGAAATCCAAAAGAAGGATTTCTTAACAACATCATCAAAAATACCCGACTTTTTTTGGTAAACCGTTCCAAAAACAGACATATTACGAAAACTCCATCAGCACCAAAAGGAAGTAATAATGACCGCATCAAACGCCTTTCTTTGACCTCTCCGCAAATTCACGCCATCCGACCAATTAAGCAGGGATTGCACCGAAAACTGGGAGGGAAGAGAAACCCCCCACCATATAGCGACCCTATCCCAAATATATTGTAGTTCACGACAACCAAAGAAAATATGGTCTATAGTCTCGGTTGCAACCATGCAAATAGAGCACATAATAGACGGGACCAGAACACCTCTACTCGATAACCTCTCCCTCGTAGGAATACTAGAAAGCTTAATTCTCCAAACTAGAATATTGAGCTTAATAGGAACCCAATTATTCCACCGAGTGCCCCTGTCTCCCGAAGGCACCAGACCACTATCCAAAGCATACCTTACCGAAGAAACATAAAAAGAATCAGAACTTTCAAGAGACCAACCCAATCTATCCGGGACCTCCTTTAGCTGTACCCCCTGCACCACTACCAAGAAAGAAGTCCATTGAGTTTCTTCAATCCCGCCTCTAGGCATTCTCCTAAGATTATCCGTATTCCACCCAATTAAGTAATGATCCCTGACATTAGCTGAACGGTTCATATCCAAAGCAAAGACACGATGAAAGGAAATCGAAAGAGGATTATTTCCTTGCCACTTATCATGCCAAAAGGAAGTAAACGCCCCATCACAAATTCTAACTGGAGCTAGGTTATAGAAGTCAAAGCCCTTATCTTTAAGATTATGTACAATCCTTGTAATACCATTCCAGGGTCCCATCAACTGTCTACTTGGAATTAGAGAACTATTATTATCCCCCAAACCATATATACTTTTGACCACCCTCACCCATAATAAATTAGGTTTATGAAAAAACCTCCACTTCCAACGTAATAATAAAGCCCTGTTAAAGGCAAACAAACTGCCAATCCCCAAACCTCCAACATCTTTAGGGGCCAGGACTTTATCCCACCTAACCCAATGCATATGACGATTATCCAAATCAGCACCCTAAAAAACACTGATCTCAATCTTTCCAACTCCTTTATCACTGTAAGAGGCACCAGATAAATAGACATCAAATAGCTCGCAACCGACCCCAAAACTGCTTTAGTTAGAGTCAACCGCCCTCCAAAAGACAGACACTTGGCTTTCCACCCCGCCAATCTTTTCCGAAAAGCATCAACCACAGGAACCCAGGAAGTAATTCTGGCCATATTCTGCCCAACCGGAACCCCCAGATGCGAAAAAGGAAAACAACCCGACGAACACCCCATACATGTAGCCATAGAAGAAACTTGAGCATCCGTGACCCCCATTCCATACAACTTGCTTTTGAGAAGATTAATTTTCAGACCCGAGGCTAGAAAGAAACATCTAAGAATACGAACAATATGTAAGGCATTTTCCTGATTCCAATCAGCCAAGAGAACAACGTCATCAACATAGAGAAGATGGGAAATGGTGATTCCTCCAATCTTGATTCCCCTATAAACATTAGTTAACTGGGCCCTAGTAAGGGCCACATGCAAACCCTCCATAGCCAACACAAAAAGAAAAGGAGATATGGGATCCCCCTGTCTCAAACCTCTAAACATACGAAATTCCTGGGAAGGAGAGCCATTCACCAGGACGGAAACCGTAGCCGAAGATAACATCTCCACAATCCAATTGCACCACAAAGAACTGAGCCCCATAATTTGCATGATCTCAATCAGGTACTCCCATGATAGAGAATCATAAGCCTTTTCAAAATCCACTTTAAAAACCAAAAGATGGTTCTTAGAGGCTTTACTCCAAGCTACAATTTCATTAAGAAGAAACAGACCATCCAGAATCTGTCTGCCTTTTATAAACGCTGATTGCTCCATACTAACAAGACAATCAATAACCTCAGCCAACCTATTAGCGAGAATTTTACCAATAATCTTATACTAACACCCAAGCAAGCTAATAAGTCTATATTCTTTTACAACCTTCGGGTCTCTAATTTTAGGGATCATAGTGACAAAGGAAGCATTACATCCCTTAGGAATCGACGAATGTGTATGAAAGTGAGAGACCATGTCAAAAATGTCATCCTGAACAATATCCCAATACAGTTTTATAAAACCAAAAGTGAAACCATCAGGGCCTGGAGCTTTTGAAGATCCGGAGTCCCACACTGCCTTTTTTATTTCCTCCCGAGTGAATGCCGCATTAAGAAATTGAATCTGAACAGACGATAAATGTGAAAAATGGGCATCCTGAGTTCTCGGTCTAGTACCGGCCTGTTTAGAGAAAAGAGTCTGAAAATGGCCACGAAATTCCTCATTAACCGTATTCGGGACATCAATCCAGCACCCATCCTTCAAAACACCTCTAATAGCCATTTGTCTTCTCTTATTATTTATGACGCCGTGAAAAAACCCCGAATTTTCATCACCTTCAATGCCCCACTTGACTTTCGCTTTTTGGGCTAACTCCAGATTCGTGACATGATCTAAATCAGTGATATTCTTAAGAATATTCACTCGTTGCTCCCATAAAGAGGCATCCCCCCATCAGTCATAAGGCGAGAATCAATAGAATCTAAAACATTTTGAAGGTCCTTTCGTTTAGAATCCATTTTGAGCCTAGAAGAAGTATTCCAAACACGAATATTTGACTTAAGGAGTTGGAGCTTCTTTTTTAATTTAACCCAAGGATGAGAAACCGTGAGTAAATTCTGGTCTTGAGACCATGAATTTGTTACTACATCATCGAACCCTTCCAAATTGAACCAAGAATAGAAGATACGGAAGGGAGTAGGCCCATAATCAACTCTATGCTCTGATAACAAAATAGGTCTATGATCCGGAATGTACTTTTCCAAAACCATACCTGTCAAATGAGGAAAAGCATCCAAAATACCACGGGTTGTTAAAAATCTATCCAACTTACTAAATTTTAAACCCCACTTATCACTCCATGTAAACCGAGGGCCTCCAAGCGCAACATCAAATAAACCCGCCTGCTCAATAAAATTGTTGAATCTCCGAGCTGTATTGGAATTAAACATAGTACCTAGTCTTTCCGAGTCATCACGAACTTCATTAAAATCGGCCATCAACACACATTCACCTTGGAAAGAAAAAATAAGCTGGAGAAGCTTCTCCCAAAGATTTCTCTTAGGTTCGGCCCCTTGCGGAGCATAAACCACAATAAACATGATCGGCAATCCCGAAGAAGACCAAATAGCCTCAATAACCGTAAAATAATCAGAAATATGAGAGGATTGAAGGGAGATAGAATCCAAATCCCAAAGAAGAAGAATACCACCCGAAGCACCGCGAGAAGGAGAGAAAACATAAGAAAAAGAATTGTTACCCCAAAAAGACCGAGCCATACGAACATCAACATCTTCCATCTTCGTTTCTTGAATAGCCAACAAATTAACCTTATGTTTGAGACACAAATTACGTACCCAACTCCGTTTGTCTTTACAACCCGCTCCTTGAATGTTGATGGAGAGACAATTCATCTCAACACCATTTTTTCACCGTTACCTTCAACGATTTCTTTTACCCGGTCATAACATCCCTCAAAATCGTATCCCATTGCCTTTCCCATCTCCATTGTTTTTTGAATCTCACTTAAGAAAGAACCTTTATTATAAGAATTATTCGTACAAGCAACAAAACTATTACAATTTGAAAAGCCTGGAGGATGGGTTAGTTCATCTTCTGAGTCAACAACACCCGAAACCCGTCCAAACCCTCCCGAAAAACCAATTGGAGCATTGGTATGATTAGCCTTCCTTTCCGGATTAGAATCAGTTGGGCGAAAATTCATAGTCGAGCAGTAGAGGGGGTCGGACTTGCTGCCGGGTTGCTTTTTCGGCCGGCGCACCTGCTGGAACCGAAACAGTGGCTGGCGGGCACTGTTGTGAAGGCTGACCAACCTTCAAATGCTGATGGTGATCAGCAGCATTACAATGTTCAATCTCATGCATCTGATCAGGTGACCTGTTATTAGGCACAAAATTCTGCTCCTCTATTTTTTCATGTGAATTCCGAAATTGCCCTTCTTCATGTATAGGATTTTTGCTTCTATCATTACCCCATATCTCTTCATAACTAGCACCTGAATTGACTTCTTTCCCATTTCTTTCATCCCCATTCATTTTTTCTAGTGTTTCATAAATTCCAAACGGGTCCAATGACCCCTCTTCCTTATCACATTGTAAATTATCATCTTGATCTTCCAATCCATTACCATTCTCACTGGACCGGTCACTGCTAGTCTTATTATTTTCCCAGGCAAATGTTGGTGTCCACCCAGGTGCTTCCTTTATTCTACCCAAAAAGATTGGCCATTGATGCTAACTGTCACAGTCTCTGAAATAATCTCTTGGACTGAGGAAAGAATACAAATCCTTTTTTTATATATATCTTCTCCCAAATCATCATCTATGTATTATATTTCCCCACTTAGCCAAAAAAATTTTGAATGCTTGTTTACTCCAGGCCCGTAGAGGTAATCCTTCAACATCAACCCAAATCAAACGATCTAAAGGCACAAAGTTTCTATCCCATGGTCGCTTCTCATCTATCCAATGATCCATAGCATCACTTGCAAGGAAATTTTTACATGCAACTTTATGTTTAAACTCAAGCATAACCCATAATCCACCAACATAACGTATGTCGAAATCCTCAAATCCTTCATCATAACATAGCATTCGAAGATTAGGCAATGTAAGAAAATCCCTACCCCAAATGAGGCAAGCTTGATGTCTTTTTTCCACAATAAAATCCCCTGTAGTGTAACAACCAGATTTACAGGGACATTATTGTGTATGTTAATCTTGAGATTTGAGGAGGGACTCGACGAGTTGAGGGACCAACTCGCCGAGTCGAGTCGAGATTGCCACGTGGATTTAATGAGCGGACTCAACGAGTCTGAGGATGGACTCGCCGAATAGGTACTGGGCAGAGAAAACCCTAAGTTCCGGGGTTGGAGCCTATTTAAAGGAACTTATGACCTTGGGTGCGCCTCATATCTCCTGTGAGAAACCCTAAATCGCCATTGGAGCCAAGGAAGAGTTCTTGTGATGAAATCAAGTAATTTTGGTGTGGTTTTTCAAATGAAGTGAAGGGATTCAGCTTGAAGAGCAAAGGAGGTTGTTATTCTGAGACATCTAAGCAAGGATCTCCATTTTGAGGTAGTATTTCGCCCCTTCCTTCTGTGTTGTGTAAAATCCTTGAATCTAGGGTTTTCTTTACCCCTTTCTTGGATAGTATATGATGCATACGAGGTCCCAATGTGGAATAAGCTTTAGATCTGGACCTTAAGAGGTCCAGAGAGTTCCAATCTTCCAGCTTTATGCAGTCCCTTTGGGGTTATGGATCTAGGTTGCCATTTTAGGAGCTATTTCTTCATATAAGGGCATAAGAGTGTTACATGAGCTTAAAGATTGAACCTTTACATGATTATTGGGTGTAAGAAGGTCAGATCTATAAGTTAGAGAAACAGATCTGACCTCAGAAGGTCTTTTGAGTGTTTCCATGGAGGGAACTCGCCGAGTCGAGTCGGGTTGCCCCGCGATTCGTGACCAGTGGTAACCCGTCGAGTGAAAGGTTAACTCGACGAGTCGAGTGACGCTTTTTAAGGATTCAGAGGACACGCATGGACTCGCCGAGTCACTCGAGTGCACTCGACGAGTCTAGTCAAAGTCTGACCGTTGACTAGAGTTGACTTCAGTTGACCATGGGGTTTTGGTCAAGCTGATTCGAGAGAGGTCAGGTAGGGGTAGAATGGTCTTCTACCCATTCTTTAGAGATGAGGACAATAGAAAAGTATTGGTTAGAGATGTTATCATTTTGATAGGAGGAGGCTAGGTCGGGTTATCGAGCACGAGAGGGTATCCGACATCATGCGAGGTGAGTTTTCTCACTATACTTTACCTTGAGTGGTAAGTAGAGTTATGTGATAGGGTATCTTGTATGCTATGTATGTGATGTGTTGCACTGCATTATTTCTATGTGATTTATGCTGTGTGTATTCCATAGTTTACAGAGTTAGGACCAGAGGGTCCACAGAGTTAGGGCCAGTGGGCCCACAGAGTTATAGCCTCGAGTGGCTAATATGTGTTATATGTGGTATTCTGGGGAACTCACTAAGCTTTGTGCTTACCGTGTTATGTGTTATATGTTTCAGGTTTTTCTCAGGATCGCGGGACGACACCGGCTTGATTGTACACACCAGAGAAAGAGTTATAGTTTGAGGATCCTGGATAATTAATGGAGTTGTGCTTGTAATATGAATAAACGAGATTTCTATACAATATGTTATGAAAAGTATGTGGTTTTAAAATGAAAAATTTGTTTGAAAAATTACGGTGTTACAAGTTGGTATCAGAGCCTTGGTTTGAGGGATTCGGATGCGCCTTCGGGTAAATCTGGACTCAAACTGAGGATTTGAGAAATTTTTTCAAAGAAATGATTTTTCTAAAGCGAGCAAGAGTTTCTAAAAGAATACGAGTTGGAACAGTGTACAATCAGCTAGAGCCCGAACGGTGATTTCCCAAAATACCCTTACGTTTGTATTATGAGATATTCATGAGATATGCTATGAGATATTATGCATGCTAGAGATAGGCTAGGTATTTCATATGTTAGGACTAGAGTGGCCTGATTTATGATGCCTTAGCCTAGGAATTACTGTTATCTGTGATGTGCTGAGTAAGAGTATCCACCAGGAATCCCCTAGAGAGGGATTTGAGTAGAGGAGTAATCTAGGAGAGATACCTAGATAAGCATTTGAGTAGTCTACTGAGGGAGTAGTCATATGCCCGCGTGGGGTATAGTTGCTTGGGTTCGGTGGTATCCTTTGCGTATGAGGAGAGCAAGTGGGTAATGACCTAGAGTGGTTTTGCATGTTGGTAGAGATTATTCGATGCCCGAATGATGCTTGCTTCGTGCTTTGTGGAACTCTTGATGATGAGAGTCAGCTACTAAGTGAATATGACGATATTCAGGAGGTGGATGGCTGACATCATAAGGAGTTCTTCAGCAGCTGATGGCGGAGAAGTGTGAGAACCTAGGAAGAGCCTAGGAAAGGGTGACCCTAGTCAGATGAGTACGCTGACAGAGTAGGATTTTTCGCAGAGGAGCGAACACGCATGACGGGGTTGGTGATTGAGAAGGTCGAGCAGCTACTTAGGAACTCGGGGATGGTCCGTATGGAAAGTATGGGTAGATGTGGCATGTAGTATGGGCCCGTACTACTGAAAGCAGAGGACCCATACTCGATACAGGGAACATTCCGGAGGTTTTAAGTAGCAGACCGAGAGGTGATTCCATGGTTCGAGTACCATGATTTGCAGCAGATCGAGAGGTGATTTCGTGGTTCGTGTACCATGATTTGTAGCAGATCGAGAGGTGATTCCATGGTTCGAGTACCATGATTTGCAGCAGATCGAGAGGTGATTTCATGGTTCGTGTACCATGATTTGTAGCAGATCGAGAGGTGATTTCATGGTTCGTGTACCATGATTTGTAGCAGATCGAGAGGTGATTTCATGGTTCGTGTACCATGATTTGTAGCAGATCGAAAGGTGATTTCATGGTTCGTGTACCATGATTTGTAGCAGATCGAGAGGTGATGTCATGGTTCGAGTACCATGATTCGTAGCGGATTGAGAAGAGATAACAAGGTTCGGGTACCATGATTCATAGCAGATCGAGAGGAGGCCACATGGTTCGAGTACCATGACCCGTGGCAGTTAGTGTTATTGGTTCTACCAGTTATTCCGTGGTGATTGCTTAGACCAAGATCAGAGGTGAAAGAGTATGGGGCTAGAGGGCCATGATGAACGAGTTTTAGTGAAGCATCCCTTAAAAGGGAAATCGAGTTAGCTACAAGGGATTGTTGGTGAGATGCCAATTGGAGTCGCAATACTCAAGAATGAGTAGAGATGGCGGTTATGGAGGAATACGACATGAGTTGAGCAATCAGCCGATGGTGGAGATGTCATTTACTGTGACCTGAGCGGTGTTATTTCTGTTCCTGTGGGAAACAGGAGAGGTATTGAGATTTTCGGTTTCCAAGGTTGGGGGTGAGCCCTGTGGGGTAGCTTTGGTTACGATCTTTCATCAAAGTATTTGGGGCAGTATGTCTGCCGAGAGGTAATGTTAGAGCATGAGCAGGTTGTTAGCGGGGACTGAGATGATTAAGGACAAGGATACACCCTATTTGAGCATAGTAGGGCATGTATTAGCTGCAGCGGCAGATGATCAAGAAGAGGACATTGGGGCGGTGGCTCTTATTGTCTATGATGAGTATTGAGTGTGGTAATGAGGACTCTACTCTTATTACAACCCACGTGATGGAACGTTGGTTGAAGAGTCGAGGATGAGGAATATGATAGTTTGTTATTTTCAGACTGAGAGTCAGGGCTACGACTGGACAATTGAGATGTCCGGTAGTGGGATGGTACGAGATTCTGAAGGACTAGAGGTAGTCATGATGAGAAGTTTCTGAGAATTTCATCGGAGATTCGGGGTATTTGGAATTGTCTGACCTCCATCGGGGAGATTATCGAGCATTGCGTATCACCTTCCAATAGTAGGTGCGATGTTATTAGTAAAAACAGTTTGTGGGCTAGATTGTTGGCGAACCAATTGGTGATGGTTCGAACCCTGAATGGGGGAGAACCGGGTACTTTTGAGGAGATCAGAGATTTGTTCAAGAGCGGTTAGAGAACTGGATAGAGAGGCTTGCGGTGCGGATTCCTGAGACCGAAGTTATTGGTGGTCAAGGAGAGGTGCAGAGTGAGATAGTGCATGTGGTACGTGTTTGAGAAAGGATGAGTGTCTCCACGGCAAGTGGCCGTTGGTCGGAGACCTTGTGGTGGTTAGGAATCCTTCAAGGTTAAAATGGTGAATTCGAGGTGGTTGGCTTGTGAGGTTAGTTCGGCGGTTAAGAATTTCTGGTTCAGAGTATGGGTTATTATATGCAGTATGGGAAGGGAAGAAGTTGATTGGGAAACCAACTTCAGGGTCGTTATGAGTATTCTTGCATGAGTTTTGAGCATTAGAGGAGGAAGTTTCGGATTGTCATCTTCGTGTTATGAGTCGTTGACAATTTCTCCGTGTTTTAATTTGGGAGATGGAGTATTCCGGGGTTACAAGTGGCACGAGAGAAAGACCGGTTGCGAGATTCCGAGGAAGCAATGCGGTATCTGAGTATGATGCCATGAGTACGAGATCGGCGGTAGATTCAAGACACTGCAAGGCGTTGTGATGATATTCCGGGGTATCCGAGTTTAATGTCCTAAATCTCAGATTATTTTGAGTTTTAAGTTTGAGATGACGAGTGGTGTATCAAGTGTCTATGGTTCCGGTGGGGGCCCTTCAGCTAATTGACATCAAATGGATTTATTTGAGAATCTGAATTGCAGCAAGAAAAAGAGGTTTTGTCACGACGGTGGTCGTCCGAAGTAGTGATGCTTAGCCTGGAGGGGTGTGTGTACCTATCTATGCTGGGCCGCAGAGCATGAGTTAATGATCGCAGTATGGTGTCAACCTGAGGATGGGATTGTGAAGTGGTAAGAGTAAGTGCGGTAAGACTGCGGGGAGCTGCAGTTTCAATGAGTCAGTGAGATGTTGTGGTGATGCTACGGGGAACCGTAGTACTCACTATTCAGTGAGAGGTTGTGGTGATGCTATGGGGAGCCGTAGTACTCACTAGTCAGCGAGAGGGTGTTGTGATACTGCGGGGAGCCGTAGTACTCACTAGTCAGCGAGAGGGTGTTGTAATACTGCGGGGAGCCGAAGTACTCACTAGTCAGCGAGAGGGTGTTGTGATACTGCGGGGAGCCGTAGTACTCACTTGTCACACCCCAAAACCGGAACGGCGGAAATGTTCTGGGGTGGAGGACGTCATGTCAAGTATCACAACATATGCAGTATAGTAATCAAAGTACAACAACCATTGCATTAATAGTAATAATTTTACATAGGTTACATTTAGCAACAACATCAAAAGTAAATACAGAGAATAACATAAACTGCAGCTTGGTACTAGGCTGACTTCGCAAAAGCTCCCGGAGTGTACCTGTCTACTGATGACCTGAGAATACAAGTTATTTTGAAAGCGAGTATCAACATTTTAATGCTGGTGAGTTCATAAGTATTTAATGACATTGGTATAAATACGTGTTTTACTTCAACATAATCTCACACAATGATGGTGATTTGAGTTTACAGAGTACTAGAATCCTTTCCAGAAAATCCTATATTTTCTAATAAAAGTAGTCTTCTACCAAGACCCAATTGTTTTATGTTTAAGAAACATTTTCCCTTAAAGGTACTATCATTATCAAAATATAATTTATACTTTAAAGGATATGTGAGAAGATCACAATCGAAAGTAATAGGGAAAATAATATTTTTACCTCAGCAGTAACGCTGCTGGCTAAAAGTAAATAAAACATAGACACCAGGCGGGACGCCTCGAAAAGTCTAAAAGAATGAAGTACTGACTCCAGACGGTATCGAATGAGAAATACGTCTCGCAAAGTCTAAAAGAATGAAGTACGGACTCCAGACGGTATCGAATGAGTAATACGTCTCGCAAAGTCTAAAAGAATGAAGTACGGACTCCAGAAGGTATCGAACGAGCAATACGTCTCGAAAAGTCTAAAAGAATGAAATTCAGACTCCAGGTGGTATTAAATGAACAATACGCCTCGGAGAGTCTAAAAGAATGAAGTACGGACTCCAGACGGTATCGAATGAGCAATACGTCTCGCAAAGTCTAAAAGAATGAAGTACAGACTCTAGACGGTATCGAACGAGCAATACGTCTCGCAAAGTCTAAAAGAATGAAATTCAGACTCCAGGCGGTATTAAATGAACAATACGCCTCGGGGAGTCTAAAATAGCCTTTAATCCTAAGTGGGTTGATTTAAAGGTTTAAAATGTGACCTAGTATATAACTAGGAAATATATCATAATGATTTTATACGTATAAAATACCGTGATAATACTTATTATCTTAAAGCCATGAATTATAAGGTAAATGTAAAGATACTCGTAACCATACTGATTGACAATCGAATACTTGACGACCTGCTGGCGTCGGAATGAATGTGACATTTGTCACCCCTTGGCTTGGTCGGCCGGGACTGTAGCTAGCAGTCAGGATGTGGGAGTGTCTGTCCCGTATAGATCTATACACACAATGCCCGCTATCCCTCCAGGAGACTCTGGTTACCACTCGACTACGGTGAAATCCGCGTCATGAGGATGTATCTCGTGTTTTGATTTCTATAAACCTTTCTTTTACTAAAAGTATAAGTTTTTAAAATCTAAATGTAACTAAGTTCTCCTTCATGAAGGTTATGGTTGGTTTCTAAACTATACCTATTATAGTTTACTTGAGATGTTATCTAGATGCCTTTGCTACCCAAAGGTGATGAACTGAAGCAAGGGGTTTAATATCTAACCAGATATACATAATATATAACTAGGATTTCAACGACACTCAGACAAATAGCCGGATGCTCTAAGTCCACAACCAAACAAGGAATAGGAAGTAAAGCGGGCTATCAGTTCTAAGTCCTTCAAACCCTACTTATATAACTATATCTATATAGACATGAATCTATCAAGAAGATAAGTTTAAAAGAATTTGATAAAACTTAACAATTTACGGAAAAGGATTTTTATACTTTAAAAGAGATTTTAACAAAAAGAAGATTTGAAAACCTTTAACTGGATAAAACAGTTTAACATTTAAAATCTATTTGCTAGATAGTTATTAATCACATGTGATTGATATAATAACTTACTAGTTCACCTTGTATCCCCCCCATAAAGCATTTAAAATCATTTAAAAGGTTAATTAAGGGGTATGAACTCACCTGCAATGAGTGGTGCGAATGTAAGATCGGAAAAAGGATGCTAAGTGTCAAGTGAAGACTTGAGCACACACGGATCCTATTTAGCATATAAAGACACATATATGCATGCAATTAGTGTTTATATGATTAATCAAGAGGGGTAACATCCTTATAGTCTAGGAAACATTTATATGGAAGTGTTACAATCACAAGGATTTGCTTAAAGGAGCGTATGGTCACCAAATGGAGCTTTCGGTCAAAGTGGTATGTTTCTAGGAGCTTTCGGTCTAAATGGTGCTTTCGGTGCAGAAAGGTTTTCGGTCCGAAGGGTTCTCGTTCTGAGGAGGTTTTCGGTCCAAAAAGGGTTCTCGGTCCGAAGAGGTTCTCGGTCCGAAGAGGTTCTCGGTTTTTAGGGTTTTCGATTAAGACCGATAACTCAGGTTCCTCGGTGCATGTGGTGTTTTTCGAGGGCTTTCAAACATGCAAAGGGGTTCTAATCTTTATCCGAAGTCTTAAGTGAGTTTTGAGGTCTTAAAGGGACTTTTCTTTAGGGGTTTTCGGTTTAAGGAGATTCACTAAACCGAAAACTCCTTGTGTTTTTGGAAAAGACGATTTCAAGGCTTCTAAATCAAGTATCCTTACTAGATAACAGTGTAGGAAGTTGATACTTACAATGTGGAAGCAAAGAAAAGTGTTTTCGGCCACACACACTAGTGTGTGTTCTTGGTGTTCTTGATGAACACTTGAAGATCTAAGAAAAGAGGAGATTTCCATGGATGACATCGGTAAAAACACTAGATAAAGTGTTATATGAACGAATGTAGGGAGAAAACACTTACATTTTGGCGGATTTGACGGGAATGTGATATGATACTTGAGAGAGAATTCTTGGTGTTCTTGAGTTAGGAAGTGAAAAATGAGCCCAAAAATGACTAAGTGTCATATAATACTCATTGGAGTTTACGGCCCAAACTCCCCTTGTTTGGCCGTAAACACCTAGTCAAAGTGTTACGTGTTTATTTGTTACATAACACACCTAACGGACACTTCCATTTATTTGTTCGTTTGACGGCAAATTAGAATAAAATACTCAAACGGACTTGAAATCGGCCAAAAATGTTCCGAAATAAATTTGGCTAATTTTTGATGTGCTTGATTGTGGAGTTTATACAAATGAAAATTTCGGGTTGTCACATCATCCCCCCGTTAGAGGGAATTTCGTCCCGAAATTAGAGTTCAAGCCGCTAAGTTATCATAAAATAACTTAAACAAAGAGTCGAGGATGTTTAAGTTTCAAATGCTCTTCGCACTCCCAAATGAACTCCGGTACTCGCTTGGCGTTCCAGCGAACCTTCACAATTGGGAGGCGGATTGCGTTTCGTTTCCCCTTGACCTCTCGGTTCATGATCCCTACAGGTTCTTCTACGAAGCTGGGGATCTCATTGATTTCGATCTTGACGAGTGGGACTACAAGAGTCACGTCGGACAAGCAACTTTTTCAAGTTGAGACGGGGATGGATTCGGATGGAAATTATGGAATCCCTAAAGTAGTTGAGGTCTGACGGGTGCTGGACCAATTCTTATCAAGAATCATGGATGGTCCTAAGTTTTTGGGAAGACAGAGCTTTTCAGTACTTAGAACATAATGTACTTCTACGGTGAGATCATCACTGGCGTGATCGCCATTTTGAAGTTCCACACGTTCTCTCTTACTGGAGTGCAGTTTTCCGGGTTGGTTCTTAGAAGGCTCCGGTCGTCTTCGGATTTGTACTTCCTAATGGTTGGCTTTCGGAGGTTTTCCGGATCATTGGAGGTATTGGCTACATACTGGCCTCTATTGGTTATGTGACATCTATCTCGACCTAGTGCAAAATGGACCTGCACTTCTAACTCTTGAGGTGTTTCTAACGAAAACTCTCGAAGTTGGTGTGATAGAGGGTTTTACCAGACGATGTTTAGAAAGTTTTAATTTTCATCATCGTCTAAAGTAACTAAGATTGGGAATTTAATAAAAGCATTTAGTTACTTTATAATATTCATCATACTTTTAATGAGAATTTATAAGTCCTTGTCCTACCCGTTCGGCTAACGACCCTCCACCGATCAAGGAAGCGGTGGGTGAGAGTGGACACCCATTAAGTTGCCATTTTATAGGCAACAACCTTATACCCCCCTTATAGACCGGCTTCGTGAATGAGGCGTACTAGCGGTAAGACGACTTGACGTTATACATATATATATTAGTAACTTATAATATTATAAAGTATAAGGGTTGAATTTTAACTTTTTAAAATTCTAAGGGTTGGAACTAAAGTTTTAATCAAGACTTTACATGTTCCAAAACTTGAGGGCAAGTTTTGTAAACTTCCAAAACTTTTCATTTCTTATAACTTATGAATTAATTGAGTAATAAAAATGAAGACTCTTCATTTTTATAACTCTTGTGTTCTTTTAATGGCTTTAATAAAAATGAGACTTTTGGTTTTCCATAACTTGAGGACAAGTTATGGACTCCATTAAAACACATTATGATCATGAATTAAACTACCATGAAGGTTACAAACAATTCCTATGATCATCTAATCTTCATAAGTTCAAGAACATGAATATGAACACTTTCAAGAATCAAAAATTACACTTAAAAAAACTTGTAATTTTAATAATTGCCATTGTAAATGGATTAGCATAAACATTACACCATCTAAAACAAGCTTTAAAACATCAAAACAGTTTAGGGTAATGTTTCTAGTCCATTTCCAGCAACAAATGTGCAAACTTTCATACGAGCAGAAAACAGAAAAACGATTTTTTTTCAAGCTGTTTGCACAAAAAAAAAAACAACAAACAAACCTAGGCTCTGATACCACTGATAGGTTTTGAGCATTCTAACACTTCCTAAGTGTACATGCAACCCTAATAACCTTGGATCTATGTTTGTCTAATTATCATGCAAAGTTGAATTCCAAGGTTATATTCCTATCTAGCATACATGGGGAACAAATTTTAACTTGCATGAAAGATAGAATAACTTACCTTGTTGTTGCTTATGATCCTTGAAACCTTGTGAGCCTAGCACCCCAAGTGTGATGCCTCAAATGCTTCACACAACACCAAATGCTTTTGGAATGACTTTAGAGAGAATACACACTTCTAAAATCGGCCTAGCCCTCTTGTTTCTTATGTGTAGCCGATTTTGGTGGAGAATGAGTTTCTTATATAGTGTTGACACATCTAGGGTTACACCATGTAAACCCTAATGTGTCATGACTCTTCATTTCCATGACCCATGGGTTTGTAACTCCCATGGAGCATCCATGGAGCATCCTATGGGTGGAACCCAACTTGATAATCCATGGAGCCTCTTAGCCCACTATATAAGATATGGAAGATTTACATAATCTACCCATATATTTAATCAGTTATCTTTTGATCACTTAATTAATTCTAAATTAATTCTTGATCAAACTAATTAAATAATATTATTAATATATTAGAACTTATAATATATTAATAAACCATAAGTGTTATTTCTCTCATTTTAGTTTATCCAATTGCATGGTGCCATGCAATCCAAATGGACCATGCCGGGTCGGGTCAAGTACATACCAGAAATAGTTATGGACTTAGACACCTTATCCAACAGTCTCCCACTTGGATAAGTCTAATAACTATAACTGCAATACTTCAGGAACCGATCGGCAATCGTAGCTCTTTCAAGGTCTCTCGGAACTGAGAAGATGATGATACGCCATTTAAGATAAGTGATCATATAATCCTCTGTTCTAGATATCAGCCGGACAAATACATGGAACAATGTCTTACTTATTGTCCAGCAGTTTGTTTCCTGATTTCCGATTTGTTTGACAAAGAACTTAATTGAACACATCAACTTAGTTCTGACTGGGCCCGGTACATAGGTCAAAACAAAATCATCGAGGGGCCTAGATATCAGCTTCTAATCCAAGAAGGAACAGATAAACTTCGACTCATATGTTTGTTCTACTACTCATTGAATTATACACAAAAGCACGTTTTATAACATCGAGTTACCAATGCGTTTTCGTACAATCAATGCATAACCAACTCATAAGTAACAAATCATATATCTAGGTTTGAAGACTTATATGATATTACCGTCTCACGATCACTCGAGATAAATTCCATGAAGTGATTCCAGTGAGCGTGGGTTGAGTCCAATGCTCAGAACTTATGAGCACTCATGAGTGTTGTAGCCATGTCCAACAACTTAGACCTCTGCAACCAATCATGACAGTCTTGATTCATACCTACTTCCGACATATGACCGACTGTGGAGGTTCGAATAATATGATATACCAAACATAATTATTCTGGAAGTCAAAACATGCAAAAGAAATATAGTAAACGATCGACAAGAGATAGCAACACTTTACTCATAAATAAAACACCTTTTATTCATCATCTAATGTCAATTACACTTTACAAATTTCAAGGTTATCTAACTACTAAATCTAATATCATCCTTCAGCCCTATGCTCCGAGCATGCTGGAGATGCTTAACCCGAGTCAGTCCCTTCGTGAGGGGATCTGCTGGATTCTCATCCGATGATACCCTCTTTGCCACGAGGAGTCCTTCTTCTATTCGATGTCCTGATGAAATGGTATTTTCTGTCGATGTGTCTGGATCTCCCGTGATCCCTTGGTTCCTTGGCTAAGGCAACTGCACTTTCACTATCACAGAAAATTTCCATTGGCTCTTTAATAACTGGTACAACTCCAAGGTCTCCAATGAAGTTCTTCAGCCATATCGCCTCCTTTGCTGCCTCGCTAGCTGCTATATACTCTGATTCGCAAGTTGAATCAGCCACTGTCTCTTGCTTGGAACTCTTCCAAGAAATTGCTCCTCCATTTAAGGTAAAGACCCAGCCTGACTGAGAGCGGAAATTATCCCTATCAGTCTGAAAGCTAGCATCACTATACCCTACAACTCTCAAGTCTTCACTCCCACCGAGGGTAAGGACCCAGTCCTTAGTCCTCCGTAGGTACTTGAGGATATTCTTTACCGCAGTCCAGTGTGCCTTGCCAGGGTTCCCCTGATACCTGCTAACCATGCTCAAAGCAAAGGCTACATCAGGTCGAGTACACGTCATAGCATACATGATCGATCCTACAGCCGAAGCATAAGGTATTCGACTCATTTCTGCTATCTCAGCCTCAGTACTAGGGCTTTGTGTCTTACTCAATCTGGCATTACTCTGGATGGGTAACTCTCCTTTCTTGGAGTCCTGCATGCCGAATCTCTTCAACACCTTATCCAAGTAAGTACTCTGACTAAGTCCAATTAGTCTTTTACTCCGGTCTCTCAAGATCCTTATCCCTAGAATATAGGCAGCTTCTCCTAGGTCCTTCATAGAGAAACACTTCCTAAGCCAGGACTTAACTTCCTGCAGAGTTGGGATGTCATTTCCTATGAGTAGTATGTCATCCACATACAATACCAAAAAGCTAACTATACTCCCACTAGCCTTGACATATACACAAGATTCATCTTCACTCCTAGAAAAGCCAAATTCCTTGACTTTCTCATCAAAGCAAAGATTCCATCTGTGAGGTGCTTGCTTTAACCCATAAATGGATTTCTCAAGCTTACACACTCTATTAGGGTACTCTGTGTTGACAAAACCCTCTGGCTGACTCATGTAAACATCCTCAGCCAACTTTCCATTAGGGAAAGCGGTTTTGACATCCATTTTCCATATTTCATAGTCATGAAATGCGGCTATGGCTAACAGAACCCTAATAGACTTAATCTTGGCCACTGGAGAAAAGGTCTCATCATAATCAACTCCTGGAGTTTGTGAGAAACCCTTTGCAACCAGTCGTGCCTTATAAGTGTGTACATTACCATCCATGTCGGTCTTCTTCTTGAAGATCCATTTGCACCCTACAGCCTTACGACCTGGTACATTCTCAACCAAGTTCCAAACTTGATTGTCATACATGGACTGTATCTCGTTGTCCATTGCCTCTTTCCACTTGGCTGACTCAGGGCCTGCCATGGCTTTCGCGTAACTGTTAGGTTCATCCAGACCTATCAGTGTCTCATCACTGATAAGTGTATCACCTTCCGCAGTAATATGGAATCCATAGTAATGCTCAGGTGCATTCCTAACCCTTGTGGAACGCCTCAGAGGTACAGACTTGTCAATTGGCTCAACAGAAGTTTCCTCCTCAAGTTGAGTGCTAGGGTTTGAAGTTCCTTCACCACTTGACTCTTGAATTTCTTCAAGGTCAACTTGCCTCCCACTGTCTCCTTGGCTTATGAACTCTCTCTCTCGAAAGAAAGCCCTCCTAGCTACAAAGACCACATTCTCACTAGGTCTGTGGAAGAGGTAACCAAAGGATTTCTGTGGGTAGCCGATGAAAATACACCTCTCACTTTGAGGTTCGAGCTTATCATGAGTCTCGCGTCTCACGAAAGCCTCGAAACCCCAAATCTTAATGTGGTCTAGTTTGGGTACTTTACCAGTCCACATCTCATGAGGAGTTTTGGCAACTTTCTTTGTGGGAACTAGATTAAGGATATGGGCGGCAGTCTCTAAGGCATACCCCCAAAATGAGATTGGTAGCGAAGCTCGCCTCATCATGGAACGAACCATATCCAACAAGGTTCGATTACACCTCTCAGCTACACCATTCAACTGCGGTGTCCTGGGAGGTGTCAATTGTGAGACAATCCCACATTCCCTAAGATAGTCGAGGAACTCTGAACTAAGATACTCACCACCTCGATCGGATCGAAGCATCTTAATGTTCCTGCCCAATTGATTCTCGACTTCCTGTTTAAACTCTTTAAACCTCTCAAAAGTCTCTGACTTATGCTTGATTAAGTAGACATATCCATATCTACTGTAATCATCAGTAAAAGTCAAATAATAACGATTAGCATCCCTTGTGGCATGTTTGAAGGGCCCACACACATCCGTGTGTATAAGATCCAACAAACCTTCACCCCTCTCACAAGAACCTGTGAAGGGTGACTTTGTCATTTTTCCAAGTAAGCATGATTCGCAACTATCATCTGACTTTAGGTCAAATGACTCCAATACTCCATCCTTTTAGAGTTGGCCTATGCGTTTCTTGCTTATATGTCCAAGACGACAATGCCATAATGATGCTTTATCCAAGTTATTATCATTAACAGAATCAATACACAATACATTATTTCCTAAGTTATCAACCACAGATACAGTTTCATACACACCATCACAAGGTAATGCTTTAAAATAAAGAACATTATTAAAGAAAGCATTAATCGAACCAACTTCATTATCAAATGAAAAGGTGAAACCTTGTTTATACAATGCATGAAAGGAAATAATATTTCTTGCCATTTTTGGTGAATAACAACATTTATTCAAATCTAAACTAAACCCACTACTTAGCGATAAAGTATAAACTCCAATCTTGGTGACAGGTAAAGCTTTCCTATTCCCCATGATTAAGTTTATTCTTCCATGCTCCACATTCTCACTTCTTCTTAGTCCCTGCAAATCAGAACATATATGAATACCACAACCGGTATCAAGGACCCAAGAGTTAGAATGGGGTGAGTTATTAGATAAGATAGTGTAAATACCTGCATGGTTGGGTTTAACTTTCCCATCCTTCACATCTTGCTGGTACTTTGGGCAGTTCCGCTTCCAATGTGACTTTTCATGGCAATAGAAGCATTCAGCCTCTTTAGGGTCAGAAGAAGGAGTGACAAAACCTTTCTTGGTTCCACTTGAAGAAGAGCCATCAAGGGTCCTAGCCTTGGTACCCTTTGAAGAGCTCTTCCTCTTCTTCCCTCTACCTTTCCCGATTGCCAAAACCGAGGCGGAGTTTGGAGTAGGAGTGTTAACAACCGACTTACCCTTAAGACCTGTTTCTGCGGTCTTGAGGAGTCCCTGAAGTTTGCTGAGTGTGACCTCTTCCTTATTCATGTGATATGTCATGCGGAATTGATCATAGCACGATGGTAAGGAGTGCAAATGATATCTATTGCAAGCTCCTCAGGGAAGTTCACATTAAGCTTCAGCAACCGATCCACATACCTTTGCATTTTCTGCATGTGGCTCGTGACGGATTCCCCGTCCTTCATCATGGTTGTTATGATAGAGCATATGATTTCATACCTCTCTTGTCGTGCACTTTGATGGTATATTTCCATCTGATCTTGGTGCATTTCAAAAGGGTAGAAGTCCTCATAGGTTTTTTGGAGTTCCGCTGTCATGGTGACCAACATGATGCATGCCACTTTTGTAGCATCCCTTTCATGTGCCCGGAAGTCAGCGATCTCCTGGGGAGTTGCAGTGGTCTCATCAATCTCCTTAAGCTCCTTGTCAAGGACATATTCTTTGTCCTCGTAGCGGGTAATCATCCTGATGTTTCTGATCCATTCATTGAAGTTGGATCCATCAAAAGTGACTTTCCCACACAAGTTCATAAGGGTAAAGGATCCATTAGGATTAGAGCCAGAAGCAGCATTGTTTGAAGACATCTGAAAGAAGAGAACAAGATTAGTTTAGATATTAAGAGAGTCCTTAATAAAACACCCAAATGTAATATTAAGGCTAGGATCCAATCACAATATATTATAACTTAGAAGAGGTATGCCGTAATCCAAGCTATAACATATTTGAAAGGTAGGTGAATGACGATTCACCAATTTCCACCATGAAAAACGAAATATAAATATTAGGTTTTTAATTGGTTCTTAGAAATTCCTAGATTCTTTTGAGATTCAATGAACTTTTCAAAGGCATGTTTCAATCTTGAGTGTGCCCTCCAAGTTTTATGACTGGGATACCGAGGATCACAAAACGAGGTGTGAAGTAACCATGCAAATCACTTGGTACCCTCAATGTTTATTACTCAATCGATGTGCCGGTTAACCACACGAGCTCCACCGACCTATAATAAACTTTAAGTCACCCTTTACCTACCTTGTTAAGTCCATGTTAGTGTGCCGGTTAACCACACGAGCTCCACCAACGACTTAAACAAAGTGTAAAGTGTAATTTCATGGATTAGCACCTTATTCACATTTTCCTAAAGTAACTAAGATTGGGAATTTAATAAAAGCATTTAGTTACTTTATAATATTCATCATACTTTTAATGAGAATTTATAAGTCCTTGTCCTACCCGTTCGGCTAACGACCCTCCACCGATCAAGAAAGCGGTGGGTGAGAGTAGACACCCATTAAGTTGCCATTTTATAGGCAACAACCTTATACCCCCCTTATAGACCGGCTTCGTGAATGAGGCGTACTAGCGGTAAGACGACTTGACGTTATACATATATATATTAGTAACTTATAATATTATAAAGTATAAGGGTTGAATTTTAACTTTTTAAAATTCTAAGGGTTGGAACTAAAGTTTTAATCAAGACTTTACATGTTCCAAAACTTGAGGGCAAGTTTTGTAAACTTCCAAAACTTTTCATTTCTTATAACTTATGAATTAATTGAGTAATAAAAATGAAGACTCTTCATTTTTATAACTCTTGTGTTCTTTTAATGGCTTTAATAAAAGTGAGACTTTTGGTTTTCCATAACTTGAGGACAAGTTATGGACTCCATTAAAACACATTATGATCATGAATTAAACTACCATGAAGGTTACAAACAATTCCTATGATCATCTAATCTTCATAAGTTCAAGAACATGAATATGAACACTTTCAAGAATCAAAAATTACACTTAAAAAAACTTGTAATTTTAATAATTGCCATTGTAAATGGATTAGCATAAACATTACACCATCTAAAACAAGCTTTAAAACATCAAAACAGTTTAGGGTAATGTTTCTAGTCCATTTCCAGCAACAAATGTGCAAACTTTCATACGAGCAGAAAACAGAAAAACGATTTTTTTTCAAGCTGTTTGCACAAAAAAAAACAACAAACAAACCTAGGCTCTGATACCACTGATGGGTTTTGAGCATTCTAACACTTCCTAAGTGTACATGCAACCCTAATAACCTTGGATCTATGTTTGTCTAATTATCATGCAAAGTTGAATTCCAAGGTTATATTCCTATCTAGCATACATGGGGAACAAATTTTAACTTGCATGAAAGATAGAATAACTTACCTTGTTGTTGCTTATGATCCTTGAAACCTTGTGAGCCTAGCACCCCAAGTGTGATGCCTCAAATGCTTCACACAACACCAAATGCTTTTGGAATGACTTTAGAGAGAATACACACTTCTAAAATCGGCCTAGCCCTCTTGTTTCTTATGTGTAGCCGATTTTGGTGGAGAATGGGTTTCTTATACAGTGTTGACACATCTAGGGTTACACCATGTAAACCCTAATGTGTCATGACTCTTCATTTCCATGACCCATGGGTTTGTAACTCCCATGGAGCATCCATGGAGCATCCTATGGGTGGAACCCAACTTGATAATCCATGGAGCCTCTTAGCCCACTATATAAGATATGGAAGATTTACATAATCTACCCATATATTTAATCAGTTATCTTTTGATCACTTAATTAATTCTAAATTAATTCTTGATCAAACTAATTAAATAATATTATTAATATATTAGAACTTATAATATATTAATAAACCATAAGTGTTATTTCTCTCATTTTAGTTTATCCACTTGCATGGTGCCATGCAATCCAAATGGACCATGCCGGGTCGGGTCAAGTACATACCAGAAATAGTTATGGACTTAGACACCTTATCCAACACTACTATCTCTTTAGAGATAGTATTCTTTGGAACACCTAGTAGCCCAACAAATCTCTAAGACATGCCCCATTCTCTAAGGTGTCGGCTCCCTCCAGTTCGTAGGAAGCGCGTGTTCTTGTATAACCCATCGACTAACACCTAGACCGGTGTCGAGTCTAAAATATCTTTACAACCTGGGTTATATAGCTTGACACAACTTATCGCCTACTTTCCTCAAGTATTCTTGGTCGCGAAGGTTATCCTGTGGCTCTTGGCATTCTAGTATTAACTTCGATGAATGTGGTCGATCGTCTATAGGGTGACGGTGACTTTTTCTCGCATGAGGAGGCGTTGTGTCCTAGGCACTACTTGTCTGTAACGGGATGGACGAAGTGCCCAAGTAGTGCGATTATCCCTTGAAACTACTCTTCCGGTGTTACTGAGTTTTCTCTATCTGGATTAAATCTAGATAGCGTAAGATTCTGCTACTCAGAAGCTCTGATTTCCTCATCCATTCTTCTCAGAGTTTATCCTGTCACAACTTTCAGGTTTCTGGGCCTACTGTTGAGATGCTTAATTTGTGGGATCAAGCGTGAATGGATGGTCGTAGTCAATGTTTTTGACTCTTACGACTTGAGTTACTTTTCTAACTAAGGGTGTTGGCTGCTATATTGGTTTAAACGGGATGACAACAAATTTTGAATTTGTGGTCATTTGAGTAGCTCAACCCACAGTGGTTCTCTTAACTCCAGGTCCTTTTCTATGGGAGAAAGGATGAAGGGTCTTATTATAAGGTTCGTGGTAGACCTCATACTCGGCTCAATCACTATTACTACGTGTATGCAAGTCGTATATAATTTAGATTTGACGGGATGATCAGATGTGTGGCCCCACCCCAGACCCACAACCAAACGAGGAACAGGGAGTAGGGAGGAAGCACACATCTTAAATCTTATTGATCTAAATTATACACCACTCTAATGCATATACTCAGTAGTAGTAAGTTAATCCCATGAGTTCTTTCTCTTGAATTACGAACCTGGTCGTGTGGTGCTAATGGTCTTTCGGGAGGATCTATTGAGTAGGCCTCAGGTAGTTATTGTCTTCTGAGATACCTGCAGTGCCTTTCGCTTCTAGTTCTAACTGTCTAAGGAGGGGTTGGTTAACAGCGCGCGGTACCCTTCTCCTGGGTACTTCTGAAGGTTTGGATAAGAGGGACGACTGACGGTTCACATTAGGTTTTCTTATTAGGTTCGGAAGAACGTTTATTTGACGCATAGGATATGGTGAAAGTTCTCTTTACACAACAGTAGGAATTTTCACATGGTCGCACCAAGTCGAACCATGATTGACTGCAGTGTCTAATTTAACAAACAGCGACATGATATGGAATGAAGATCGATAGGACCATGTGCTGAAGAGGGCACACAAGTTCTTAGCATCTCGGGTTTCATCCATGGTATCACTATCGCGGATACTTGGACCGATAGAATTGACGCGGAACTCTAGGGGTCCTGATGTTTTGGGAACAATGTACTTTTCATGAATGGATTTCTCACGAGGCCTCTCTATAACCGCCTAGTATACACTAGTCATGTATAATTAAGATTAAAAGGACTGTTGACTGAGCGACTCCGCCCTAAATCTACAACCAAACAAGGAACAGGAAATAAGGCCGCATTACTCACTCTAGGTCTATCAATCCCAATTATACATGGCCTTAACGTATATACTAAGCCATTATAGCTTTACCTGATGGGTTTTTAAGTTCTACAACAGTGCTGCGACTTTCGCCTTAACGAGGGAGAAATTACAATTAGAATTGATTATTTAAAGTTTTCGGCTTGCTACTTAAGGTTGAGAGACGTACCAAAATTCTACCGGGTTCCTTGATGTTTTCCTTGCTATTACGGTTAGACTCCTCCTGCGTTCTTGTCCTTTCCTTCAGTTGGGCAGTCCCTCTTGAAGTGCCCAATTTCACCACATAGGTGGCATATTGGACTGGTCCCAACATTGGTGGTTGATGTAATGAACTCAACCGGGGTTCTGCAGAAACGGGAGGTATGTCCCTTCCTGTTGCACTTAACACAAACGAGTTCCCGACAGACTCCATAATGATGGAAGTTACACTTGCTGCAACGGGGGAGGTTTCCTAGGTATGGTGTTCCAGGTGTCGAGGCAAAAGGGTTAACAAGGGTATTGACTACCTTAACTCGTTTCCCTTTGGAAGGTCCTTGAGTTGAGGTACTTCCCTCCTCGTTCTTAAACTTTCTTTTCAGTGGATTTGGTTGGGGTTCTTGGGTGGCTTTACACACCGGTGGTGGTTGCTGATGTCCAGTGCTAAGATCGGGATTCCCGATAGGGCTCTTGCTAACATCGGCGTTGTTAGCATTCAGGTGAGCCATGACAGCTGCTACGGCTGCTGAAACTGCAGCTCGGAACGTAGCTTCATCGAATTGAAGGACCGGTGTCTTACTAACGGGTTGGTTACGTCTCTTCGGAGGCATGGTTTTTTTCCTACACGAAAAGGAACACAAGCTGATGAGAGACGATGGTTAACCCTAAACGTATTTTTCTTTACTATGATAGGCATAAATTTTCCCGCGCCTCGAATTATGGTTATCTGAGCGTCGACCTACATCCCTATGATGCAGTCTGGGTAACAGGGTAGGAGTAAGTGTATCGGAAAGCCATAAAATGGGTGTCGTTCCTACTAAGTTATCTTTACATTGGAGAGGTTCACTCTCCGGCCTTGAAAAGATATGAGAGAAGTTCGGAACAAAGATCATAGAAGAAAAGGCTCATGAAAACTTATGGCTAAACACTCTCAATCGAGGTTTTGAGATCCGATCTATTCGTATTAATTGCGACGGGAAAGACGATTTGCCTAACACATAGTGTGAGCAGTGTAATCACTAACTCACTAAATTGTATTATTTTATGGATTTATTAGCGTGACGATAACGAGGAAAAGACACTTCTCGGGTTCCATGTATTGGCTCCCTCTGTCCACCTCTTATCCTTGACTGGAACAGGCGTTGGTTTTCTTCGGGCATTTTCCTAGGGTTTTCTTCTCTTGCAGACATATTAAATTTCTGCTCCGCCTTACTTCTGATTCTGACTCTGAGTGTCATCACCTCGTAATGGATGACTGGAATCTCGGAAGTTCAGGCGAATTTCCCACCGATGTCCCTAAAAGGTATAGGCACATGGTGGTTTCAATAGTCTCGTCCATGTTCATTTATTTCCTAATTGGAAATCTTCTCAATGAACCTCTTATGGGTCTGTATCGACTCTTCTGCCGATTACTGAAGTGGATAAGGCTTTCTAAAGGGTTTCGTGCGAGAATGGAAATGTCTAAAGAATCCTAAGAGATTATTAAAACATTTCACTGGGTGATCCATATCGAGTCCTGCTGCAATTACATAGCGTACACAAATCATATTTAGATCTGATAGGCCTTCGAATATGTGATACTACTCTATATCCACATCCAAACAAGGAAAAGGAAGTAGAGCGAAACCACACATTTTTAGCCTATGAGATCCTTACTATATATAATCTTGGAAGTATACACTTTGTAATCATAGGTCTATCAATAAGGATCTTTTTAGTTCTCACGCAAGGTTATTTATGGTTCCTAAAATACCCCTATGGTATTTTAATTACATGCTTGATTCTTATCTTCTGAACATGCTTTTGGTTTTATTGTGAGTCTTTTAGTATCCTAAAATACTCCCATAGTATTTCAAACTTTATGTTTGGCTCTAGCATTCCTATTTGGTAAGTTTCAGATTTGTTGCAACACCACCATCACTCCCAAGCACACGTTAGTCGCATCTCGAATAAATATAGTTGATCAGGTTATATTTATTCCAGCTTACGATTACATAACTGCCCAGGTTTGACGGGAGTGTTCAACATCCAAAGACTTTTATTCTTATTCTTCCCGTGATACTTGCTCGGGTTTTTACATTCTGGATGTTCTTATACTTTTGTAAAATACGGTTATATTTTAAAGTATAATTCTTGGTCAGAGTATTTTTATCCCAATGTATTTATAGACCGTATATCTTTTATGATTTGATATACTGTGCTCACTATAAACAATGCTCTGATACCAATCTGTCACACCCCAAAACCGGAACGGCGGAAACGTTCTGGGGTGGAGGACGTCATGTCAAGTATCACAACATATGCAGTATAGTAATCAAAGTACAACAACCATTGCATTAATAGTAATAATTTTACATAGGTTACATTTAGCAACAACATCAAAAGTAAATACAGAGAATAACATAAACTGCAGCTTGGTACTAGGCTGACTTCGCAAAAGCTCCCGGAGTGTACCTGTCTACTGATGACCTGAGAATACAAGTTATTTTGAAAGCGAGTATCAGCATTTTAATGCTGGTGAGTTCATAAGTATTTAATGACATTGGTATAAATATGTGTTTTACGTCAACATAATCTCACACAATGATGGTGATTTGAGTTTACAAAGTACTAGAATCCTTTCCAGAAAATCCTATATTTTCTAATAAAAGTAGTCTTCTACCAAGACCCAATTGTTTTATGTTTAAGAAACATTTTCCCTTAAAGGTACTATCATTATCAAAATATAATTTATACTTTAAAGGATATGTGAGAAGATCACAATCGAAAGTAATAGGGAAAATAATATTTTTACCTCAGCAGTAACGTTGCTGGCTAAAAGTAAATAAAACATAGACTCCAGGCGGGACGCCTCGAAAAGTCTAAAAGAATGAAGTACTGACTCCAGACGGTATCGAATGAGAAATACGTCTCGCAAAGTCTAAAAGAATGAAGTACGGACTCCAGACGGTATCGAATGAGTAATACGTCTCACAAAGTCTAAAAGAATGAAGTACGGACTCCAGACGGTATCGAACGAGCAATACGTCTCGCAAAGTCTAAAAGAATGAAATTCAGACTCCAGGTGGTATTAAATGAACAATACGCCTCGGAGAGTCTAAAAGAATGAAGTACGGACTCCAGACGGTATCAAATGAGCAACATGTCTCGCAAAGTCTAAAAGAATGAAGTACGGACTCCAGACGGTATCGAACGAGCAATACGTCTCACAAAGTCTAAAAGAATGAAATTCAGACTCCAGGCGGTATTAAATGAACAATACGCCTCGGGGAGTCTAAAATAGCCTTTAATCCTAAGTGGGTTGATTTAAAGGTTTAAAATGTGACCTAGTATATAACTAGGAAATATATCATAATGATTTTATACGTAGAAAATACCGTGATAATACTTATTACCTTAAAGCCATGAATTATAAGGTAAATGTAAAGATACTCGTAACCATACTGATTGACAATCGAATACTTGACGACCTGCTGACGTCGGAATGAATGTGACATTTGTCACCCCTTGGCTTGGTCGGCCGGGACTGTAGCTAGCAGTCAGGATGTGGGAGTGTCTGTCCCGTATAGATCTATACACACAATGCCCGCTCTCCCTCCAGGAGACTCTGGTTACCACTCGACTACGGTGAAATCCGCGTCATGAGGATGTATTTCGTGTTTTGATTTCTATAAACCTTTCTTTTACTAAAAGTATAAGTTTTTAAAATCTAGATGTAACTAATTTCTCCTTCATGAAAGTTATGGTTGGTTTCTAAACTATACCTATTATAGTTTACTTGAGAGGTTATCTAGATACCTTTGCTACCCAAAGGTGATGAACTGAAGCAAGGGGTTTAATATCTAACCAGATATACATAATATATAACTAGGATTTCAACGACACTCGGACAAATAGCCGGATGCTCTAAGTCCACAACCAAACAAGGAACAGGAAGTAAAGCGGGCTATCAGTTCTAAGTCCTTCAAACCCTACTTATATAACTATATCTATATAGACATGAATCTATCAAGAAGATAAGTTTAAAAGAATTTGATAAAACTTAACAATTTACGGAAAAGGATTTTTATACTTTAAAAGAGATTTTAACAAAAACAAGATTTGAAAACCTTTAACTGGATAAAACAGTTTAACATGTAAAATCTATTTGCTAGATAGTTATTAATCACATGTGATTGATATAATAACTTACTAGTTCAACTTGTATCCCCCCCATAAAGCATTTAAGAGGTTAATTAAGGGGTATGAACTCACCTGCAATGAGTGGTGCGAATGTAAGATCGGAAAAAGGATGCTAAGTGTCAAGTGAAGACTTGAGCACACACGGATCCTATTTAGCATATAAAGACACATATATGCATGCAATTAGTGTTTATATGATTAATCAAGAGGGGTAACATCCTTATAGTCTAGGAAACATTTATATGGAAGTGTTACAATCACAAGGATTTGCTTAAAGGAGCGTATGGTCACCAAATGGAGCTTTCGGTCCAAGTGGTATGTTTCTAGGAGCTTTCGGTCTAAATGCTTTCGGTCCAGAAAGGTTTTCGGTCCGAAGGGTTCTCGTTCTGAGGAGGTTTTCGGTCCAAAAAGGGTTCTCGGTCCGAAAAGGTTCTCGGTTCGAAGAGGTTCTCGGTTTTTAGAGTTTTCGGTTAAGACCGAAAACTCAGGATCCTCGGTGCATGTGGTGTTTTTCGAGGGCTTTCAAACATGCAAAGGGCTTCTAAGCTTTATCCGAAGTCTTAAGTGAGTTTTGAGGTCTTAAAGGGACTTTTCTTTAGGGGTTTTCGGTTTAAGGAGATTCACTAAACCGAAAACTCCTTGTGTTCTTGGAAAAGACGATTTCAAGGCTTCTAAATCAAGTATCCTTACTAGATAACAGTGTAGGAAGTTGATACTTACAATGTGGAAGCAAAGAAAAGTGTTTTCGGCCACACACACTAGTGTGTGTTCTTGGTGTTCTTGCTGAACACTTGAAGATCTAAGAAAAGAGGAGATTTCCATGGATGAAATCGAGTAAAAATACTAGATAAAGTGTTATACGAACGAATCTAGGGAGAAAACACTTACATTTTGGCGGATTTGACGGGAATGTGATATGATACTTGAGAGAGAATTCTTGGTGTTCTTGAGTTAGGAAGTGAAAAATGAGCCCAAAAATGACTAAGTGTCATATTTATACTCATTGGAGTTTACGGCCCAAACTCCCCTTGTTTGGCCGTAAACACCTAGTCAAAGTGTTACGTGTTTATTTGTTACATAACACACCTAACAGACACTTCCATTTATTTGTTCGTTTGACGGCAAATTAGAATAAAATACTCAAACGGACTTGAAACCGGCCAAAAATGTTCCGAAATAAATTTGGCTAATTTTTGATGTGCTTGATTGCGGAGTTTATACAAATGAAAATTTCGGATTGTCACATCATTTCGGGTTGTCAGCGAGAGGGTGTTGTGATACTGCGGGGAGCCGTAGTACTTACTAGTGAGTAAGAGGGTGTCATGGTGTGGCAGGAAGCCGTGTTATCTGTCGATCAGAGCATGACGCAGGAGAGTTATTAGGCTTGAGCAGCCTTATTGGATTGAGTATTCGGGAGCCTGGGGGCCAGATCAGGAAAGAGACGGAGGTCTCTATATTTGTCAGGAGTCGTTATATTCTGAAATGAGTAGTGGTTGTCGCAACCAAAGGGAAGTGGATAAGTGAGGAACGCATGGGTTGTGGGTCATGAGTCATGAGTTGAGTGGTTCGTTAGGATGAGTGGTTCCAACTCTGTGCCGGACCAGACTCTCGAGTTGAGTTTGATCCTAGTGGTGTATTGAGTAGGCAAATGAGATTCCGGATCCAGATATGAATTTCCTTTGGAAGGGGGTATTGGTTCCATCTGGTGTCTTAGACCTGAGTGGGTCAATTCGTAGGTATGAGAAAACCGCAAAAACGCATGGCACTAATGAGTAATAGACGACAGAGGTCGAGGGTGAAACGAATTCCGTATTCGCTTGGGGAAAAGCGAACTTTGTGACTTGTGTGTCACACTGGGCCGAGATAGCTAGTGTGGGAAGGAAGTCAGTGAGACATGTTAAGATATGCAATAGGTAACCCTTTGAGGTTCAATTGCTGGGTCGGGAGATGACCTGGTGCTCAGTCTTGAAAGGGATATTGAGAAGGGAGCTGAGGTTTATGTTTGTCAGATGTCGGGGGACGCTTCTGAACAAGCATGGTCATTGTTCGTGTCTGAGGACAGGGTGTTGAGGGTTCGTTGTTCAGAAGGGTTGTGATTGCAGTACAGTGGATGAGTCCCTGGTGTGATGTGATCCTTCCACTCCTTGGTATATGATCTGGATTGTTTATCATGTCTGGGACGAGTGATCGGTAGCCAGTTTTGGGCATGAACTTGTTTTATCGGTTCCCACTAGAGAATCAGAGGGGCAGTGAGTTATCGGGGTTTGTTATTCGAGGAGCGAATAACATGGTGACATCTGGAGAGGGCAGTCTGGCTGTGTGTCAGGCTACTAGAGTTCCAGATTCTTGAGAGTCAGAAGGGGTAGCATAGTGGCAGATGGGTCTGTCATTTTCCAGGGAGGAGTTCCTGTTTAAATTCAGGTGTCCAGAGAGGAAGATAGTTGTGTGGTATGAGACCCTTTCGATGGTGCTGTTTGGTTATTGGATTAGATCTATATGTTGTGGAGGAGCGATTTCGAGGGCGAAATCTAATTCAAGTGGGGGAGAATTGTAACAACCAGATTTACAGGGACATTATTGTGTATGTTAATCTTGAGATTTGAGGAAGGACTCGACGAGTTGAGGGACCAACTCGCCGAGTTGAGTCGAGATTGCCGCGTGGATTTAATGAGCGGACTCAACGAGTCCGAGGATGGACTCGCCGAGTAGGTACTGGGCAGAGAAAACCCTAAGTTCCGGGGTTGGAGCCTATTTAAAGGAACTTATGACCTTGGGTGCGCCTCATATCTCCTGTGAGAAACCCTAAATCGCCATTGGAGCCAAGGAAGAGTTATTGTGATGAAATCAAGTAATTTTGGTGTGGTTTTTCAAATGAAGTGAAGGGATTCGGCTTGAAGGACCAAAGGAGGTTGTTATTCTGAGACATCTAAGCAAGGATCTCCATTTTGAGGTAGTATTTCGCCCCTTGCTTCTGTTTTGTGTAAAATCCTTGAATCTAGGGTTTTCTTTACCCCTTTCTTGGATAGTATATGATGCATACGAGGTCCCAATGTGGAATAAGCTTTAGATCTGGACCTTAAGAGGTCCAGAGAGTCCCAATCTTCCAGCTTTATGCAGTCCCTTTGGGGTTATGGATCTAGGTTGCCATTTTAGGAGCTATTTCTTCATATAAGGGCATAAGAGTGTTGCATGAGCTTAAAGATTGAACCTTTACGTGATTATTGGGTGTAAGAAGGTCAGATCTATAAGTTAGAGAAACAGATCTGACCACAGAAGGTCTTTTGAGTGTTGCCATGGAGGGAACTCGCCGAGTCCATATGGGGACTCGACGAGTCGAGTCGGGTTGCCCCGCGATTCGTGACCAGTGGTAACCCGTCAAGTGAAAGGTTAACTCGACGAGTCGAGTGAGGCTTTTTGAGGATTCAGAGGACACGCATGGACTCGCCGAGTCACTCAAGTGCACTCGACGAGTCTGGTCAAAGTCTGATCGTTGACTAGAGTTGACTTCAGTTGACCATGGGGTTTTGGTCAAGCTGATTCGAGAGAGGTCAGGTAGGGGTAGAATGGTCTTCTACCCATTCTTTAGAGATGAGGACAATAGAAAAGTATTGATTAGAGATGTTATCATTTTGATAGGAGGAGGCTAGGTCGGGTTATCGAGCACGAGAGGGTATCCCACATCATGCGAGGTGAGTCTTCTCACTATACTTTACCTTGAGTGGTAAGTTGAGTTATGTGACAGGGTATCTTGTATGCTATGTATGTGATGTGTTGCACTGCATTATTTGTATGTGATTTATGCTGTGTGTATTCCAGAGTTTACAGAGTTAGGACCGGAAGGTTCACAGAGTTAGGACCAGAGGGTCCACAGAGTTAGGGCCAGTGGGCCCACAGAGTTATAGCCTCGAGTGGCTAACATGTGTTATATGTGGTATTCTGGGGAACTCACTAAGCTTTGTGCTTACCGTGTTATGTGCTATATGTTTCAGGTTTTTCTCAGGATCGCGGGACGGCACCGGCTTGATTGTACACACCAGAGAAAGAGTTATATTTTGAGGATCCTGGATAATTAATGGAGTTGTGCTTGTAATATGAATAAACGAGATTTCTATACAATATGTTATGAAAAGTATGTGGTTTTAAAATGAAAATTCTGTTTGAAAAATTACGGTGTTACATGTAGAGAGTTGAACTATTTCATCCTCACTTTTTGGGGTAAATTTACCCCTGACTCCCTTTACAACACTTGCATAAGTAACTGAATGACCAACTATTTTTTCATTTACCCTAGAATTCTTTTCTGTTGCATGGGGTGCATGAGGTTTAGAATTTTTTGAAACTCTTGGTACAGCAGCAAAGAGTTTATGATACCCAAACCAAATATCACATATGTCTCTAACCATACGATCAGGATCATTCACATCCGTAAATCGTATAAAACCAAAACGTTTTCCCAATCGAGATTTCTTATTAGAAATAAATACGTCTACCACTTTGCCAAGACGATTACACATACGCCATAGGTCACTATTTATTACATACTCTGGGAAATTAGTAACATAAAATGAAGAAACATTCTTACTCGATTCCTGATTCCCACTCCTGAACATCTGTGAGCGTTGCAATCCCGATTTCTTGGACCCTGATTCCTTAGGCTGCCAGCGATCTGCAAAAGCTGACCCCATATTGATATTCGAGTTTCAATTGGCCAATATCCGAATAGAAGGAAGAGATTTAAGACTGCTGAATTGATTAATCGACCCACCGATCACCTTGCCGGCGTTTGGACCTGACGGAAAAGCTTTGAAATTCCGAAATCGCCAGATTTCAAATTTATATTAGTGTCAAATGTAAGAAAAAATATTGTCATGTCATGTTTTGTTTGTGTTCAAGTTTCCAGACCCGACAACACGACACGATAACCCGAAACGAACATGACACAAAATTAACGGGTTTGGGTAAGAGATTTTGATACGTTTATGTAAACGGGTTGACACGACATGACACGATAATTAAATGAGTAGGGTTAGGGTCAAGACTTTCAACTCGAAGATGAATCGAATATGACCCGTTTAATTATATATTATTTTTACAAATATCATATTTTTATAAATATATTATATATATATTATACGTTTTTAGTGGGCCAAACTCAATAATTAAAAGTAAAATCAAACTTTGAAAGCGACTTAATTATTCTCATCCTCACCACCTATCTCTTTTGCTCCCAAAATCACTATGAATTTTGTCATTTCATCTCTCACCTTCAATGTTTCACCTTTTCCTTTTCCCTTCACTGTCTCCTGCTTTCCAACATTTTAAAATGTTTCAACCCGACATGACACAACATATTTATAAGGTCTAAACCTTAACCCGAAATCCGACACGAAAATAAACTGGTTGACACGACACGACACAATAATTAAATGAGTCAGGTTATGGTCAAGTCCTCTTAACCCGTTTAATGTCTTGACACGATACGAACCCGACACGACACGATACGTTTTCCGGGTCTACAAGTTTTGATACAAAATTAACACGATAATAACATGTGTTTGTCGTGTTTCATGAGATTAATTTTGAATTAAATAAATTCAACGTTTATTTTATTTTAAATTTTTTGTTTGTTGTCGTTTTTATCGTGTTTTAATTGGGTTGTTTTCATTTTAGTAAAATAAAAACACAATATCGTGTCATGTCGTATTTGTATTATATAAAATTTGTCGTGTCGTATCATTCCTGATTTGTCAACCCTACTCATAGGTCAAACACGGAGGGAATTCACAATCCCATTAGAATGATGTAAGGGTTGATGTCGATAATCATACCTCCTATAATGGAAGCGCAACTGCCTCGCATTAAAACCATTGACAATCATGTACCTTTGTAGTTTGATTATATGACCTTATTTGTTAAAAACAAATTAGAAGCGTCGGGATTCAAACCGTCGCCTTAAACCGGATAAGCTCTAACCTGCAAAGACATCTCACCATGATACATCTCACCATGATGATATTTGTATTTATGTAACTTTTTGTAAAAAACCAAATCCTATAATATAAAAAATGCGTGGTTTTATTTTTTAAATCTACTTTGAATACTAACATATTAAATAGAGCAAATAATAGAAATAGTTCTAGTTTTTAGTATAGTTTGCAGTTGCAGTCTAAGTTTTGGAAAATTAACGTCAGTCGTCCACATGGTTTCAAAATCGATCACTTTTAGTCCAAATCAAGTTGACATCACAAGTGCTCCTTAGAAAGCCTCATGTGCCTTGCACATGAGGGCAAACCCGTCTTTCCATATATTCTTTTAACGTCTATATTTAAATGTCAAAATTAAGAGTATGAGAAGATATGGTTGTTATGGATATTGTAGGATGCAATTTAGATTCTTTGTGAATTTTGTATTTGTTGGCTTACGAGAGTCTTTTGGGCAACAAAAGCGACATAAAATTCATAACTCATAAGGAACCTTCGTTCACCAGATCTAGATAACTAATATATAAACCTAGATAACTAATATATAAACAGAAAACAAGAGAGATAAATTTATGAACTTGTGTTTTTTGGTTTTGCTTGTTGATTGGACTTGGAGGATCCAGCATAGAATCCATCTATCTCTTGTGACCGCACCCAAGAATCAAATAGTATATCGAAAAACACCCCAACAGAAAGCACACCAAAAATCAGAACGGTCCGAGGTCTGGCATTGGAACGACTCTATGTGGAGCGTGGAAAGCCTTTTAAAGTTTTATGGGTTTCCGAGAGCACCAACAAATTATCTAGGTTTTTGACTGATTTCTCTAACTCTTAAATCATGGTATTGGTGTCTCTATTTATAAGGCAATGATTCAAAACCTAACATATACATATCATAGTTCAAAATAATTATCTCTAACTATGGTAATTATATGATATTTAAATCCTTTATCTGGAACATTTTATAATCTCTATGTTTCATTAAATTAGTTAATTAACAAACTAGTCCCTATAGTTTAATCTCTTTCGACTTCTGCTTATATTTGTTCTTGCGTGTAACTCAAAAGGATACTATTATTTATAGTAATATTACCGACTTGTTGTGGCTACTATCTTCCAACAACTCCTATATGAGCACTATCTTCCAACAGCTCCTACTTGCACTAGCCACCACCAATAGTCTGGTCTAATACTTACTAACAATAGACAACAAGTGTGCAGTCCATTTGCAACAACTATATTTATTGCAACTTTGCAATACACAACCCTTAGACTAGTGATTTAAAATTCCTTTGATCTTCATGATATCTATATGAACTGAGTCATGGATCATGAGTCAATATCAGTGTTCAAGATTGTGTTTCTTGATAGAGACTTCTGGTGCCCTTATCAAACTTTCTGTTGATCAGATGAACTTAGTCTCAGCTTGGCCAAGATTTGATTGTTAACACCAAATCATCGGCCTAGAGATATCTACTTATCCTATTACGGCAGAAGGATCAAATAAAATTTGACTACATAGGCTTGTACTATTTCTCATGTAATATTTGATCAGTCCCTGTATGGTTGCTAGTTACGAACAACGTTGGGAAAAACCAAGACACAACAGATTGTAAAACACAACTTCATGTATATCTATTTAGAGAATATGAAATATAGCAATATTAGAATTAGTCATCACATGATCGACAGAGTAATATCTAAGTGTTGTTACTTCAATACTTAAAATCTCCCTTTTCAAGTACTCATGAGTATCGGTCGCATGTTATATTATGTTTATTCTTATGAACAATCTATCAACGCTTCATGACAATCTTAAATCACTACTTACTTCTAAACATGCAAAAGGGAATATATAATATATTAATGCAAATGGTAGCAACAACTTATTATTAAGTATTCTCAAAACCATCACCAAATCACATAAAACACAATCTATATCAGTTCCAAAACATCAAACTAAAAACTAAGTAATCAAACTAATTCACTAGAAAATCTAATGCATATCGATCTAGTATGAGCATCATGCTTTATATGTGACAATGGTTTGGTGAGATGATCACCTAGATTATCTCCAGACGCTACATGACTGTAACGCCCACAACTTCAGGCTAGACAGTTAAGATATAACAAGTGATAAAACGACATTCATATATAAGATTATTTAGGATAAATAATCTTAACCAAAGTTATAGCAGCTATGCCAAGGATTCCATGAATATAAAAAACTCTGAAATCCAAATTCATGCTTCTTCGAAGTTTCACGATTAAACCAACACGCTATGCGCGTCGTAAAAAGTAAAATTTAAATAGGTTGCTTATTATCCTAAGCACTCTAAACGAAAGTCGTAGTAATCATAAAACTTAGAGCGTGCATATAGAGAACACCTAAATCTGACTTCATATGAGGAAGTTATGATTTTTTGAAAGTTTCAGCGCAACTGTGTTAGCACAAAAATCGAATTTTAGATCGGTTGATTGTTAGCCGAAACAATTTAAACGAGAGTCGGAGATCTCGTTAATAGGAGTCCGTCGACATAGAGACAATCGAGAACGGATGTCGTATGGGAGAGTTATAATTTTTACACGAACTTTAACAGTTTAAGCTTGTTAAAAATATAAATGTAAAAATAAAGTGAGAATTAGTCGATTGAGTCTAAATGAAAGTTGTAGATCTCGTTGATATCTATGCGTGGATATAAAGAATGTCAAAAACAGAGTGTGTATGAAGAATATATGGGTTTTTGAAAATTCCCCAGCGATGCCACTTGCAAATAGGCTTGGCGCGTGCTTCTAGAAGCTTCCACGCTGCTCCACCGAATGAACCCTATGTGTCAGCAAGCTGGAGGACCGACGTGACCATAGGGCGTGGGGTGCCTCGCTTGTTTTCAGTCTATCAATACCTTTCTTCTGCCTCATTTGTTTCCCACACACATTCCAACTTTCTCTCTCTCTCTCTCTCTCTCTCTCTCTCTCTCTCCCTCTTTCTCTCTCTTTCTCTTCATTTGGCTCGAAAATTTCTTTAGATTTTAGCTTTTAGCAAAGCTATGAGGTCCGTGAGAGCCCGAAAATTAGGATTTATCGAGTCTGAGTTCTGCCAGTGCAATTTTCGGACTTTTGTCAGGAAAATATCTGTAAGTTAAGCTACACTTATATTATTTTCAGTGTAACTTATATTTATATTCATAGTCGTTGTTATTAGTTTATAAATAAGATTTATCATTGATTCCAAGTTATTATACTGATTGATCTACTTACAGATGTGATGTCTAGGCTAGATTTAGTGAGATGTTTAAAGTGATATTTCCAAAGAGTATACTTTTTATACCAAACGGACCCTACCTCCTATATGATCTTACATGGTTGCTCCTTACTTGATAGATCTTGATGTAGACATTGAGATTGTTGAGGAATCTAGACTATCATTAGTCACCAAAGAATATAAGACTAAGAATTAGTAATATGAACCTAGGACACATCAAAGGAAAAACTAAGTACTGAAGCGAAGTGTTGCCCGACTTTCCAGTCATCTACTTTAACAAGCGAGTGCATAGTTACTTTCCTCTTACACATAGATATGAAGTATTTAGATAATTAAATGCTATATGTGCTTATGTGCAAATATGTTTTGTGCTAGATGAAATGTTATATAGATAAATTTTATATGATTTATACCGTATATGTATTTTCATGAATATAATACATTGGGTAATGAGAGATGAAAATGATAATAAAATGTCACGACTTTAATGGTACTATTGTACTAACGATGTAGAAACTGGTACTAATGTACTAACGATATAGGAGCTAGTACTATTATACAAACGATATAGATGTAACGCCCGCATTTCTGGCTAAGCATTAGTATGATGATTTAATAGTTAGGGTCAACAATTGTAACCTATTTTGAAGTAATAAAGAAGAATTATGTGAGTATTATGTGAACTATGTGATTTTATGTGCATTATACTTGCTATTAACGCTATAATAAATTAAGAATAAAAACAAGCGTCAAAAATAAAATAATAGATAGACCCAATATATATAAAGAAAGTTGTAGTGGTCGTGACAATGATTCCAATGATATAAAGAACGCCGAAATCCGACTTATAACGAAGAAGTTATGATCTGTCGAAGTTTCGCGACAAAACCGACACGACATTGTGTGACATAAAAAGTGAGTTTGTGATAAAATACTTTTTAGCCTTAGCGATCTAAACGAAAGTCGTAGTATACGTTCAGCCGAGAGCGTGCATAAAAAGAACGTCCAAATCTGACTTCGTATGAGGAAGTTATTATTTTTCTAAGATTTGGCATAACAGTATGCAACCCGTAATTCAAATATTAGATCGACCGATTTTTATCCGACACAACCTAAACGATAATCAATGATCTCATTAATAAGAGTTCAACGATATAAAGAAAGACGAAAACGGATGTCGGATGACAAAGTTATGAATTTTTAACGGACTTTATCTGTCTAAGCCTATTAAAATATAACTTTAAAAATAAAGACAAAATTAGCCAACAGAGTCTGAACGAAAATTATAGATCACATCGCTACCTACGCGTGGATATAAAGATCGTCAAAAACAGAGCTCGTATGCAAAAGTTACGGAATTTAGAAGTTGTGTATATCTTGATGCGAGGAGGGTGACATGGCTTAATCTCGGCCCTTGCTTTCTCCCCACGGTCTCGCATTCAGATCTCGACAGCTGGCCCTCGTATGCGCAACGTAGCTCTTCGGGCGCACAGCGGAGTCCGAAGCTGACCCCTATAAATAGATGCGAGGTTTCTCCCATTTCTTCACACCACAACCTTTCTTTCTCTCTCTATACTCTAAAACTATCCCTCCCAATCCCTAGTACTTCCCAAGTTCTAAGAGGCGAGTCCAAGAGCACCAGAAGGCTCCGAGAAGAAGAGCTTTCAGCTCAAAAGTTCTGACCCCGCAGAGTCCGGTTCCTAGCCACACCCCCTTGTAAGTGAGTTATGCTTACCCTACTCTAAGTATAACTTATGTTTAAATTTATTATTGTTATTATGAACCTATAAGCAATACATGAGCTAAGTATTATAAATTATAGTGTTGTTATAATACCTTTTTAACTGCTCATGGTACGAAGAATCCGGTTTGAAGGGTCGCTTGGGTTATTGGGTAGATGAAGTAGATGATGTGCGATGAAATAAAATGATGAGAGGCCTCGATGTTTAAGATGATCAAGTCATCTAGCAGAGTATAGATGACGACCATGAACTATTCTAGACAATCTAGTGGAACGTTAGCAGGCTCGTAACATGTAGGTGTTTTTGAACTACGTGTTCACCAGGTGTACTCCATCCCCCTCATGGTTTCCTTATTTGACATGTATTGCTGAGGAATCCCCTAAGCAGTGTTGTCATCCCGATGAAAATCCTTAGGCTAGGTCCCTTAATTTTGATGCTTTAGGGACAGAAAGTGGGGATAACGGCAATGTGTAATCGGGTTGATTGATTTGATGAAATTAATAAACTTAATTAGTGTGCGTTGAAAACCCTATGTGCTCACCAGGCTCCCAAGCCATACCCACTCAGTTTCTTGTATTACAGGTAGTGGTACAAGAGCATAAATGCGATGATCCGGTGAGAGATTATGGATTATAGGCCAGTAGAAATAAATAAATGTTGTAAGGCCTATGTTGTTTCTGTTTATGCTTTTGATCTGTATTGACAATGACATCCCGAGGTTTTAATATAATGAAATACATTTCTTCGGAAATGCTTTGATAAAATCTTTATCATATTTTTGGGAATAAATTCTGCAACATTTTCTTTAAAAGGTACTCTGATTTTTACATAAAGCATAAACAAAATTGGTCTTTTTTGGCCGTGAAAATGAGGATGTCATAGTTGGTATCATAGCATTAGTTTAAGCGAACTAGCAATTTGTAGGAATTCTAGACTTAAACTTAGAATGCTAAGCAATGATTGTGAGGTGAGTATCTACTATATTTTAGACACGAGCACTAGCTTATTTTAGGAAAGATGCCTAAAATGCTTTTATGTGCTAAATGATTTACTTTAGAGCTATAAAGATGCCTTATATTCTTGTAACATCCCGTCTCCGAGTTATAATATTTTTTTATATTTATGTATGAGTTGATTGAGCGACTCGACGAGTTGGATGCCCCAACTCGTCGAGTAGAGGCGGATTGACCATGTGGGTTTTATGACCAACTCGACGAGTCGGAGAGACCAACTCGGAGAGTTGGCATTGTGAGAAGAAACCCTAATTCTCCGGGGTTGGGTCCTATTTAAAGGACCTTAAGCCCTCATTTCCACCTCACTAGCCACCTTACTCCCCTGTGTGAAACCCTAATCGCCTATATTGAGCTAAGAGAGGAAGAGAGCTAATCTTTGGGCATTTTAGTGCACTTTGTGAAGATAAGAGTGAATGATCAAGGCAAGGAACGAGAAGAGACTATTGGATCTGGTGTTATTTCATCTAGAGCTTCCGTTGAAGGTAAAAAGTCTCCACCTTGCTCATTATTTAGGCTAGATCTCATTTCCATGGAGTTTTAGGTCTTATTCCATCTTTCCTTGAGGCTTTGAGTGTGTTGAGCTTACCAAGAGATTAAGACTTCAGATTTGGACCTTGTAAGATCCCTAGAGTCCAAAGGTCCCAGCTTTATCCAGCTAAAAGAAGAGCTTTCATGATTAAGACCCTAAATGGAAGTTGTTTTGGCATTTCAAGCCCTAAGTGCCATGCATGGACGTAAAGCTTGCAGCTTTATGTGGTGTATCAGCCTTGGGAGGCTAGATCTAGAGTTTGGGGTTATGAATTTACCTTAAAACGTCTAAATGAGAAAAGAGATTTAAGGGACTCGCCGAGTTGAGGAGCCAACTCGACGAGTCGGCTAGGGTTTTCCTCGATGAGTCTGGACATGAGTAACTCGACGAGTTGATGAGACAAATCGACGAGTTAAGTTGGGTTTTTGCGACTTTTCTGAAGGAACAAGGGAACTCGATGAGTCACATAGATGCACTCGACGAGTCCGGTCAATATGGACTGTTGACTCGAGTGTTGACTTCAGTTGACTTTAGGGTTGGTCAAGACAGGGTTTATTGAGAATATGGAGGGGTAGAATGGTCTTTTACCCATTCCAAGAGTTAGAGAGAGAGAATAGCCTTTGGTTTATTTAGAGTTGTGATTGGAGTGTTAATTAGAGATAATTATCATATGTGTTAGGTGGAGGCTTGATCGGTGATTCGTGTACGAGGCTCATTTACTTGCTTACGAGGTGAGTCTTCTCACTATACTTACCTTCAGTGGTGATTTTTTGTGACCGGAGGGTCTTGTGTGTTTATATTGAGTATTGTGATATCCTGCATTATGTCTTTGTGATTTATTTTGTGTATTATTCTGAGCTATATTGAGTTAGGATCAGAGGGTCCACCCGAGCTGTGGGACCGGAGGGTTCCTCTGAGACACATTGACCGGAGGGTCTTATTTGAGATATAGCCATGAGATGCTATTGAGTTATGTGTGGTATTTTGGGGAACTCACTAAGCTTCGTGCTTACCCTATTATGTGTTATGTGTTTCAGATACTTCTCAGGATCACGGGAAGGTGCCGACTTGATTGTACATACGAGGCGGAGTTATGTTTTGAGGATCCTGGATTGTGTTTAAACAATTTTATGAACATGTGTTTTAATAAATTGTCATTTGGAGATTTGTGAACTATGTTTTGAGAATTATGTGATTTTTAATATGAAAAATTTGTTTGGAAATTTACGGTGTTACAAGTTGGTATCAGAGCCTTGGTTTGAGGGATTCAGATGTACCTTCGGGTGTGTCTGGACTCAAACTGAGGATTTGAGAAAAAATTTCAAAAGAAATGATTTTTTCCAAAAATGAGAAAGAGTTAAGAGAAAAACGAGTTGGAGCAGTGTGTACAATCAGCCAGAGCCGAATGGTGATTTCCCAAAATACCCTTACTTATTTGTGTTATGAGATATTTATGAGATGTTAGGGATGCATGATAGAGGATAGGCTAGGTATTTCATATTTAGGGCTAGAGTTGCGTGATTTGTGATGCCTTAGCCTAGGAGTTACTGTTATCTGTTGTTTGCCTTGAGTATGTGCTGAGTAGGAGTATCTAGCAGGAATCACTTAGAGAGAGTTCTGAGTCTAGGGATAATCTAGGAGAGATATCTAGATGAGTAGTCTACCGAGAGAGTAGTCTGTTATTCGTGAGAGATAGAGTACGTGTGAATTGGGATCCTAGGAGGAGGATTTGGGGTGACTACAGGTTGGTGTGGAAGGTAGTATTGGGCCCGTGCTACTGAAAATACTGGATCTGTATGCAACCCAAGTAAGAATCCTTAGGGTACTAAGGAGCATGTAGGGGCGGGAAATCGAGTGTGAGTATGCTCGAGCGAGTCTCTGATGATTTTTGTGTTGTGTTTCAGAGACATCATGGTGGGTACACACTACAACCCCGTGAGCAGTAGTGCCAGTGACGAGGAGATCCGCAAGATCATTCATGAGGAGGTGGCCGCAACTATTCGAGAGGCGATACCGGAGATGTTTGGGTCTGACGACGCACAGTTTATATGACTAGTTCCAGTCCAATGTCATTGCCGTGTACCAATAACATCAGAATGGGGGGACTTGATGATATATGGTCCATTAGCATGGCCTAGACTGCTCTAGCGCGCCAGCCTGGCCTGGCGCGCTCCTGCCAGCCCTGCCTGGCGCTCCTGACAGCCGTGCCTGGCGTTCCCTTGCGAGCCTTGCTGGGGACTCCCTTGCCAGCCCTGCTGGGGACTCTCCTGCCGGCCCGGCCAGGCGCTCCCTCGCCTGGCACTCCCTTGCCATCCTTTCCTGGTGCGCGCCCGCCAGCCCTGCCTGGGGCGCGCCCGCTAGCCCCGCCCGGCGCCTCCGGGCGGCCTTGCCCAGCTTCTTGCTAGTTGGGCCTGAATTGGGCTGGCCCAAGGCCTGACCTAATTGTCCCCTATATAATGAACAGTACCTCCTCCATGGAGGGGGAACTCTCTCCCAAGTGGTTCTGCCACCACTGGATCTTCCTCTGGGCTCAGCCGCCGCCGTATACTCCGGCCGGGTGGCTCAGCCGCCACCCGCCGCCGTCAGCCACCATACACCACCACCAGCACCAAGATGGTTCTCTCCAGCTATGGAGGACCATCTCAGATCTTCTAGCTGATCTAACTTGACCGTCGGAGCCCGCTCCCGGGGCACAGTCCCTGGGGCGGCTCTAACGACTTTGCACTGTGATATCCAGATATCCGCCGCAGCAGAAGACCAGAAGACTCGCCGGAGGTCGATGTCGCATCAGGGTCTATTAAGTGTTGGGTTATGAGCATTCTAACACTCCTAAGTGTACATGCAACCCTAAATACCTTGGATCTATGTTTTCTCTATTATACATACAATTATGAACATCCAAGGTATTATCCTAATCTAGCATACAAAATAATAAATATAACAAGATAGAATACATACCTCTTTGATGTAGAATGTCTTCATGAAGCTTGAGTGCCTAGTGCCCCAAGTGTGACACCTCAAATGGTTCACACAACACCAAATACACTTGGAATAACTTGAGAGAAACTTGAACACTCCTTGAAATCGTCTAGCCCTCACACTCACACATTAGTGCACGATTTCTTGAGCCATGGGATTCTTTTATATGGTGGCTATTAGGGTTACACCATGTAACTCATAACTTTACCCATTCCTTATGCTCCATGGATTTTAACCTCCATGGAGTATCCATGGGTCACCCCATGGACTTAGTCCAACATAAGAAATCTTGGATCACAAGCCCACATATATAAGAATGAATGATTTACACAATCAACCCATATATTTAATTAGTCTCCTTTTGATCACTTAATTAATTCCAAATTAATTCTTGATCAATACTAATTAAATAACCTTATTAATATATTAGAACTTATAATATATTAACCAACCTTAAGTGTTATTTCTTTCATTATAGTCTATCAAAATGCATGATGCCATGCAACCCAAATGGACCATGCCGGGTCGGGTCAAGTCTTACCAATTATAGTTATGGACTTAGACATTAATCCAACAGTCTCTCACTTGGATAAGTCTAAAACTATTATTGCGTATGACTTCAGGAACCGATCAGCAATCGTAGCTCTCAAAAGCTTCTGTCGAACTCTGACCTTGTCGATGAACTCTGACCTTTGTCAATGACTTGTCCATTAGATAAGGGATCATATATTCCTCCATTCTAGATATCATATGGACTGAGACATGGATTATCAATCATTCTCTTTGTCCATTTGTTGTTTCCCGATTTCCGATTCATGATGACTGACTGATTGAACAAATCAAATCAGTCCTGGCTTGGCCAAGCACTCACATGTATCATCTTTAAATCATCGAGGGGCCGACAGATATCGCTTTTATCCCGAAGGTAAAAGGAATGGATAAACTTCGACTCATATGGCTTGTTCTACTACTTGTTGAATCATATACAAAGGCACGTTTTATAACATCGAGTTACCAATGCGTTTTCGTGCAATCAATGTATAACCAACTCATAGTAACAACTCATATCTCTAGGTTTGAAGAATATAAGATATTATCGTCTCATGATCACTCGTGATAAAATCCATGAAGTGATTCAAATGAGCGCGGGTTGAATCCAATACTCAGAACTTATGAGCACTCATGAGTGTTGTAGCACCACTTTGTCCACCAACTTGGACCTCTACAAACCAACCCATGACAGTCTTGATTCATATCTACTTCCAACATATGACCGACTGTGGATTGTTTGAATAACTTAATCATTCAGGAAGAGTGACTTAGTTATTTCTGGAAGTCAAAACATGCAAAGTGAAACACAAGAATAAATGAATCAAATATGATATCAAACCCTATGAATATAAATAAACACTTTTATTTATCACCATACTGATTACTCATTATTCATTGTTTCAGTTGTATCAACTTTATACTTGAATTTAAAACAATAGTTGTCCCATGCTCCAAGCATGTACACTATGTTTTCTAAACACTAGTCATGCCATACACCAAGTATGCATACTATGTTTGTCTATGATCTTTACTTTGTAAAATAGATCAATTGAACATCACTCCAATGATCCTCTTTTCACAGTCCCAAATCCTTACTGCAAATGCAAGAATTCCAAATTCATGCCATTTACTGAAATCTGTTAGATTCTTAACTTATATGCATTGATCCTCTTAATGATTATGCACAAAGTCAGAAAGACTTGACAACAATCATTACAGAGCATTCCAAAGGAGATCAGCTCCTTGGAAACATCCTTCTTTCATTAAGTTTCCTAATCTTACACAGATTGAATAATTTCTAACTTTGAAACATTTCCATATTCCATTTTGACTATCACTTCTGAACAAGAGTTGCCTCTTTACAGATTATGTCAATATGGTCCTTCCAGAATTAACATTATACTTCCAACTGTCCTTGAGCAACCAATCTTTGGTAAACCTTAGATTGTCCTCGACAATTGCTTAATCATTTTAGTCAAATCCAATTCTAGACCTTTTCCCTTCATAATGCCCCAGGCATTTGGAAAATTTTAGAAAGGATGAATATAGCACATGTAATCGATCCTATATCCGAAGCATATGGGACACGATTCATGATGTCTCACATAAAGACTAAACCAGTCTTTTGCTATAATATTTCCATTTCAATTTGCCAAGTTCTCAAAATTCAGATTATGAAAAGGGATGTCGTAATCATAATCGAATTTTAGAACGCAAATAATGGACCCATATATAGAATTTCCTTATGTTGAGCCATTCCAACATGAAATTCATATATATATCCTTGATTAAATACGATTAAAATCTCAATCTAAGCTTTTTAGAATTGAAATGAAGTATAATTTCCTCTCCCTTAATTATAGCAAAACAACTTTTTCAACCCCTGCAACCTCACGAATTGAAACTTTTGTTTTCTATAATTAACATTGCTAACTTGCAACCTTTGTCATAATTATCATGCTCCCACTAACATGATGATTATTAGCATAACACTTATGCTCCCACTAGCTTTGACATGTACTCAGAAATCAGCTGACTTTCTTACCAAAGTTCAGATTTCTGATACTAGATTGTTTTGATAAAACTTTATTAAAATCATACACCTCTCTTAGATAGCTCACATGTGTGTCTAAATTGTTTAGACCTTTGCCACTTCTCACAAGTCCATGTTAGTGTGCCGGTAAACCACACACGCTCCACTAACGACTTTGAGAATGCAAATATCACAATTGCTATCTAGCTAAAATCTACTTAGTGAAAGTGTTTCCTCACCATCATTTTCATGAATCGGAGAGAAACCTTATGACACTTAGATTTAATAGTGTATGTGTTCTTATCCATGTGAATTTGTCAAAACCATAATCACAAGACAAGGTTAGTGACAAATCCAAACTCATATTGATTAAACTTGTGCAATCTTAAATTCTTGCCATTTGGCAGCTCAGGTGCCTGCCATTGCTTCCAAGTAGTTGTGCAACCAATTGAGAACTCTCAGAACTCCTATGCAAAGCCAACTTGAATAGGCACAAAAATTTCAACACGATAGGTTATAAACCTCAAGTCGTGTGCTAGTGAAGGATTTTAGGTTTTATTCTTGATTAAGTCTTGAAACTTTCAAGAGCTTTAAGACTCCCACTGTCCTCTTGACATATAAGACTCCCTTGTCAAATATTCAAGAGATAGTGCGGATTCTTTATCAAGACTAACACTTTACACAATTGGCCTAAGTTGGTCTCTGTTTTATCCAAAACATCACAACTTACCAATTTCAAATGTACAAGAGTAGATAACCTTTTACTCTTACATTTGACTAGTGTTAACAAACCCTCTTTAAGATATGTCACTCAAGTTACAATCTTGGAGTATGACTCTAAGAATTGTTTTGGAACGAAGTATGACTCATCTTTTTGATTTAACCATTTCAACAATTCATGACTCCTCTTCTTAGTCATAAGAATGCACTAAGATGACTTTAGAGGACCAATTGTGATATGGTATCTTAATCATTAAGATGATCATAAACATGATACTAAAGTACTCTCCCATCTTCTCAGATTTGAGAAACTTTTATCTTTCTGCCATACTTTGATTCTTCTTATTCGTTCTGTCTCACATTGAAACTTCTCCAATGCTACAGACTTATACTTAAACTTATAAGTATAACCATATTTACTGAACTTAAGTAAATCATGACAAATAGTCTTCTTGATCTTTTGTGGTGGACTTGACCAGTGCACAAGAATGTGTACTCGATCCCTTAGTCCTTTCCTTATTCACATAAGGAATTAGTCTTAATTTTCCAAGCTGAAAGTTCTCATTCATCATACTATACAACTTGCATGATTCCAAGTTTCGGTCCAATTGAACCTTGGGTGATGAGAATCTTTCCTTATTTGGTAATATTAGACACTACCACAACCGAAAGAATCAAATCCATTTTTCCAATATTGCTATCAATGGAATCTTATAAGCAACAACTTTTCACAAATGCCATTGTAAGGATACTTAAAATAAATAAAATCAAAACCTTTTTCTTTTATTTTAAAACTTTGCGGAAAAACTTATCCTTACAATCCATATGAAAACCTTGTTGTTATCTATTCCTAAGCAATATAAATATCATAACTCTTAAGTAATAGCCCAAAATTCTGATCACCGAACCATGCGATTGAAATCCATCTTCGCGATCAGAATCAGCATGTACTTAATAGAGTTAGACAATGGACTTTACTTGAAGTAGAGCCAAACTTATTGACTTTAACATCCTTAGGTAAATTTGGCAGCTTCGTAACCAATGCCCCTTCCTTTGGCAATAGTTACCTATGGATCCTTGATAATGGGACTATCTCAGACTTTGCCTCTCTCTTTACCATTGGGTCAACAGAGTTGACTATGGTCGATCCCTTTCCATTGGGAAGAGAGAGCTTTACTGGATATCCAATGGCATCATTGTCAATGTCCATAGCGTTTTAGGAAGTTGATCTTAGCAAATAGATAAGATCATTAAGGGTCTTGTCTTAGTCTGTTTAATAGGATTCCCAAAAGAACTCACTATGTGACTTAGAAAGTAGTTGAGCCACCAACTTTCTCAAGACTTTGACACCCAACTCTCCCGGCTTGTCAATATGTGACTACATCTCCAAGATGTGATCACACCTAGACCTTGCCTTGCCAATAGGGCTTGAGTGACCTTAAACTTTTTAGGAACTTGTGGGTTAGGGAGAATAATTGGAGGAGGTGAAAGAAGTATGATATCCATGGGACATCATCTTCATTTAGGAAAGCTTGTTTCAAGAGATTTGGGAAGATCATAAATGTCTAGACCAGACATCTTTTTGGGAGATATTCAAGATAGTTGATTTAAAGTCCTTAATATGACACCCAATATGAAATATTAAGGCTAGGACCCAACAAACTATTTTATAACTTAGAAGAGGGATGCCGTAATCCAAGCTATAAAATATTTGAAGGTAGGTGAATGACGATTCACCAATTTCCACCATGAAAAACGAAATAATTTATTAGGTTTTAATTGGATTTGAAAGTCCTAGATCTTTGAGATTCATTGAACTGTTCAAAGGCATGTTTCAATCTCGAGTGTGCCCTTCAGGTTTTGTGACTGGGATGCCGAGGATCACAAAACAAGGTGTGAATAACCATGAAAATATACTTGGTACCCTTAATATTTACCCCTTAATTAGTGTGCCGGTTAACCACACACGCTCCACCGATACTATGATAAATATTAAGTTACCCTTTGCCTACCTTGTTAAGTCCAGGTTAGTGTGCCGGTTAACCACACACGCTCCACTAACGACTTAAGCAAAGTGCAAAGTGTAATTTCATGGGTTAGCACCAAATTCACATTTTCCTAAGTAACTAAGATTGGGTATTAATAAGAGTTTAGTTACTTAGTATTTATCATTAATACTTTTAATGAAAGGAGAATTATAGTCCTTGTCCTACCCGTTCGGCTAACGACCCTCCACCAGTCAAGGAAGCGGTGGGTGAGAGTGGACACCCATTAAACTGCCATTTTATAGGCAGTAACCTTATACCCCCCTTATAGACCGGCTTCGTGAATGAGGCCTACTAACGGTAAGACTGACTTTACTCTTATACATATATATAAATATTATTAACTTATAATATTATAAAGTATAAGGGTTGAATTTTAACTTTTAAAATTCTAAGGGCTAACTTGGAATTAAAGTATTCATAAGTGAAAACTTTTCAAATTCCAAAACTTGAGGGCAAGTTTTGAAACTATTCAAAACGAATTAATTCCATAACTTATGAGTTTAAAGTAGTTTTAATTAAAAAAAAAAAAAAAAAAACTCTTCAAGTTCCATATCTTGAGGACAAGTTATGGAAGACTTTAAACTAATTAATAAAAAAAAATAACTTTTTTTTTATTGTAACTTATGGAACTAATTAAGGTTACACTTTTTTTTTTTAATTTAATGAAGAGACTCTTGATCCTCCATAACTTGAGGACAAGTAATGGAGTCATAAAACCATTTAATTAGAACTAGACTCTTCATTTTGTAACCTTTGCCAACTTTTATGAGTTTTATGATTCTTAAATGTGACTTTTCATATAACTTGAGGACAAGTTACAAAAACACACTTTGGAATCAACTCTTAGATTAAAATGGATTGAAAACAACTATTTCACACAACTTTTCTATTAATCTAAGAACCTCATAAGAACAAGATAATTCAAATCATCAATCTTCAAGAAATTAGCATGAACATACAAACTAATACAAATCTTGAAATTATGACAATTATCTTAGAAATTGGATTAGCATGAACATTACCACATCAAAAACAAGTTTATAAGTCCAAAAACATCTTAGGGTAATGTTCCTAGTCCAATTCCAGCCAAAACAATCGAATATATGCATCCAACTCGATTTTTCAGCTACTTTTGCAAGTATAACAAGAAAACAAGCCTAGTCTCTGATATCACTGTTGGGTTATGAGCATTCTAACACTCCTAAGTGTACATGCAACCCTAAATACCTTGGATCTATGTTTTCTCTATTATACATACAATTATGAACATCCAAGGTATTATCCTAATCTAGCATACAAAATAATAAATATAACAAGATAGAATACATACCTCTTTGATGTAGAATGTCTTCATGAAGCTTGAGTGCCTAGTGCCCCAAGTGTGACACCTCAAATGGTTCACACAACACCAAATACACTTGGAATAACTTGAGAGAAACTTGAACACTCCTTGAAATCGTCTAGCCCTCACACTCACACATTAGTGCACGATTTCTTGAGCCATGGGATTCTTTTATATGGTGGCTATTAGGGTTACACCATGTAACTCATAACTTTACCCATTCCTTATGCTCCATGGATTTTAACATCCATGGAGTATCCATGGGTCACCCCATGGACTTAGTCCAACATAAGGAATCTTGGATCACAAGCCCACATATATAAGAATGAATGATTTACACAATCAACCCATATATTTAATTAGTCTCCTTTTGATCACTTAATTAATTCCAAATTAATTCTTGATCAATACTAATTAAATAACCTTATTAATATATTAGAACTTATAATATATTAACCAACCTTAAGTGTTATTTCTCTCCTTATAGTCTATCCAAATGCATGATGCCATGCAACCCAAATGGACCATGCCGGGTCGGGTCAAGTCTTACCAATTATAGTTATGGACTTAGAAATTAATCCAAAATTAAGGGATGTTTATACACGTGTTCATGCCCCGAGCATTTGAGAGTTCGGTTTGCACTGAACCAGCTTGGCTTGGGAGCGAAGGACTGGTGGAAGTTTGTGACAACCAGCTTTACTCCTGCAGATCATGCTGCAGTGACATGGGAGAGATTTACACATTTGTTCCGAGACGAGTATGTTCCCCAGGTGGAGAGGGAACGGTTAGCCCAGGAGTTTCTGTCTCTCAAGCAGAAGACGGAAACTGTGACTGAGATTTCGAGGATGTTCCATGAGAGGGCGCTGTTTTGCCCTGAGCACGTGTCTACTGAGCAGGCACGCGTGAGACGATATCTGAGCATTTTGAGGAGGGATATACGGGAGTTCGTTGCGAACTCGTCTTACCGGACATTGGCCGAGTTACAGACCAATACCCGACAGAGGGAGATTGAGCTAGAGTTACAGGCCAGGGAGGAGGGAGAGTCCCAGGGGAGGGACCAGAGACCCATACAGTCGCAGCCGGTGACGAAACAGGAAAAGCCCGCTGATGCGAGAGTTGGGGGCCAGAAGGGTCGCGCTTGTGGAAAGTGCGGCAAGAGTCATGAGGGATCGTGTCGGGCAGGGATTTGCTACAAATGTGGCAAAGAGGGGCACATGGCGAAGGATTTCCCCAAGGGGTTTGTAGTTTGCTTTCACTGCAACCAGACCGGCCATCGGGAGGCCGAGTGCCCTCAGCTCGTTTAGGGATCAGCCCAGGGTTCCACTCCTGCTGCTTTGCATGCTACTGATAGTCGACCGGTGAAGGCCGAGGCTCCGAGGGCTCGTGGGAGAGCTTTTCAGCTGACAGCAGAGGAGGTCCGCGCAGCACCTGATATCGTGGCTGGTACGTATTTCCTTATTTATATTATTTAAGATTTGATGTGCTTATTCTGTGCTGTATATAGGTACTTTTCTTGTGAGTTATGTACCTGCTTTGGTGTTATTTGACTCGGGTGCGAGTCGGTCCTTCGTGTCTTTAGCTTTTAGTCGTCACATCAGTATCCGACGTGAGGCGTTGAGTCAACCTCTGAGGGTTTCTATAGCCGAAGAGCATGTGGTTTTCGCTACTGATGTATTCCGAGGATATGTACTGGAGATATTTGGTGTTGAGTTCTCGATAGACCTGGTACCGATCGCGATGGGTAATGTTTGTGTCATAGTAGGCATGGAGTGGTTGAGTCGGTTTGGAGTTGTGATCGACTGTGAGCGTCAGATGGTGACCATACGAGACCCTAGTAGGGGAGTGCTTACGATGTATGGTGATGGTACCAGATATGGATCAGCTTTCTGCTCTGCTGCCAGGGCGAGAAAGAGTCTACAACAGGGTTGTGTGGGATTTTTGGCGTACGTGATGGATACGCGGGTTGCTACAGAGAGGCCGAGTTCTATCTCCGAGATTCCGATAGTGTGCGAGTTTCCGGATGTTTTTCTTGAGGAGTTTCCGGGTGTGCCTCCCGAGAGGCAGGTGGAGTTCCGGATTGATTTGGTTCCGGGTGCGGCGTCTATTGCCAAGGCACCTTATCGTCTTGCGCCGCCTGAGATGCATGAGTTATCCTCACAGCTCCAAGATCTGCTGGGGAAAGGTTTTATCAGACCGAGTAGCTCACCGTGGGGAGCTCTAATCCTTTTTGCCAAGAAAAATGATGGTTCACACCGGATGTGAATCGATTACCGGGAGTTGAACAACCTGACGGTCAAGAACCGTTATCCACTTCCGAGGATCGACGATTTATTCGATCAGTTGCACGGAGCATCTTGGTTTTCCAAGATTGATTTGAGATCTGGATATCATCATATGAGAGTTTGCGAGGAGGATATCCGGAAGACGGCCTTCAGAACTAGTTACGGGCATTATGAGTTTGTGGTGATGCCTTTCGGGCTCACCAATGCACCGGCAACGTTCACGAATCTCATGAACCGGGTGTGCAGGCCCATGTTGGATCGATCAGTGATTGTGTTCATCGACGATATTCTGGTGTACTCGAGGTCCAGAGAGCAGCACGAGGAGCATCTTCAAGATATTCTTTGTGACAACCGTCAAAAATTGAGTCAAGTCCAAGTCAAACAAAGTCAACAAGTCAAAACCAATCGACTCAAGTAACCCTTGTATATTAGGGTTTACACTATGTAATTACTGTACAATGCAATATTTTAATGAGAAAAACATCATTTGGAAAGTTCGTGTGTTCAATTTCCTAAGTCTCAAATGCAATAAACATTGAACCAAAACGATAAAACATTATTGCACACTCATCGGGAGTGTGTACGACACTAAAACACGGTTTAACGGGGTTTACGAACCTTGCGTTATGAAACCGGACACTCAAATTAATCACAAACGAAACCTCTCTAAATCGTTTTCACTCTATCTCTTTCTATTTGAAATCTCTCCCAAATCTCTCTTAAAAGTTCCCATAACTTTTTGGAATCATTCGGGTCATCCCGACCCTTAACCGGGTCAAAAACCACTTGAAACGGGGTAAAAACGGGTAAAATAGCCTTAAGGACCCAAAACGGAAACTTCATGACCGAAGCCTCTCATCCGAAGGGATAAGGATCCGAAGCTCGCAGGCCGAAGCCCCAGGACCGAAGTCCTTGTCCGAATCCGAAGTCTCGGCCCCCATCCGAGAGGTCTCGCAGACAGCCTATTTTTACCGGTTTTTCGACTACGATTTCGTTTTAACTCCGTTTTTTATTATTTTAACGTGGGATTTTCACCCAAAACTTTATTTTATAAACTAAGGCCCCAAAATATATAAATCCCCAGGGTTTTTATAAAAATATATTAAAAGAATTAGTGGTGGAACTAATTATTGAGGGAATATTTGCTTTTCCTTAATTTATGGCAAAAGCAAACCACCACCACCTCACTCTATGATCAGCCACTCTTTCCCACTACTCCTTGTCACCTAAGTGGACCTTTACACCCAATCTCCAGCTCTTCCCACGTTCTAAGAGCTGGAGGATTGATCCTCTCTCCTCATTCTCCATAAAGTCCTTTCATTCTACACTTAACAACCAAAGAACACTCTCCAAAATTCTCTCATCTTTTCTCTCAACTTCAAGGCTTTCTCCAGGGATTACTTTCTTCAATTAGTAAGTATCTTCATCATTCATATAATTATTACACTCCATTATACTCAAATCAATGATATCTTACACAAATTCCATCTTATTCGGTGTTAGATTCTCGAATCATCAAGACATCTTCTTAGTGTTCTTGGGTTGAATACTTCCTCTCTCTCACTTTCATCTACTGAAACCACATAAGGTGAGTTCATACCCATACATTTACATGTTTTTCTTAAGTTTTAAGGGGGGAATACAAGTAAAATCATCAAGATCACAATTAAACTTTTTCTATCAGATTACATCAGAAAAGATGAACTTCGATCACGGACTGTTTTGGTCAACTTAAATATTTTAGTTTTCAAAACTGTTCCAGGTGCAAGTAGTTCAAACTCTTAGCTTTAACATGGCTACTTGCAAATCTCCATATGATTTTTCTACAATTTATGGTGATTTTTACAAAACTGCCTATCATTTCAGAGGCAAACCCGGACCAGTCTGTGATTATGGACATTTTGACCTCTGTTAGAGATCACTAAAAATCATGATAAAATTTATGAACAAACTAGACTCATATTCCAAACTCTCACAATTTGTGGATTTGGATTTGGAGCTTTGATGATGTTTCTATAAATTTTCTAAGAACAGTAACAGAAACTGTATACAACAAAAAGTTGCTATCAATTTCATTTCACCTTGTAACATGTTGAGCAAGGTGTATATCTTTATGTGATTATATGTTATTACAATATATGACATTTTTTCTTAATATTTAGACACACATCAGTTTACAAATGGATTTGGACATATAAAATATAAAGAATAACAAGTGATTATAATCAAAGTACAACCGATACATTCAAACATTTAATAAACTATTTTGAATATAGTTTGCATACATTACTACGTACTACCCTTGGTTGATAAACTATAATAGGTATAGTTTATGAAACATTACATAACACATACATTTAAAAAGGGTACATTTATACAAAGGATATTTTCATTAAGCAAGGTACGGCCATACGGTACCAAGTTTTCATAACACGTAATTCCGTTAATGACTTTGTGAGACATTTACTTCAAATTACCATTAAGTCCTGTATTGTAACCAGAGTCTCCTTGAGGGAGAGCGTGATAGTTGTGTATAGATCTATATTGGGTTTGACAAACCCACACCTAAACTGCATGCAACAGTTAGACCGATAGGTCCGGGGTGACAAATGTCATAACATTTCCGACGTCTGAAGAACGTCGTTTTAGGCAACCTTGGTCATAGCATGGTTATAATAAACTCACATAAAGTATTAATAAACATTGGAATTTACGGGAACTTCATTAAAATTTAACGAGTTTATGTCGATTTAAACTTACATTATTTATTATAAGTAAGAAAAGTTACTTATACATTCCGGTCTTTGAATTTAAGACTACATATACATTTTAAGGAAAATATTGGATTTTATAACACAAATACTACTTTTACAAACGAAAGGCTTTTAATAATACCAAACAAAAGCTTATGAACTCACCAGCCTTTGTGTTGACACTTTTTCAAAACAACTTGTATTCTCAGGAAATCATTAAACAGGTAACCAAGTGCTTTTGAAGATGGGGCGCTAAGGCGTGTACTATTTCATATTTTGTCAACATATTGTAATTGATTCGTAAACATGTAATTCATACAATGATGTAACTTTTTCAATTATATATATGTTGGTTGTGTTTGCTTCAATTACTATTACAATTGTTGTTATGATACTATACATGAAGTCCTCCACCCCTGGACGTTTCCGCCATCCTTGGTTTGGGGGTGTGACAGATTGGTATCAGAGCACAGTTTATAGTGAATTAAGTATATCAAACCACATAAGATATACAAACTATAAACACAATTGGGACTAATAGTTTCTGATTTGTGCATTTTTCAAATAAATATACTCTTAGAAAATAAATGATTTTCTTGATTAAAGTATACATACATACATTACATGCTCGCATGGTATCATATCTAGCGAAAACATAAAGCAAAAGAAGAAGAGTTGAACATTTTGAGTATGCCTTAGTATATATGGATTAAATCTGGGAAGGATATAGCCTGATCAACTATATCTGTCCGGGAATTGACTTGCATATACCGGGGGATGGTCAGGATGGGCAACAAATCTAACAAACCTAATAACACACTACAAAGGATACTTTAAGAACTCAAAACTAAACATTTACAAATACTATAGGAGTATTTTGTGTTACTATAATAAATTATCTGAGAATTAAATAGGTCTTTATTTATAGATCAATAGCTGCTAAGTGGATGCGCTAAGGTCATATGTAACTAAGATGCTATAGACTTAGAATTTATGTATCTTTGTTTCACTTCCTGTCCTTGTTTGGTTGTGGTCTTGGAGTTAGGGTCATCTATTCGAAGGACTATTATATCTTAATCACATATGACTGGTATGCACTTTGCAACTAATGAAGTAACCGATAAAGATCTTTTTAAAACATAAATATATTAATTATGTCCCGACTAAATTAGTATGTGTGAAACTTTTACAAACGATCATATACTTGGAAACAAGGAAACTCAAATAAAATATTTTATACTTTCATTTTACCTCATAACCCAATGTATTGGGTCAATTAAAAGTATAAAATCGTATGTATCGTAAACATACCGGAAAACAACGTAATAATATACTTTATGTATAAAATATTTTCCTATAAATATACTTTTACTAAAAGAACATTGGTTTACAACTTATGACAGAACCATGCCGCCAAGGAAGGAGACTAGACTATCTAGCAGCACAGCACCACCCCCACTACCACTACCAACACCACCATCACCATCACCGACACTTCCACTACCACTACCAACACCTCCCTCACCATCACCGACACTTCCACCACCACTACCAACACCACCATCACCATCACCGACACCTCCACCACCATCACCATCACTGACACCTCCACCACCATCACCAACACCTCTGCCGCCGCTTCCACAATTTGATCCAACAATACTCCAAGCTGCAATAGCAGCAGCAGTAGCGGCAGCCGTGTCCCAAATTGTCTCTAATGGGAATGGTGGATCTGGGCCAGGTGTTACACCCTCTAACCAGGGCGACAGATGGGTGCGCACAAGAGAGTGCTCTTACAAAGACTTCACCAATGGCAAACCCGCCAGTTTCAATGGGAGCGGGGGAGTCATCGCTTTAATGCAATGGTTTGAAAGGACCGAAGTAGTCTTTCAAGTGTGCTCTTGCCCCGAAGCGAACAAAGTTAAGTTCGCAGCCTTCACATTCATCGGTCGGGCCCTTACTTGGTGGAACTGCCGGATTAGTTCACTTACTCTCGAAGTGGCTAGCTCCATAACCTGGGCAGAACTAAAAACCTTGATGATGAAGGAGTACTGCCCGAGAGGCGAAATTCAAAAGCTGGAACAAGAACTTTGGAACCTCAGGATGACGGGCTCCGACCTTGAAACCTACACCACCCGATTCAATAAATTGGCCCTCCTCTGCCCAACAATGGTCACTCCAGAAGATAAGAAGGTGGAACGATACCTCTGGGGACTAACATCCCGGATTCACGATAGCATACTAGCCTCGAAACCCACTACTTTTGCAAGTGCCAAAGAATTGGCACAACAACTTATCGACCATAGAGCCACCCAAGGCACTATAACGACCACCACTGATCAATCAAAAGGGGGAAACAACAAAAGGAAGTTTTGGAACCAAAAGAAGAGCCAACCAGCACAAGACCCCGCTAAGAAGCAACAAACTGTTGCTGTCTATGCTGCCACTACTGCTACCACTCCAGCACCACCGAAGCCATATGCTGGAACCCTACCCAAGTGCAACAAGTGCAACTTTCACCACAATGGTGCTTGTAGGGAGATGCACTGTAACAACTGCGACAGGAAGGGGCACACTGCTCGTTTCTGTAAAGCGCCGGCTCGACCAATCAACCAAGTCGCCAGTACGGGGGCAACCCGAACCTGCTACAACTGTGGAGACGTAGGTCACTTCAAAAGAAACTGCCCCAAAGCACAAGCCCCTAATGCTGGTGGAGTAGGAAGAATCCTGGCAATAGGACATGGGGAAGCAGTTGAGGATCCCGCGGTGGTTACCGGTACGTTTCTCCTCAATAACTCTTATGCATGCATACTATTCGATAGTGGAGCGGAGAGGAGTTTCGTGAGCCACCAATATAAACAATTACTTGAACAAAATCCCCAATCACTAAAGGATACTTATGTAGTAGAAATGGCAAATGGGAAAGTAGAACGCACTAGCGATATATACTCAGAGTGTACTCTCACTCTAGACAACCATACATTTAAAATTGACCTGATGCCGGTCACCATAAAAAGCTTCGACGTAATCATCGGGATGGATTGGTTAGTTCCTCACCGTGCCGATATTCTATGTTACGAAAGGGCCGTTCGCCTCAATCTACCAAATGACGAAACCCTTCTCATCTATGGTGACAAACCTAGTGCAAATTTACAAATCATCTCATGCATCAAAGCCCAAAAGTATCTCCGGAAGGAGTACCACGCCTTCTTGGCCCACGTAGTAGACAAGAAACAAGACGTGAAAGACATCAAAGACATCCCCGAAGTGTGTAACTTCCCGGATGTGTTCCCAGAAGATCTTCCTGGTGTACCACTCGCACGACAAGTCGATTTCAGAATTGACTTAATACCCGGAGCTACCCCCGTAGCCAGAGCTCCATACCGCCTCGCACCAACAGAAATGCAAGAGTTGTCCAGTCAGTTGAACGAGCTTTTGAGCAAAGGGTTCATCAGACCAAGCTTCTCACCTTGGGGAGCACCAGTCCTTTTTGTAAAGAAGAAGGACAGATCCTTTCGCATGTGCATCGACTATCGGGAACTAAACAAACTCACCATCAAGAACCGATATCCTCTACCCCGAATCGACGACCTTTTCGACCAACTCCAAGGAGCAAATTTCTTCTCAAAGATCGACCTAAGGTCAGGTTACCATCAGCTACGAGTTCAAGAAGAAGATATTCCCAAAACTGCATTCAGAACTCGCTATGGGCACTACGAGTTTGTGGTGATGTCCTTCGGTTTAACAAACGCACCTGCGGTATTCATGGACCTAATGAATAGAGTGTGTCGACCCTACCTAGACAAGTTTGTAATCGTATTCATCGACGATATCTTGATCTACTCGCGAAGCGAAGAAGAGCATCGCCTACATCTACGCCAAGTGCTAGAGACACTAAGAGCGGAGAAGCTTTATGCTAAGTTCTCTAAGTGTGAATTCTGGATTAGAGAAGTGGATTTCCTTGGCCATGTGGTAAGTGAGAAAGGCATACATGTGGATCCCTCCAAGATCAAGGCAATCGAGAATTGGTCAGCACCCAAGACGCCAACCGAAATTCGACAATTCCTTGGGCTTGCTGGCTACTACCGAAGATTTATACAAAACTTCTCCAAGATTGCGAAACCACTCACCACCTTGACGCAGAAAGGTGTGATATTCAAGTGGGAAAATAAACAAGAAACTGCTTTCCAAACGTTAAAACAAGCCCTATGTAGCGCACCGATCTTGTCTCTCCCAGAGGGAACCGAAGACTTCGTAGTGTACTGTGATGCTTCGAATCAAGGCCTCGGATGTGTGCTCATGCAGAGAGGGAAGGTTATCGCGTATGCTTCAAGAAAGCTTAAGACGCACGAGGTTAATTATACTACGCACGACCTGGAATTAGGAGCAGTGGTATTCGCTTTGAAGATCTGGAGACACTACCTCTACGGCATGAAATGCACTATCTTCACTGATCACAAAAGTCTTCAGCATATCCTCAATCAGAAAGAGCTCAACATACGACAAAGGAGATGGGTAGAGTTGCTGAATGACTACGAGTGCGAAATTCGTTATCATCCGGGCAAGGCCAATGTAGTGGCGGATGCTCTAAGCAGGAAGGAGTACTCGGGCCGCCGAGTAAAATCCTTAACAATGACGATCCATTCCCACACGACCATACAAATCAAGGAAGCTCAACTAGAAGCTTTGAAACCAGAAAAGGTGGCAGGAGAGACATTAAGGGGAATGGATAAAAACTTAGAAGTCAAGGATGATGGAGTACGTTATCTCATGAATCGAATCTGGACACCGAAGTTCGGTGGACTCCGAGACGTCGTCATGAATGAAGCACACAAGACTCGATACTCCATCCATCCCGGGTCAGATAAGATGTATCTGGACCTCAAGAAATTATACTGGTGGCCGAACATGAAAGTTGAGATTGCTACCTATGTGAGCAAGTGTCTGACTTGCGCCAAGGTCAAAATCGAATACCAGAAACCATCCGGGCTATTACAACAGCCGGATATACCTGAGTGGAAGTGGGAACGAATAACCATGGACTTCATAACCAAGCTGCCTAAGACATCGGGCGGGCTTGACACCATATGGGTAATCTTAGACAGATTGACCAAATCAGCACACTTCCTACCGATAAAAGAAACCGACAAGATGGAGAAGCTGACTAGAACGTACATCAAAGAGATTGTACGACTCCATGGTGTGCCGATATCCATTATCTCCGATAGAGATAGTAGATTTACCTCACGGTTTTTGCAGTCTCTACAAAAATCATTGGGAACTAGGCTTGACATGAGTACGGCCTACCACCCACAAACCGACGGACAGAGCGAACGAACCATTCAAACGTTGGAAGACATGTTAAGAGCTTGTGTGATAGACTTCGGTAAAGCATGGGATACCCATCTACCGCTTATCGAATTCTCCTACAATAACAGCTATCATACTAGCATCAAAGTCGCTCCATTCGAAGCTCTTTACGGTCGCAAATGCAGATCACCCCTGTGTTGGGCTGAGGTGGGGGATACACAGCTAGCTAGAGGGCAAGTCTCTAATAGCACCCTCACTGGCCCTGAAATCATAAGGGAAACCACAGAAAAGATCGTTCAAATTCGAGAAAGACTGAAAGCGTCTCGCGATCGGCAAAAGAGTTACGCAGACAAACGATGCAAACCCTTGGAATTCCAGGTGGGTGATCGTGTACTACTAAAAGTTTCCCCTTGGAAAGGAATGATACGATTCGGCAAACGCGGGAAACTAAATCCAAGGTACATCGGGCCATTAGAAATCCTTGCTAGGATTAGGCCAGTAGCATACAAACTTCGATTACCTCAGGAACTCGACAAAGTACATCCCACATTTCACGTGTCGAACCTAAAGAAGTGTTTGTCTGATGAGACACTCGTAATACCACTCGACGAAATCGAAGTTAACGAAAATCTCCACTTCGTGGAGGAACCAGTCGAAATCATGGATCGGGAAATCAAACGAACGAAACAAAGTCGTATTCCCATCGTGAAGGTCCGTTGGAACGCTAAATGAGGGCCTGAGTTCACCTGGGAACGCGAAGATCAAATGACACAAAAATACCCACATCTTTTCCCAAACTCTTGATGTCCCAGTCAAATGCAAATTTCGGGACGAAATTCCTTCTAACGGGGGGATGATGTGACAACCGTCAAAAATTGAGTCAAGTCCAAGTCAAACAAAGTCAACAAGTCAAAACCAATCGACTCAAGTAACCCTTGTATATTAGGGTTTACACTATGTAATTACTGTACAATGCAATATTTTAATGAGAGAAACATAATTTGGAAAGTTCGTGTGTTGAATTTCCTAAGTCTCAAATGCAATAAACATTGAACCAAAACGATAAAACATTATTGCACACTCATCGGGAGTGTGTACGACACTAAAACACGGTTTAACGGGGTTTACGAACCTTGCGTTATGAAGCCGGACACTCAAATTAATCACAAACGAAACCTCTCTAAATCATTTTCACTCTATCTCTTTCTATTTGAAATCTCTCCCAAATCTCTCCCAAATCTCTCTTAGAAGTTCCCATAACTTTTTGGAATCATTCGGGTCATCCTGACCCTTAACCGGGTCAAAAACCACTTGAAACGGGGTAAAAACGGGTAAAATAGCCTTAAGGACCCAAAACGGAAACTTCATGACCGAAGCCTCTCATCCGAAGGGATCAGGATCCGAAGCTCGCAGGCCGAAGCCCCAGGACCGAAGTCCTTGTCCGAATCCGAAGTCTCGGCCCCCATCCGAGAGGTCTCGCAGACAGCCTATTTTTACCGGTTTTTCGACTACGATTTCGTTTTAACTTCGTTTTTCATTATTTTAACGTGGGATTTTCACCCAAAACTTTATTTTATAAACTAAGGCCCCAAAATATATAAATCCCCAGGGTTTTTATAAAAATATATTAAAAGAATTAGTGGTGGAACTAATTATTGAGGGAATATTTGCTTTTCCTTAATTTATGGCAAGAGCAAACCACCACCACCTCACTCTATGATCAGCCACTCTTTCCCACTACTCCTTGTCACCTTAGTGGACCTTTACACCAATCTCCAGCTCTTCCCATGTTCTAAGAGCTGGAGGATTGATCCTCTCTCCTCATTCTCCATAAAGTCCTTTCATTCTACACTTAACAACCAAAGAACACTCTCCAAAATTCTCTCATCTTTTCTCTCAACTTCAAGGCTTTCTCCATGGATTTCTTTCTTCAATTAGTAAGTATCTTCATCATTCATATAATTATTACACTCCATTATACTCAAATCAATGATATCTTACACAAATTCCATCTTATTCGGTGTTAGATTCTCGAATCATCAAGACATCTTCTTAGTGTTCTTGGGTTGAATACTTCCTCTCTCTCACTTTCATCTACTGAAACCACATAAGGTGAGTTCATACCCATACATTTACATGTTTTTCTTAAGTTTTAAGGGGGGAATACAAGTAAAATCATCAAGAACACAATTAAACTTTTTCTATCAGATTACATCAGAAATGATGAACTTCGATCACAGACTGTTTTGGTCAACTTAAATATTTTAGTTTTCAAAACTGTTCTAGGTGCAAGTAGTTCAAACTCTTAGCTTTAAAATGGCTACTTGCACATCTCGATATGATTTTTCTACAATTTATGGTGATTTTTACAAAACTGCCTATCATTTCAGAGGCAAACCCGGACCAGTCTGTGATTATGGACATTTTGACCTCTGTTAGAGATCACTAAAAATCATGATAAAATTTATGAACAAACTAGACTCATATTCCAAACTCTCACAATTTGTGGATTTGGATTTGGAGCTTTGATGATGTTTCTATAAATTTTCTAAGAACAGTAACAGAAACTGTATACAACAAAAAGTTGCTGTCAATTTCATTTCACCTTGTAACATGTTGAGCAAGGTGTATATCTTTATGTGATTATATGTTATTACAATATATGACATTTTTTCTTAATATTTAGACACACATCAGTTTACAAATGGATTTGGACATATAAAATATAAAGAATAACAAGTGATTATACTCAAAGTACAACCGATACATTCAAACATTTAATAAACTATTTTGAATATAGTTTGCATACATTACTACGTACTACCCTTGGTTGATAAACTATAATAGGTATAGTTTATGAAACATTACATAACACATACATTTAAAAAGGGTACATTTATACAAAGGATATTTTCATTAAGCAAGGTACGGCCATACGGTACCAAGTTTTCATAACACGTAATTCCGTTAATGACTTTGTGAGACATTTACTTCAAATTACCATTAAGTCCTGTATTGTAACCAGAGTCTCCTTGAGGGAGAGCGTGATAGTTGTGTATAGATCTATATTGGGTTTGACAAACCCACACCTAAACTGCATGCAACAGTTAGACCGATAGGTCCGGGGTGACAAATGTCATAACATTTCCGACGTCTGAAGAACGTCGTTTTAGGCAACCTTGGTCATAGCATGGTTATAATAAACTCACATAAAGTATTAATAAACATTGGAATTTACGGGAACTTCATTAAAATTTAACGAGTTTATGTCGATTTAAACTTACATTATTTATTATAAGTAAGAAAAGTTACTTATACATTCCGGTCTTTGAATTTAAGACTACATATACATTTTAAGGAAAATATTGGATTTTCTAACACAAATACTACTTTTACAAACGAAAGGCTTTTAATAATACCAAAAAAAAGCTTATGAACTCACCAGCCTTTGTGTTGACACTTTTTCAAAACAACTTGTATTCTCAGGAAATCATTAAACAGGTAACCAAGTGCTTTTGAAGATGGGGCGCTAAGGCGTGTACTATTTCATATTTTGTCAACATATTGTAATTGATTCGTAAACATGTAATTCATACAATGATGTAACTTTTTCAATTATATATATGTTGGTTGTGTTTGCTTCAATTACTATTACAATTGTTGTTATGATACTATACATGAAGTCCTCCACCCTTGGACGTTTCCGCCATCCTTGGTTTGGGGGTGTGACATTCTTGGAGTATTGAGGGCTGAGAGGCTTTATGCCAAATTCTCCATGTGTGATTTCTGGTTACGCGAGGTCCAGTTCCTAGGACATCTCGTTAATTAGGATGGGATATTGGTCGACCTGGCCAAGATTGAGGCAGTTATGAGATGGGAGGTGCTGAGATCGCCGTCCGAGATCAGGAGTTTTCTGGGTTTGGCCGGCTACTATCGAAGATTTATAAAATATTTCTCCAAGATTTCTGTTCCTTTTACCAGATTGACCCTGAAGGGTGTTACTTTTTCCTGGGAGTTGAACAAGCTGACGGTCAAGAACCGTTATCCACTTCCGAGGATCGACGATTTATTCGATCAGTTTCATGGAACATCTTGGTTTTCCAAGATTGATTTGAGATCTGGATATCATCAGATGAGAGTTTGCGAGGAGGATATCCAGAAGACAGCCTTCAGAACTCGTTATGGGCATTATGAGTTTGTGGTGATGCCTTTCGGGCTCACCAACGCACCGGCAGCTTTCATGGATCTCATGAACCGGGTGTGCAGGCCCATGTTGGATCGATCGGTGATCATGTTCATCGACGATATTCTGGTGTACTCGAGGTCCAGAGAGCAGCACGAGGAGCATCTTCGAGATATTCTTGGAGTATTGAGGGACGAGAGGCTTTATGCCAAATTCTCCAAGTGTGATTTCTGGTTACGAGAGGTCCAGTTACTGGGAGATCTCGTTAATCAGGATGGGATATTGGTCGAACCGGCCAAGATTGAGGCAGTTATGAGATGGGAGGTTCCGAGATCCCCGTCCGAGATCAGGAGTTTTCAGGGTTTGGCCAGCTACTATCGGAGATTTATCATACATTTCTCCAAGATTGCTGTTCCTCGTACCAGATTGAGCAGCAGGCCTCATTCGAGACACTCCGCCAGAGATTGTGCGAAGCTCTAGTGTTAGCCCTTCCCGAGGGAGTGGAGGACTTTGTACTCTTCTGTGATGTAGCTATATCAGGATTGGGTGATCTGTTAATGCAGAGGGGGCATGTGATAGCATATGCATCGAGGCAGTTGAAGCCTCATGAGACGAAGTATCCCATCCACGATTTGGAACTGGGGGCGGTGGTGTTCGCCCTCAAGATCTGGTGCCACTATCTGTATGGAGTCTGGTGCACCATATACGCGGACCAGAAGAGTCTGAAGTACCTCATGGATCAGCCCAACCTGAATATGAGACAGAGGAGGTGGTTGGATGTAGTGAGAGACTACGACTGCAAGATCTTATCACCCAGGCTAGGCTAATGTGGTAGCCGATGCCTTGAGCCGTAGATCAGAGAGTGCTCCGATCCGAGACATGTGTATGAGGATGACGGTGATGACTCCAGTCCTAGATACCATCTGAGAGTCTCAGGTGGAGGTTGAGAGGCCAGAGAACCTCTAGAGAGAGCGAGTGATCGGACAGGTTTCCGAGTTTGAGACAGATAGTCAGTGGCTTATGATTTTCCGTGGGCGGATTTGGGTGCCCTATATAGGTGGAGCACGGCGCATGCTGATGGAGGAGGAACATAGATCGAGATTTTCGATCCATCCAGGAGCCACTAAGATGTATTTGGATTTGAAGAGAGATTACTGGTGGCCCTGCATGAAGAGGGATGTGGCATGGGTAGTTGAGAGGTGCTTGACCTGTCGCCGGGTTAAGGCGGAGCACCAGTGACCACATGGCCCGTTACAGCCTTTAGAGATTCCCCAGTGGAAGTGGGAACAAATTTCCATGAATTTTATCACCAAATTACCGAGACCTGCGCGAGGTGTCGGCGCGATATGGGTGATTGTGGACCGAATGACGAAGAGTGCTCACTTCCTTGCTATCAGTGAGAGCTCCTCTGCAGAGAAATTGGCCGAGATTTATGTGAGAGAGGTGGTAGCACGGCATGGAGTGCTGACATCGATAGTTTCAGATCGGGATGTGCGTTTTACTTCCAGGTTCTGGAAGAAGTTTCATGAGGAGTTGGGTACCCGATTGCACTTCAGTACTGCATACCACCCACGGACTGACAGGCAGAGTGAGTGGACGATTCAGACGCTTGAGGACATGCTGCGAGTATGTGTTATGGACTTCGGAGGAAGTTGGGACACCTATTTGCCCTTGTCTGAGTTTTCTTATAACAACAGCCATCATTCCAGTATTGGTATGCCTCCCTTTGAGCTCTTATATGGAAAGGGTGTTGGATTAGATGTCTAAGCCCATAACTATTATTGGTATGTACTCAACCCAAAAGTAGCATGGTCCATTTGGGTTGCATAACATCAGGACTATTTGTTAGAATGGACTTTTGAGAAGAGGTTAAATATGATTTATTAATATATTATAAGTTTTAATATATTAATATGAAATCATATGATTTAATTAGTATTGATCAAGAATTAGTTTGGAATTAATTTAGTGATCAAAAGAGACTAATTTAATCTATGGGGACTAATTATGGTAATTGGTTATATTTATATGTGGTGGGCTTATGATTCATATTGGACTAAGTTTATGTATGGATACATAAAGAGTTGGGCCACATGAACCATGGATCATAAAACCCATGGGTATGGATTTGGGTTATACCCATGACTCTTGGAATCCTACATATAAATATAAGCTCCATAACCTAAAAACGCCATACTTCTAGTTCTTGGAGTTCATGGAGGTGTTTTTGGTGCATGGAAATTCTCTCTCAAGAGTCAAATTTGTCCTAGGTGAGTTGTGATTCCATTTGAGGTGCAACACTTGGGGCACTAAGTTCTTAAAGGCCAAAGTCTTCCTAGCAACATCAACAACATCAAGAGGTATGTCTAAAACTTGTCTTATTATACATATGTTATTTGTATGCTAGTTGTAGGCTTAAAGCTTTGGAAACCATATGCATGTATAATTAGAGAAAACATAGATCCAAAGCTTTTAGGGTTGTATGTGCACCATAGGATGTTGTAGTATACAAAACCCAACAGTGGTATCAGAGCCTAGGGTTGTTTTCCATCATACTTGATGCTACTTGTTTTCAAAGCTTGGAAAAATCGTTTTTTTTTATTCTGCATGATCACCACGAGGTGGTAAAATTTACCACGAGGAGGTGACAGGTCTGGCAGATTTTTGGATTTCTTGGCTTAATTTGGATTTGGATAATTACTATAAATTGTTTTGTTGATAAAAATTTGTTTTATATTATGAAAATAATTATCCTCATCCAATTACAAGATAATTGTCAAAGTTTCAATATTTGTATTAGTTTATATGATTAACTAATTTTTGAAAATTGTTGATGTGAATTATCTTTACTTATGAGTTTAATCTAGATTGTAGAAAAATTACTTGATTATTGTGTTAATTGGTATTTTTGATCTTAATGGTTTTTATGAACTCCATAACTTGTCCTCAAGTTATGGAAAATGAAGAGTTTTTTTTCTTTTAAAAGCACATTAAGTCTCATAGGTTATGAAAATGGAAGAGTCTCTATTTTTAATGTCATCATAAAATAATTTTATGTCTTCCATAACTTGTCCTCAAGTTATGGAACTTGAAAAGTCTTCCATAAAAACCATATTAAACTCATAAGTTATGAAAATCCAAGAGTTTTGAAAAGTTTCAAAACTTGCCCTCAAGTTTTGGAATTTGTAAAGTCTCTCTCATGATTACTTTAATTCCAAACCCTAGAATTTTAAAATTCAAACCTTATGGACTTTATTAAATTAATTAAAGTGTCTAATTAAAAGAAAGTTAATAACTCCATAATGACATGGTTTAAGTTTAATTGAATTAAGAGTATAGTTTAATTAATAGATTAAACCACCAAGTATTTTAAATGTGTAAAATACACTCTTATACTATTATAATAAGTTTATACTTATATATATGTATAAGACAAGTCAGTCTTACCGTTAGTAGGCCTCATTCACGAAGCCGGTCTATAAAGGGGGGGGGGGTATAAGGTTACTGCCTATAAAATGACAGTTTAATGGGTGTCTACTCTCACCCACCGCTTCCTTGACTGGTGGGGGGTCGTTAGCCGAACGGGTAGGACAGGACATTAATTCTCCCTTCATTAAAAGTATAATGATAAATATAAAGTAACTAAACTTTATTAAATTCCCAATCTTAGTTACTTTAGGAAAATGTGAATTTGGTGCTAACCCATGAAATTGCACTTTGCACCTTGTTAAGTCGTTAGTGGAGCGTGTGTGGTTAACCGGCACACTAATCTGGGACTGACAATGTGTGGAAAAGGGTAGCCTGATGTTAATCATAGATCAATGGAGCGTGTGTAATTAACCGGCACATTGATTAGGTGGTTGTAACATTAAGTGTACCAAGTTAATTTGCATGGTTATTCACTCTTTATTTGTGATGCTCGGCATCCCAGTCACAAACTTGAAGGGCACAATCGAGATTTAAACATGCCATTGAATAGTTCAATGAATCTCAAAAGAATAGATTACGACATGTTTAAATCTCGAGATTTATTGAACTATTCAATGGCATGTTTAAATCTCGATCGAGATTTAAACATGCCATTGAATAGTTCAATGAATCTCAATCGAGATTTAAACATGCCATTGAATAGTTCAATGAACTTTTCGTTTTTCATGGTGGAAATTGGTAAATCGTCATTTACCTACCTTCAAATATTTTGTAGCTTGGATTACGGCATCCCTCTTCCAAGTTATAAAATATTGTGTTGGGTCCTAGCCTTAATATTTCATATTGGGTGTTATATTAAGGACTTAAATCAACTAAACTTGAATTTCTCCCTCATAGATGTCTGGTTATGACAACTATGGTCTTCCATATCCTTTTGGATAAAGCTTTCCTAATGAAGATGATATCCCAAATGGCGATCAAGGTGAAAGATTAATCCCTTTGTTGTGCATTAATGGGACTGGAAATGATACTTCACTTCCTCCACCTCCTCCAATTGTTCTCCCTAACCCACAAGTTCTTGAAAAGTTCAAGGTCGCTCAATCACAATTGGCAAGCAATGTCTATATGTACTCACATTTTGGAGATGAAGTCTCATATTGACAAGCTGGGAGAGTTGGATGTCGAAGTCTCAAGGAAGTTGACTGTTGACTGGGTTCTTCAATCGCTTTCCGAGTCATATAGTGAGTTCATTAAGGACTACTATGTGACAAACCACGACATGACCCTTAATGATCTTACCTATTTGCTTGTTGCTGCTGAATCAGCAATGATTTGGAGCACTGGTAAGGCAAAATTGATTGGAAGATCTACTTCCCAAACTTTCATGGACATTGACAATGGAAACATTGGAAGTTCATAAAAGTCTTCTCTTCCCAATGAAAAGGGATCGTCCACAGTCAACCCGGTTGACCAAATGGTAAAGAGAAATGCTAAGTCTGAGATAGTCCCATGTACCATTACTAAAGATTCCATATGTTTCTATTGCCAAAGGAAGGGGCATTGGTTGCGAAGTTGCCTTATTTATAAATATGAAAGCAAGCAACACATGCATCATAGTAAAGCAAGCAACAACAACTATTGTATAAATATGAAAGTGTTTACATGTATTTGATTCACAAAAGATTTACTCCAAAAGTAAATAACAAAACAAAGACATGAAGCTACTATGCTCCATCTTCTGAATCCCTGAGCGTGTACCTGTCTACTAGTTTCCTGAGAATACAAGTTATTTTGAAAGAGTAGTGTGACATCCCCTAATTTCTCGGCCAGAAAAGACCGATTTAATTTATGCTTTTTAAAATAAAATCAGAGAAATCTTTTTAAAAGATGTTGCAGAATTGGTCCCCAAAACAAAACATGATAAAAGTTTGTCAAAACCTTTCTTTAAGAAATATATAATTTCCTTTTATATCAAAACCTCGGGATGTCATGTTCCGATACAGATCAAAAGCATAAACAAGACATTATAAGCCTTACAACAGTTATTTATAACTACTTGCCTATAATCCAAAATCACTCATCATCATCATCCGACTATGCTCGGGGTCCACTACCTGTAGTCATAAAAAGCTGAGTGGGTCAGGCATGGAAGCCTGGTGAGCTATAGGGTTTTCAACCCACAATACATAAATTTATTATGCTTAAACATCAACCAGTCAACCAAATTATCCCAACCCCATTATCTTATTAATTTCTTAAGGGTTTACCCTAAGATTCAAATATCACTCCTTCCTAAGGATTCATCCTAAGGAATAGGCACAAGGTCACACCATCACCAGGGTTTATACAACAGGTGCTAAATTCATAGCTCTTATTTATTGAAAATATTATTGACAGTATTCACCCCTGTCATATATGTCAATGGGTTTTTAGAGTACTCCTGATGAACGTATAGTTCATACACCTACAGGTTGCAAGCCTGCTAGTGTTCCACAGACCGTCTAGAATAGTCCATGGTTGTCATCCCTACTCTGCTGAATGACGGGGGTCACCGTTTGGGTAAGGGCTTATCACATATTTCACCACTCACCCTCAACTTATGATCTCCTTTCACCACTCACCCTCAACTTATGATCTATATCACTGATCATCTCATTTATCCAACTCACCTTTCATCACACACCCAATATTTCATCTACCCATGTTTTACCCAACATTTTTGTAGATAAAAATACATATACAGTTTAAATTATTTAAAATATGTATAAATCACTCCTTTAACATCCAACTCAAATAAACAAACAATAAATATTCACACAACATGTATTTTATATAAAATACTTCATATCTATGTGTAAGGTGAAAGTAACTACACACTCACCTGATTTAATGAAAATCGGACAGCAATTCGTTTCCTAAAACGATCGTTTCTAATAAAACCGGGAGATTTATTGAGAAACCGGGCTCTGCGAAGGGTCGGGCTTCGAAACCGAAAAGATAAATTTTTCGGGCTTCTCAGGCACTTCGTGGCGTATTCCGGGGGTTATAATCGATATCGGGGCTTCGGGGAATGTTAAGATGAAGAAAATATGGAAAAAAGGGCTAAAAATGGCAATTTCTTAAAAATATCCGAGAAGGCTCGCAGCCTTCTATTTATAGGGAGGAGCTTCTGATCGGACGACTGAGAAGCCTCCAGGTGGCGAAGATCCGAGGCTCGCAGGGGAGGGCTCGCACGAGGGCTGCGCTTGCGAAGTGGCTGCTGGCCTCTTGTGATTGGACCGAAGCCTAGGTACGAAGTAGGGGCATCCGTGGCATGATGCGAGGGTTCGGACATGTGCTAGAGGGTACATGTCGCCTTCTCAGTGGACCACTTCGGATCAGCTTAGGAGCTTGGATGACTCAGCAGCTCGGACACGTGGCTCGCATGACCCACCAATTTCGGACACGTGGCAAGTTCTAAGCGAGGGTGACGTGGCAAAAACGTGACTATGCGAATTTTCTCGATTTTTGTGCAAAAACTTCTAAAATCCATAACTTTCGCATACGAGCTCTGTTTTTGACGTTCTTTATATGCACGCGTAGGTAAAATTACGCTCTACAACTTCCGTTTAGACTTCGACGGCTAATTTTGACTTTAATTTTTATATTATTATTTTTAACAGACCGGGACAGGAAATCCGTTAAAAATTCATAACTTCTTCATCCGACGTCCGTTTTCGTCAGACTTTTTACCGTTGTGCTACTATTCACGAGACCTTCGATTCTCGTTTAGGTTGTGTCGGCTAAAAATCACTCGATCTAAAATTCAAGTTTTTAGCTGTCTATTGCTAAGCTGAAACTTCAAAAAATCATAACTTGCTCATACGAAGTCAGATTTGGGTGTTCTTTTTATACCTACTCCCGGTTTAACGAACACTACGGGTTTCGTTTAGATTACTAAGGCTAAAAAGTAGTTTATCGAAAACTCACTTTTTACGACATTCAGCACCGAGCCGGTTTTGTCGTGAAACTTCGACAGGTCATAACTTCTTCGTTATGACTCGAATTTCGGCATTCTTTATATATCCGTAATCCTTGTCACGACCACTACAACTTTCTTAATAGATATCGGCTTTATCTAATATGTATTTTTGACGCTCATTTTTATTTTTAATTATTTAACTCCTAGTAATTAAGCATAAAACACATAAAACACATAATATTCACATAATTCCTTTTCATTTATTCTAAATGAGTTACAAAGGTTAACCTAGACCATTATGTCAATATTAATGCCTAACCTAGAAACACGGGCGTTACAACTCTCTCCCCCTTAGGATGATTCCGTCCCCGGAATCACATAACGACAAACAACTACGGGTAGCGACTCACCATGTCACTCTCCGTTTCCCAGGTGGGATTTGGCCCATTTATATGTTTCCAACGCACAAGCACTAAATCGACTATCTTACGTTACAACTTCTTAGTCTTACGGTCAACGATTGCCTTAGGTTCTCCAATTAACCTCTTGCTCTCATCCAACCTTAATTCAGAAATGGGAATTATGTCGGGCACACCTCCCGTGAACTTCCTCAAATAACACACATGAAAGGTATTATGAATACCCTCTAGTTCTTCCAGTAATTCTAGCTTGTAAGCTTGATTCGCGATCCTCTGAAGAACTTTTAAATGGTCCAATAAACCTTGGACTCAACTTTCCCCTTCTACCAAACCTTACAAGTCCCTTCCACGACGAGACTTTAAGTAAAACCGAATCTCCAACTTCGAATGATATCGGTTGTCTTTTCTTGTCAGCATAGCTCTTTTGAGCAGCTAACATCCTTTCCCTAATCACTTTCAACTTTTCAGCAGTCTAATGGACTATTTCAAGTCCCATAAACTGCTTTTCCCCAGCTTCCAGCCAACATGATGGCGTTCAACACTTTTCTCCATACAAAGCATGATAATATGCCATCTTAATGCTTGAGTGGAAACTATTATTATAGGAAAATTCTACTAGAGGTAAGTGTTCATCCCAGTTACCTTGGAATTCTAGGGTACATGCTCTCAGCATATCCTCCAATGTTTGAATTGTTCGCTCGCTTTGACCATCAGTTTGCGGATGGTAAGCTGTACTCAAACACAATTTGGTACCCAATTCCTCTTGTAGACTCCTCCAAAACCTTGAGGTAAAACGGCTGTCACGATCGGATACAATCGTTAACGGAACACCATGTAGCCTCACAATTTCCTTCACGTAAGAATTCGCAAGTTTATCCACAGACCATTTCTCGTTAGCGGCTATGAAATGCGCACTCTTAGTGAAGCGATCAACGACCACTCAAATCATGTCGTGACCGTTCCTTGTTCTGGGCAGTTTAGTCACAAAATCCATGGTAATGCCCTCCCATTTACCCATGGGTACAGGTAAAGGTTCTAAACTCCCATACGGTTTCTGATGTTGTGCCTTAACCCTAGCACAAGTTACACACTCGGCCACATACTTAGCAACATCGAGCTTCATCGTCGGCCACCAGTAATAGGGTTTTAGATCCCTATACATTTTCGTACTGCCGGGATGATCGAGTACATGGTTTTGTGAGCTTCTTCCATCAGAAGACCTCTTACTCCTCCTACCTTAGGTACCCAAATCCTATCTTTGAATACCTTCAGTCCTTGACCGTTTGTATCAAACACCAACGTTTTGCCCAAACGTTCCTCATTTCGGTCATTTCTCTCTAAAGCTTCCTCTTGAGCTTTTACAATTGTCAAGACAACTTCAATTCTCAACGCTCTTGGCCTTTTATTTTCAAGATTTACCTTCCGACTGAGAGCATTAGCAACAACATTTGCTTTACCAGGGTGGTAAAGTATCTCACAGTCGTAGTCCTTGAGTAACTCTAGCCACCACCGTTGCCTCATGTTCAATTCCTTCTCCATACCTTTAAAGCGAATACTACCGCTGCCAACCCCAGACCATGAGTGGGGTAGTTCTTTTCATGCTCTTTCAATTGCCTCGATGCATACGATATCACTTTATCCCTTTGGGTCAGAACACAACCTAACCCAACTCCAGAGGCATTACTATAAAATGTGAAGTCATCAACTCCTTCAGGTAACGAAAGAATCGGTGCTTCACACAACTTCTTCTTTAACTTCTCAAAGCTTCCTATGCTTCTTATTCCAAGTATAGACAACTCCTTTGTGGGTCAAAGCTGTCAATGGAGTCGCGATCGAAGAAAAGCCTTGGATAAATCAACGATAATATCCAGCTAATCCTAAAAAGCTTCAGATCTCCATAGGACTTTCAATCGTAACCTTCGAGTTACAAAATAAATCCTTATTGAGGACTCCTTCTTCTTCTTAGAATAAGTATTTTCCTTCGTTTATTGTAACAGACCGATGGGTCATGTTCTAATGATCTCTCATTGTATACTGCACTACTTAGACTCAGATCTCCTAGGGACAAATTTCGGAGCAAAGTATACCTTCCTTCATGTTCGAATGCGATACAATCACAGTTCAACATGTATCATTTCTAACTACCAACTTCTTTAACAATGAGTGCGATACTGCTATTGATCGCTTTGATCATTTCTCACTTCAATCTTCTGGCTTAAGTCAAATGCTACATCGAACTTGGTTCTCTGAACCACATAATAAACTCATCTTAGTCGGACTCGATTCGATACGACCCCTAAGGTCGGAATGAAAATCATCTTCTTAGTCATTACCGAAACGATGGTAACGACAGACTAGAATAAGACGGAATCAATTGCTAGTTCCTTGGTAACCTTGTGACTTTCCCTGATCCAAGTGTGAGTCCTGTGCTTCCAGTAGTATAGATCTCTACTACTATTCACACCTACTCATACTCGTCCCAAGTACGGTCTCACAGTCCCCAAGTCCTAAAATCACAAAACAATTTAACACATACGAATGTGTCCAATTAATCATAAAATTTTCCTAGACTCTACTAGGACTTCTTCCATGCGTATCTTCAATCATCAATTCTGCTTCAACTTGGTTGGTGATGGAAATTCCAGACGATTGGGACAACTTCATAAATTACACCAACCATTCCATTCATCAGATGACAAAACCAGGGTTTATATTATTTCCTTGAAACGATTACACAAAGGTTCAAGTTTACCCTATACTATGCCTCTAATAGGCTAAACTACTTGTAACTATTCACATTACTACTTCGTAACTTGATCTTCGGGTATCAAGTTTTTACTTCTACTTCCTAGCATTATTAATTGCTTCGTCAAGGATATTCTAAAATTCCCTTGGCGTTGACGGTGCACTTGGCCTTGTTACTTCATTTTTCTTCGGACGGTCCTTAGAAATATGGCCTTCTTCCTTACATACATAACACACCCTCTTGGGAATCGTACAGTGATTGGCGTAATGCCCTATTTCTCCACACCTAAAGCACTTCACCTTCCCGTCACAATTCCCAGAGTGTTTACTTTTGCACTTTCCGCACCATCTTCCTTTACCTCTTCTTTTGCCAGGCCTTGAGGATATGCTGCTCTTGATGGGCCTTGAAGACCCCTAAAATTTCCTCTTCTTGCCAACTTCAACCTTGTTGGCGGTCCTGTCATTGATCATTTCTTCACTAGACTTAGCAACCCTAGTAGTTGCCTCAAGAACAGATGCTTGACGTACTGGCATAGTAAGTTCATCCTTACTTTGTTGAAGTAAACGTTTTGTTTCTTCCATCTGTTGATCCAACATCGTACACACCATTGCCTGCACCCCAGCCATCGTGATTGGCTCAGGCCGTGGATTATCCTTTCCGAATCCACTTTGAGTACTCGCGATTTCGATCTATACACCATTCGTAGGTGAATTTAGATCTTTATTTTCGATAGGCGTTAAATCTTCGTTATTGCTCCGAAACGTTTATATGTTAGTTCTAATATCGTAGTCATACGCTTAGAATCCTACACACATAAGGTTTCCATATCCGGTCGGCAATAGACAATAGATCCGAACAAATAATGGCATATATGGGAAACATATAGCATTTAGCACATAAAAGCATTTTAGGCATCCTTCCTAAAATAAACTAGTGCTCGTGTCTAAATTATGGTAGACACTCATCTCACAATCATCACTTAGCATTCTAAGTTTAAGTCTAGAAATCCTACAATTTCTTAGTTCGCTTAAACTAATGCTTTGATACCAACTGTGACATCCCCTAATTTCTCGGCCAGAAAAGACCGATTTAATTTATGCTTTTTAAAATAAAATCAGAGAAATCTTTTTAAAAGATGTTGCGGAATTGGTCCCCAAAACAAAACATGATAAAAGTTTGTCAAAACCTTTCTTTAAGAAATATATAATTTCCTTTTATATCAAAACCTCGGGATGTCATGTTCTGATACAGATCAAAAGCATAATCAAGACATTATAAGCCTTACAACAGTTATTTATAACTACTGGCCTATAATTCAAAATCACTCATCATCATCATCCGACTATGCTCGGGGTCCACTACCTGTAGTCATAAAAAGTTGAGTGGGTCAGGCTTGGAAGCCTGGTGAGCATATAGGGTTTTCAACCCACAATACATAAATTTATTATGCTTAAACATCAACCAGTCAACCAAATTATCCCAACCCCATTATCTTATTAATTTCTTAAGGGTTTACCCTAAGATTCAAATATCACTCCTTCCTAAGGATTCATCCTAAGGAATAGGCACAAGGTCACACCATCACCAGGGTTTATACAACAGGTGCTAAATTCATAGCTCTTATTTATTGACAATATTATTGACAGTATTCACCCCTGTCATACATGTCAATGGGTTTTTAGAGTACTCCTGATGAACGTATAGTTCATACACCTACAGGTTGCAAGCCTGCTAGTGTTCCACAGACCGTCTAGAATAGTCCATGGTTATCATCCCTACTCTGTTGAATGACGGGGGTCACCGTTTGGGTAAGGGCTTATCTCATATTTCACCACTCACCCTCAACTTATGATCTCCTTTCACCACTCACCCTCAACTTATGATCTATATCACTGATCATCTCATTTATCCAACTCACCCTTCATCACACACCCACTATTTCATCTACCCATGTTTTACCCAATATTTTTGTACATAAAAATACATATACAGTTTAAATTATTTAAAACATGTATAAATCACTCCTTTAACATCCAACTCAAATAAACAAACAATAAATATTCACACAGCACATATTTTATATAAAATACTTCATATCTATGTGTAAGGTGAAAATAACTACACACTCACCTGATTTAATAAAAATCGGGCATCAATTCGTTTCCTAAAACGATCGTTTCTAATAAAACCGGGAGTTTTATTGAGAAACCGGGCTCTACAAAGGGTCGGGCTTCGAAACCGAAAAGATAAATTTTCCGGGCTTCTCGGGCACTTCGTGGCGTATTCCGGGGGTTATAATCGATACCGGGGCTTCGGGGAATGTTAAGATGAAGAAAATATGGAAAAAGGGGCTAAAAATGGCAATTTCTTAAAAATATCCGAGAAGGCTCGCAGCCTTCTATTTATAGGGAGGAGCTTCTGATCGGACGGCTGGGAAGCCTCCAGGTGGCGAAGATCAGAGGCTCGCAGGGGAGGGCTCGCACGAGGGCGGCGCGTGCGAAGTGGCTGCTGGCCTCTTGTGATTGGACCGAAGCCTAGGTCCGAAGTAGGGGCATCCGTGGCATGATGCGAGGGTTCGGACATGTGCTAGAGGGTACGTGTCGCCTTCTCAGTGGACCACTTCGGATCAGCTTAGGAGCTTGGATGACTCAGCAGCTCGGACACGTGGCTCGCATGACCCACCAATTTCGGACACGTGGCACGTTCTAAGCGAGGGTGACGTGGCAAAAACGTGACTATGCGAATTTTCTCGATTTTTGTGCAAAAACTTCTAAAATCCATAACTTTCGCATACGAGCTCCGTTTTTGACGTTCTTTATATGCACGCGTAGGTAAAATTACGCTCTACAACTTCCGTTTAGACTTCGACGGCTAATTTTGACTTTAATTTTTATATTATTATTTTTAACAGACCGGGACAGGAAATCCGTTAAAAATTCATAACTTCTTCATCCGACGTCCGTTTTCGTCAGACTTTTTACCGTTGTGCTACTATTTACGAGACCTTCGATTCTCGTTTAGGTTGTGTCGGCTAAAAATCACTCGATCTAAAATTCGAGTTTTTAGCTGTTTACTGCTAAGCTGAAACTTCGAAAAACCATAACTTCCTCATACGAAGTCAGATTTGGGTGTTCTTTTTATACCTACTCTCGGTTTAAAGAACACTACGAGTTTCGTTTAGATTACTAAGGCTAAAAAGTAGTTTATCGAAAACTCACTTTTTACGACATTCAGCACCGAGCCGGTTTTGTCGTGAAACTTCGACAGGTCATAACTTCTTCGTTATAACTCGGATTTCGGCGTTCTTTATATATCCGTAATCTTTGTCACGACCACTACAACTTTCTTAATAGATATCGGCTATATCTAATATTTATTTTTGACGCTAATTTTTATTCTTAATTATTTAACTCCTAGTAATTAAGCATAAAACACATAAAACACATAATATTCACATAATTCCTTTTCATTTCTTCTAAATGAGTTACAAAGGTTAACCTAGACCATTATGTCAATATTAATGCCTGAACTTTGGTAATGAAAGTCAATAAAGTATTGATTTCTAGAAGTCCAACTAATTTCTGGATACATGTCAAAGCTAGTGGGAGCATAAGTGTTATGCTGATAAGAATATAATTATCATGTTAGTGGGAGCATGATTATTATGTTAAGTGTTGCAAGTTAGCAATGTTAATTATAGAAAACAAAAGTTTCAATTTGCAAAGTTGCAGGTTTTGAAAAGTTGTTTTGCTATAATTAAGGGAGAGGAAATTATACTTCATTCTAATTCTAAAAGCTTAAATTGAGATTTTAATCAAATTTAGTCAAGTATATATATGAATGTTATGTTGGAATGGTTCAACATAAGGAAATTCTATATATGGAAATATTAATTGCGTTCTCAATATTCGATTATGATTACGACGTCCCTCTTCATTGTCCGAATTTTGAGAACATGGCTAATAGGAAAAATTATAGCAAAAGACTGGTCTAGGATCATGCCTTTATGTGAGACATTATGAATCGTATCCCATATGCTTCGGGTATAGGATCGATTGCATATGCTATAATATTTCTATGTGTTCTGAATTTCCCAAATGCCTAGGGCATTAAGAGGGAAAAAGGACCATAACTGTATATGACTAAAATGATTAAGCAATTGTCGAGGACAATTTGAAGCTTACCAAAGATTGGTCACTCATGGACATTTGGAAGTATAGTGTTAATTTTGGAAGGACCATATTAACATTTTCTGAAAAGAGGCAACTCTTGTTCAGAAGTGATAGTCAAAATGGGAATATGGAAATGTTTCCATAAGTGGAAGTTATTCTTTAAATTTGTGTAAGATTAGAAAACTTAATGCAAGAAGGATGTTCAAAGGAATGTAATTTGAATGTGAGACTTTGTTTCCATGGAATTGCTCTCCATTGGAATACTTTGTAATGTCTGTAGCCAAGTCTTTGTGACTTTTTGTGCATAGTCATTACAAGAGGATCATTGCATATAAGTTTTGAATCTAACAGATTTCAGTAAATGGCAAAGAATCTTGTATTCTTACATTTGTCATAAGGATTTGGAATTGTGAAATGAGCATCATTGAAATGTTTTCAATTGATCTATTCCACAAAGAAAGGACCATAGGTAAACATAGTGCGCATGCTTGTAGCATGGGACAACTGTTGTTTTAGTTCAAGTATTAAGTTGATTATTTGAAACATTATACAATGAATAATGAGTAATCAATATGAATCAAAAGTTTTGGGGCCATATCGGATTAGTATTATTCTTGTGTTTCACTTTGCATGTTTTGACTTCCTGAATAACTAGGTTATTCAAACCGTCCACAGTCGATCATACTTTGGAAGTAGGTATTGAGGCAAGACTGTCATGAATGGGTCTGTAGTATGTCTAGATGTTTTAGACATAGCTGGAGTATTCATGAGTGCTCCTAGAATAAGATTCGAGTATTGGATTAAACCCACGCTCATTTGAATCATTTCATGGATTTTATCACGAGTGATCATGAGACGATAATATCGTATATTCTTCAAACGGAGACGTGTGAGTTGTAGTTGCAAGTCGGTTGCACATTGACATATGTAAACGCACCAGTAACTTGGATGTTATAAAACATATCGTTGTGTGGAATTTGATGAGTGAGTACAAGCGAGCATTTGGGTCGAAGTTTATCCATTCCATTTACCCCATGTGGATAAAAGCGATATCTGTGGGCCTCGTGATGATTTAGTGATGACAACCATAAGTGCTCGGCCGGGCCTGAACTGATTTGATTTGTTCAATTAGTTGCTCATCATAAATTGGAAATAGGGAAACAATAGATGGACATACAGAATGATTATAATCCATGTCTCAGTCCATATGATATCTAGAATGGAGGAGTATATGATCCCTTATCTAATGGATACGTCATTGACTAGGCTAGAGTTCGACAACGACTTTTAAGAGTTACGATTGCTAGTCCGGATTTTGGAGTCATATTTGCAATAATAGTTTTAGACTTATCCAAGTGGGAGACTATTGGATTAGATGTATAAGCCCATAACTATTATTGGTATGTACTCGACCCGAGAGTAGCATGCTCCATTTGGGTTACATAACATCAGGACAATTTGTTAGGATGGACTTTTGAGAAGAGGTTAAATATGATTTATTAATATATTATAAGTTCAAAAATATTAATATGAAATCATATGATTTAATTAGTATTGATCAAGAATTAGTTTGGAATTAATTTAGTGATCAAAAGAGACTAATTTAATCTATGGGGACTAATTTTGGTAATTGGTTATATTTATATGTGTTGGGCTTATGATTTATATTGGACTAAGTTTATGTATGGATACATAAAGAGTTGGGCCACATGAACCATGGATCATAAAACCCATGGGTATGGATTTGGGTTATACCCATGACTCTTGGAATCCTACATATAAATATAAGCTCCATAACCTAAAAACACCATACTTCTAGTTCTTGGAGTTCATGGAGGTATTTTTGGTGCTTGGAAATTATCTCTCAAGAGTCACCTTTATCCTAGGTGAGTTGTGATTCCATTTGAGGTGCAACACTTGGGGCACTAAGTTCTTAAAGGCCAAAGTCTTCCTAGCAACATCAACAACATCAAGAGGTATGTCTAAAACTTGTCTTATTATACATATGTTATTTGTATGCTAGTTGTAGGCTTAAAGCTTTGGAAACCATATGCATGTATAATTAGAGAAAACATAGATCCAAAGCTTTTAGGGTTGTATGTGCACCATAGGATGTTGTAATATACAAAACCCAACAAAGGGGTGATCCGATTCAGGAAGCGGGGAAAGTTGGGTCCTAGATATATCGGTCCTTTCAGAGTGACTGCCAGAGTGGGGAAGGTAGCTTATCGGTTGGAGCTACCTGCAGAGTTGAGCCAGATTCATAACACCTTCCACGTGTCTCAGTTGAGGAAGTGTGTAGTCGATGAAACGGCAGTGGTACCCTTAGAGGACATTCAGGTAGATGCTAGCCTGAATTACATTGAGAGACGGATAACAATTTTGGATAGAAAAGTTAAGACCCTGAGGAATAAGGAGGTGTGACTGGTTAAGGTGCAGTGGGAGCACCGCAGGGGATCCGAGTGGACTTGGGAGCCGGAGTCCGAGATGCGCGAGCAGTACCCAGAGTTGTTTCTAGAGCAGGACTTCGAGGGCGAAGTCTGATTCTCGTGGGGGAGAATTGTAACATCCCGACTCCCAGGTATAATATATTTTATATTTATGTATGAGTTGATTGAGCAACTCGACGAGTTGGATGCCCCAACTCGTCGAGTAGAGGCGGATTGACCACGTGGGTTTTATGACCAACTCGACGACTCGGAGAGACCAACTCGGCGAGTTGGCGCTGTGAGAAGAAACCCTAATTCTTTGGGGTTGGGTCCTATTTAAAGGACCTTAAGCCCTCATTTCTGCCTCACCAGCCGCCTTACTCCCCTGTGTGAAACCCTAATCGCCTATATTGAGCTAAGAGAGGAAGAGAGCTAATCTTTGGGCATTTTAGTGCACTTTGTGAAGAAAAGAGTGGAGGATCAAAGCAAGGAATGAGAAAAGACTATTGGATCTGGTGTTATTTAGTCTAGAGCTTCTGTTGAAGGTAAAAAGTCTCCACCTTGCTCATTAGTTTGGCTAGATCTCATTTCCATGGAGTTTTAGGGCTTATTCCATCTTTCCTTGAGGCTTTGAGTGTGTTGAGCTTACCAAGAGATTGAAACTTCAGATCTGGACCTTGTGAGGTCCCTAGAGTCCAAAGGTCCCAACTTTATCCAGCTAAAAGAAGAGCTTTCATGATTAAGACCCTAAATGGAAGTTGTTTTGGAATTTCAAGCCCTAAGTGCCATGCATGGACATAAAGCTTGCAGCTTTGCGTGGTATATCAGCCTTGGGAGGCTAGATCTAGATTTTGGGGTTATGAATCTGCCTTAAAACGTCTGAATAAGAAAAGAGATTTAAGGGACTCGCCGAGTTGAGGAGCCAACTCGACAAGTCGGCTAGGGTTTTCCCCGATGAGTCTGGACATGAGTAACTCGGCGAGTTGATGAGACAACTCGACGAGTTAAGTTGGGTTTTCGTGACTTTTCTGAAGGAACAAGGGAACTCAACGAGTCACATAGATGCACTCGACGAGTCGGGTCAACATGGATTGTTGACTTCAATTGACTTTAAGGTTGGTCAAGACAGGGTTTATTGAGAATATGGAGGGGTAGAATGGTCTTTTACCCATTCCAAGAGTTAGAGAGAGAGAGAGAAAGAGAATAGCCTTTGGTTTATTTAGAGTTGTGATTGGAGTGTTAATTAGAGATAATTATCATATGTGTTAGGCGGAGGCTAGATCGGTGATTCGTGTACGGGGTTTATTTACTTGCTTACGAGGGGAGTCTTCTCACTATACTTACCTTGAGTGGTGATTTTGTGTGACCAGAGGGTCTTGTGTGTTTATGTTGAGTATTGTGATATCTTGCATTATGTCTTTGTGATTTATGTTGTGTATTATTCTGAGCTATACTGAGTTAGGACCGGAGGGTTCCACTAAGACACATTGACTGGAGGGTCTTATTTGAGATATAGCCATGAGAGGCTAATGAGTTATGTGTGGTATTTTGGGGAACTCACTAAGCTTCGTGCTTACCGTGTTATGTGTTATGTGTTTCAGGTACTTCTCAGGATCACGGGAAGGCGCCGACTTGATTGTACACACGAGGCGGAGTTATGTTTTGAGGATCCTCTATTGTGTTTAAACAATTTTATAAACATGTGTTTTAATAAGTTGTCATTTGGATCGTCAGATGGAAGGGACAAGGTGTAACACCTGGTTTCTGGTACGCATTTATTTATAAATTATTCATTTTAATAGAGCTACTCGACGAGTTGGGAGCCCCAGACTGGTCGAGTAGAAATGAGTTTTGGACGGGGGTGTTAAGCTACCTACTCGACGAGTCGAGAGCCCTCGACTCCGCGAGTAGGTCTGCCAGAGTGAAACCCTAATTTCGGGGTTTTGCACCCTATTTAAGCATCTTAATCCCCACCTTTTGGCCTCATTTTCAGCCTCCAAGTCCCAAACCCTAATCTACAAAACCCTAGAGCATTGTGTGAGTGTGTGAGCCATTTTTGAGTGTTCTTATGTGATTTGAAGCTTGAGGACTCCAAGAGAAGATTGTAGATCCAGAAGCAACATCTCATCCCCTTCACTTTATGGTAATCAAGTCTCTAACTTAATCATTTGTTCATTAGATCTCCTTATTTCCACTTTTTGAGGGTTTTGGTTCAAGAAGCTTGACCCTTGGGATTTGGACGTCCCAAGCAAGGATCCTTTCAGATCTGGGATCATTAAGGGTTGTTAAGGCATAAAGGTGCACACTTTATGCCATTGAAGCCCCCATGCAAGCTCTAAGGTGTTGTTATGGCCTTTTGAGCCCCAAAAGGCCATTCATGGAAGGAAAGTCTGAGGCTTTACGTATTCTTTTAGTATCTAGGACCTAGATCTGGGTTTTCATGCTTTGGTTTGGAGTGATAAGGCTTTCGTACAAAGATCTATGTCCTAAATAACTAGGGTTTTTAGCTAAACCCATTTAGAAGGATTAATAACGGGTAAAGTTGGAAACTTTACCCTTAAAAAGGCATTTCTAGTATGTAGGTAGAGTATGGAGTTTGGATCTGGAGAGTAGGGGCTTAATCCTTTAAGTTGACCCAAATAGACTAAGGAACTCGACGAGTCCATAGAGGGACTCGACGAGTTGATAACATTCTGTCCCGATTTTGTACAAAGTAGAGCTCGGCGAGTCTGCTAAGGGACTCGACGAGTTGGATCGCGATTTTAGGATTTCTGAATTTATAGGACTCGGCGATTCAGGAGGACTACTCGACGAGTTGAGTCAACTCGAATGGTTGACTTTGAGTTTGACGAAAACGTTGACTTTGACCAGGGGTAAAATGGTCATTTTACCTTAAGGAGGATTATCAGGTTTTGACTAAGTGTTATTGTGATAATAATAGCTGGGGAGTCGTTAGAGCAGCCGTCAGAGATTCCTCATTCGAGATTTCAGTAGGAACGGGTCTATGGCGCCAAGGTCGGCCCGTATATATGATATGTTACTAGCTGAGTGTGGGCGGGGCCCGAATCTCATAGTAGCCGAGTGTGGGCGAGGCCCGAATCTCGTAGTATTATTTGAGTATAGATATGTGACTGCTTGATAGGAATAGATATACTTGTTGTCTGTGTGATACTTGTATGCATGTAGTAGCGGAGTGTGGGCGGGGCCCGAATCTCCTAGACAACAGAGTGTGGGCGGGGCCCGAATCTCCATGAGAGTCGAAAGGGCCTGTATCTCCTTGTTGCATGTTATGTGTATGGTATGTGGTAGTTCCGGGAGACTCACTAAGCTTCGTGCTTACAATTTTCAGTTTTGGTTTCAGGTACTTCCACTAGCAAGGGGAAAAACTCGGGATGATTGCATGACACATACCATAATTTTTAACCTGGGATGTTTAGCCTCTGATGTTTTGACATGTGATTTTGATACATTATTTTGATATGATGTTTTTACGATACATGACTTGTGATTTTATTATGATGTTGATGAATTATGGTTTTTCTTAAATGATTTTAAAACGAAATTTTTTGACCGTATTTTTGGGATGTTTCAAGTTGGTATCAGAGCCTTGGTTTGAGGGATTCGGACACGCTCTCGGGTGTGTCTGAACTCAAACTAAGGAATTGGTATGAAAAGTTTCTAAAGAAAATCATTTTTATAAAAAGAGCTTTGAAAAGAGAAAAGAAATTCGAAAAGAGAAAAGGGTGTGGTGCATGCAATCAACCGAGCTCAAGTAAGTACTCCCAAATTACCATACAAGTTTATGTTGTGATATGTTTATGAGAACTGCATGCTAGATTAGGACTAAGGATCTAGGAAGGATGCCTTATGTGCCTGCTATATGTGTATCAGCTTTATGAACTGCATGCTAGTACAGATTAGTCAGTGATCTGATGGCCTGATTCGGATATGCTTGATTATGTTTACTTGATGCTCGAATGCTGCTTGCTTTGTGCTTTTAGGAGTCTTAGTTATCTTTCACTAACTAGTAAAAGAATATGTTAAGTTACATACTGCAAGGATTAAATAGTTTCAGAAGGTTAGGTCTAGCTCTATTTTGCAACTATTGTTTGAATCCAACCGTTGTAGGGTATGATCTCTCATTCGAAGAATTATCTAGTCTTAGTGATATGTAATGGTATTCGCGAGCTAGTTAGGGGGAGATAACAAGGACTTCTTATGCATCTGATAGCGGAGAGTGGGTTGGGGATTACCCTAGGGCAAGCCTAGGATGATATTAGCGTGAGAACAACAGTAGTAGTAGAAGGGACTTGGTGGAGTCAAGGCAGTTCTTGAGAAAAGTACGGATAGATGTGGAAGGTAGTATGGGCCCATACTACTGAAATTAGAGGATTCGTACTCTACTCAAGGAAGGATGAGATGAATTCAGGAAACTTGTAGTGTGCGAGATCCCTCGAGATATGATGAGTATAATGATGTTTGTTATGGTGTATTTTCAGTATGGTGACGCTACGCACTAGGCCAGTCGGCACTTCAGGCACTGGTGAGGGATCAGGCTCGGGCTCTGGAGCCGGGCAGCTGGATGAGCAGACGAGAGAGTTCATCTTGTCTAAGATCACACCCAACATTCTAGACCAGACTCCTGTGATCTTTGGTTCGGTCAAGGAGGGCATCTTGGAGATACTTGATGAGAGGTTGGGTGCATTCTGCACCGAGATGGCGGCCATGCTAGGGGCGCGCACACTGACATTCAGGGAGTTCAGGACTTGTGGAGCTCCCGATTACCATGGGGCTCAGGACCCCATTGCGAGTACCAGATGGTTGGCGGATTTTGCCAACGCATTCCACACCAGCAGATGTCTCGAGGGGGACAAGGTTCGGCTTGCGTCCTGTAATCTGAAGGACATGACACGTGATTGGTGGGAGGAGGTCGGACAAGCCATTGGGGATGATGCGGTTTTAGATGCGATGACCTGGAGTGATTTTTCGCCCAGGTTCAGGGCCGAGTTTGCACCTATAATTGAGGTGCAACAGCTAGCTAGGGAGTTCCAGGATCTCGAGAAGACGACAGAGACAGTGGCGGAGATCACCGCCAAGTTTAGGGAGAGGGCCCTTCTCGTTCCACAGTTCATGGCAGACGAGGAGATGAAGAAAGCCCGATATCATGAGATGTTGCGGAGTGATATCCACCAGTTTGTGAGCCGCAGCTGCAAGACGGTGGAGGATATGATTGCTAGGTCTCATGAGAGAGAGATTGATTTAGAGAAGGAGAGGAAGAGGAAGCGAGAGACGGTGTCTGGCGTGGAGGGCTCAGGCAAAAAGCCCAAGCTAGATTCCCGGGGGAAGGGCCAGCAGGGCCGAGGCCGCTGCGATAAGTGTGGCAGGGGGAACGAGGGGACGTGTAGGGCGGGTAGTTCGGGCTGCTTCAAGTGCGGCCAAGCTGGACATGTCAGCACAGATTGTACTGTTACCACCACCATCACCTCATCTGATCTTATTTGATTTCAGTGCAATCAGAGGGGCCGCAAGAGGTCCCAATGTCCGAGTTTAGCAGCAGTAGGGAAGGTGGCGACACCCGCCCCTACTCCATTGAGGATTACAGATGGCCGTCAGGGCCGGACAGAGGTGCCAGCGGCGAAGAGTAGAGCCTTCTAGTTGACAGCAGAGGAGGCACGTGCAGCTCCTGATGTCGTTACGAGTATGTATCTTCTCCTTGTCTCTTTATTTATATTGATTATTGCTTATGTTTATGTGTTTGTTATTGGATCGTTCTTAGTGAACGGTATATCATCCTTGGTACTGCTTGATTCGGGTGCCACCCGATATTTTGTGTCGCTTGCGCTCAACAAGCGATTCACAGGGGCTCCTGTAGAGCTGGATAGCCCGCTTGATGTGGAGATAGCATAGGATAGAACCGCTAGGGTTGCGAGAGTTCACCGAGGATGTACATTGCAGTTATTTGATGAGCAGTTTTCTGTAGATCTAGTCCCTATTCCCCTGCGAGGGAATAGGTTATAGTTGGTATGGATTGGTTGAGCCCCAATGGGGCAGTGATCGACTGCGAGAAGCAGCTAGTGAGGGTTCAGACTCCTAGTGGGGGAGGGTTAGTGATTCAGGGAGAGAGGTCGCAGTGTGGATTGACTCTATGCTTAGCAGCGAGAGCGAGATGCTACCTTCAGCAGGGTTGCACGGGTTATGTCGCCTATGTTATGGATACCCGGGATAAGGGTAAGGCGACAGTCGATGATGTACCGGTTGTGTGAGAATACCCAGACGTATTCCCGGGGGATTTACCTAGGATACCTCCGGAGAGACAAGTTGAGTTCAGGATTGACCTAGTCCTTGGTGTTGCTCCGATAGCCAAGGCACCATATCAGTTGGCTCCTCCCAAGATGCAAGAGTTTTCTACGCAGCTGCAAGAGCTGCTAGACAAGGGATTTATCAGGCCGAGTAGTTCGCCATGGGGAGCCCCGATCCTGTTTGTGAAGAAGAAGGACGGGTCACATCGGATGTGCATAGACTACCGGGAGCTGAATAAGGTAATAGTGAAGAACCGTTATCCACTCTCGAGGATTGATGATTTGTTTGACCATCTACAGGGTGCATATTGGTTCTCCAAGATTGACCTGCGATCGGGTTATCACCAGATGCGAGTCAGGGATGAGGATGTACAGAAGAGAGCTTTTAGGACTCGCTATGCTCACTATGAGTTTGTGGTGATGCCATTTGGGCTCACCAATGCTCCAGCCGCGTTCATGGACCTCATGAACCACGTGTGCAGACCGATGCTGGATCGGTCTGTGATAGTCTTCATTGATGATATCTTGGTCTATTCGAAGACTGAGGAGCAGCATGAGGAGCATCCGAGGGAGGTGCTGGAGACACTGAGGAGGGAGAGACTTTTCGCAAAGTTCTCCAAGTGTGAGTTCTTGTTGCGCGAGGTGCAGTTTCTGGGGCACCTTGTCAACCAGAAGGGTATTCTGGTCGATCCGGACAAGATAGAGGCCGTGATGCAGTGGGAGATTCCGAGGTCTCCAACTGAGATTCAGAGTTTCCTTGGTCTGGCGGGTTATTACTGGAGATTTATTCAGGACTTCTCCAAGATCGTTTTTCCTTTGACCCGACTAACCAAGAACTCGGTGACCTTCTGCTGGGGGCCTGAGCAGCAGGTAGCTTTTGAGACTCTCAGACAACGGTTGTGCGAGGCACTGATCCTGACTTTTCCGGAGGGCGTCGATGAATTTGTAGTTTACTGTGATGCTTCGAGGTACCTCATGGATCAGCCGAATCTGAACATGAGGCAGCGTCAGTGGTTAGATGTGGTGAAGTACTACGACTCTGAGATCCTGTACCACCCGGACAAGGCCAATGTGGTGGCCGACGCCCTGAGCTGCAAGGCGGTAGCAGCCCCAATTTGAGACATCTGCTGAGAATGACAGTGATTACTCCATTACTGGAGCATATCAGAGAGGCGCAGGTAGAGGGCCTGAAGGAGGAGCACCGGAAGTGCGAGCGGATCATAGGTCTGGTGGCCTCGTTTGATTATGACAACCATGGGTTGTTGACCCTGCATGGGAGGGTCTGGGTTCCGTACTGGGGCGGAGTACGACAAGTTCTGATGGATGAGGCCCATAAGTCGAGGTTCTCTATCCATCCTGGGGCGACGAAGATGTATATGGATCTTCGCCCTGATTACTGGTGGCCCTGCATGAAGCGAGACGTAGCATGGTATGTAGATAGGTGCTTGACCTACAGGAAGGTCAAGGCCGAGGACCAGCGACCCCTCGGAAAGATGCAGCCGTTGGACATTCGTGTGTGGAAATGGGAAGATATCACCATGGATTTTATCATGAAGCTTCCCAGGACCGCACGTGGAGTGGATTCGATGTGGGTCATTGTGGATCGGTTGACCGAGAGTGCTTATTTTATCCCGATCCAGGAGAGCATATCGGCCGAGATATACGCGCATGAGATAGTGGCACGACATGGAGTGTCTGTCTCGGTAGTGTGAGACCGAGATGTCCGTTTCACTTCCAGATTTTGGAAGCGGTTTCACGACGAGATGGGTACTCGTCTCCACTTCAGTACCGCTTTCCACCCTCAGACGGACGGACAGAGCGAGAGGACAATACATACTCTTGAAGACATGCTACGCGCATGTGTTTTGGATTTCAGTGGCAGTTGGGATATGTATCTTCTGTTAGCGGAATTTTCGTATAACAACAGTTACCACGCCAACATAGACCGACCTCCCTTCGAGATGCTCTATGGGAGGAAGTGTAGGACTCCAATCTGTTGGGGCGAGGTCAGTCAGAGAGTTATGGGGAGTACTGAGGTAGTACTCAAGACTAAAGAGCGGATCCAGCAGGTCCGGAGCAGGCTCCAGACTGCTCAACATCGGCAGAAGAGCTAGGCCAACAAGCGACGTTCAGACTTGGAGTTTCAGGTGGGCGATATGGTCCTCCTGAAGGTGTCACCTTGGAAAGGTGTCATTCGGTTCCGGAAGCAGGGCAAGTTGGGCCCCAGGTACATTGGTCCCTTCAGGGTTATAGCCCGGGTGGGCAAAGTGGCGTATCGATTGGATATTCCAGCAGAGCTCAGCCAGATCCACAACACTTTCCATGATTCCCAGTTGCGGAAGTGCTTAGTGGATGATTCAACGATTGTGCCCTTGGAGAATATTTAGGTTGACGATAGGCTGAACTACATTGAGAGGCCGGTGGCGATTCTGGATCACAAGACGAAGACCTTGAGGAACAAGGTTGTTAAGCTAGTGAAGGTGCATTGGCAGCATTGCAAGGGTTCTGAGTGGACTTGGGAGCCCGAGGAGGAGATGAGGGAGCACTATCCGGAGTTGTTTCCAGACGTAGTAGACTTCGAGGACAAAGTCTAAGTCAAGTGGGGGATAATTGTAACACTTGGTTTCTGGTATGCATTTATTTATTAATAATTCATTTTAATAGAGCTACTCGACGAGTTGGGAGCCCAGACTCGTCGAGTAGAAATGAGTTTTGGACGCGGGTGTTAAGCTACCTACTCGACGAGTTGAGAGCCCTCGACTCGGTGATTAGGTCTGCCAGAGTGAAACCCTAATTTCAGGATTTTTCACCCTATTTAAGCATCTTAATCCACTCCTTTTGGCCTCATTTCCAGCCTCCAAGTCCCAAACCCTAATCCACAAAACCCTAGAGCATTGTGTGAGTGTGTGAGCCATTTTTTAGTGTTCTTGTGTGATTTGAAGCTTGTAGAAGAAGAAGAAGCTTGAGGACTCCAAGAGAATATTGTAGATCCATAAGCAACATCTCATCCCCTTCACTTTCTGGTAATCAAGTCTCTAACTTGATCATTTATTCATTAGATCTCCTTATTTCCACTTTTTGAGGGTTTTGGTTCAAGAAGCTTGACCCTTGGGATTTGGACGTCACAAGCAAGGCCCCTTTCAGATCTGGGATCATTAAGGGTTGTTAAGGCATAAAGGTGCAAACTTTATGCCATTGAAGCCCCCATACAAGCTCTAAGGTGTTGTTATGGCCTTTTGAGCCCCAAAAGGCCATGCATGGAAGGAAAGTCTGAGGCTTTACGTGTTCTTTTAGTATCTAGGACCTAGATCTTGGTTTTCATGCTTTGGTTTGAAGTGATAAGGCTTTTGGACAAAGATCTATGTCCTAAATAACTAGGGTTTTTAGCTGAACCCATTTAGAAGGATTAATAACGGGTAAAGTTGGAAACTTTACCCTTAAAAATGCATTTCCAGTATGTAGGTAGAGTATGGAGTTTGGATATGGAGAGTAGGGGCTTAATCCTTTAAGTTGACCAAAACAGACTAAGGAACTCGGTGAGTCCATAGAGGGACTCGACGAGTTGATAACATTCTGTCCTAATTTTGTACAAAGTAGAACTCGGCGAGTCTGCTAAGGGACTCGACGAGTTGGATCGCGATTTCAGGATTTCTGAATTTATAGGACTCGGCGAGTCAGGAGGATGACTCGACGAGTTGAGTCAACTCGGATGGTTGACTTTGAGTTTGACCAAAACGTTGACTTTGACCAGGGGTAAAATGGTCATTTTACCATAAGGAGGATTATCAGGTTTTAACAAAGTGTTATTGTGATAATAATAGTCAGGGAGTCGTTGGAGCAGCCGTCAGAGATTCCTCACTCGAGATTTCAGCAGTCAGCTTTGCGAGGTGAGTTTGCTTCAGTAGGAACGGGTCTACGGCACCATGGCCAGCCCGTATATGTGATATGTTAGTAGCTGAGTGTGGGCGGGGCCCGAATCTCATAGTAGCTGAGTGTGGGCGGGGCCCGAATCTCGTAGTATTATTTGAGTATAGATATGTGACTGCTTGATAGGAATAGATATACTTGTTTTCTGTGTGATACTTGTATGCATGTAGTAGCGGAGTGTGGGCGGGGCCCGAATCTCCTTGACAGCGGAGTGTGGGTGGGGCCCGAATCTCCTACACAACAGAGTGTTGGCGGGGACCCGAATCTCCTAGACAGCAGAGTGTGGGCGGGGCCCGAATCTCCATGAGAGTGGGCGGGGCCTGTATCTCCTAGTTGCATGTTATGTGTATGGTATATGGTAGTTTGGGGAGACGAACTAAGCTTTGTGCTTACAGTTTTTAGTTTTGGTTTCAGGTACTTCGACTAGCAAGGGGAAGAGCTCGGGATGACTGCATGACACACACCACAATTTTTATCATGGGATGTTTAGCCTCTGATGTTTTGACATGTGAGTTTGATACAGTATTTTGATACGATGTTTTAAGAATACATGACTTGTGATTTTATTATGATGTTGATGAATTATGGTTTTTCTTAAATGATTTTAAAATGAAATTTTTTGTAACACCCCATTTATTAAATAAATAAATAAACAAATTAATATAAGAATAGTAGCCCTAAAATCAATAATTATATATCAAGGGTTGGTCTCGAGTAGTTAACTGTCACAATTTTAGAAGTCGGGGGTTAAAAGTGTAAGTTACAAATTGGTTTTATAAAGATTTGTAGAAGACAGGGGGTGTTTGGTATCATTTGGACCTAATATGAAAGGATTTGTAGAGGGAGGGACTGCTTGGTAAAATTCGGACTTAATTTGTAAAGGATTTCAGGAGGCAGGGTTTAAATGGTAAATTAAGGATTTATTTTGAAAGAAATGGGGGAAGGAGGGACCATTTCAGTTATTATAGAAACAAATTATGGGGTATCGGGGTATATAAACCCGTCACCCCCGGTTCTAAACCCTAACCCTAAAAAGAGACGCACCAGCCACCCTCCTTCTTCACCTCCGGTCGCCGCCACCTTCTACCCCTATCCTCCCTCCGCCACAACAACCCAACCGCAGATAAGCGCCACCTCGTCGCTATTGTTGGAGACGTAAGAGAAGCCGGAAAAGCCGCTCATATCAACGAGGGAGGATGTGATCGTCGCTGCCGCCAATGGAAGCCGTCAACACCACCGATAGCCGTCACTACTGAAGACGAGGACTGAGCGCCTCCTATCGCCGCTTCTGTCGCTCACGGTTCCACCACCCTCTTGTCCTTTCGCCAGTGATTTGTTCCAAGTCATGACCACCGTCATCTGCCGCCGAACGCCACCAGGTGGGTGGCTGGGTTCATTTTGCAAACAGAAAACGCATGTGTGTGTCTATTACAGTGAAGTGGTGTTTGGGTGTTGCTTGGCCGGATTTTTTCAAGATAAGCCACCACCACCACCCTAAGGTGGTGGCTGCCACCATGTACCACCATGTGTGTTTGTTTATCTTAGTGAGTGTGTGTGTTTATTTGAGACTTTACATTGTAAAATTGTAATCGTGTCGGAATAATAATAAGAAAACTCAAAACCACCACCGTGAGGTGGTGGCTGCCGCTACCTGCCGCTACCAGCCGCCGTGTTGGGTGGCGGTGTGCCTTGTTTGTGTTTTGATTCTTTTGGGATGCTTGGACAAACTGGACTAGAACCATAACCACCACCGTGAGATGGTGGCCGCCGCCGTGAGCCGCCGTTGACCACCGCTACCCGAGGTGATAGTGGGTGGTGCCTGACTAACAAAACCCTAATGGGCCAGCCTAGTGAAACCCTAATGGGCCTAATGAAACCCTAATGTATCTAAGGACTTAGCTTATAGGCCTATTGGGTTCGGATTGGGTTGGAAACCCTAATTAGGGTTTAGAAAACCCTAATTTTAGAATTATTGGCTTGGACTTATCGGGACCTGCATTTTGGGCCATTGGAATTGGATCATGTATTAAGCCCGACTACACCATATGATTTATATAGTAGAGTAATGGACTTAATGGATTAAGTCCTTAATAGGTTAAGTGAGAAACCCTTAACCCTTATTGTCATTTTATGTGAAAACCCTAATTTCACTTGGGCCTTGAGTTGGGCCTTCCTATTGGGCTTTGGTGATTAGACCAATGATGGGCCATCCAAGAATAATCATATGGACTAGAATATCTAGGTGTGCTTTAGGGTAAGGCCCATATGAGGGGTTTGGGCCCAATTTGGAAAATTGAGCCATAGGTGGGCCATAATTGGGCCTTTATGATTATGAGATATTAGGCCATTAGAATGCTAAATGTTTGGACTGGACTAAATGGTTGGGCCTTAGGGTGAGATCATGAAGAGGTTTGGGCCCAATTTGGAAAATTGGGCCATATGTTGGGCTTTGACTCATAGTTGACTTTTGGGCCTTTGGATTGGGCCTTGAGCTTGAATCAAGCCAAGATTGGGGTAAAGCAGTCTTTTACCCCAAGCATGAACTTATGGTTATGTGTTGGAACCCAATTATTAATTACGTATTGTTTTGATATTGACAGTTCGGGAAGCTGTCGTCTAGTAGCTAGAATTTTTGTCTGCGGGACTTCAGCAGTGTGAGGTGACTTACCTTCCAGTAGAAGTGGGTCTACGGCCACAATGCCGGCCCACTAGTAGGAGTTGTTTGTTAGATAATTGTCTTTGTGATAAATGTTTGGTATGCCACTATCTGTTATGTTTTATGTGCTAGTATGGTATGATGTTATGTGATAGTGGTAGTAGGGGGAATAGTTCCCGTATCAGGTCGAAAGGACCAAAGGGGTAGGTTGGGCACCCCGGTGTGCCTGACAGTATGTTTATGTTATGTTATGATATTATGTGGTAGTGGTAGGGGTGAAATAGTCCCCGTAACCGGTTGAGATACACCGGAGGGTAGGTCGGGCACCCAGATATGCCTGACATGGGGTAGGTCGGGCACCCCGGTATGCCTGACAGTGGGGTAGGTTGAGCACCCCGGTATGCTCAGCAGGGTAGGTCGGGCACCCATATATGCTTGACAGGGTAGGCCGTTGTATGGTATGTGGTATGATGGGGGAACTCACTAAGCTTCGTGCTTACAGTTTTCAGTTTTGGTTTCAGGTACTTCGTTTTCAAAGGAAAGGAGTCGGTTCGATCGCAGCGCATCACACTATGTTTTCCGCACATGAGATCTTTGGGATTACACTCTGATATTGTTTTGTGATAACTTGTTTTTATTATTAACACTTTGGTTTTGACATGGGATTTTATTATGGATGTTTCATTACTGTTGGTTTAATGAATTGCTAAACTAAAAACGAAATTTTTGGTCTCGAATTTTGGGATGTTACATTTTTGGACCGTATTTTTGGGATGTTTCACAAGGCATTTACTTTAACAGAATAGGGACGAACATACGATGCATGTTGAACATACTGAACTAAATGACGGACAATTAGAAGGAGGGAATTACAGTAGAAACGTTGGTCAAGCTGAACCGCCAGTGGTTTGAAGGAATAACTAAGATGAAGGAATCAAAAGGAACGAAAGCAAGTATATTGACTTCACGACTTGCAAACCATCAACTTTCACTGGGAAAGAAGATCCAATTGGAGTTATGGACTGGATATCTGAAATGGAGCTAGCTTTCATAAGATGTGGTTGCAAGGGCAAGCTACAAACCACATATGCAGTGCGTCAGTTTAAGGGTGGTGTTGTTCGCTGGTGGAACACTCTGGGGAAGACCATAAGCCCCAATGAGCCACTACAACTGACATGGGCAGAGTTCTTGGTACATTTTAAACGCAAGTTCTGCTCGGCCCAAAACCTGGTAGAGCTAGAGAACCAATTTCTGACGTTGAGGAAGGGCAACATGTCCATTGACAAGTATACCAATGCCTTTACAGACAAGATGGAGTTTGCTTTGCGCATCGTCCCTGATGAGCTGACGAAAATTGATAAGTATGCAAAGGGACTACCATGGGAGTACACTGTGCTAGTACGGTAGACACCTACTCTTGAGGCAGCTATTTGGGCTGCCAAGTCTGTTGAGGAGATGATCAAAGGAAGAGCCGACAACAAGATTAAAGTTGGAAAGAAGAGGCAGTTTGAAGGATCTTCAAGGTCCAACAAGAGGAGTTTTTCTGGTTCCACGAAATTTGGAGGAGGAGGAGGTGAATCAAAGTGGTGCGAGAAGTGCAAAAAGAAGCACTTTGGAAAATGTGACGGGGAGGTGACTTGTTACAAATGTGGAAAGACTGGGCATTACACCAATGAGTGCACATCCAACAAGAGGGTGTGTTATGGATGTAATGAAGAAGGGCATATTGCGAAGGACTGCCCGAAGAAGAAGGAGGCAGCAAGGCCTAATGTTCCACCGAGGCCAAAAGCAAGAGGATTATAGATGACACTGGAAGCCACAAAGGATGCAACAGATGTCGCTTCAGGTACGTTTCTTGTTGGATTGTCTGCCAATATATTTTTTTATTCTGAAGCAAATTACTCCTTTATATCATACAAATTTGGTGGAAGACTAGCATTGCCTATAGATAAAATTAATAATGCTCTATTTGTAGAAGTTGCCAGTGGCAAATTCATACGTGTTTGCGATTGCATTAAAAACATCATCATCAATTTGAATGGGAATGAATTCCATGAGGAATTATTACCCATTGAGTTAAATGGTTTCGACATCGTACTGGGAATGGATTGGCTTAGTGCGAACGATGTTGAGATACTATGCAGGAAAAAGATGGTGAGAGTAAACCCACATGGAAAAGAGTCATTTATGGTGTATGGGGACAAACGTAGAGTGAATTCTAGAATCATTTCCCTAATGAAAGCCATAAAATGTTTGTCCAAGGGATGCACATCATACTTGGCATTCGTGATCGATGCAAAGAAAGAGAAGAAGGAGATACAAAGAATACCAGTGGTGTGTGACTATTCGGAAGTCTTTCCCGAAGATCTTCCTGGATTGCCCCCTGATAGACAAGTAGAGTTTCGAATATACTTATTGCCAGGATCGACACCAATAGCGAAAGCACCATACCGATTAACACCGATAGAAGATTAAGGAGCTTATGTTGCAACTTCAGGATTTGTTGGACAACGGTTTCATTAGACCTAGTTCATCACCCTGGGGAGCTTCGGTGTTATTCGTAAAGAAGAAGGATGGGAGCATGAGGATATGCATAGACTACAAAGAGCTGAACAAGGCAACGGTAAAGAACAAGTATTTATTGCCAAGGATTGACGACCTATTCGATCAGCTGCAAGGTTTGAGCTATTTTGTCAAATATCGATCTTAGGTCAGGAGATCATCAGCTGAAGGTGAGAGAACAAGATATTGAGAAGACCGCATTCCGAACGAGATACGGACACTATGAGTTCTTGGTTATGTTTTTTGGACTAACCAATGCTTCAGCAACATTTATGGATTTGATGAACAGGGTTTGTAAACCATTCCTCGATAAATCTATGATAGTGCTCATAGATGACATTCCGATTTACTCAAAGAGCCAACAGGAGCATGGCAAGCACTTGCGAGAAGTATTAGAAGTTTTGAAGAAGGAGAAGTTGTATGCAAAGTTCTCCAAATGTGATTTTTGGATTTGAGAAGTCGAATTTTTGGGTCATGTGGTAAACCAAGATGGAATAATGGTTGATCCAACAAAGATTGAAGCTGTAATAAAATAGGAACGACCAAAAAGTCCCACTGAGATTCGAAGTTTTCTGGGATTAGTTGGGTATTACCGAAGGTTTATCCAAGGCTTTTCTTCGATAGTTGCTCCATTGGCAGCTTTGAACCATAAGGGAGCTACATATACATGGAGTGAGAAACATGAAGAAGCATTCAAGAAATTAAAGGAGAAGTTGTGTGAAGCACCAATTCTTTCTTTACCTGACGGAGTTGAAGACTTCATAGTCTATAGCGATGCATATGAAGTTGGGTTAGTTTGTGTTCTGACCCAGAGAGATAAGGTGATAGCATATGCATCTAGACATTTGAAAGAGAACGAGAAGAACTACCCCACTCATGATCTGGAGTTGGCAGTGGTAGTATTAGCATTAAAGCTAAGGAGGCATTATCTCTATTGCACGAAGTGCAAACTCTTTACTGATAACAAAAGTATCTAGTATCTCTTTGATCAGAAGGAATTGAATATGAGACAACGACGCTGGCTAGAGTTGCTCAAGGATTACGACTGTGAGATACTTTACCACCCTGGTAAAGCAAATGTCGTAGCTGATGCTCTAAGTCGAAAATTAAACCTTGAAAGGAAAAGACCAAGAACGTTAAGAATATAAGTTGTCTCAACGATTGTGTAAAGCATTAAGAAAACTCAGGAAGAAGATTTGTAGAAAAATGATCGAAAGGATGAACGTTTAGGCAAAACGTTGGTATTCGGTACAAATAGTCAAGGATTGAAGGTATTCCAAGATAGGATTTAGGTGCCAAATATGGGAGGAATAAGAGATCTTATGATGGAAGAAGCTCACAAGACCATGTACTCGATTCATCCCGACAACACTAAGATGTATAGGGATCTAAAACCCTACTAGTGGTGGCCGACGATGAAGCTTGATGTTGCAATGTATGTGGCAGAGTGTGTAACATGTGCGAGAGTTAAAGCACAACATCAGAAACCATATGGGAGTTTAAAACCTTTACCTATACCCATGGGTACATGGGAACACATCACCATGGATTTTGTGACTAAACTGCCTAGTACGAAGAACGGTCACGACATGATTTGGGTAGTCGTGGACCAGTTCACTAAGAGTGCACACTTCATAGCATCCAATGAGAGATGGTCTATGGATAAGCTTGCAAATGCTTATGTGAAGGGGGTAGTAAGACTTCACGGTGTACCCTTAACGATTGTATCGGACCGTGATAGTCATTTTACATCCAGATTTTGGAAGAGTTTACAAGAGGAAATGGGTACGAAGTTGTGTTTAAGTACAACTTACCATCCGCAGACTGATGGTCAGAGCAAAATAACGATTCAAACACTGGAAGATATGTTAAGATCATGTACCCTAGAATTTCAAGGTAACTGGGATGAGCATTTACCATTGGTAGAGTTTTCCTACAATAATAGTTACCATTCGAGCATCAAGATGGCCCCTTATCATGCCTTGTACGGACAGAAGTGTCGTACTCCGTCTTGTTGGCTTGAAGTCGGAGAAAAGCAGTTTATGGGCCCCGAAATACTCCATCAGACTGCTGAAAATTTGAAGGTGATTAGAGAAAGGATGTTAGCGGCTGAAGATCGTCAAAAGAGCTATGCTGACAAGAAGCGACGCCCAATAACATTCGAAGTTGGAGATTCGGTGTTGCTCAAAGTCTCACCATGGAAGGGACTTATACGATTTGGAAAGAGAGGAAAATTAAGTCCAAGATTTATTGGACCATTCAAGGTTCTTCAGAGGATTGGGAACCAAGCTTACAAGCTAGAATTACGAGAAGAACTAGATGGTATTCATAACACTTTCCATGTGTGTTATTTGAGGAAGTTTACAGGAGAAGTTCCCGATATAATCCAATTTCGGAGTTAATAATTGATGAGGATAATAGATTAATCGAAGAACCAGAAGCAATTGTTGACCGTAAGACGAAGAAATTACGACGCAAGATGGTCGAATTAGTGCTTGTGCGATGTAAACATACGAATGGGCCGAACCTCACCTAGGAAACGGAGAGTGACATGATGAGTCGCTATCCACATCTGTTTGCTGATGCATGATTCCGGGACGGAATCATCCTAAGGAGGAGAGGATTGTAACACTCGCGTTTCTGGCTAAGCATTTGTATGATGATGTAATAGTTAGGGTCAACAATTGTAACCTGTTTTGAAGTAATAAAGAATAGTTATTTGATTATTATGTGAACTATGTGATTTTATGTGCATTATATTTGCTATTAACACTATAATAAATTAAAAATAAAAACATGCGTCAAAAATAAAATGATAGATAGACGTAATATCTATAAAGAAAGTTGTAGTAGTCGTAACAAGGATTCTGGGGATATAAAGAACGCCGAAATCCGACTTATAACGAAGAAGTTATGACATGTCGAAGTTTCACGACAAAACCTACACGACACTGCGTGAAGTAAAAAGTGAGTTTGCGATAAAATACTTTTTAGCCTTATCGATCTAAACGAAAGTCGTAGTATACGTTAGACCGAGAGCGTGCAAAAAAAGAACGTCCACATCTAACTTCGTATGAGGAAGTTATGATTTTTCTAAGATTTGGCATAACAGCATGGAGCCCGAAATTCGAATATTAGATCGACCGATGTTTAAGATGATCCAGTCATCAAGATGGGTAGATGAAATAGATGGTGGGAGGCCTATGATTACCTATGATTATGATGGGTAAAGATGGGTAGATGAAATAGATGGTGTGTAATGAAATAAAATGATGAGAGGCCTCGATGTTTAAGATGATCCAGTCATTCAGCGGAGTATAGATGACGATCACGGACTATTCTAGACAATCTAGTGGAACGCTAGCAGGCTCGCAACCTGTAGTTATTTTTGAATTACGTGTTCACCAGGTGTACTCCATCCGCCTCATGGTTGCCTTATTTGACATATATTACTGAGGAATCCCCTAAGCAGTGTTGTCATCCCGATGAAAATCCTTCGGCTAGGTCCCTTAATTTAGATGCTTTAAGGACAGAAAGTGAGGATAACGGGAATGGGTAATCGGGTTGATTAGTTAATGAAATTAATAAACTTAATTATTGGGGGTCGAAAACCCTATGTGCTCACCAGGCTCCCAAGCCTGACCCACTCAATTTCTTGTATTACATGTGGTGGCACAAGAGCATAGATGCGATGATCTGATGAGAGATTATGGATTATAGACCAGTAGAAATAAATGAATGTTGTAAGGCCTATGTTGTTTCTATTTATGCTTTTGATCTGTATTGACAATGACATCCCGAGGTTTTAATATAATGAAATACATTTCTTTGGAAATGCTTTGATAAAATCTTTATCATATTTTTGGGAACAAATTCCGCAACATTTCTTCAAAAGGTACTCTGATTTTTAAATAAAGCATAAACAAAATCGGTCTTTTTCTAGCCGTTAAAATGAGGATGTCGTAATAGAAACTAGTAATATTGTACCAACGATGAAGGAACTTGTATTATTGTACTAATGATGTAGGAACTGGTATTATTGTACTAACAATGTAGTCATCTAACAGAACATAGATGGCAACCACGATATTTACAATGATGGTCCTTAAGATAGGTCTCTATAGATGAATAAAGAAGATAATGGGGGTGGTAAATCGGGTTAATTGTTTGATATGAAATAGATAATTAAACAAATTAACTATATTATTGTGGGTTGAAAATCCTATGTACTCATCAGGTTTCCCAACCTGACTCACTCAGTTTCTTTATATCACAGGTATCAATACAAAGGTACATGGTTAATGATGTTCAAACCTGATGAGAGATTTCGAGGAAATATAGACCATAGTATAAAAGATATTGTAAGGCCTGTAATGACTATGTTTATTCTTATGTTTCTCGTATCAGTTATGACATCCCAAGTTTATAATAATCAAAGAAAAACATTTATTCAGAACACTTTTATAGGACCAATTCCTCAATATAAAGAATATTGTAATTTAAAATAAGCATAAATAAAAAGGCCTCATCTGACAATGAAAAATGGGGATGTCACAATGACTCACTTTGATGTCTCCGTCTTCCATGAGCTTTCTGATGTAGTTGAAATTTCTAAGTAAATGTTTTGAGCACTTGTGATCATTGGGTTCTTTAGCCAGAGCGACTGCACCCTCATTGTCTCAGAAGATCTCAATTGGTTCGGATATGCTAGCCATAACACCGAAATCATTGATAAACTTCTTCAACCATATTGCTTTTTTGTAGCTTCAATAGCTGCTATATACTTCGAATCTCTCGTCGAATCCGCTACGGTCTCCTCCTTGGAACTCCTTCAAGTCACTACTCCTATATTGATTAAGAATACAAAACCCGACTGAGATCAAGAATCATCTCTATCAATTTGGAAACTTGCATGCACATAACCCTTTACTTCCAGTTCTTCTTTACCGCCATAGACAAGGAACACATCCTTATTCCTCCTATGATACTTTAGAATGTTCTTGACCGCGATTCAATGACTTTCATCATAATTGGCCTAAAAACGACTAGTCGTGCTCAAGGCACATGAAACGTCAGACCTAGTACATATCACGACGTACATGATTGTTGGAAATGGTTGTCCCAAGTCATAACTAATTGGTATAACTTTGAGAATAATAAAAAGTCCTTTTATGGTTGTTCTTAAGACCTAAAATAGCTAGAAAGGAATTTATGAGAGTGAGATAAAATAGTTTATTAATTTATCATAACTTGATAAATCAATTAGAAATTTGTTAAAATTAATTTAGAATTAATTAATCAGGAAATTATTTAAAGGTACATGGATTAAATGTTAATTGTTCAATTGTAACACATGGAAATTGTCAGTTTCATATTTCACCCTTTTTATTTAAAAGCTTGCAAAATTGGTCCCTAAGCTAGTACGCGGGGCATACCAGGGGGTACGCTTGACGTACGAGCTCGGATTTGGATCGCGACCTTGGACCACGTACGCTGGGCGTATGTGGAGTACGCACGGCGTACACATGGATTAATGAAACCCTAATTTTAGGGTGTTGCACCCTATTTAACCCTTGTGATAGCCTCACTAGGTTATGTTTAGATAGCCTCCATCCCCTCTTGTCCAAAAAATTGAACCCTAAGTGAGATCTTGAGAGTTTGAGCCTTAAAGTGCGATTTTTGGGTGCTTGTGAAGGAGAAGAAGAAGTGAACCATTTGGAGTTGTGTTTGGAGCTTGAAGATATGAGATTTGTTCTTCATTTTCTTTCCTTATGAAGTGAAAAGCTTCCATCCTGCTAGTCCATGATGCTAGATCTAGTTTGGTGCCATTTTGTGATTTTTGAGTCCATGGTTTTGTTGTTGAGCCTCTTGATTCACTCCAGAAGTGATTGATGGTAGATCTAGGGTCCTTTAGGTCCCTTTGTCCATAAAACTGCAAGCTTTATGGTATTTGTGGTCTCATGCATGTGTTAAGTCATTAGTTAAGCTCTTTTGAGCTCTAAAAGCCTCATTAAGCCATGCATGCATGTAACGTTGGCAACTTTACATGATAAACCACCTTAAGGAAATCAGATCTAAGTGTTGGAGTGAAGTATTAACCGTTTAAGAGCTGAATGAGAAAGTTGGCTAAGAGGGTGGAGTACGTTGGGCATACAAGCAGGTACGCTGCGCGTACAAGCCCTTAAGCGTATACGCTAAGTGTACGAGCTGAGTACGCCATACGTACTCAACAGTGGGCTTCAGACATGTGGGCTCCTCGGTATTGGTCCATATTTGGACTCTAGATGATTAGGGCCTTGTTGGGCCATCAAAATATTATTTTGGGCTAAGGATATTTTATTGGATCTTGTTTGAAGGCCCATAAAGGGGTTTGGGCCTAAATTGGAAAATTGGGCCATATTTGGGCCTTGGATGATTATTTTGGAATTTGGGCTTTTTGGACATATGGATTGGGCCTTGGCCTTGAGCCAAGTTAGGGAAAGGGTAAAAATGAATTTTACCCTAGTCTGGACTCTCAGTGTAAGTTAGGATCCAATTATTAATTGGAACTTATTTTATGATTGATAGCACGGGGATTTTAGCGGGCCAGCAGCCAAATACTTTTCTGTGAGATTCAGTAGTGCGATGTGAGTTTCCTCACTGGGTTTAGTGGGTCTAAGGCACCAATGCCGACCCTTTTTTATTATGTTATTAAGCACTTAATCGGTTGATACCTCAAGCCAAACTCTCAGATTTGGTCCTAAAGGGGAACTTATCACGTAAAGCTGGAAACTTTATACTCATGCATGACTTTATGGGACCCAAAAGCTCAAAAAGAGCTTAATAAAGGTCTTAATACATGCATGGACCAAAAGCATCCATAAAGCTTGCATTTTTATGAACATGGGGACTGAATGTAGCTAAGATCTAGCATCCATTGCTTCTGGAGTAGATCAAAAGCTCATCTTTGCTTCAAAAGACCCCAAAATGCCCAAGAAACACCATAATGTAGATCTAACATAAATGATCATGAAGGTGTGAGCTTTTTATCTCAAAAAGCTTGCAAATGAGAAGGTGATCCTGGATCTACAAGCCCAAGCTACTCCTCCAAGTGTTCCTCTTCTTCTTCTTCTTCACAAACCACCAACAAACACTCTTTCAAGCTCAAAACTCACCAAATCACTCTAGGGATTCGATTTCAGGGTAAGGTAAGGTGGAGACTGATCAAAAATGTCAAAAAGATGTTGTAATGAGGTTTAAATAGGGCATACACCCTAAAAATCAGGGTTTGTCCTAACCTTGCATACGCCATGCATACTCCACGTACGCCCCGCGTACCTGGGTGGAATCCACGACTAATAAAAGGCTAGTACGCTAAGCGTACTAGCAAGGGACCAAATTGATAACAATTTTTCATAAAGGGCATAAAGGTGAAACTTACCGAATTCGAATGTTATAGTGTACCATAACATATACCCAACGTACGTGCAACCATCATTTCCTTCTATTAAGATCTTAATCCCTTAAGCTTTTTCGTCCAAATTCCAGAACTAGTCCTCAAATGATGTCCTTAACCATAAAGTTTCCAACTTTATGGTCTTGCATGTCCATTAAGTGCTCAATACCAAAAAACCTAACTTCTTAACTCTTTAAGACATCCTAGCTCATGCATGGAAGGAAACTAAGGTCCAAGATTATATTTTTATGGTTCCTAATAACTCCATAATGGATAAAAGTTCCAACGTTATCTATTAGAATGGTCCAACCAACCAAGATCTAGTCTTTAAGAATCAAAGGGACCAAAAGTACATCTTTTCGAACTTAATCCATTAAGTCCAAGTCTCAAGCCTTTAGATCTGAATCAATATGATGTTTAGATGGATAAAGTTTCCAACTTTATCCATAACAAGGTCATAAACTTTCAAGATCTAAACTTTTTGTTTTACAGAGACCAAAAGCTCATAACACCCAAGACTAGCTAGATCTATCAAATGCATCATCAAGATTCAAACTTTATACATCTAGAAGATAGATCAAGGTGAACAAATTCTGGATCTACAAGCTCCGATGCAAGCAACACTCCTCCAAAGAGCTCCTTCTACTCCATGATGCACCAAGAACACTCCAAATCACTCAAGCACACATTCTTTTTCTCAAAAAGCTCAAACTAGGGTTAGGATTTTCAAGGGAGGGTGTTGGAGAGGTGGAGGCTGAGAATGGAATGGATGTGGGGAGGTTAAGGAGCTTAAATAGGGCTCAAACCACAAAAATAGGGTTTAGGCATTGATCGCGTACACCCAGCATACTCCTGGTATCCCCAGCGTACTCAGGGATGCCCTAGTACGCCCATCGTACTTCTTGTACGCCCAACGTACTAGACTAAGTCCAAAACAGTCCTAACTTCTAACGGTCATAACATCTTCGTTCAAACTCCGTTTTATACGATCTTTACATCCACAAAAAGGTATCGAGGAGCTCTACAACCCTACATAATTACTTTTCACTTAAAACACATTGAACTAAAATCCTTAACTCATAAAAGAAGTCTGAAACACCACTTTTCCCATTTTACCCATTGACTCCAAAACACAAACCGAACTATTGGACCACATAATCTACATTACCCACATCCAAATGGCTCTAAAGCTCTCTTTACCAAAGCCCGAAGTCTTATGACACTCGATCTTCGGGTCACATCCCCGAATTTATGAAACGACTCGAAACACGGTGTTACACAATTTACAAATGACTTGCACAAGGATGCATTAGTGAGCATGGAGAATGCTCACACAATGTTGCGCCCAACAATAGAACAAAACAGTTAATGAGTGATGCTCCATCATTTACGTATTTTTATCATGGAGATTGTTCTTATGTATGTCAATTTTGTAGTGCTTTGTTTTATTATTCAAAAAGATTACTATCATAACCTCGAAATCAACCACCAAAGTACAAAAAGTGTTGTAAAGTCGGTGTTGTAAGTTTACCTTACCCTTTGGAACCACCATCTTCTGTAAGACAATTATATTCCAATAATCATTTTATACATAACATAAGAGCCTACAATAATACATTCTCCATGATGTTTTCGGTGCGTAAATTAATAATGCCCTTAACTATAGACATGGTATTTACGTATTCAAAGTATCTGAGAAAATTTGCCATTGGATTGGGTCATTATGCCCTACTGAGGGGGAGAACCCACAGTTCCTAGATATGCATTTATGATACGGAAAATGAAGTTTCTAACAAAATACATTTTTTTAATCTACAGATCGGCAAAACCTTATCCCAAACATTGTTTCTACTATTGCTGCCACACTAGATTCGTGTAATAAATACATACATCTATTTAAAAATGCACCAAAGTTGTCCAACATTTCCTACCTAATTGAATACAACATTTGGCCTTTTTAGTAACGTGTCTGACAGAAGATATGAAGCACCTTACTAGGGGCCACCTATTCCAATAGTACTTAGTAGACGCGTACACGTGTATTGAACAAGACAAAGTGGATTACATACTTGCAAATCAAGATCGATTTCAAAATGTATACATAAGCGGAGTGTATGACACATTTTCTGGAGGTGACATGGAAGGGAATAATGTAAGAAGAACGTCTTTTTACCATCGTCATTCACGAGAGGCCACACCAAATAAATAAACATTACCAGGATGCTTTAGCAATATGTAGAGTTCACGGAAACCCCCAGTACTTCATTATGTTTATGTGTAACATAAAGTGGTTGGAGATAATTTTTCATCTACATAAAATTGATTCACCCCACTCCAAAGACCATCCCGACATCATTGCATGAGTATTCCACCTAGAAGTTGAAGATTTTATCAAATTTCTGAAAACTGAAAAAACATTTGGTGATATGGTTGCATGTAAGAAATATTTATTGTTCTTGGTTTATTTATTTATTTATTTTTCTTTTTTTCGTTCAGTTACACATTAGTATATTAATTATTCGTTTTTAGTGTTATAATGTAGACTTATATACCATCAAATTTTAGGAATGAAGGTTACCACACTATGTATCTTACTTTGTGTTGCACCATATTATAAAATTCATGACGTATCCGAAATCGACAGATTTATTAGTACCAAGATTCCTAATGCAATTTCATATCCTTATCTTCACAAAATAATCAGTGAAAGTAAGATACACGACCCATATGGATTGTTAAACCCTCTTTCACCTTGTATGCATGACAATAAATGTTCAAAAGGTTACCCCCAAATGTTTTAGAGATATCACATGATTTGATAAAAACAAATATGTTCATTTTCGCCCAAGTATAAATTTTCTGGCCAAGGTTTCAGGATCAAACTAGATGAAAATACACTTGTCTTGAAACACATGAACACACATATTTGTTCTGAAATCAAGTTTTGAAACACTTAAACCGAAACACTTGATCAGAAATACACGAACACACATATACACGTACTTGTTTCAAAACACATGAAAACACACACACACACATATGTTTCGAAGCACATGAACACACACACACATAGGGGCAGAGCATTATAAGAGCCAAAAGGGGTTGTACCCTCCACCCCCCTTCTCTGTTTTTTTGTCAAGAAATAAGCCATACCCTATTATTTTTATACATATTAGGCCTATAAAATGTAAAATTTAGGTTGTAACCCCCCCCCCCCCCCCCCATGCTCTCCAACTTTTATACATATTGTACTTTCGGCCCCCTAAATTAAATGCTCAAGTTTTGCTGCTCCACATATACATATACTTGTCTTGAGACACATGAACACACATACTAGTTCTGAAATCAAGTTCCAAACACATGAGCCCACACACTTGTTCTGAAACACATGAACACATACACACACTTGTTTCGAAACACATGACCACACACACACACACACTAAAGTATGTGTTCATCCCTTTCAAACGATTTCATGAACGATTGCAACGAGATTAGGTACTCAAATAACTGATTTCAGACATGCCGAAAACTTATAATTGGCAGTAGAAGATGACCAAAAAAATTCATTCTTGACTGGGAAACTCATATTTGGCTGGAAAGGACTCCGGAAACCGGCAGACCCCATATTTCTAACCATATTGGTACTTTTTAAAGAATTTCAATATATGAAACACAAAATTTAAATTTAATGATTAAATATATACAAAAATTCAAACCTATTATCTTTATAAATCATCTCAAAATTTAAACGACTTGACAATATTGTCCCAAAAGCTATTAAGACCATCCGATATGGTCCCAACGGAGGGCTTTGTGGTTTACGTGGCAACTACCACGATCTGTGAACACCACTCCGGTGGTTCGTGATCGGCCGTGGTCATGATAGATTGTGGTGTAGACGACGATCGACAACGAAGAGTGGAAAGTGTTTGGTTGTTGACTTCTCTCGCAAACTTCTTCTTCTCTCTCTCTCTCTCTCTCTCTCTCTCTCTCTCTCTCTCTCTCTCTCTCTCTCTCTCTCTCTCTCTCTCTCTCTCTCTCGTGGTAGTGGATAGTACTCCGACGACTTGTGGTGGTTCGTGGTGGTGGACTTGGAGGTGGAAGGAGATTTTGGTCGTGAGATCATACCGAATGGACTAAGTACAAATCTATAGAATCAATTAATTACAAATCTATATAATTAATTACATATTATTGGTTTTTCCGTAACCTATTAAGATGCCCACATAACTAAACTATATCTTCTTTTTATTGGTTTTTTTTTTCAATTTATTATAATTCTATAGGTCGGCTAATATGTCAAAGTAAATATGAACCACTTGTTTTTATCAAAAGTCAAAAATAAACAAATGAACCGTTTGTGTTTCCAATCAAAGCTTTGCTGACATTTGATGATTTGAACACTTCTGTTCGTATTATATAGTGAGAAACGAGATTTCTATCATGGTGATAGAAAATGTTAAATATAAGACTTATACCAATTAAGCAACAAGACAAAAAGTAATTAACAAATTTATCATATTATAAAAACCAATTTAGTAGATATAAAATAGGTTTTCCCCCCGAAAACAAAGCTGAGGAAACTGTAAAGAATCATGTCGTCGGAGAAAACAAAGTCCTCCAAGGTGACAGGCGCTGGCGATCTTCACGTCGTCTTCCTTCCCTTTTTCGCTTCTAGCCACACCATCCCTTTGGTCCACGTCGCCAGGCTCTTCGCCGCCCAAGGCGTTCGCTCCACCATCATCACCACCGTTCACAATGCTCTCCTATTTAAATCCTCCGTTGACCGTGATATCTCCGCTGGGTTTCCCATCGCCGTTCAGACCCTCAACTTCCCAGCATCGGAGGTCGGACTTCCCGTCGGAATAGAAAACATCAACGATGCAACCAATCTAGAAATGGCATCTGCAGTCTTCCGAGGCATGATGATGCTCCGGACATCAATGGAACAACTGATCCGCAGTCTTGCTGCAGATTGCATCTTCTCCGACATGTTCTTCCCGTGGACCGCTGGCCTCAATATCCCGAGACTGTTATTTTACCCTTCTTGTTTCCTTTACCACTCCATTTTCCATAGCTTGAAAGTTCATAAACCTCACGAGAAAGTGCAATCGGAATCGGAAAGCTTCGTGGTTCCCAATTTGCCGGATAAAATCACGATGAAGAGGTCTCAGGTCTCAGACTTTTTCAAGTTGAAGACCCCAATGGGTGAGATAATGGAAACGATCAAACAATCGGAGAAGAGAAGTTATGGATTAGTGCACAACACGTTTTACGAGATCGAACCAGATTATGCTGATCATTTTAAGAAGATTAAGGGCATGAAAATCTGGCATATTGGTCCACTGTTCCAATATTTTATTCGCAAGGACTTGAGAGGTGGTGGAACGTCGGAGAAGCACAGTAGTCTGAAATGGCTCGACAGTCAAAAACCCAAATCGGTGATATACGTTTGTTTCGGAAGTATGGTTAAATTCCCAGAAGCTCAGATCACTGAAATTGCTTTGGCACTTGAAGAATCTAAACAACCGTTTATCTGGGTGGTGAGGAAGAAGGTTGGAGATGAAGAAATCGGTGGGCTGCCGGAAGGTTTTCAGGAGAGGATTGAAAGGGAAAACAAAGGGTTGATCATGACGGAGTGGGCTCCACAAGTGGAGATTTTACAACATGCGGCGGTCGGAGGGTTCTTGAGCCACTGCGGGTGGAACTCGGTGCTTGAAGCCATCGTCTCTGGTGTGCCAATGATGACATGGCCGTTGTACGCCGAGCACTTTTACAACGAGAAGCTGGTTGAGCTTTTAGGTATTGGAGTCGGAGTGGGGGCGGATGTTTGGAACTCCGGTTCGGATATCACTAGCCCAATCATCGGGAAACGGAATATAGTAGATGCTATTGAGATATTGACAGGTGGATCCGCCATGGCTCAAAGCATCAGACGCAGCTCAAAAGAGGTAGCCATGAAAGCCAAACACGTTGTTGAAGAAGGTGGGTCTTCTCATAACGATTTAGTGGCTTTGATAGAAGAACTTAAAGCCATTAAATTGGTCCCAAAACCTTGAAGCAACTGGTGCGATTATTTTTACCCACCGTTATTAAGCGAAAATAAGTCTTTGAAACTTATATTACGGCGTGTTTTGAAAAACCGGGGTGGCTTGTTGTTGGTAACTAAAAGTTTGAAGCTTTTATTTTTATTTAAGCGTTTCAAAAAAATACTAAGAAAACTTTTAAACTGTATAAAATTATATAAAAAAATAATTGTGTAAGAAAGATAAGAAGTGTTTTCACTATAGAATTAATTTTATTTGTAAAAGTATAGAACATCATTTGATCAATTTATAATCAAAATGTAATCAAAATGTATGATGGTAAAATAATAATTTTATTTTAAAAATAAAATAATAGTTATTAATGATCTTCAGTAAAATAATAATGAAATATCCAAGTATCAATCATAATGAAAATTCATCAACCATTGAACATGAAATCTTTTTATTATGATTAATGTTCATAGGTTAACATTGTCGATTACTATTCATACACAAACATTGGAAAATATATGAATATTCATAAATGTTCATTACTAAATATGTATGAATATTATGATTAAATATGAATAAGTTTTCATAATTGAAAATGTATGAAGATTTATAACCATCAGAATTAAATATTTATTTATAAATGAACATCTATTCATAAATGAATATTTAATCATAAACCTAGAAAAGTAATTATAGGTGAACATGTATGAAAGTTATAATCATCATAGATGAACATTTATTCAGATATAGATGTCAACATGTATTCAATAACACAGAAAAATTCTCATGTTCATAGGTGAACATTACCTATTAGTATTAATATATGTAATGCAAGAATTCCATAATTTAACTAAACCACTAATTACAATTCATGAAATATGTCTATGTTCATAGATGAACATTGTTACAAAAACCCAAAAATTAGTCATGTTCAATACAGTAACATGCAGTTTCGGGATGTTTCTTATTTCAAGTTATTAGACAGTAATTTGATCAAGTAAAGATCTCTAAACCTCAAGGGCCCTCAAGGGACCTCAAGGACCCATAAAGTTGCCAACTTTATGGAATCGTTCCATCCAAACTTCCACAACATGAAGAAAAAGGGACAAGAAGCCAAGATCTAGAAGAACATAAAGTTTGGATCTTCAACTATTAGACGACTTAACCCCGATGATTTTCTCATAATAACATCGTATTAAGAACTTCAAATACTATATCGGTTTTATCAACCTTTAACTCATCAAATCCGACACCACGACTATTAGACGACTTAACCCCAATGATTTTCTCATAATATAACACTAGTTTTTACGGGATTCCGTCCCGATATATATATATATACAAAATAAGTAAACCAAACAACTTATATTCTTACCCTCATTGCCAATATGATGAAATCGAGCCTCGTATCGAATTTCCGGCCTCCAGTAAGCTTAATCCCTTCAAACCCTCATTTATTTCTTTCATTTTTGTGCACTTTGCTTTCCCTGCCTCCCTTCTACTTCTTTTGCCCAAAATGGCGAAAATGGGCTTTAAATATGCATCTTTTTTTAAGTCAGGCGTAAGGTGTGCCACACCTTTAAATGGGCGCCTTGTGCTTTTTAGTTTTTTTGTCGAATTTTCAGAATAATAATGTACTTTTCAAACGGCCATAACTTTCTCATACGCACTCCATTTTTGACAAACTTTATATCCAAGAAATAATCTCGGAGTAAACTATAACTTTATTTAACTAATCATTCATTAAACTTTATACATTTTCTGATGTAATGCCATAAGTATATGAACATATGTATTGCATTACCAAAACATCACTGTTTCATTACTCGAGTTCACTCTTAGTCGTATCCATACCAAATACATATTGTAACATAAAGTTGGTATTTTTAGGTCGTTACATGACCCTAGTCTCCATAATGTTCCCTCTTTATTCCTTTCCAATTTTGAGCTTTTGGTGCATGGAGTGTTGCTTCAACTTAAATCCACCATTCTCTTGTGTTTCTAGACTTTGGTGAGTCATAAAGTTCATTTCTTTATGATTTTTCTCTTAGTTTTTGGTCAGTATATGTGGTTTTGATCCCTTTTATAGATGTTCATGGAGTTTGAGGAACTCCAAGACTTGGTTATGGCCTTTCTGTAACATCCCAAAAATACTGAGAGATTTTTTCATTTTTAGAGTACTAAAAAGCATCCCATAACACCATAAGTCAAGAAATCCAAAACATGAGGAAAAACTTTCAAGAAAACATCAGAGTAAACCCAAAATCATAAGGTGCGGAAAAACCATCGGTGGATACAATACAATCAATGTGGCTCCCGTCCCTTGCTACTAAAAGTACCTAAAACAATAAAACTTTAAACCGTAAACACGGAGCTTAGTGAGTTCCCAAAAATACTACATACCAATACGGGTCCTGCCCAACACACATAATAGGCCCCGCCCAATATACATAACATGCCCCTCCCAATATACATAATAGGCCCCAACCAACGTACATAATGATCACCGCCGAACATACATGCAAGAGTTAAAAAGACAACATAGCATTCTATACAGTATAATGAGACGACTCACCTTGCTAATCGGACTAGACTAACTTAATACTTACAAGGTCAGGAAGTTGGTACTACACACCACCTAATGAATCACAAAAGACCAAGCCTTAGTCAAAAAACTAAAACTAATAATTTGACTAAAGGTCAACCTGATCAAAAAGTCAATGGTCAACGGTTAAAATCAAAGGTCAGCCACCATGTCGTGGCCAACCACTAACAGCGTCATGGGAGCCACACGACAAAACAATTGTGGATGAAATCCACTACCACATTGTGGCAAGACCATTGGAACATCGTGGTCTAGCTTTATCAGGATCATGATGGGTTTGCCCACCATGTCCTAGCAAGGCCTTTGTCATGCTGTAGGGACGCTGACAGATCCATCTCTTTTCCAAGATCGTAATTCGTTAAGTCAAACATTCATACTTTCCATAAAACCTCACTTTATCCTTCAAAGGCCAGAAAAACACCAAATGAGCTCAAAGTGCTTGAAAGAAGGGTAGGGCTTGATTATTTACATTGGGAGGTGATGGAGGTTGAAGGTGGACGAAACCCTAGCCATCATATCCCTTAATTAGGGCCCAAGGCCTGAGATCTGGGGTTTTAATCCCCAACCACTACCACATCGTGGTGAAGGGAAAATTTACAAAGCCACAATATTGCAAAGTGCATAACTTGTACCTGAAAACGACGTGTTACAATTCTCCCCCACTTGAATCAGATATCGTCCTCGAAATTTGCTACCTCAAATAACTTCGGGTAATGATCCCTCGTTTCTTCCTCGAGCTCCCAAGTCCATTCAGAACCCTTACAGTTCTGCCACAACACCTTAACCAAACACACCACCTTGTTGTGTAAGTTCTCCGTCTTCCTATCGAGAATAGCGACTGATCGCTCCACATAATTGAGGTGCTCATTAATATGGATAACATCAAACGGAACCACTACGGAGTCATGAGCCAAGCACTTTCGTAGCTGCGGAACATGAAAGGTGTCGAGAATCTGACTAAGATCCACAAGCAGATCCAACTGGTAGGAAACCTTTCCCACCCCGAGCAACCACTATGAATGGACCGATATATCTGGGACCCAACCTGCCCTGATTACGAAACCGAATGACACCTTTCCAAGGTGACACCTTCAGAAGCACAAAATCCCCCAACCTGGAAGTCGAGATCGGAACTACGCTTGTTAGCATAATTCTTCTGTCTACTCGGTGTGGTTTGCAGTCTACCATACACCTACTGGATCAACTCTATAGTCTCAAATACTACCTTAGTGCTCCCCATCACCCACTGTCCAACCTCACCCCATAAAATTGGGTTACGATATTTCCCTCCATAGACCAACTCAAATGGATGCATACCAATATTGGTGTGATAGCTATTGTTGTAGGAAAACTCAACTAAAACAAGGTAGGTATCCCAACTCCCACCAAAATCCAAAACACATGCCCTAAGCATATCCTTGAGATTCTGAATGGTCCGCTCACTCTGAACATCGCTTTAGGGTGGTAAGCATTACTGAAATGAAACCGAGTACCCAACTTCTCATGGAACTTCCTCCAAAATCTGGGAGTAAAATGGGGACATGGTCTGAAACCACAAAGACTTTTAGACCATGTCGTGTGACTACCACCTTGATGTAGATCTCGGCTCACTTCTCGGTGGAAGAGAACTCATGAATCGGGATGAAGTGAGCACTCTTGGTCAATCTTTGAATCAACTCCATGTGTCATCCTCGAAAACTTTGTGATGAAATCTATAGTGTTTTGTTCCCATTTCCACATGGGAAGGTCCAACGGTTGCCTCTTTCTTTGAGGTCTCTAATGTTCGACATTGACTTTCTGAGAAGTTAAGCACATCTCCACATACCAAGCTATCTCCGTCTTCATACAAAGCCACTGGTAGCTATGTCTCAAATCCCTGTACATCTTCATAGCACCCAGATGGATCGAAAACTTAGAGTTGTGCGCTTCTTCTAACAGTGTTTGACGAACCCGACAAGAAACAGGAACCCACACCCTGCTACACTGAGTCAAAAAACCACTTCTATCGTTGACGAAAGTAGAAATCTGACCCCTGATTTTCTCTTTCTTCTGATTCTCTTCCTTTATCTCCTCAATTTGTAACTCTTTGATCAAGTCCAACGATGGTGAAGTGATGAGCATCCTCAAACATAGGTCTCTGATAGGAGCGTCAATCACCTTATGACTCAAAGCATCGGTCACCATATTCCCGGATGATACATGATATCATAGTCATAATCTTTCACCACATCAAGGCACCTGCGCTGCCTTATGTTTAGGTTAGGTTAATCCATCAAATATCTCAAACTCTTGTGGTCTGTGTAAATGATACGCCAAACCCCATAAAGTAGTGACACCAAATCTTAAGGGGAAAAACCACTGCCCTTGCTCCAGGTCATGTGTAGAATAATTCGCCTCATGAGGCTTTAATTGCCTCGAAGCATACACGGTCATATAACCACTCTACATAAGCACTATACCCAAACCCAAAATCTATGCATCACATTAAACCACGAAATCATCCACGCCCTCGGGAAGGGTCAATATCGGAGCCTCACATAACTTCTGTCTCAATGTCTCAAATGTCATCAACTGCTCAGTCCAACATTCTTCTTTGTCAAATGGGACAGAGGAACTGTAATCTTGGATAAATCCTGAATGAATATCTGATAATACCATGCTAAACCAAGGAAACTATGAATCTCAGAGGAGACCTCGTACGCAATCACCTTGAGTACAAATACCAACTACTAAGTAGATAAAACATTTTCTTTATAAGATTTTGTTTGGAAAGTCTTCATCCCTATCTTATATAAATGTTTTATGGTTTTAAAGTCTATGTTGGACTACAACTTTTAAACCCAAAATCTAATGAATACATATTATATAATACTCTAAATGTGGCATATATTATTATATGCAAACCCACCAAGAATAAGTTTTCTTATTCCTTTGATAGTTGAGTTACTAGAAAGCAAGCTTCTATTGACAAAGCAAGTGGGAGGTACATGGAACATTGTGACAACAAATATTATATAATGTTTTGATATACTGGGATATTATCATAACATCAGTACTTTTTGTGTTCTATATTAACACGTTTAATCCATGAATAATCTTATTATTCTAAAAGTTTATAGTCGGTTATAATTCTGGAAGCAATTATGAAGTAAGACTAATATAAATTGGATTGGTTGACTTTCACCAGATGAAGGTAGGCAATGAGTTTTAACCAAGTTTCATAGGTACTTGTCAGAAAACTAGTATTGAATTGACTCGTATCAAGATCATATCATGGATCACTATCATAAATGATACTTGATTAAAATGTATTATCTATGTATCCATAATACCTGAGATACCTAGTAGGACTTAAGTGTAGGGAGTGTTGTGCTTTGATATGGTCAAATGTTGGTCCTTAACTAGTCAGTTATAAAATCCATTCTCAGGTATGGTGTGAAATGTGCAAGAGGCATATGTAGTCAAGATGGGATTTGTTCCTCTTATGTGTTGAGATTTAGACATCTAAGGCACCTTACCAGAAGTTGAACACCTAATGAGATTTAGTGCGATCTGTATCTCTTGTTCAACATGATTTCTGTGACAAAGGGGTATTTGGTAAACTTACCTTATACACCAATTGTAGCTTTGAGCTTTTGGGAAATTGGGTGTTGATAGAATGGCACAAATTCATATGTTATTTGGGGTAGTGAAATGTTGCTAGACGTTCACCACTGTCTATATCAGTCTAATATGAGTCTTGAGCAAATGGGAGATTAAAAGATCTAATATGCTCAAGAATCATATTAAAGTGATATTGCTAATTAACATATCATACTAATGGGTCACACTAACAACAACTTGATATAATTGATTATTTATTACAAATTGATTTTAATAAATATTCAATAAACTCTTATAATTAAATTGGAAATTATTTATTTCATAGAAATATTAATTTTCATTAGCAAGTAACATAATATATCATTTGGTATGAAATATAAGTCATGCACAACATTTTGGACTAGATAAATCATTTTGTCTTTTACCAAAAAGTTAAAGTTTATATTTTATAAAATAGTTTATAAAATTTAAAAAACTCATCTTCCTTTTGTTATTAATTTTGAAAATTAACAAAGACCAAAAAAGGGAATGGTATTATGATTATTTAATGGAAAGAATGGCTTCTTAATTTGTTTAATGTAAAGAAATGAAGACTAGAGTGCATGTATGGACATAATAATGATGTAGATACATGTTTGCTTAAAGTGATTATATCTAGTGGTTAATATTTTCCACTTTATGCATAAAGACATGTTGCTTGCATTTAATTATTGACTCTTGGATCAATTGCCAAATTCTTCTCCATCTTCCTCGTTTTCTCTCTAAATGGTTTAATTTAGAGTTTACTTGCATCTCCTTTATGCTCTCTTGAAGTTCATATTGGTTATTAACTTCAAGCTTAAGAATTATATGAGTTTTACAATACTAACATCTTAAATCAAGTTGGTAACTTGTTGGTGTCTCAAAAGTTGCGCATTCTCCATCAACTTCCAAGACTCCCAAGAGGACCCAAAGAACTACAAAGGTTGTTATTTCTTCATCTTCTTCTATGGTCCTTGTTTTCTTCCCAAACTTTGCAAGAAGATCCTTGCTGGGTATAAACTTGTTTTATGTTATTCAAAATTTCTAAGTCTTCCGTTGCTAAATCTTATGTTTTTGAAACTAATTGTTGAAAAAAACGCCAAAAGCCATAAGTAATTGTCACACCCCCAAACCAGACGGCGGAAACGTCCGGGGGTGGAGGACTTCAATTGTAGTATCACAACACATGCATCATAGTAATCAAAGTACAAAAAACCATTGTATTTAAAAAGTATAAATATTTACATGTGTTCAATCATTGTATGTTGAACCCAAAATAGTTATACAAAAGAAGATATGACTCAACATAGCTCCATCTTCTCAAAAAGCTCGGGGAGTACATGTGTATTATTTCCCTGAGAATACAAGTAATTTGAAAAGAGAGTATCAACATAAAGTTGAGTGAGTGCATAAGTGTTTATGTTTGAAAGGGTGTCTCTGTATCCTGCACATGTAAAACTGTTCCAGAAAATCCTATATTTTCTGTTGTATATGAAAATTAGTTTTATTCCCATAAAACGTTCTCTTTGTAAATCAATGTTTTGTATTTGTATTCCTTTATGTAAAACTTGTAACTGAGAGTGTGCCTGGCTCCACCAGCTGTTATTGAAAACTGTATTGGACCATTGTAGTTTGTATTCTGTAAACTGGTACTTTGAAGGTGTACTTTCGTTTAATTGATTATACACTAACGTATTGTTAATATCTTTTTAATGAGTTATTATAACCATACTATGACAGGATGGCCTGAAACAAACGCTTTGTGGGCGTTTAAACTGTTGATAACAATTGCCACTCATTGGCGTGTATGCCTGACTATAGCTAGCAGCCTGAGTGCAGGGTTGTCAATCCCGATATAGATCTACACACAACTTGTTTCGATCCCCTGGCTGGAGATTCTGGTTATAATGTCAGGACTTTACCTTGGTTGTCTAAATGAATTAAACAACCTGAATTGAATGACTCATAAAAAGCATATAAACGTTACATGTATATTAGTTATGAAAACCCAATCATTCTGAAATAAATGATTGACAGTATGTTCTTTAATTAGTATTCCGAACATGTATTTGACAAGTGTAAACCCTTGATTTGTTCTGAATCACAACCCTTGTTTCTTGTAAACAGTGTATTCCAGTATACTTGAATCATGAATTATTGTTCTATGTATCATAAATTATACCTATTATAATTTATATGTACTTTCTGAATCGGTATTTAACTATGTTTGCATGTAATCCCTTGCTCAACTTGTTACAAAGGTATTGGAATTGATGAAATAACTTTTATATTTATATATATACACAGTTCTATATATAAGTAAAATTTAAACGACACTCGGACAAATAACCGGTACTATAAGCCCACATCCAAACAAGGAAAAGGACCCAGAATGAGATATCAGTCCTAAGCCTTTTAAATCTTATATATATATATATATATATATATATATATATATATATATATATATATATATATATATATATATATATATATATACAAATATGAATTTTGGGGAAAAATATAAGTTTATAAAAGAGTTTGATGTTTTGAGTATTTTTGATGATTTAATGTCGTTTTATCATGATTTGAAATCATGATTTTATAACACAAAGTTCTTGTGTTATGCTTGTATCCCCCCCCTTTAAAACAGTTGAAATTATGAAAATACGGGGGTATGAACTCACATGATAGGTGGTGATTTGGACAGCGTTTTGTTTCCCGGAAATGAGTTTATTTGACGAAAAACTGGCTTTAATCGGACAGAGTTTCGACTGGAGAGAGGTTACCTTCTCGGGAATCTCGGGGCTTCGAGGCTTGATTAGGGTTTTAGACTTGATACCAGGGCTTTAGGGGTTGTATATAAGTTTGTGGAAGTGAAAAATATGAAAGTGTGTGAAATTTGGGGTGAAAAGTGTAAAATTCTCGGATGGTCTCGCATGCCTTAAATAGGCCGAAGTCTCGGACCGAAGGAGGTGAGTCACTGGCACGCATCGGAAATGCGAAGGGGACATGGGGCGAGGCTCGGACAGGTGGCTCGGAGGTGTTGGCTTCGGACTGGACTGAACTTTGGTCCAATGGGAAGGTGCCACGAGGGTCCGAGGGGTGTCTCCTGCGAGGGTGTCGGCTACCTAGTGGACCTCGGCTGCGGTCCAATCAGAATGCGACACAGTGAACTGCAGTCCAATCAGAAGGTGGCAGGTGGAGGCCTCGCATGAGAGGTGACGTGGTCGAAGGTCAGCCATGCGAAATTGCCCGGTTCTCAATATTTCTCGATTTTTGTGCCAAAAACTTGCGAAAATCATAACTTTCGCATACGAGCTCTGTTTTCAACGTTATTTATATGCACACGTAGGTAAAATTATAATCTACGATTTTCGTTTAGACTTCGTCGGCTAGTTTTGAATTTATTTTTAATATTATTATTTTTAACAGACCGGGACAGGAAATCCGTTAAAAATTCATAACTTATTCATCCGACGTCCGTTTTTGTCTGTCTTTTTACCATTGTACTACTATTGACGAGACCTTCAATTCTTGTTTAGGTTGTGTCGGCTAAAAATCATTTGATCTTTATTTCGAGTTTTTAGTTGTACACTGTTATACTAAAACTTAGAAAAATCATAACTTCCTCATACGAAGTCAGATTTTGCCGTTCTTTTTATGAAATTTCTCGGTTTAACATAAACTACAACTTTCATATAGATTGTTATGGCTAAAAAGCCTTTTATTGCAAATTCTGTTTTTACACTGAACAGTGTTTTGCCGGTTTTGTTGCGGATCTTCGATTGGTCATAACTTCTTCGTTATAACTCGGATTTTAGTGTTCTTTATGTTTTTGGAAACCTTGTTACAATCTCTATCACTTGGTTCATCCCAATCAAGATTGTTTAATAATTTATATTTGAGGGTCAATTATGTAAATATACACAGTATGCTAAAATTTCTCTTTATTGTTTTAAAAAGAACTACAAATTGACCTACATTATTACATAGGTTTGAAATAACGGTTTGTTACATTTTCCACCCGTTAGAGAGAATTTCGTCCCGAAATTAGTATTACAGATAGACTAGGGAAAAAGATGTGGATATTTCTGTTGCATTTGATCCTCCCGTTCCCAAGTGAATTCAGGTCCCCGTTTTGCATTCCAGTGAACCTTCACTATCGGAATATGGCTTTGTTTAGTTTTCTTAACTTCCCTGTCTAGAATCTCTACGGGTTCTTCCACAAAGTTGAGGCTCTCGTTTAACTCGATTTACTCGAGTGGGATCACAAGAGTCTCGTCGGATAGACACTTTTTCAAGTTCGAAACATGGAAGGTAGGATGAATGTTATTTAGTTCTTGGGGTAGTCGAAGTTTGTAAGCTACATGACCGATTCTGGCAAGAATCTCGAATGGTCCTATGTACCTTGGATTCAGTTTGTCACGCTTTCCAAAGCAGATCATGCCCTTCTAGGGTGAGACTTTTAACAAGACGCGGTCACCAACATGGAATTCCAAGGGTTTTCTTCTTTTGTCAGCGTAGCTTTTCTGTCTGTCTCTGGAAGCTTTAAGTCGCTCCCGAATTTGTATGATTTTCTCGGTAGTTTCTCGAATAATTTCCGGACCAGTGAGAGCACTGTCAGGAGTTTGACCTCTAGCCAGCTGCGTGTCACCCACTTCAGCCCAGCACATAGGGGATCTGCACTTGCGGCCATAGAGGGCTTCGAATGGAGTAGCCTTTATGCTAGTGTGATAACTATTGTTATAAGAGAATTCAACAAGGGCTAAATGAATATCCCATGCCTTTCCAAAGTCTATCACGCAAGCTCACAACATGTCTTCTAATGTTTGAATCGTCCTCTCACTTTGTCCGTCGGTTTGTGGATGGTAGGCTGTACTCATGTCCATCCTGGTTCCCAGAGAGTTTTGTAAAGACTGCCAGAAACGAGAGGTGAATCTACTATCTCGGTCCGAAATAATAGATATTGGTACACCATGTAGTCTAACAATATCCCTGAGGTAAGTTCTGGTTAGTTTCTCCATCTTGTCGGCTTCTTTTGTTGGCTGGAAGTGTGCGGATTTGGTTAATCTGTCGACGATTACCCAAATAGTATCATAACCACCCGAAGTCTTGGGTTATTTGGTTATGAAATCCATTGTAATCCGCTCCCACTTCCATTCAGGGATTTCAGGTTGTTGTAATAAACCTGAATGTTTTTGGTACTCTACCTTGACTTTGGCACAAGTAAGGCACTTGCCCACAAAGGTAGCGATTTCGGCCTTCATGTTAGGCCACCAATATAGTTTCTTAAGGTCCAGATACATCTTGTATGAACCTAGATGAATGGAGTATCGGGTTTTGTGGGCTTCATTCATAACCACGTCTCTGTAACCACCGAACTTTGGTGTCCATATCCGGTTCATGAAATAATAGACTCCATCATCCCTGACTTCGAAGTTCTTATCCATTCCTCTCAGGGTTTCACCTGCCATGTTTTCGGGTTTCAAGGCTTCAAGTTGAGCTTCTTTGATTTGTGTGGACAGATGTGAATGGATTGTCATGGTCAAAGACTTGACCCGGCGTCCCGAGTATTCTTTTCTGCTAAGGGCATCAGCTACCACGTTTGCTTTACCAGTATGATAAAGAATTTCACATTCGTAGTCGTTCAGTAGCTCCACCCATCGTCGTTGTCTCATGTTCATCTCTTTTTGATTGAAGATGTGCTGGAGACTTTTATGGTCCGTGAATATTGTGCATTTCGTGCCATATAAGTAATGTCTCCAGATCTTCAAAGCAAACACCACCGCTCCTAGTTCAAGGTCGTATGTTGTATAGTTGACTTCATGAGTCTTAAGTTGTCGTGAGGCGTAGGAAATAACCTTTCCTCTTTGCATAAGTACACACCCAAGACCTTGATTTGAAGCATCACAGTACACTACAAAGTCTTATGTCCCTTCGGGTAGAGACAAGATCGGTGCACTGCACAAGGCTTGTTTGAGCGTTTGGAATGTTGTTTCTTGCTTCTCTACCCAACTAAAAGTTACACCCTTTGTGTCAGGGTGGTAAGTGGTTTAGCGATTCGGGAGAAATTTTGGATGAATCTGCGATAGTAGCCAGCAAGACCTAAGAATTGTCGGATTTTTGTAGGTGTTTTGGGTGCTGGCCAGTTTTCAATTGCTTTGATTTTGGAACGGTCCATGTGTACTCCTTCGGAACTGACCACGTCACCTAGGAATTCAACCTTCCTAATCCAAAATTCGCACTTTCAAAACTTTGCATAGAGTTTTTCCGTCCTAAGGGTTTGTAATACTTGACGAAGATGTTTTCCATGTTCTTATTTGCTTCTTGAGTAGATAAGGATGTCGTCAATGAAGACTATGACGAATTTGTCCAGGAATGGATGACACACTATGTTCATTAGGTCCATGAACACAGCAGGTGCATTCGTCAATCAGAATGGCATCACTATAAACTCATAATGACCATAACGAGTTCTAAACGCGGTATTGAGAATGTCTTCCTCCAAAATCCGTAACCGGTGATACCCGGATCTTAAGTCTATTTTCGAGAAGTAGTTCGCACCTTGAAGTTGGTCGAACAGATCGTCAATGCGAGGCAGAGGATATTGATTGTTGATGGTAAGTTTATTCAGCTCGCGGTAGTCTATGCACATGCGGAATGATCCATCCTTCTTCTTTACGAACAAAACCGGTGCTCCTCAAGGTGAGAAGCTTGGTCTTATGAAACCTTTGCTAAGGAGTTCGTTAAGTTGGCTGGATAATTCTTGCATTTCAGAAGGTGCAAGACGATAGGGGGATTTGGCTACAGGGGTAGCTCCAGGGATTAAGTCGATTCGGAATTCGACTTGTCGTTCGGGAGGCACTCCTGGAAGATCATCGGGAAAGTTGCAGACCTCGGGAATGCTTGCGATATCTTTTATTTATTTCTTTTTTCTACCACGTGAGCTAAGAAAGCACAATATTCTTTGCGAAGGTACTTCTGTGCCTTGATGCAAGAAATGATCTGAAGGTTCGTTCTGGGTTTGTCGCCATAGATAATAAGAGTTTCATTAGTTGGTAAGTTCAAACGAATAGCTCTTTCATAGCATAGGATGTCGGCATGGTTGGGGCACAACCAATCCATACCTATTATGATGTCAAAACTTTTGATAGAGACCGACATAAGGTCTATTGGGAAAGACAAGTCATTCAAGGTAAGGGTACATCCTATGTATATATCGTTGGTGGATTCGGATTTCCCCTTAGCCATTTCTACTGTAAAAGTTTCATTTAGTGGTTGGGAGTTTTGATTTAGTAGATGTTTAAAATTATGGCTCACGAAGCTCCTCTCAGCACCACAATCAAATAGAATGCATGCATAAGTATTGTTGAGAAGGAACGTACCCGTGACCACTGCAGGGTCTGCCACCGCTTCTTCATGACCCAGTGCTAGAATCCTCCCAACTTCACCGACATTTCCAGCTTTTGGACAATCTTTCTTGAAATGCCCCACATCACCGTATTGGTAGCATGCTCGGCCTACTCCAGCAGCAGGTACTTGGTTAAGTGGTTGGGGTGGTATTCTATAGAATCGGGCAGTATGCCCTTTCCTGTTGCAGTTACGACACTGCATTTCTTGGCAATTTCCATTGTGGTGAAAATTGCAGTTGTTGCATTTAGGGAGGTTACCAGCATAGGGCTTAGTTGGTGCAAGGTTATTAGGGGCAACAGCAGGTACAGTGATAGGTATGGTAGTAGGTACAGTAGTAGCATGGACTGCCACTACTTGTTGCTTCTTTGAAGGTTCCAGAGGAGATTTGCCCTTCCTCTTGTTCCAAACCTTCTTCTTGCTGTTGTTGTTGTTCTCCTTAGGTTGTTCTGGAGCAGTAACCACAGAATTTTGACGATTTCCGTGGTCAATAAGTGACTATGCCAATTCCTTGGCACTGTCAAAGGTAACAGGCCTAGAGGCAATGACACTTGCCTGTATCTGGGGCGACAGTCCCCAAATATACCTTTCGATCTTTTTTCTCTCTAGAGCAACCATTTTAGGACACAAAATCGCCAAGTCACAGAACCGATTCGTGTAAGTTGTTATGTCTGCACCGGCCATGGTAAGACCCCAAAGCTCTTGCTCAAGTCTTGAATTTCTCCGTGCGGACAGTATTCCCGCATTAGCATGGCTTTTAGGTTCTCCCAGCTCATCGTATTAGCCACTATCAAAGTTAGTGACTTAACATGGCCATTCCACCATGTTAGGGCCATATATGAAAAAGTACAGGCAGCAAATTTAACTTTGCTACCCTCCGAACAGGAGCAAATTTCAAAAATTGCTTCCGTATTCTCAATCCATTGCCTTAAAACCATTACTCCTCCAGTTCCATTAAAGGTCTTGGGTTTGGTGTTCGAGAAGTCTTTATAAGTGCACTCTCGCGAGTGCTCATGACCCTCGCCATGGTTAGAAGGACGTGCACCAGCTCCTGACCCACTAGCACCAGGAGTATTGATATGTGACATGGCAGCCGCTACAGCCGCCGTGACTGCTGCTTGAAACATAGCAGCGTCGAATTGAGGAGGTGGTGGTGGGGGTGGCGTCGGTGCTTCATTGTCACGTCTTGCATTTCTACAAGGAGGCATCTTTTCTATAATAGTTAAAAGATAAAAGATGGTAAGATATCAAGAATGAATATGAATTTGATATCTCTGAACGAAACACTTAACTCAACGTGAAACTTGTAAAGGATTGGAAATAGAAATCTATTGCAAAACAACTTGCAATAGGATAGTATGAAATTGAATGGTTATTTTTCAAAGAGTATGAATGTACATGTCGACTGTATTGGTATATTAAGTATATGTAATCTGGAACACTTGACCTTAAAGCAGGTCTATAATATACCACAATACTGAGGAAGTGTCGACATCAAACCGACCTACCGAAAATAAAATTTCCGCGGTCCTATTAAAAGCATGAAAAATAACACTGGAACATTTCTGTGATCCAAAACTTTGGAATAGGATGTTTATGAGAATTGTGATAACTCTTGTTGAAGTAAAGTGCTTATTGTTTTATTGATACTCGGTTTTGTACATATCGTGAAAAGTAGTATATACATTCGATATAGAAAGTAGAAAGTAGAAGTAGTGCGAACACTACTTGCGGCGGTTGCTACGACGGTTGCTGGGTTCCGCTTCGTCTTGTGCTTTCCAGCGCCTTTCTTGGGCAGCTTGATGCTCTCTCAATTCTCTTATCTCTGATTCAGCAGCATTAAGTTGCCTTTGAAGGGCTTCAGTATGGTGCTGGGTGTCATCCAGCATTTCATCAAGACGAAGGGTATCTGCAGTGTTAGCCTGCGCAATCGTATTCACTTGAAGGATTCGATTAATCGAAATCCTTGATTGATCGAATTGCCGTGCTATTCGGTTTACTATAACTGGAAGAGCTCTATCAGCTGTTCCTCCTCTAGAGATGTTATAGAAACCTCGTGCCATTCCGTAAGGAGGGCGTTGGCCGTCTTGTCGACTCTAATGGTTTATATATTGGCCCCACTCGTGTATGGCATCTGCTTCATCTTGCCTCAGGGGACGCTCCCCAGGGTTGCAGACTTGTGGCTCTGTATCCGTACCACTTGATTCGCTGTCCTCAAAGGGTTCTTCATCTGAGTCTGAGATCCATCCTGCATTTTGTGGATTATAGGGGTCCCCTGGTAAATTGTGTTCAGCCATAGGTTCTATATTAGAAGTAAGGTTAGTAAAATACTCTCCGTAGTATTTTAATCTTTGGGTTCTGCTCTATAGTTCTTTTGAATATGTATGGTAAGTTTTAGACATGTCGCAACACTACTATCACTCCCAAACACATGTTGGTCATATCTCAAATCAATATAGTTGATCAGGCTAAATTAATTCCAGATATGATTACATAACTGCCCAGGTTTGACTATAGTGTTCAACATCCAAATACTTTTAAGTTCTTATGACTGTGATACTGTACTTGTAGGTATGAGTGTTAGTATACTTCTTGTAAAAATACTTAAATCTTTAAAAAGTATACTTGTAATCCGCATTCTCCATCAACTTCCAAGACTCCCAAGAGGACCCAAAAAACTACAAAGGTTGTTATTTCTTCATCTTCTTCTTTGGTCCTTGTTTTCTTCCCAAACTTTGCAAGAAGATCCTTGCTGGGTATAAACTTGTTTTATGTTATTCAAAATTTCTAAGTCTTCCGTTGCTAAATCTTATGTTTTTGAAACTAATTGTTGAAAAAAACGCCAAAAGCCATAAGTAATTGTCACACCCCCAAACCAGACGGCGGAAACGTCCGGGGGTGGAGGACTTCAATTGTAGTATCAGAACACATGCATCATAGTAATCAAAGTACAAACAACCATTGTATTTAAAAAGTATATATATTTACATGTGTTCAATCATTGTATGTTGAACCCAAAATAGTTATACAAAAGAAGATATGACTCAACATAGCTCTATCTTCTCAAAAAGCTCGGGGAGTACCTGTGTATTATTTCCCTGAGAATACAAGTAATTTGAAAAGAGAGTATCAACATAAAGTTGAGTGAGTGCATAAGTGTTTATGTTTGAAAGGGTGTCTCTGTATCCTGCACATGTAAAACTGTTCCAGAAAATCCTATATTTTCTGTTGTATATGAAAAGTAGTTTTATTCCCATAAAACGTTCTCTTTGTAAATCAATGTTTTGTATTTGTATTCCTTTATGTAAAACTTGTAACTGAGAGTGTGCCTGGATCCACCAGCTGTTATTGAAAACTGTATTGGACCATTGTAGTTTGTATTCTGTAAACTGGTACTTTGAAGTTGTACTTTCGTTTAGTTGATTATACAGTAACGTATTGTTAATATCTTTTTAATGAGTTATTATAACCATACTATGACAGGATGGCCTGAAACAAACGCTTTGTGGGCGTTTAAACTGTTGATAACAATTGCCACTCATTGGCGTGTATGCCTGACTATAGCTAGCAGCCTGAGTGCAGGGTTGTCAATCCCGATATAGATCTACACACAACTTGTTTCGATCCCCTGGCTGGAGATTCTGGTTATAATGTCAGGACTTTACCTTGGTTGTCTAAATGAATTAAACAACCTGAATTGAATGACTCATAAAAAGGATATAAACGTTACATGTATATTAGTTATGAAAACCCAATCATTCTGAAATAAATGATTGACAGTATGTTCTTTAATTAGTATTCCGAACATGTATTTGACAAGTGTAAACCCTTGATTTGTTCTGAATCAAAACCCTTGTTTCTTGTAAAACAGTGTATTCCAGTATACTTGAATCATGAATTATTGTTCTATGTATCATAAATTATACCTATTATAATTTATATGTACTTTCTGAATCGGTATTTAACTATGTTTGCATGTAATCCCTTGCTCAACATGTTACAAATGTAATTGAATTAATGAAATAACTTTTATATTTATATATATACACAATTCTATATATAAGTAAAATTTAAATGATACTCGGACAAATAACCGGTACTATAAGCCCACATCCAAACAAGGAAAAGGACCCACAATGAGATATCAGTCCTAAGCCTTTTAAATCTTATATATATATATATATATATATATATATATATATATATATATATATATATATATATATATATATATGCAAATATGAATTTTGGGGAAACATATAAGTTTATAAAAGAGTTTGATGTTTTGAGTATTTTTGATGATTTAATGTCGTTTTATCAAGATTTGAAATCATGATTTTATAACACAAAGTTCTTGTGTTATGCTTGTATCCCCCCCCCCCTTTAAAACAGTAGAAATTATGAAAATACGGGGGTATGAACTCACATGATAGGTGGTGATTTGGACAGCGTTTTGTTTCCCGGAAAGGAGTTTATTTGACGAAAAACTGGCTTTAATCGGACAGAGTTTCGACTGGAGAGAGGTTACCTTCTCGGGAATCTCGGGGCTTTGAGGCTTAATTAGGGTTTTAGACTTGATACCAGGGCTTTAGGGGTTGTATATAAGTTTGTGGAAGTGAAAAATATGAAAGTGTGTGAAATTTGGGGTGAAAAGTGTAAAATTCTCGGATGGTCTCGCATGCCTTAAATAGGCCGAAGTCTCGGACTGAAGGAGGTGAGTCACTGGCACGCGTCGGACATGCGAAGGGGACACAGGTCGAGGCTCGAAGGTTTTGGCTTCGGACTGGACCGAACTTCGGTCCAATGGGAAGGTGCCACGAGGGTCCGAGGGGTGTCCGAGGGGTGTCTCCTGCGAGGGTGCCGGCTGCCTAGTGGACCTCGGCTGCGGTCCAATCAGAATGCGACACAGTGAACTGCGGTCCAATCAGAAGGTGACAGGTGGAGGCCTTGCATGCGAGGTTACGTGGCCGAAGGTCAGCCATGCGAAATTGCCCGGTTCTCAATATTTCTCGATTTTTGTGCCAAAAACTTGCGAAAATCATAACTTTCGTATACGAGCTCCGTTTTCGACGTTCTTTATATGCACGCGTAGGTAAAATTATACTCTACGACTTTCGTTTTGACTTTGTCGGCTAGTTTTGATTTATTTTTAATATTATTATTTTTAACAGACCGGGACAGGAAATCCGTTAAAAATTCATAACTTCTTCATCCGACGTCCGTTTTTGTCTGTCTTTTTACCGTTGTACTAATATTGATGAGACCTTCATTTCTCGTTTAGGTTGTGTTGGCTAAAAGTCACTCGATCTTTATTTCGAGTTTTTAGTTGTACACTGTTATACTGAAACTTAGAAAAATCGTAACTTCCTCATACGAAGTCATATTTTGCCGTTCTTTTTATGAAAGTTCTCGGTTTAACATAAACTACAACTTTCATTTAGATTGTTATGGCTAAAAAGCCTTTTATTGCAAATTCTGTTTTTACACTGAACAGTGTTTTGTCGGTTTTGTCGCGGATCTTCGATTGGTCATAACTTCTTCGTTATAACTCGGATTTTAGTGTTCTTTATATTTTTGGAAACCTTGTTACAATCTCTATCACTTGGTTCATACCAATAGAGATTGTTTAATAATTTATTTTTTAGGGTCATTTATGTAAATATACACAGTATGCTAAAATTTCTCTTTATTGTTTTAAAAAGAACTACAAATTGACCTACATTATTACATAGGTTTGAAATAACGGTTTGTTACAGTATTCCTCAAGGTGGTAGGATCGGGTTCCCTCACCGCTCTCCCATATAAGATCAGGCAATCGACCTTCTTGTGGCTCACCGGGTTGTAGCAGAAACATATCAGTGCCTCCTGCTTGCAATCTCTACCAATGTGTCCTGTTTAGTTTCACTTAAATCAGCCACCTCCCAATGCACGCTAAGGACCCTTGTGCGATCTCTCGCACTTGCCATAATGGGCATGGCTCAATGGACTCCAGATCATGAATCATAAGTATTTGACTTATTTGCTAGAACTACTAAAGTCTGAACTTGAGGTGCCTTCCGTTTCTTCTTAAGCTCCAACTTAATCTCTCGCTTACGGGCTCTGTCAATTACTTCTCCGAGGTCTAAAAATTGGATATGTTGATGAACTTCATGAGATCTTCCCTCAGCGTGTCGTGATACCTCGTATTCTTCTCCTCCTCATCCGCAACATATTATGGAACCAACAAATCCCTCTCTCTGAACCTGGAAGTGATCTCTGCCACAATCTATGTCGTCTGTTGGACATCCTGGAACTCTTTATCCAGCTGTTGAACCGAAATAGCAGGAACAAACTATGCCCTGAACTTGGTGACAAAATCCGACTAGGTCATCGCCTCAATGGCAACTTCTCCCGGAGCATGGCACACCTTCACCACCAATCATGAGCTCCATATGTCATCAAACAATTATCAAATATAGTCTTCGACCTTTTAGGGAAAAAGCTAGTCTGAAAAGCACACTCCAGATCCGCAATCCAACGTATGTTGGAGATGGGGTCCTTATTCCTGAAGAACTTAGGAGCTCCACAAGCACAAAAATATCGAAAAATGAGAGTGTGTGCCCCAAACTGACCAGATTTTAGCTCTGCTCGAAGTGTCTGTATACGCCCATCCATCTTCTCAACCAACCCCTCCTTGACCATACCAAACAGTTCAGGCATGTCCTCCATAAGTAATCTCGAAACCTCAATGGCAATCAACTCATGCAACTCATCATCCCTTGGCTCAGAACTAGAACCCGAACCAAAACCATAACCAGAACCACCTCTATGTTGGGTTATCACCATTCTGAAAAGAACGCAACAAAAGATTACAATATACTTATGGAACCATTAAAACTACAAGCTCCTTAGAATCTCTATGAGCTTCCTTGATTCGAGTACGGATCATGTGCTTTCAGTAGTACATGCCCATACTACCCTCCACAAATATTCATACTTTCCTCAAGAATCATTCCAAATCTCCTAATTCACTTCCTTACAGTCACACACATATTGGTTCCTATACATAATAGAGCATCCAAACATGTCCTAAGCTTCCCTTAGGACTCGACTCTCATACGTGCCAAATATATCTTCTAATGATGGAAAGTTTCCTCATGAATGTAGGTCATGCATACTTAAGACAAAATAGACGTTTGAATAGATGCCTCTACCCTAAGGCATTCATCAAAAAAGAACATGAAATAAGGTTGAATCAAACATTTTATGTCTATTTAGTCCTAACTATGTACCATCATAGTGAATTCATTAAATAATCTTTCATTATCAACATAGACCCCAAACAGCTAAACACATAACATGTATAAAGGCATATCTCCTAAGCAGGCATCCTAGCATGCAACCTGAGCAGATCCTTAGTCTAAGTTCCATCATGCAATCCATATAATAACATACTTAACATTCATGTATGGGTATTCTCATAACAATTACTTGAGCCAGGGATAATTGCATGCATCACACCCTTTTTCTTTTAAAACCCCCTTTTTGGAAAACAATTTATTATAAAAAAGGTTTTATAATCCCACAATTTGAGTCCGAACGCACCTCGTGCTAGCCCGAATCCCTCAAACCAAGGCTCTGATACAAACTTGTAACATCCCAAAAATACTAAGAAAAAATTTCATTTTTAGAGTACTAAAAACCATCCCATAACACCATAAGTCAAGAAATCCAAAACATAAGTTTACAATTTTATGTAAGCATTGGAGTAATCCCATAATCATAAGGTGCGGAAAAACCAGTATTGGATGCAATACAATCTAACCGGCTCCTTTCCCCTGCTACTAGAAGTACCTGAAACAATAAAACTTTAAATCGTAAGTACAAAACTTAGTAAGTTTCCCAAAATACCATATATCAATACGGGCCCCACCCAGCGTACATAACGGGCCCCGTCCAACATACATCTAACATCCATTTCCTAGTACGTAATTGTTTTAGCTTTAATTTGTTTAAATTACTAAAAAAAATAAAAATATGTGACCTTAACTCAAAAGAACAGGGCACTTCTTATTGGGCGCGGGGCGCTTCTTTATGGTTGTCGAGACCACCAAATAAAATACCTAAATATGACAACGTACAAAAACGAATCGTAGTAATAGTAATAAGGATCAAATCAACAAGGATTGGTATGAATCAAATCCATGGGTTTAGTTTCTACAAAATAAAAACATATAATGAAATGGGGTTTTCTAATAATGTTAAATGTGATAAAAACTAATTTCAAAAAATAGAACTAAAATAACAAAATATAAAATCTATAAAACAAAACGTTCCAATGTCGGGATGAATCGCAAGTTCAATTAGTTGACTAATCATCATAATTTTGAGGTTCAAATAGTTTGATGGGTCCTAATTTGGTTATAGCAATCTAAGAAGCTTGAGATCACCTTGACTTTTCTTAGTTAATACAATGGTTAGAGAAGCTCATAACATATTTTCTTAGTTACAGTCACAGTTACATGAAGCGTGTAATTATTTAAAATTAACTATCAATAAGATTAAAAAGTCACAAATTCCAAGAGGAGTCAAAATTCTTTCACTACCATGCTGGAGAAAATATTTTTATGATAGTGTGAAGTGAAAACAACACAAGAACCGTTTGTTGTTTGCTAATTTGAAGAACTATTATTAATCAAGAAATTAACCAACCGATTAAAAATTCACATATCTAAACTCATGATTAAAGACATATGAAAATAAATAAATGTTTTACTATATAATATTTTCATAGAATATCATTAAAACTCACACAAAATTACTCCTAATCAATTAATTGTTGTATAGATTCACCCAATATTGAAAATAAAAACTAACTACACATAATAATAATAACAATAAAAAATGATACAAAGTTATACCAATACTTATTGTGAAATGAAGATGACAAAAGCTTCTTGAAATCGTCACTTCTTGTTGTTCTAAAAACATCATCCATAATTAAGGTATTAATACAAAAATTAACCTAATTTAATCTAAAAAAAGTAAATTTACAACGTATTAAAATCAATGATAATGATATCAATGATAATAGTCTTTGATTGTTCCAAAAAGTAACAGGAGACACCAAAGTGGCGCCGCCCCCTATTCTCTTTATTCACTGTAATGCTTTCTAACTCAAAAATACCTTACTCTTTTCTTTTTATTGCTACCTACGTAACCCACCCAAAATTAGAGAGAGACCTGATTGGCTTCAACTTCAAACATGGGTTACTAAAAATTTATGAAATGGGCTGCCAAATAATTCATCTTGGGCTGCTGAATTGGGCTAGTAAAAATCCGAAAATGGGCAGGCAAAATTAAAGCTGGCAGCTTTCTGCATTGATTTTCACGAGGCCAAAAGCTACATCAAAACATGTCAGAAACCATTTATTCTCGGTGAGATCGAAGATCAACAAGTTGGAAGACGTCCATAAAATTTCATCTAAATCAGATGACGTTTGTCCTTCCATCTGATTTCTTGAAAAAGGTTGTGCAATGTTGTCAAAATCTGAAAATTAATTTATATGGCATTGTTTTTCTTTTCCCTCGCGGATTTTTCAATGGGACTTCACTCATGGTTGCAAGTATTCAATGTGACTTAAATGATGCTCCAAATATCATCTTGCTCGAACGAATTTACACAAAATTAGCTTAAACAAGTAAAAATTATAAAGATATTGTAGAGTGCCAACACGCTTTCGGTACAAAGTTGGATCGACCTTGGGAGCTCCATCTTCTTCGGCGAGTGAAATAGATGAACTTGAAGCAGTTGTGACCTCTTTGGCACCATCCATCTTGAAGTGAGTGATAGTGTCTCTAATGTGACTCTGTTATGATAGAAACAGATCCGAACTTGTTGGAATGATTTCAACATCTAAGAAGTGATTTAGATGGCTGAGATCTTTGACAGAAAACTTGGAAGCAAGCATTTCAACAAACTTGGCAATAAAATTTTGGAGTTATTTCCTATGAGAACATTGTCATCAACATATACCATGAAATGGCAGGTGATTTCAACATTATTAAGATAAATAATGAGGCATCAACTTGACATTTTTAAAAACCAGACTCTGATAAAAAGGAGGCGAGTGTCATGTACCATGCATGCGGTTCTTGCTTAAGGTCGTATAAGGACCTTCGAAGCTTAAAAATGTGATATGGATGTTACGAAGTAACATAACCCGGTGGTTGAGTTATGAAAACTTCATCTTGTAGGGTACCATGTAGAAACACATTGTTTACATCGAGTTGTCTTAAGGGCCAATTTTTGGAGAGATCAATGGATAACACGGTATGCATGGTAACTGGTTTGGTTACGGGACTAAAAGTATCAAAATAATCTTTCCCATATTGTTGTAGAAACCCTTTTTCCACTAGACGAGCGTTGTACTTCGCAACGGTTCCATCCAGATTTCGCTTAATGCAAAAGACCCATTTGCACCCATGGGTTGGTGAGTAGTAGATGGAACAATCTCTCATTTAGAGTTATGAACTAAGGAATTGTGTTCATCGTTCGTTGCTTGACGCCATAATGGGTATTTGGATGCTTGAATGTGGGTAGGTTGTTCGAGAGCAATAGGAATAGGATGAATAGTGGTTGTGTTTACAAACTTAGGATTGAAATATTTGGGGTTTTGTTTTCGTAAGCATCGTGTTGGATATGGTGATGAAGATGGTGGTGGATTCGGCAATGAAGATGTAGGTGAAGATGAAACAGGAGGGGAAGAAGGCTCTGATTTTTTATCAGATGGTGTAGGTGAGATGGTTCGTTATGAGGTGGCACAAGTGGCAGTAATGAATAAGTTGATATGATAGGAGTATTAGGAACAGTGGGTGGAAAGGCAGTCGATGTGGTATGGGTGAAGAATCCATCCATAATGGGAAGTGAGATAGATGGAGCTGGGAAGTTTTTGTAAGGAAAAGTGTGTTCTATAAACTCAATGTGATGAGAGTGATATATACGACTGATTTAGCACTGGAATAGCGTAAGAAGAGGCAAGGAATGGAGTGCAGTTGTAATTTTGAGGTGGAGTAGCGTCGAAGCCATGGATTACAGAGACATCCAAAACGCTTTAGTTTTTTCATAGTTGGGAGAACAACCATACATGAGATCATATGGACTTTTAGAGTTTAAGATTGGAGTTGGTAAACGGTTAATGAGGTGCACGGCTGTTTGAAAAGCATGGGACCAAAAGGTTAGAGGGAGGCATGCATAGTGTAGCAAGGAAAGGCCTATTTCAACAATATGTCGGTGACGTCGTTCAGTTGTGCCATTTTGTTCAGGTGTGTGATGGAGGGCAGTGTAATAAGATATCCCCATGGATTGGAACAGTAGTATGAGAGCTTGATATTCTCCACCATTATTAGTGAATATGGAAACAATGGGTGTATTCAAATATTTTTCCACTAGAAGTCTAAATTGGGTAAAGATTATTGAGACATCAGACTTATGTTTAATAGGATACAAAAAAATATATATTGAGTAGTGATCCACAAACACGACATAGTAAGCAAATTCATCAATCGATTTTGGAATAGGTCCCCAACCATCAAAATAAATGAGTTACAGTGGTTTATTTGAAGTAAAAGAATTTGGACCAAAGGGTAGATTGTGTCTTTTATTAACAGAACATGAAGCACAATGAAACTTGGTTGTAGATAATGACTTCAAATTGAGACCTAAAACTTTAATAAGATGTTGAAAAACACGAAAAAATGGATGTCCAAGTGTGTGATGATAATCAATAGGTGATGCTTTAGTGGTAGCATTTAGTTTTGGAAGAATAGCTTGACTGGCATAGTAGACATCATTTATGTTCTTTCCTTGCATGAGAGGCACCCCCATAAAAAGATCCTTGCCAAGAAAATACAAGGAAAAAATTCAATAGAGACTTGATTAGCACAACAAAGTTTAGAAACTAAAATGAGGTTTTTACGAAGATTAGGAACACAAAGCACGTTACATAAGTTCAAAGATCGAGATGAGGTGGGTATTTTTGTGTGACTCGTGTGAGAAATGGGAAGAGTTATACCATCACCAAGAAGGATTTCATATGGTCCACCATATTCTAATACTGTGTGTAGGGAAGATTGATATGATGTTAGGTGATAAGAAGCCTCACTGTCAAACATCCAAGGTGCATTAAGTGGAGTGGAGTGTGAACTCAAAGAGGTAGCATTTGCAACAGGATTGGAGATGTTGATGTATGTGATGTTGTTGTCTTTCAAAAAACAAGCAAGTTTCCTGTAATCACAAGTCCCATGACCTGAAATAGCACAAAATTGACAATAGGAATTGGAGTGGTTGTTCCTATATTGATTGTTATTGTTCAAGTGGTTGTTTCCTGAGTGGTTGTTTGAAGTGAATCATCCGGTATGACGTGATCGGGATTGAGATTTATACGAGGGATGATTATTGAAACGACCTGTTTGGAATTGGGAGAAGTTGGTTGTGACAACAAGAGGTGAAGCAGTAGATTCATTTTCTTTTAAAGATTGTTCAAAGTAAACTAGTTTTTCAACTAATTCTGGAAAGGATATTTAGTTTTCTTAGACTTTTAAGGCAGCTGTGAGTGGCCCGTATGTAACAGCCCAAAAACCAGGATACATTTTTTCATTTTAAATAAACACAAAAGTTATAATCATAGTGTTTTTCCAAAACCAACCAATAATAATAATGTCAAATCATCAGAGTATAATATCAAAATGCGGAAAAATAATGAGGAGTAAATGTTGCGCCATCAATCTGGTCCCTTGCCTTTAGTACCAGAAGTACCTGAAACCGCAAATATAAACTGTAAGCAAATGGTTAGTGAGTTTCCCAATCATACCATATACACATAAAACATTTAAGTGCCATGGGCTACCCCCATGGTCTTTTCACGCAATGTTGAGGGCTAAATCCCAGTCTTACATATGAGTGCCATGGGCTACCCCCATGGTCTTTCCTTGCGATGTCGAGGGCCAAATCCCGGTCTTACACACAAGTGCCATGGACTACCCCCATGGTCTTCCATACAGTTATCATAAAGTCAACAACATTCCACATAACAAGAAATGGGCCGGCATTGGTGCCTTAGACCCATGATCATGGTGAGAGAACTCACCTCAACTACTGAAATCCAAGATAAACGCTCGGGATGCTAGACTAGATAAATTTTTGTACTAACTAAACAATAAAGTCCCAAAACAATTTGATCAAAATCTAGACTAAGAATTACAACACATGACTAATATCCAACATAAGATGGGCCAAACTAGACCTCAAGCCCAATAAAATCCTAGCCCAAACCTAAGGATCAACTAAAGCTCGATTAGAGTCCATCAGATGAAGTGGCCCAACCCCAACAAGCAAGCCCATCAATTTAGGCCCAAAACACAAATCAATCTGATCTGGGCCATACGCTCGGCGTACACAATGGTACGCGCAGCATGCAAGGCAAAAGAGGAAAGTCGCGACTAGGGAGGCAGTACGCGCGGCGTACAGGAAGTACGCACGGCGTACGCGTCCCACATGAAAAGCATGCAAACGTCTTAAAGCCTTAAGACCAAGCGACTAAAACTCATATATGAAGCCCTTAATACCATTAAGGCCATAATGTTGCAAACTTTATGCCTTTGGGTGGATACAAGGAGCGAAAACTCTAAAACCTAACTTATTTCACCCCAACCTACACTCTAACACATGAATGGGGACTGAACAAGGTCCAAGCTTGCACCTTTATGATATAAGATGACTAGACACGTCTTAAAATACAACTTGGAGGCTTAGGAGTATCTCATACTCACTAAGATCTAAACTTTAGAGACAAAAAGGAAAAAACTAGCCTCAAACTAGAACTTAATGAAACACAACCCAAGTTTGGAGCTTTATACCTTATAGTCGTGCAAAATGAAGAGGAGATGTTGGATCCAAAGTCTTGAGGGCAAAGCCTCCTTCTTAAACAACCTTCTTCACAACCAAAAACACACTATCACTCAAAAAGCTCCAAAAGATCAAAATGCACTAGGGTTTGCTAAGAGGGTCGTGAAAGGGGGTGGAGGCTGAGGTAGGGAGGGTCTTGGGCCATAATGAGGTTTAAATAGTGCACAAACCTTAATTGTTATGGTTTTGGTCTGAGCCACGTACACCCAGTGTACTGGACTACGTGCAACGTACTCGCACGGAACCCATTACGCTACGCATACAAGGACGTACACCTCGTGTACACGAACAATACCAAAAATCAATATTTTGAATTCAGGGACCCAATTTGCAACAAAATTAAAACTCAAGGGTTCAAAAGCAAACCTGATAATTGTAGATGTTACAAATCTCCCCCGCTTAAACTAGACTTCACCCTCGAAGTCGGCTGCGTTGAAAAATTCAGGGTAGTACTCCCTCATCTCGCTCTCCGGCTCCCACATCCACTCAGAGCCTTTTTGATGATATCATTGCATCTTTACCAGATTCACCACCTTATTACGCAAAGACTTAGCTTTTCTATCGAGAATCACAATCGGCTTCTCCACATAATTCAGGCGCTTATCCACTTGAATATCATCCAACAAAATCATGATGAATCATTGGCTACACATTTCCACAAAAGAGATACGTGGAAAGTGTTATGGATTTGACTGAGCTCATCAGGAAGATCCAGCTGATATGCAACCCTGCCCACACGGACAATAATCTTGAAGGGACCAATAAACTGGGGACCCTGCTTGCCCCGCTTCCGAAACCAGATGACACCTTTCCAAGGTGACACCTTCAGCAATACAAAATCTCCCACCCGAAACTCAATGTCCGAACAGCGTCGATCAGCATAACTCTTCTGGCGACTCTGTGCAACCCGCAACTTGTCGCGCACCTGCTGAATCAACTCTGTGGTCTTAAGCACCACCTCAGTGCTTCCCATGACCGGGTGACCAACCTCACCCCTAACAAATCGGGGTCCTACACCTTCTTCCATACAACAACTCAAATAGTGGTTGGTCAATACTAGCATGGTAACTGTTGTTGTAGGAGAACTCGGCCAGAGGAAGGTAAGTATCCCAACTCCCTCCGAAGTCCAACACACACGCCCGAAGCATATCCTTGTGTGTTTGAATCATCCTCTCACTCTAGCCATCTGTCTGCGGGTTGTATGTTGTACTAAAATGCAACTGAGTTCCCAACTCCTCATGAAACTTCCTCCAAAATCTAGAGGTGAAACGAGCATCTCGATTTGAAACCACTAAAATGGGCACCCCGTGTCTAACTACCACCTCCTGAACATAAATATCGGCTAGCTTCTCAGTGGATATGCTCTTGGCAATCAGAATAAAATGTACACTCTTGGTCAACCTGCCCACGATGACACAGAGAGAATCAACACCCCGCGGCGTTCTAGGAAATTTTGTGATGAAATCCATGGTGATCTCTTCCCACTTCCACATAGGAATAGGTGACGACTGCACCTTGTCGTGGGGTCTCTGATGCTCGGCCTTGACCTTTTTACAAGTCGCGCACCGCTCAATAAAGCAAGCAACTTCCCTCTTCATACAAGGCTACCAGTAACTCAATCTCAAATCTCGGTACATTTTCGTAGCCCTCGGATGCATAGAAAACTTAGATTTATGTGCATCCTCTAAAATCGTCTGTCTCGCCCCACCTGATGCTGGAACCCAAACTCTACCACACTGCATCAACAACCCCCGACTGTCTCTAAAAAATAAAGGAATTTGTCCTCTAATCCACTCGATCTTCCAATTTTCCTTTTTCAATCCTTCCACCTGAGCCTCCTTGATCAAATCCATCAGAGGAAAAGTGACAGTCATCCTCAAACAAATATCTCGGATAAATGAGCCTACCGCCTTACGGCTCAACGCATCGGCCACTACATTGGCCTTTCCAGGTGATAAAGGATCTTGCAATCATAATCGTTCACCACATCCAACCAACTCCGATGCCGCATATTTAATTTCAGCTGATCCATCAAATACTTCAAACTCTTGTGATTGGTGTAGATTGTACACCGGAACCCAGACAAATAGTGCCTCCAGATCTTGAGGTCAAACACCATAGCCCCCAATTCCAAATCATGCGTGGGGTAATTCGCCTCATGAGGCTTCAGCTACCTCAAAGCGTAAGCAATCATGTGACTTCTCTGCATAAGAACAGCTCCCAAACCCAAAATAGAGGCGTCGCAGTAAACCACAAAATCATTGAAACCCTCGGGTAGCGTGAGAATCAGTCTCGAAGGCCAACTGTTGATCGGGCCCCCACCAGAAGGTCACATTATTCTTTGTCAGGCGGGTCAGAGGCACCATAATCTTGGAGAATATTGAATAAATCTCCGATAATACCCTGCAAAACCCAAGAAACTATGAATCTATGATGTGTTTCTCGGGACCTCACAACGCATCACAACCTTGATCTTGGCTGGGTCCACCAAGATTCCCTCCTTATTGATGATGTGCCCCTAAAACTGCACCTCACGCAACCAAAACTCGCATTTGGAGAATTGGCATAAAACCACTCCTTCCTTAAGGTCTCCAACACCTCTCACCAATGTTGCTCATGCTGCTCCTTGGTCTTGCAATAAACCAAAATATCATCAATGAAAACAATCACCGACCGATCCAACACCAGCCTGCTGACCTAGTTCATGAGATCCATGAACGCTGTTGGGGAATTGGTGAGGCCGAAAGGCATCACCACAAACTCGTAATGACCATAACGAGTTCTAAAGGATGTCTTTTGTACATCCTCATCCCTGACCCTCATCTGATGGTATCCTGACCGTAGATCAATCTTGGAAAACCAAGATGCACCATGAAGCTGGTCAAATAGATCGTCAATCCTTGGGAGTGGGTAACGATTCTTCACCGTTAGTTTGCTCATGTAAGGCCCGCAGATTCGGGCTAGTCAATTTAGAGACAATAAGTGTCAAAAAATGACTTTTTAATAGAAGATTATTTAGAATAAATAATCTTCACTAAGTTATAGTATATGTCACAAGGGTTCTGTACATATAAAGAACGCTGAAATCCGAGTTATAACGAAGAACTTATAACCTATCGAAGTTTCGCGACAAAACCGGCACGACGTTGTGTGACGTAAAAAGTGATTTGCGATCAAATACGTTTTAGCCTTACCGATCTAAACGAAGTCATAGTATACGTTAAACCGAGAGCATGCATAAAAAGAACGTCCAAATCTCACTTCGTATGGGGAAATTGTGATTTTTCTAAGATTTAGCATAGCGGTGCACAACCCGAAATTCGAATTTTAGATCGACCAATTTTTAGCCGACACAACCTAAACGAGAATTGAAGATGTCGTTAATAGGAGCTCAATGATATAATGACAAACAAAAACGGACGTCAGATGACAAAGTTATGAAATTTTCACGGACTTTACCTGTCTAAGCCAGTTAAAATATAAATTCAAAAATAAATTCAAAATTAGACGACGAAGTCAAAACGAAAGTTGTAGATTACGTTGCCACCTACGTGTAGATATAAATAACGTCAAAAACGGAGCTCGCATGCGAAAGTTACGAAATTTAGAAGTTGTGTATATGCTGATGCGAAGAGGGTGATGTGGCCGACTCCTGACCCTCGCTTGCTCCCCACGGTCTTCGCTTAGGATGATGATAGTTGCCCCCTCGTACGCACAGCGTACTCCAAGGAGTACACCCAACATAGTCCGAAGCTGCCACTATGAGTAAGATGCGAGGTCCTTCAAATTTCTTCACACCACAACCTTTGTTTCTCTCTCAAACATCTCTCTAAAGCGCTCCTAATCCCTAGACCTTACCAAGTGCTAAGAGGTGAGTCCCGAAGCGCCAGAAGGCTCCGAGAAGAAGAGATTTCTACTCGAAAGTTCCCCCCCCCCCCCCCCCCGTAGAGCCCGGTTCCTAGCCAAGCCCCCTTGTAAGTGAGTAATGCTTACCCTACTATAAGTATAACTTATGTTTAAGTTCAATATCGTTATTATGAACCTATAAACAATATATGTATTATAAAATATAATATACAAAGTGTTATTATAATATCTTTTAACTACTCGCGATATGGGGAATCTGGTTTGACGGGCCGCATAGGGTTGTTGGATTTAAGAACAACTTAAATACCAAAATGGTCCTGCCCTCCGGTGTTTCATGTCTGGCCCCTGTATATACATAGTGGTTGAGATTATTGTTTAACACTTATAAAACAATATCACTCATAAATAGTCGCTATAAATATTAGACTAAAATCTAGCGGTAATGATACTAGGTTTTGTCAAAGGAGAATAGAATTGTTAGAAGCGAAGCGCTGCCCGAGTTTGGAATCATGATTTTAATAAGTGAGTGCATAGTTACTTTCATCTTACACATAGATATGAGGTACTTAATATAAATTACGTGTTATGTGTGCATATTATCTGTGTTCTTGATATCTATGTTGGATGAACAAATTTTACATGTTTTATTCGATTTAAACTGTATACGTATTTTATACGTATAATTATGATGGTTAAAGATGGGTAGATGAAATATGAGATGAGGGATGAAAGATGATATAAATTATGAGAGATGAAAGATGATGAGAAGCCTTGACCCAAGCGATGACCCAGTCATCTAGCAGAGTATAGATGACTACTACGAACTATTCTAGACAGTCCAGTGGTACACCAGCAAGCTCGCAACCTGGAGGTGTTTTGAACGATATGTTCATCAGATGTAATCAAAAAACCCATTGACATGTATTGTGGGTGGACTCCCTAAAATAATATTGTCAATAAAAGAGATAAACCCTGACAGCTATGGACTTAGTTTCTAACAAATAACATCGACAGCTATGGACTTAGTGTCTGTTATATAAACCCTGGCATCGATGGACTTCGTGCCTATTCCTTAGGAGAATCCTTAGGAATAAATATTAAGGAATAGATAATTCTTAGGAAAGATACTTAAGAATAAATAATATAATGGGGATGGGAAATTGGGTTAATTGTTTGATGATGAAACATAACAATTTTATTATCGTGGGTTGAAAACCCTATGTACTCACCAGGTTTCCCAACCTGGCCCACTCAGTTTATTTGTATCACAGGTATCGATCCGACGACACATTACACTAAGAGATTAAAGGAAATGTTGATCATTAGTGTAAATGAATGTAATGTTTGTTTGTGCTTATGTTTCTGCATTGACAATGACATCTCAAAGCTTTAATATAAACAAAATACATTTCTTCGGAAATGATTTGATAAAATATTTATCATGTTTTCTGGGAATTAATTCCACAATATTATTCTTTAAAATGGATAATCTGATTTTTAAATAAGCATAAATAAAATTTTTAAAATGACCGTGAATATGGCAGGAAGGTGACTTGTTTCAAGTGTGGGAAGACTAGGCATTACGAAAATGAGTGTACATTTAACAAGAAGGTGTGATACGGATGTAAGGAAGAAGGGCATATTTCTAGGGACTACCCGAAGAAAAATGAAGCAGCAAGAGCAAATGCGCCTCCAAAGCCAAAGGCAAGAGCATCTTAGATGATCCTTGACGAAGCTGGTTACAATGCAAGGGATCAGGAGTGAGGATCTATATATACCCAAAGATCGGGATATGAAGTAGCCATATATATAGTATCATGTGGTGTATTTTATTATAAGAGGCCTAGTGTAGGGTGAATTTGAAAATTTATGTAATCGTTTCAAGAAATAATATAAACATTAGTTATGTTATCCGTTGTGTTAAATGACTATGTGAAATACTTGTATGGTGACTTGGAGAACTGCGAAACAATACTTGGGACGAGTATGAGTAGGTGTGAAAGGTAGTAGAGGCCTATACTACCGAAAGCATAGTACTCGCACTGGATTTGGGAAAGTCACAAGGTAAAAAGGCACTAGTAATTGATTCTCTTTTGTTCATGTCTGTCGTTACTATTGTTTTGGTAATGACTAATAAGATGATTATTTTGACCCTAGTGGACATATCAAATCGATTTTGACTAAGATGAGTGTGTTGCGTGGTTCACAGAACCAAGTTCGATGTAGTATGCAACTTAATCCAGAAGATTGAAGGGAAAGATAATCGAAGCGATCAGTAGAAGTATTGTGATCATTGTTAAAGTAAGAAGCTTATAAATAGAAGTGCTACATGCTAGAATGTAATTATATCACATTAGAACATGAAGGAAGGTATATTCCATTTTGGAATTTGGCTCTCAAAGACATGATTCTAAGCATTGCATCATACGATGAGAGGTCATTAGAACATGACCCATCAGTCTGTTACGATAATCGAAGTAAAGAACTTATCTTAATTTAAGAAGGAGCATGAATCTCCAATAAGGATTGATTTTGTAACTTGAATGTTACAATTGAAAGTCCAATGCAAGATAGAGAGCGGGTGCAAGATTGAGCACCGCCTGCAGTCAAGAAGTCCAAGAGTTAGTGTCACCAAATCTTGAGCGCAAAAACAACTGTCCCCAACTCCAGGTCGTGCGTCGGGTAATTTGCCTCGTGAGGCTTCAACTGCCTCGAGGCGTAGGCAATGATGTTCCCTCTCTGAATCAACACTGCGCCCAAACCCAAGATAGACGCATCATAATACACTATAAAATCCTCAACACCCTCTGGCAGGGAGAAGATCGGCGCCTCGCATAACCTCTGCCTCAAAGTCTTGAACGTTGCATGCTGCTAAGGCCCCCAGCGAAAGACAACAGCCTTCTTCGTCAGCCGGGTCAGGGGTACTGCTATCTTGGAGAAATCCTGAATGAATCTTCGATAATAGCCTTCTAAACCGAGGAAGCTCTGAATCTCAGATGGAGACTTCAGAACCTCCAATCTCATCACGGCCTCCACTTTGGCCGGGTCGACCAGAATACCGTTGTGGTTGACAAGGTGACCCAAAAACTACACCTCGCGCAACCAGAACAAGGTGACCCAGAAACTACACCTCGCGCAACCAGAACCTGCACTTGGAGAACTTGGCGTACAAGCTCTCCCTCCTCAGGGTATCCAACACCTCTCGCAAGTCCTCCTCGTTCTGCTCCTACAACTTGGAATAAACCAAGATATCATTGATAAAAACTATTACAGACCGATCCAGCATCGGTTTGCATACGCGGTTCATGAGATCCATGAACGCGGCAGGAGCATTGGTGAGCCCAAATGGCATCACCACGAACTCATAGTGGACATAGCAAGTCCGAAACGCTGTCTTCTGCACATCTTCGTCTCTGATTCTCATCTGATGGTAGCTTGATCGCAAATCAATCTTGGAAAACCAAGATGCTCCCTGAAGCTGGTCGAAGAGATCGTCAATCCTCGGGACTGGGTAACGGTTCTTCACTGTTACCTTATTCAGCTCCCGGAAGTCTACACACATCCAATGTGACCCGTCCATCTTCTTCACAAATAGAAGCGGGGCTCCCCAAGGCGAACTGCTCGGCCTGATAAATCCCTTGTCTAACAGCTCCTGCAGCTGTGTAGACAACTCCTGCATCTCGGGAGGAGCCAACTGATATGGTGCCTTGGCTATCGGAGCCGCACCCGGAACTAGGTCAATCCTGAACTCCACCTGTCTCTCCGGAGGTATCTCCGAGGAAACTCCTCCGAGAACACATCCGGATATTCCCACACAACAGGCACATCGCTCAAGGTCGCCTTACCCCCTTCCTTGGTATCCATAACATAGGCGACATAACCTACACAACCCTGCTGAAGGTAGCGCCTAACTCTTGCTGCTAAACACAAAGTCGGCCCAAGCTGCAGCCTCTCGCCCTTAATCACCAACTCACCCCCACTTGGGGTCCTAACACGAACCAATTGTTACTCACAATCGATTACCACCCCATTAGGGTGAAGGGTTTTAGTATACTACAACATCCTATGGTGCACATACAACCCTAAATGCTTTGGATCTATGTTTTCTCTAATTATACATGCAATATTGTTTCTAAAGCATTAAGCCTATAACTAGCATGCAATTGACATAAACAACATAGAAATGAGTTATAGAATTACCTGTTTGTTGTAGCTTGTAGTTTTGGCCTTTAAGAACTTAGCACCAATAGTGTGAATGCCTCAAATGGAATCACAACACACCTTTAAGCAAAAGATGAGTTTTGAGAGAGTATGGTGTACACAAATCGGCTCAATGATCTCCAAGAACACTAGTGTGTCTAGTCACCAATTTTGGATGCTAAGGGGCTTCTTATATAGTATGGTAAGATTAAGGTTACACCATGTAAACCCTAATGTGCATGACCTTCCATATTCCTTAGGCTCCATGGGTTTAAACCTCCATGGATCATCCATGGATTGTCACATGGGTTTAGCCCAACCTAAGGAATCATGGATCATTGACCCACACCATAAGAATGAATGATTTACCAAATCAACCCCTTATATTTAATTAGTCTCTTTTGATCACAAAATTAATTCCAAACTAATTTTTGATCAATACTAATTAAATAACATGATTTGATATTAATATATTAGAACTTATAATATACTAATAAATCATAAATAACCTCTTCTCAAAAGTCCATCCTATCAAATTGTCCTGGTGATATGTAACCCAAATGGACCATGCTACTCTCGGGTCAAGTACATACCAATAATAGTTATGGGCTTAGACACGTAATCCAACATAGGGCTCAACCAATCCATGCTTATGATGACCTCGTTCCCACACAAAGGAATAGGAACCAAATCCACTAGGTAACGCTCGTCATACATCCTCAGGACACAATCTCTGTAAAGCTTTGATGCGTAGATGGATCGGTCGTCTACAATCTCGACCTCTAAAGTAAAAACCAACATGCCTGTAGACTCAACAAACCTCTTGATGAGTGCAAGAGATACGAACGATCGGGTAGCCCCCAAGCAATCAAAGCTCTTAAAAGTCGTTGTCAAACTCTGACCTAGTCAATGACGCGTCCATTAGATAAGGGATCATATATTCCTCCATTCTAGATATCATATGGACTGAGACATGGATTATAATCATTCTCTCTGTCCATCTGTTGTTTCCCAATTTCCGATTTATGACGACTGACTAATTGAAAAAATCAAATCAGTCCAGGCTTAGCCAAGCACTTAGGTTTGTCATCACTAAATCATCGAGGGGCCCACAGATATCGCTTTTATCCCTCTAAGGGTAAAAGGAATGGATAAACTTCGACTCATATGCTTGCTCTATTTACTCATCAAATCACACACAACAATACGTTTTATAACACCGAGTTGTCGGTGCGTTTTCATATTATCAATGTGAAACCGACTTGTAAACTGCAACTCATATCTCTCCGTTTGAAGAATATAAGATATTATCGTCTCATGATCACTCGTGATAAAATCCATGAAGTGATTCAGATGAGCGTGGGTTGAATCAAATACTCGAATCTTATTCCAGGAGTACTCATGAACACTGCAGCCACCTTGTCCTAGACAAACTACAGACCCATTCATGACAGTCTTGCCTCAATACCTACTTCCAAAGTATGATTGACTGTGGATGGTTTGAATAACCTAGTTATTCGGGAAGTCAAAACATGCAAAGTGAAAAACAAGAATAACACTAATCCTATATGACCCCAAAACGTTTGAGTGCCATAGTGATTACTCATTATTCATTGTATAATGTTTCGAATTATTAACTTAATACTTGAATTAAAACAATAGCTATGTCATGCTCCAAGCATGCACGTTATGTTTGTCTATGGTCTTGAATTTGTGAAATAGATCAATTGAAAAACATTTCAATGATGCTCTTTTCACAATTCCAAATCTTTACTGCAAGTGTAAGAATTCCACATTCTTGTCACTGCTAAACTTTCATGTAATGCAGCCTTTGTAATGTCATGGCACCAAAAGTCATAGAGACTTGACCAACGATATTACAAAACTTTCCACTGGAGATTGATAACAAAGCAATTCCAAGGAAGCGAAGTCTCAAATTTAAAGTACATTCCTTTGAAAATCCTTCTTGCATTAAGTTTCCTAATCTTACATAGATTTAAAGAATAACTTCCACTTATGGAAACATTTCCATTTTGACTATCACTTCTGAACAAGAGTTACCACTTTTCAGAATATATCAATATGGTCCTTTCCAATTTTATACTTCCAACTACAAGTGACCAATCCTTGGTGAACCTTAGATCGTCCTTAACAGTAGTTAACCACTTTAGTCATATCCGATTCTAGTCCTTTTTCCCTCTTAATGCCCTAGGCATTTGGAAAAATTAGAACGCGAGAATATTATAGCATATGCAATCGATCCTATACCCGAAGCATATGGGATGCGATTCATAATGTATAACATAAAGACATGATACTTGATCTGCCTTTTGCTATAATATTTCTATTTGCCATGTTCTCATAATTTTGATTATGTTGAGAGAAAAACTTGAGTAACACACTTGAACAAACGTTAAAACTAGTAATAATGCGGAATGAAGTTTAACTCGGTGGATCATAAAGCTCAACAATAATAATAAGTTAGAGTTAGATAGTTAGATAACTAGGTGCGAAAATATAAGGAAATATAAATGACAACAAGTATTATATCAAGAAGACACTATAAGCTGATTCTTAACAAGGATTGCAGAAAATCCAGGTTAGTAAATGAGATCAAACTTAGTGATTAAGTCTAGCTGACTTGCTCCGAAGAGATAACGATCTAAATATTAGAATCTGAAGATCTTTGAGATGAGAGAGTAAGAGAGTAAATAGAATACGATATTCAAGAGAGAGATAATTGAGAGAGATATTTCATTCAGAATAAGAGAACTTTATTTATAGAGTCTCTCGAAGATTACAAAAGTTAGATCTATCTAAGGTGGGCATGCAAGGTACACTGGACAAAGGAATGTAAAGACATAAACCAGATAAAACTAAGGCTAAGCTTGATGACTTCAACTGCGGATGCAGTTCTTGATTGCGGTGTGGAGCTTGACTGTGGATCTAGTTGACAGCTTCAGATCTCTTTAAGTTTAAGAAGGTCACTTTTATGTTTCAACAATTTCCCCCTAAGTGACCTCTTAAACTTTCCTTTCATTTTTCGAGCTTTAGAAACTTGATTAGAATCCACCAAAACTTCCTGACTTCCTTAAGCCACACAATTCTCCTTGAGATTTCAAACTTTACTTCAGCAGTTGTGTATTTTGATTTGTTGACTGCAATTTGAGTAATCTCTAATTGCTTTCGGGTCTTGCGGTTCATGGAAGTCATTGGAATGAAGTATTTTGTTTCATCATTTAAGCGTTTGAAAATGACTCCAAGATCTGGGAAGTTAGTTGCTCCGAGGGATCTTTCTTGAAAGCCTTCAGTCAGGACCGGAGCTGGTTCAAGAGGAGTAAGGTTGAACTTCTGAGAAAGTGTTGGGTGGATGTCCGCATCAATTCTTGCAAAGTCACACACAGTCTCTTTTAGAAAGGTACAGTCCCTTTCATACGCAGTCTTCATCTTTGGTTGCTTCTCAGACTTGTTCTGAAATACCTTTGCAATCAGGAAGATTTCCTCCGGGTTCATGCAAGGGAAATCAGCTAGGGTTCGGATGTAGTCTGAATTTCTTCTGGTGAGGGTATATTGGATGAATTCTGCTTTCATGAATTTTCTGGGCTTGTAGTTTTTGACTGCAGTGGGTCTGTCGTTTGACCAGATTTTCTCGATTGCAGATCCATGCTTGGCATGGAATCTCTTAAGTCTTTCAAATTCCAGTGGCATCCTTTGATCATCTAGGAGGTTGCGGTCAAACGATTCAAAAACAGTAAAGAACTTTGGATTGGGAAAGATGGGAATGTCCCAATAACCGTCTGCTGGAGGTTCCGCAAAGGTGAGATAGGGCTTGTAGTCATCATCGAGTAATCTTCGGATGGGATTAACCCAGGAATTGAAAAGGGATTCATCCAGAGTGATGTCGAATGCATGATCTCTCCAAATTAATTCTGCAAATTTAGCTGCTCTCCAGTCAGCTTTCTTTTGTTTGGTTTTGGGAGAGTCGAAGGAGTTTTCGGATAAAATTTCTGGGGCCAAGTTTCTGAGATGAGGGGGAGTCTCCGGATGCTGTGAAGAAAGATGTTGAGCATCTTGAACTGGAGACTAATGAGGAGATTGAATTGGACTTTTCTGAGGAGAGGGCATGGGAGTGTTCTTTTGTGGAGATGGTTGCGGAGAAGGTTGTGGGGTAGGAACCTTGTGTTGAGTGATAAGTGTTGAAAAGATTGGATGCTGACCAAAGTGGATGGGAGTCTGTAAATGTTGATGTGGATATGATTGTTGAGGTGAAATGTGGTCTGATCCATGGTCTTCACTTCCCCCTCTCGAGGAAGGAACACCGGGTTCCTCCTCAAGCCATTGCTTAAGACCATCGATTTTGGCATAAACTTCAGTGAACTAAGCTTTGATATCCTCACTGAGTTGTTGATTGGTGGGGATTGCTTTGTCAAACAGCAATTTGTGGATCTCCTTAGTAAATTTTAGAATCTCCTGGCAATGGAAGTTGAAGTATAAAGAGCGTCTCAGGTTGTTGATGGTTGATTGAAGGACTGAAATGGCAGACTCATAAGCATTGTGAGTTTCCTCCACAAGCTTCTTTGAATTAGCATCATGACCCGCAATCACAGATAGAAGCTCAGTTTTGATTGCGGTCACTTCTGTGATGAGTCGCTCTGCAGTGGTGATGAATTGTTGATGATCTGCTTTCCGGCTTGTATCCAGGGCTCGGATACCCATTTCAACTTTGAGAGAGATTCTCTTAGCAGCAAGTCGTTCTCTTGCTTCTAGACGTTCTATCCTGTCGATCAGGGATTACGGTCCAGGCATATCCTCAGGTTGCGGTTGGCTGGATTTAACTGCGGCTAAGATATGATCGATCTTGTTTTGCAGGTTTAGAAATTCTTTCCTGGAGACAGCCATTTTCTTCTTCTTCTTCTTTTCTTTGGGCTTTGAAGTAGAATGATGGGATCCGCTTGATTCTTCTTCTTCATCAAAGATCATCATCACATCATCTGATCGTTCCGGTTGGTTGACCTCATTCATGTCAAAGTCATTAAAGGCAAAAGTAGGCCCGGAACTGACTTCGATTGCGGTGCCGTCATCTTGAGAGTCAAAAGCAATATTTGTTGGAGGGGCCTGGACATATGGAATGGACTGAGCTTTGCGGATGGTCTCAGCCATTGTGGTCATCCAGTCTTGAATTTTGATGATGTTGGTTATGGTGTTGGCGTTGTTGATTACATCTGCCCAGTACTTAGCCACCATTTGAATTTCATTTTCTTTTTGTTGAAGCTGCTGCGTTTGCCTATCTTTTCGAGCCTGAAAAGCCCTGCGAAAAGCTTCATATTTCTTGATACCATAATCGGTAGTGGGACGATCTCGAGTAAAGGTATCATCAAATTCATAATCGTCAAAACCTTGATTTCGCATCGAGGTGTTCCTCGGGTTGAAGCAAATGGGCCTGCGGGGACCCCAAGGATTACTGGAGTCTTTTGAGAGACTTCAGTATGAATCCGGTCACGCATTTGGCTAGAACTTTGGTTGGTTTTGCGTTTCTTGAGAACAAGGAGGGGGACTGAATCATCATCAGACTCATCTGCAACATTGACTGTGGGGGTCTGAACTGGATCAGAGTCTTCATCTGAAGAGACAACGTGTTAAGTTTATGTTTCTTGGATGGTTCGACATCTTTGGATGGAGTGTTTCGCTTGGACTTCCCTCGAGAGGTTTTTCTTGATGAAAGCTTCTTGATTCTTTGGGCTAATGGAAGATTAGAGAGAGTAGTGGAAGATAGAGTCACGGTATGTTCAGGATCACGGGGTGCGTTGGTAGAGGCCGGGTAGAAAGGTATGGGTCAATAATGTGATCAGTGACTATTTTTGTCTCAAGGCCAACAGTAGTCAAAATATGAATAGGTAAACGTCTTATAGGTCCAAAAACATATTGATCTTTGGAGGGAGGGTACCTTTTGAGATCGCGAGTGATGAAGAAATTGATGTCACTGCCCATGCAAATCTTTGCATCGCGGTGAAGGTCTGAGATGCATAAGGACCAAAACCTTGCAAAAGTGAGTTCGGTGGGATTTGACTTTGGATTCTCCTTAGGGATGTATTGAAGGAAGTCATCCCATAAGATCTGAACGTAGTTGACGTCGTGGCATGTGAAGATACTCCAGACTAGCTCCAGCAGTTTGAGGCCCATGTTATCAGTGCCTCCAGTTCTTCCAGGTAGACTGTGGATCACATAGTGACAGACAAACTGCCAGACCACAGGGAGTTGGTTTTTCTTGAACTCCCCAATCCCCTTTAGCTTCTTCTGGTAACCTATTTGGTAGAGGGAGGAGATGATGTCTGTCACACTAGGAGAGATGAACTTGGTAGAGGGATGAACCAGTAGGTTTATTGCAGTCAGAAACTTGTCTTTGGTCAAGATGACCAAAGAATCATCCATCAAGTTCAGATGAACTTCTTGCAGATTGTTGAGGGGACGATACGCCGAGAATGCACATTTGAAGAGGGTTGAAATTGGAACAACATCAGTGAAGGAATCAAAGGGTGCAAACAGTGGGTGATTGGTGATGAACTTGATCATGAGGCGAATGGACTCATTGTAGGAGGAATGATCTTCAAAGATTGCCCTAAAGTTGCTTGAGGCAATGGAAGGCGATTGGTTCCTTGTCGCAGAATCAGAACCAGTGGGTTGAACAGAACCAGAAGCTTTGGATTGCTTCTTTGAGATGCCAGACTTCACCATTTTGAAAAAAAGTTTTGTAGAACTTGCAGAAAGCTTGAGTGCAAGAAGGCGAAGAAGATGAAGATCGTGAAGAGGGTTCAGAAAGCGTAAAGCTTTCTTGGATGAGAGAAAAAAGGATTTATAGGGACGAATTTCAAAAGTTTATTGTTTTTACCCTATATGTGGCGGTTAAAGATAAAAACCCTTGAGTTTTTATTTTTAACGAAAAGGTTAATTGCCAGCCACAAAAACAATTGAAGAATGGAAAAGATTAATTGTTTTTGATTTTCCAAAAATGTAGCATTTAATGAAATGTCAGGCTCATTATCACACGTTTGAGGATCGTGTGGCGAGGGGCTTAAGTCCGTTGAATAAAGGTGGAACTGGAACGGATTTGACAGCTTGGAGCAAGGTGGATAAGACAGTTTAATGAAAAAGATTTCTTAAAGATTTCTTTTATTGGGAAACTGTTTTATTTGATTTCAAACCCAAAATAGGTCTTACAAAAGGATCATTTGAAAAAGGAGAACTGAAATGATGATGTGTTATACAAAGAATGTTTTTGAGAATGTTTTTCTAATTTAATGAAGGATCATTAAATAGCACACAACGTCCTTTGGAATTTATGAAGTAGTTGAAAGTTCATTCAATGTGATTGCTGATTGGTCAGTCATTGCGGATTGATACATCAATGCTGAGAGGTTTTTCATTGCGGTGGATAGTTCTCTAACTGCGATAGAATGAACTGAGATAAACACTTTGAACAAGATCAGAAATAACAAACAATAAGGACCGTAGAAATATAGGTATGATATATGGTTGCGGTACACAAAGTATACTGAAACCATGTATGATAGATATATTTTGTTAGGACCGCATTGGGGACCAGAGATGGTATGCGGTACCTATCAATTCAAAAAGAATTGTGGGTCCGGATTCATCATTCCTAACATTTGTAAGAAACTGTTGAGTTTGTAGAGTCAAGTGCTTTTGTGAATACATCAGCAATCTCTTCATGAGTGTTAACAAAAATCAGTTCAATGTTACCTTTCAGAATGTGGTCTTTGATGAAATGATACCGTAATTCAATATGTTTCATCTTAGAGTGATGGATTGGATTGTGAGAAATTGCTATCGCACTCTCTGAGTCACAGTAAATTGGTATCCGAAGCATCTTGTATCCCTAGTCCATAAGTTGTGTTTTCATCTACAAAACTTGTGAACAACAGCTGGCTGCGGCCACATATTCAACTTATGCGGTAGATAGTGAGACACAGTTTTGTTTCCTTGATGACCAGCTGACGAGTCTTCCACCAAGAAATTGACAACCACCGGAAGTGCTTTTTCTGTCCAATCTACATCCAGCATGATCCGCATCGGTGAAAGCTTGTAGGCTGAAGTCATTCCTTGCGGGATACCAGAGGCCTAGAGACTTACTGCCCTTTAAGTATCTAAGAATCTGCTTGGCTGCGGTCATGTAAGATACTTTCGGATCGGCTTGGTATCTTGCGTATACTCCTGTTGCAAAGACAATGTCTGGTCGGCTTGCGGTGAGGTACATCAGAGAGCCAATTATTCCTCTATAAGTTTTGTGGTCTACTGATTCTCCAGAAGGATCAGCAGAAATCTTATATCCGAAGGCCATAGGGACCGTGGCAGAGGAACAGTTGTCCATTGAGTATTTCTTCAGAAGTTCAGAGGTGTATTTCTCTTGATGGATGAATATCCCTTGTGGGACTTGTTTCACTTGAAGTCCTAGAAAGATATTAATTTCTCTATTCATGCTCATTTGGAACTTCCTGGTCATGAGCTTTGCAAATTCATCCACCATCCCCTGATCAGTTGATCTGAAGATGATATCATCCACATATATTTGTACAAGCATAAGGTGATTACCATTTTCCTTTCTAAATAAGGTGGGATCAATCACTCCTCTTTTGTATCCGGACGAGACAAGAAATTCGGAGAGAGTCTCATACCACACTCTTGGTGCTTACTTTAGACCATAGACTACTTTTCAAGCTTGTAACAGTGATCTGGGAAATCAAGACATTCGAAGCCCAGAGGTTGCTGAAGATAAACCTCCTCTTTCAATTCACCATTCAGGAAGGCACTTTTTACATCCATTTGATGTACATTGATATTCTTGTGAGCAGCATACGCTAAGAAGATGCGTATGGCCTCCATCCTGGCTACTGGGGCGCATGTTTCATCATAATTGACACCTTCAAGTTGACTATACCCCTTAGCGACTAGTCTCGCTTTGTTTCGGACGACCGCACCGGATTCATCCAATTTATTCTTGTACACCCATCTGGTACCAACAACAGTGTGACCTTTTGGCTTAGGAACGAGTTGCCACACTTTGTTTCTTTTAAACTCTTCCAGTTCCTCTTGCATTGCAGTTATCCAGTCGGGCTCCATTAATGCTTCTTTGATGGTTCTGCAATCGACCGAAGACATAAATGCTGCATAGTGACAATGATCAGATAAATCTCTTGCGGATCGAGTTTGAATACCTGCGGACGGGTTGCCGATGATTTGTCCTGGTGGGTGGTCCTTTGTCCATACATGTAGAAGCGGTTGAAGGTGATCAGCAGTTGCGGTGGATGGAATGTCTTCAATATCTAAAGACTTTGCGGCAAAAGACAACAGTTCCCCCTGGACTTGTAAGCAGCCTACTGAATTGTCGTGGTTTTGGGAAGTGGGAATAGAGGTTTCTTGAGCAAGTGAGAAAGGTTCCCCCTGGATTGCGGATGGGAGTTCCCCTTGAACTTGAGAAGGTTCCCCCTGGATTGTTGAGAGAGTGATAGCCCTTGGATCGGTTTCTGTGACCTGCTTTACATAGTTGGCGTACACTGATGAGATTGTGTTTGAGGCTTTCTACACTGAATAGAGAAGTTTATTGTAGTAAGTACACCGTAAGCTCGGATTATTCCATTCACATTGTTGCCGAATGTGACGTTTCCACCATTGCAAATAGGCCTGAAATCTCGAAGGTACTCTAACCTTCCAGTCATGTGCAAGGAGCAGGCACTATCTATTAACTACTCCTCTTCTTGATCCTACTTGCACATTGCCTGAAAATTACACGGTTAGTTTAGGCATCCAAACAAGTTCGGAGCCCGAGGCGACTGGTGGGTTTTTCAAAAGTGCATGAACCGAGGTTACGGGGACAGGTTTTATGTCAATCTTGAGACCTAAACCTGGGTGTTTGTGAACTTTTGAAGTGTTGTGAGATTTGGAAAAGTTATGAGGTTTTTGAAAAGTGCAAGATTTGACTTAAGATGGTCCGTTTTGACAATGACATTTACATGAATGATTTTTGTCATTTACCCTGACATTCTGCTTGGTCAACGGTCTAAAGGGTGTGGGAACATTTTTGTGACTGGTACGAGAAGTGTGAGATTTGACAGCGGTGCTCTTGGAATTTAAAAAGGTACGATTTGAGAGTGTGTGAGCACATGTAGATTTCCTAGGATGTGATTTATTAAAAGTTTGAGGTGACTTTAAAGGTGTTGGAGTTGGTAAAATCACCTTCCATTTTGGATCATCTGAGGAATAAATCTGAAAACCATTGCTTCGAAAAGACTTTACTTTCTTTTGGATTGTGTCAGAAGAGTTTGAAAAGGTTATAGGAACTGTACATCCCTTTTTGTTGGTTTTCTTAACTGCAGAATTTTTAGAAAAGTAATTTGAGAAAACAAGTTTTTCTAGACTCTTGGGTTTTGAAACTTTGATTTGTCTTTTATTTTTTGAAAAAATTTCCCACTTTTTACCACGAGATTGAAATTCCTCTTTGAAGGCCATTTTTGCCTGAGTTTTTGGAGAACCGCAATCATTGAGATTCAACTGCGGTTTCTTTGATCCATTAGATTGCTTTTAAACACGAGGACTAGATTCATCTGAGCTAGAAGGTTCAGGATTCTTGGAGCATTGACCATACTCGAAATTTTCTATGGGCAACTCATGATGAATTGGCTGAATTGTCACTGAACTTTTGACTGTGGTCTGCGGTTGGGAAGATTGGACTACCGCAGAGTAGGTCCGAGTTAATCTCTTTGTGGGACATTTGATGAGAGGTAGATGGTTAAACCGTGGTTCAGGACTGCAGTGAGATATACTGTGGTCCGAGGGCAGTGATGGGAAGTTCACGTGAACTTCGGGTTCCATAATAATTTCTTCATCAACAACTGATGAGGTCTGAGAGTTGGGATAAATTGTGCAAAAAATAGGAATGTGATCACATGAGTGACCCGAAAATTCAGGAAGAATTTCCTCAATGACACAATTATTACTCAGATTATGGATTCGACCAAAATGAGTTTTGAAGTCCTCGGGAAAGGTTTTGTCATTGACTGGGAATTGGAACTCTCGGTCCGAAGGGACATAAAGTCGGTCTTTGTTAAACCGAGGTGAGGAGTCCTTTGCGGTAGGATACCCATTGGACCAACCCCAATTATAGGTGTTATTTGTGGTTCCATTGTTCACTAGATTCTCAATAACTTCACTTTCATTGAACAACTTTTCTATTAGAAGATTTAAACGTACAATTTCGGTTTGAGCTAAATCTCTTTGATTTAATGTTATGCCTAATTGAGTTTCACATAACATTCTTGCATCCTTTTCTAAATCTAAGTACTTTTCTAGCATGGAAACTTTGAGTCTTTTGTCTTCTAATCGTCCTCTAACATGGAACATTTCCTGGGATGCAATGTTCTTCTCATCTAAGGCTTTGTAATAGTCTGAAAGGACGGCAACACATGTGTCATTAAGGTTGTCCAGAAATGGTTGACAGTCATGCATGCTATAATTAAGAGTTTGGATCGTAAGTTTTACCTGCTCAACGATGCTTAGAGTTCCATCCTTTGCCATGTAGCAGTAATTCTCTTCCAGATTGGTTGATCCATCCTCGTCTGCAGTAGCCATCATGCAAATTTTGCCTTTACCCTTGATGTTGTTAATATCTTCATCCTCATCTCTGGATGACCATACTTGATGGTCTTTCTTGACTTGGGCTACGTATGCCCTTGCTTTCTCTTTTTCTTCCAATTCTTGAGCCATTATGAGGTAGAATGCTTTGTCTTTCACTGCATTTACTTTACAATCTCTAGCAAAGTGGTTTTCCTTGTTGCACTTGTGACAAATTACAACATCAGATTTTTCTTCTACAGACGTATCGGAGTCAGTTGTCTTAATAGGTTGCGATGCCTCTTTAGGTTGAGTGTTTTGAGATTGCGGTGCTGGGTTAGGATTTTTGGGATATCGTGAGAGAGTGTTCTGAGAATTGAAATTGCGGTTGAAGGGAGGTTTAGTAAACTGCTGATTTTTGCGGAAAGAAGAGGGTGGTAGCCTGTTGAACTGTTGGCTAACTAGAGCAATGACATTTTGGAATTCCTCTTCATCATCGTATTATGAGTCGGCTTCGTATGACTGCGAAGGATTGTCATATGAGGGTGAATAAGATTGAGTGTGAGGTGCTTGTGCTACAAGAGCGAGTGTCCCTCCGAAGTCAGCACAATATTTAAGTACGGTTGATTCTTGTGCTTGCAGTTCACCATGGAGCTTATAGAGAGATAGAGAATGAATTTTTCTATCTCCTTGGACGATCATCTTGGCTGTGGTCCAATGCCTATCCAATCCATTGAGAAACTGAAGATTGGTCTCATGGTTACTTCGGATGGTGCCCACATTAGATAACTTTGTGACAATTAGGTTGAACCTCTTGAAGGAGTCTTCCAGGCTTTCACTAGCATGAGCTTTGAAGTTGTTGAATTCGTTCAGTGCAGTTGTAAGCTTATTATCTTGAATATAGGTTCTTGAGAACATCCCAGATTTCTTTAGCTGACTTGCAATTTATGATGGTGTCGAAGTTGTCAGGAGCAACTCCACAAGATATCTCATAAAAGGCAACATCATCGTTTTCCATCTTATCAAGATCATCTTGGGTGGGACGATTCATGGTTGGTTGACCTCCTCCCAGTCTAGCTTGTGTGCCATCGTTCTGAACTGGAGTAAGAATAGGGATATGAGGTCCTTCTTCTACAGATCTCCACACATCTCTTCCAAGTCTTCATAGATACCTCTCCATTCTTTGAGACCAGTGATGATATTCATTTGCTACCAGTATCGGAGCTCTATTCGAACCTCCAACACTGTTAGAAACATTTAGAGATAATGCTTGTGCCATATTTCCTTGTTTTTTTCAGAAGATTTTTTGTTGTTTTTTTTAAGAAATGAGCTTCAGTGGTATAGAAGGCCTTTTAAAATCTGAGTTGTAACATCCGGTTTTCCAGGTATATTATTCCTATTATTTAATTTAAAGATTTTGGAGGGACTCGACGAGTTGGTGCCTCAACTCGTCGAGTAGGGTCGCGAATTGGTGACGTATTTAATGAATGGACTCGACTAGTCGGGTATCTGACTCGCCGAGTCAGTGCTGCTGAGGAAAACCCTAATTGCTCGGGTTTGTGGCCTATTTAAAGGTTCTTATGGCCTTCATTTGCGGCCACACTTTCCCTTGAGAGACCCTAATCGATCCAGAGAGCTTAGAGAGAGAGAGAGAGAGCTAATTTCTTCATTTTAGTGCATTCTTGCAAGGAAGAAGGAGAGGGTTCAAGCTTAGCTGTCTAGAAGGGGCTCAGATCTTTCACTATTTCATTCAAGGCTGCTGTTGAAGGTATGAGTTCATACCCGTTTTCGTTTGAGTAGTAGATGTAACACCCAGAATCGGAAAGACCAAGAAAAGAAAGGAAAAGCTCCAAGTCAAGAGTCAACTCGTCGAGTCCAGGGAGGAACTCGACGAGTTAGAGCGGGATCCGGGGCATAAAGTAAGTGACCGACTCGGCGAGTCGGCTAGTGGACTCGGCGAGTCTGGTCTGGACGAGAAAAACCCTAATCTCGGGGGTTGTGCCATATTTAAAGAACATTACATCCCTTACCCAGCCTCTTTACTCCCCTTTTGAGATCAAGAAACCCTAAAACGTGAGTGAGAGCCCTTGGAAGCAATTTGGAGCTTGGATAAGTGGTTTTTGTGAAGAGATCTTGAAGATCAAGAAGCCTGGATCAAGGGGGGGGGGGTTTACAGAGATTGGATTATTCTTCAGTAGGAGGTCATCTTGGAGGTAATAAGCTGTTACCTTCACCCTTTTTGCATCTAGATAAATTCTTGAATGAGATTTGAGGTCTATTTCGGGTTTGGGGCTTAGATCTGAGGTTGCTACTTCAGATCTAGGGTTGTGATGGTCCAGAATGTCTTAAAGCAGTAGTCAATGAGTCATTGGTGAAGCCCCTTTGTCTTAAACCCTAGCCCTAGAGTGTTTTGGGCCTATATCTCCTTGGTTTCACGTAAAGTTTGCAACTTTACCTGGGGGATAGACTGTAGAAGAGTGGATCTATGGATTGGAGCCCCTGCATGGCTCGAAAAGACACTGTATGGATTGAGAACTAGAGAGACTCGGCGAGTCACATGGGTGTACTCGAGGAGTTGTATGAATATGTGCATGGGCTCGGCGAGTTGGAGAACAACTCGGCGAGTCTGTTGAAGATTTCCTAGGACTCGGCGAGTCTGTTCTTGGACACGACGAGTCAGGTCGCAGAACCCCCAACCTCTTCTGGTTAAGACGCAGATCAGTGAGTTGAGCGGTGACTCGGTGAGTTGGACATGATGAGACTCAGAGATCGTTGAACTCGAAGAGTCCTAGGGTGACTCGGCGAGTTGGGTCGTATTTTGAGAGCTTCTGAGTTTAAGGACTCAGCGAGTCTTCGGGTTGACTCGGCGAGTCGAGTCAACTGGAAGGTTGACTTTGACCAGGACTTTGACCAAGTTTGACCAGGGTTGACTTTTGGACTATTGTGGTCTGAATGTTGTTTTAGGTATTGATAGTTCGGGAAGCCGAAGGGTCAGCAGTTCAGAAGTTGTCGGTTAGCAGTCAGAGGTGTTCAACGAGTTTTCGACAGTGCGAGGTGAGTCTCCTCACTGTTTGTATGGGTCTACGGCCACAATGCCGGCCCATTTAGTCTATGTATGATAGGAAGACCCGTGGGTTAGCCCTAGGGATAATGCATGAAAGACCAGGAGGCGGCTCCTGGCACACAGTATGTTATGTATGATAGGAAGACCCGGGGGTTAGCCCTAGGCATAATGCATGAAAGACCAGGAGGCGGCTCCTGGCACAGAGTATGTTATTATGTATGATAGGAAGACCCGGGGGTTAGCCCTAGGCAATATGTATGGAATACCGGGAGGTGGCTCCTAGCGCACTGTATGCTGTTACGTATGAAAGACCAGGAGGTGGCTCCTGGCACCTTATATACTGAGTAAACTAGTAGAGTTGTATGTATAGTTGTCTTTGTGATGCTTGCATGGAAGACCAGGAGGTGGCCATTGGCATTTGTCTGTAAGAACCAGGGAGTGGCCCCAGGCTTGACCAGGAAGACCACGTGCGGCCCGTGGCATAACAGCAAGACTATGTTTGGCACATAACACCTTAGCAAGACTATGTTTGGCACATAGCACCTTAGCAAGACTATGTTTGTCACATAGCACCTTAGTTGATTATGGATATGTTGATTATGTATGGCTCTTGGTTATGTATGGCATGTATGGATCAGTTGGCTTGTATAGTATGTGGTATCTGGGGAACTCACTAAGCTTCATGCTTACGGTTTTCAGTTTTGGTTTCAGGTACTTTGTTTTCAAGGAAAGGAGCCGGCTTGATCGCAGCGCATCACACTATGTTTTCCGCGCATGGGATCTTTGGGATTACACTCTGATATGGTTTTATGATAATATGTTTTGATTACTGACACGTTGGTTTGACGCGAGATACTATTATGAATGTTTTTATACTGATGGTTTTATGTAATAACTTATTTAAAAATGAAATTTTTGGCCTTGAATTTTGGGATGTTACAAGTTGGTATCAGAGCCTTGGTTTGAGGGATTCGGACATACTCTTAGGTGTGTCTGAACTGAAACTAACGGCTTGGTATGAAAATTTTCAAAAGGAAAACCAATTTTATAAAAAATGAGTTTGAAAAGAATTTGAAAGGAGAAAAGAACTTTGAGAAGAACAAAGTGTGTGATGCGTGCAATCAGCCGAGCTCAAGTAAGTTTACCCCAAGATACCCTTACAAGTTTATATTATGTTTATCAGCTTTAGTAGAAGAGCATGCTAGAATATGACTAAGGATCTAGGAATGATGCCTTATGTGCCTGCTTTATGTGTTTCAGCTTATGAGAATTGCATGCTTGTATTGAGTAGACATCAGTAGGATATCCTGTTTAGGTTATACCTGATAGTATGAGCTTAGCATTGTATGCTAGTGCAGTTTCCTGTTATAAGGATAGGATTGCTTGAGATCGTTCCCTTTGTCTGAATGTTGCACGCTTTGTGCTATGTGGGGCTCCGAGTGATGGGAGTTAGTCATTAGGTGGATACGTCACGTCCCATGTGATCAGGGTTGAATAATCTCAGAGTGCCGGACTTGGTCCTATTGCGCAGCTCTTGTCTGAGTCTAACCGTTGTAGGGACGAGTCTTTTACTCGAAGGATTATCTGAGCCTCGTCACATGTGATGGTATTCAGGTGATGACTAATTGGCATTATGAGGAGGCCTTCAGCAACTGAGGACTGGTTTGGGTAGAGTCAAAGATTTCCCTAGTGCAAGCCTAGGATGAGAGTAGTGTTGGGAAAAGTGTTAGTAGTAGTGGAAGGGACTTGGTGAAGTTGAAGCAACCCTTGAGGAAAGTACGGATAGATATGGAAGGTAGTATGGGCCCGTACTATTGGAAGTAGAGGATCCGTACTCGAGTCAAGGAGGGCCGAGATGGAACCAGGAATCTTGGATAATGTGTGAGACCTCTCGGGGTATGTTTTGATCCGGACATTTATGTGTTTATCTCCAGTATGGTGACCACGCGACAAGGAGCAGGAGGCTCAGGATCTGGATCAGGATCGGGCTCGGGCGCGGGATCCGAGCAAGTTGATGATGGGTTATGCGAGTTCATCGCGTCTGAGATTACGAGAGGCATCCTTGAGGCGACCCCGGTCATTTTCGGGTCGATCAAGGAGGGGATCATTGAGCTGATGGAGGATCGCCTCCGAGCTTTCAGGAGTGATTTGGCGTCTGGCCAGGCGAGTACGCGCACACTGTCCTTCAAGGACTTCAGAGGGAGTGGTGCGCCGGATTTTCACGGGGTGGAGGACCCCATTGCTGCCAGGAGATGGATCGCAGACATTGAGTATGTGCAGTTGACGAGCTTTTGCCCGGAGGGTCGAAGGTCCGCTTTGCGGCAGGATGTTTGAGAGACAGAGCTAGAGATTGGTGGGAGTCGGTTGGTGACTCATTGGGAGCCTCGGTCGTCGAGGCTATGACCTGGTCAGACTTTGTGACTAGGTTTAGGGCGGAGTTTGCGCCGGCGGTGGAGCTTCAGCAGCTGGCCAGAGAGTTCCTAGACATGAGACAGACGACAGAGTCGGTGGCGGAGATTACCACCAAGTTTCGGGAGAGGGCCTTATTGGTGCCTAAGTATGCAGGGGATGATGAGATGCAGAGGACCCGCTATCATGACATGTTGAGAGCTGATATTCGGGAGCATGTCAGCTTCTCGGCATGCCCGACCCTGGACTCTATGATTGCCAGGGCGCGGGAAAGGGAGATTGATTTGGAGCACATTACGAAGAGGAGGTCGGATCAGACGTATAATTTGGAGGGTCCCGGAAGAGACCCAAGACTTTAGATCGGCGATTAGTAGGTCGGCAGGTCCGAAGTCATTGCAACACGTGTGGGAAACCACACGAGGGAGTTTGTCGTTCCAGGGGTTCAGGCTGCTACAAGTGTGGCAGTGATGGTCACGTCAGCAGGGACTGCCCACAGGGAGCAAGCCCATTATGTGTTCACTGAAATCAGGTGGGACACAAGAAGGCCGACTGCCCGACGGTGAGGGGAGGAGCAGGGAGTGCGTCTGCCCCGACAACTTTGAGGATTACGGATGGGTGAGAGGGTAAGGCCTTGCAGTGACAGATAAGGGAGATCTGGATTACAACAGGGAATGTTGCAGGTACGTATCTATGGCTATTTTTCGATTCTATGTGTATTAGGGTTGTTCTTACCCTGGACTCAGGTAGTAGTATGTATGAGTTGTCTCTCTGCTTGTATTCGGATTGTACTTTCAGAATTGTCATATGCCAATTGCATACCAGGAACTATTAGTAGCTAGTGTAGGGTCATCCCTTACTTCGGGTTCGAAGTGTCTAGTATTATCTCGATTATGACCAAAGCGGTTCAGGAGCGTTGCGTGGAGGTTGGTGGACAGAGTCCATGGAGTAGCCCTCCACCATCATTAGGGTTTGGTGGTTCTAGTCTTGGTACTTGGGATAGCTTTTGGAAGCATCAAGGGAAGTGGTCTATCACTGATGGGGTTGCTCTGAGCATTAGTCATTCGGACCTTAAGGGCATTAGTTGGAGCTCAGGGGATTATCAGTATCGGGGATGCAGGAGGTGTTCATCTAGTATTCGGTAATCATACGGTATTTGTAACGGACTAGTGATGGATCGCTAGCTACATCAAGGCGATGGTAGTTATCATGCCTTTTGTGCAAGGGAGGAAGGAATGGAAATCCTCGGGTTTTCGCGTGCAGGAAAGACTTAGCTGAAGCTAAGTGGGGGAGAAACAATCATGTTATGGGAGCGGAAGCGGTTTTGAAACTAGGATAAGTTTCGCTCTCCTGTCAGGAAGAAAGACGGCCCAGGTGGCTGTATGAATTGAGGACAGTGTGAATTGGAAGTTTGGAAAAACTTGCCAATTGTGAGACGTCATTCTCGAGATGTCTGGTAACAGATCGTAGAGGAATCGGTTGGGAGTTCCAGTTGGGACATGAGTACCACTTGGGGGTACTAGATTGTGCTTGTATGCTCGACTATGGCTTAGTCGTAGCATCCATTAGCAGCCAGTCGGTATGGAAATGTGTTGTCAGACTACCGGATGGCCGTAGCATTCACCAGTGGTCAGATAGTAAGAAGAGTGTGGTAAGACTGTGGGGCGGTCCGTAGCAATGGTTAACAGATAGCGTCGAAGTGTGGTGCGACTGCGGTGTGGCCCGTAGCATTAGTTTAGTAAGACTGCGGTGTGGCCCGTAGCATTAGTTTAGTAAGACTGCGGTGTGGCCCGTAGCAATCGTATAGGAGAATAGTTAGACTGCGGTGTTGCCCGTAGCATTAGTTTAGTAAGACTGCGGTGTGGCCCGTAGCATTAGTTTAGTAAGACTGCGGTGTGGCCCGTAGCAATCGTATGTGAGTATAGTTAGGCTGCGGTGTGGCCCGTAGCACTGGTTTAGGAAGACTGCAGGGTGGCCCGTAGCTTTAGTTGGCTGGCAGCGCAGAAGTGTTGTAAGACTATGCGGGTGGCCCGTAGCATTCGCTAGTTGGCAGAGCGAGTATAGTAAGATTATGGGGTGGCCCGTAGCATTCGTCGGTCCCTATTCATTAGTGCGAATGTATCAGATGTGTGGTTCACTGGCAGGGTTTTCAGATAGTTTAAGTTCAGGACGGGGCAGCCGCCCGGATGTGAGTGGGCCACATTATGTTTGGATCCGGAAGACGGTAGGTCATTGGAGACCAGGAGTGGCGTAAGACTGCGGGTAAGCCGTGGCATTCATTAGTAGCTTAGTTCGCGGAATGTGGGCGGGGGGCCCCGTATCTCCGAGGTAGCATGGGGGAAACCGGTATTTCGGGTAATAGTAGATCAGTTGGGACCAGGGCGGTCTCGGTTCATCCGGTAGGCGGATGGGAGTCGACAGGACTTCAGGCAGGAATGATGGTAAGGGATTCGGTGCGAAAAGCCGTGAGTTGATCGGATGATGCTAAGCTGATCATCGCGGGATCAAATGATCTCAGAGTAAAGGATTTGGCTCGGCGACGCCATTCTCGTCTGAGCCTTATACGCAGCAGAGAGGGATCTGCTACCCGAAGGATTGTCTGAATTCTCACGATTGGGTGGAGCTTTCAGTATTGGAGCATTGTATGTGGGTTTTTCCGTGAGGATTGGTATGATGGCCGACACTGGGAGTGGCCGGGATTGCGGTTTCAGCAGAGGATTGGTCCTCGGAGGAAATTGGGAAGGTTGTTGCTTGTGGAAAGTGCCTCAGAAAAGCCAGTGACAGTGTAGGGTAAAAGGGTGAACCCCTTGCGAATCATGGGTAAGTGTAACAGGAGTAACGGTATGAGTACCGGTTGGATAAAAGTGTTGTACTCGAAGGTAGTAAGGAACGGGTTATTCTGAAGATGATATCTTCAAGGTTTGGATCGGATGGGCGGAGTGTGTACCTTGTGGTAAAGTGGCGACCAGATGGTAAGGTAGTAGACCGTGGCAGACTTCGAGGACGAAGTCTAGTTTAAGTGGGGGAGTGTTGTAACACCCAGAATCAGAAAGACCAAGAAAAGAAAGGAAAAGCTCTAAGTCAAGAGTCAACTCGTCGAGTCCAGGGAGGGACTCGACGAGTCGGAGCGGGATCCGGGGCATAGAGTAAGTGACCGACTCGGCGAGTCTGCTAGTGGACTCGACGAGTCTGGTCTGGACGAGAAAAACCCTAATCGCGGGGGTTGTGCCCTATTTAAAGAACATTACATCCCTTCCCCAGCCTCTTTACTCCCCTTTTGAGATCCAGAAACCCTAAAACGTGAGTGAGAGCCCTTGGAAGCAATTTGGAGCTTGGATAAGTGGTTTTTGTGAAGAGATCTTGAAGATCAAGAAGCTTGGATCAAGGAGGGGGGGTTTATAGAGATTGGATTATTCTTCAGTAGGAGGTCATCTTGGAGGTAATAAGCTGTTACCTTCACCCTTTTTGCATCTAGATCTATTCTTGAATGAGATTTGAGGTCTATTTCGGGTTTGGGGCTTAGATCTGAGGTTGCTACTTCAGATCTAGGGTTGTGATGTTCCAGAATGTCTTAAAGCAGCAGTCAATGAGTCATTGGTGAAGCCCCTTTGTCTTAAACCCTAGCCCTAGAGTGTTTTGGGCCTATATCTCCTTGGTTTCACGTAAAGTTTGCAACTTTACGTAGGGGATAGACTGTAGAAGAGTGGATCTATGGATTGGAGCCCCTGCATGGCTCGAAAAATCACTGTATGGATTGAGAACTAAAGAGACTCGGCGCGTCACATGGGTGTACTCGACGAGTTGTATGAATATGTGCATAGGCTCGGCGAGTTGGAAGAACAACTCGGCGAGTCTGTTGAAGATTGCCTAGGACTCGACGAGTCTGTTCTTGGACTCGACGAGTCAGGTCGCAGAACCCCCAACCTCTTCTGGTTAAGACGCAGATCAGTGAGTTGAGCGGTGACTCAGTGAGTTGGACAGGATGAGACTCAGAGATCGTTGAACTCGATGAGTCCTGGGGTGACTCGGCGAGTTGAGTCGTATTTTGAGAGCTTCTGAGTTTAAGGACTCGGCGAGTCTTCGGGTTGACTTGGCGAGTCGAGTCAAATGGAAGGTTGAATTTGACTAGGACTTTGACCAGGTTTGACCAGGGTTGACTTTTGGACTATTGTGGTCTAAATGTTGTTTTGGGTATTGATAGTTCGGGAAGCCGAAGGGTCAGCGGTTCAGAAGTTGCCGGTTAGCAGTCAGAGGTGTTCAGCGAGTTTTCGACAGTGCGAGGTGAGTCTCCTCACTGTTTGTATGGGTCTACAGCCACAATGCCGGCCCATTTAGTCTATGTATGATAGGAAGACCCAGGAGTTAGCCCTAGGCATAATGCATGAAAGACCAGAAGGCGGCTCCTGACACACAATATGTTGTTATGTATGATAGGAAGACCCGGGGGTTAGCCCTAGGCATAATGCATGAAAGACCAGGAGGCGGCTCCTGGCACACAGTATGTTATTATGTATGATAGGAAAACCCGGGGGTTAGCCCTAGGCAATATGTATGGAAGACCGGGAGGTGGCTCCTGGCGCACTGTATGCTATTACGAATGAAAGACCAGGAGGTGGCTCCTGGCACCCTATATGCTGAGTAGCCTAGTAGAGTGGTATGTATAGTTGTCTTTGTGATGCTTGCATGGAAGACCAGGAGGTGGCCCTTGGCATTTGTCTGTAAGACCCAGGGAGTTGCCCCAGGCTTGACCAGGAAGACCACGTACGGCCCGTGGCATAACAGCAAGACTATGTTTGGCACATAGAACCTTAGCAAGACTATGTTTGGCACATAGCACCTTAGCAAGACTATTTTGGCACATAACACCTTACTTGATTATGGATATGTTGATTATGTATGGCTCTTGGTTATGTATGGCATGTATGGATCAGTTGGCTTGTATGGTATGTGGTATCTGGGGAACTCACAAAGCTTCGTGCTTACGGTTTTCAGTTTTGGTTTCAGGTACTTTGTTTTCAAGGAAAGGAGCCGGCTTGATCACAGCGCATCACACTATGTTTTCCGTGCATGGGATCTTTGGGATTACACTCTGATATGGTTTTATGATAATATGTTTTGATTACTGACATGTTGGTTTGACGCGAGATACTATTATGAATGTTTTTATACTGATGGTTATATGTAATAAGTTATTTAAAAATGAAATTTTTGGCCTTGAATTTTGGGATGTTACAGTAGATCTCATGAATTTAGGGTTTCTTTGCCCTCTTTTAAGTTGAGTTATGAATTATGTGAAGTCCCTTTGAGGCTTAGACATCGGATCTGGACCTTGAGAGGTCCAGAGAGCCCCAAGAACCCAGCTTTATGCAGTCACATAAGAATATTGAGCTTAAGACACCATTATGAGGGTTATTTTGTCAAATAGAGCTAGATGAGTGATGCATGGTCATAAATGTCGAACCTTTACGTGATTAATGATCCTTTAGTGCATAGATCTGAAGTTTGGGAAAGTATCTTGCACTAAATCGACTGAATGCAAAAGAGTCTTAATAGACTCGCCGAGTCGAGTCGCTGACTCGACGAGTAGCCTAGGGTTTTGTCTCGATGAACTGAGTCAGATGGTGACCCGTCGAGTTAGGGGTTAGCTCGTCGAGTTGGAGCTTGTTGGGGTTGCCATGAATCGACTGGACTCGACGAGTCTCCCGAGTGCACTCAACGAGTCTAGTCAAAGTTGAACCGTTGAGTGAAGTTGACTTCTGTTGACTTTAGGGTTTGGTCAAAATGAGTGAAAGAGGTCAGGGAAGGGTAGAATGGTCTTCTACCCACTTTTCAGTGATAAGAGTAGGATATTAATTAGAAATATTAATTGTGATAGGCGGAGGCTAGACCGAGGGTTTCGGGCACGAGAATTTTTAGCTATCTTACGAGGTGAGTCTTCCTACTATACTTTACCTAGAGTGGTAATTATGTGTGACCAGAGGGTCTTATATGCTTGCTTGAGTTATGCATGATTGTGTGATATGTATTGTATGTTATATATTTGTTGCTTAGACCGGACCAGAGGGTCCAACGAACTATAAGGCCAGAGGGTTCTCAATCCGACCGGACCGGAGGGTCCAACGAGCTACGGGACTGGAGGGTCCCACTGAGACACATAGACCGGAGGGTCTTACAGAGTATAGCCTCGAGTGGCGAATTGTTGTATGTGGTATTTTGGGGAACTCACTAAGTATCCGTGCTTACCGTGTTATGTGTTATGTGTTTCAGGTACCTCAGAGGATCACGGTAAGGCACCGACGTGATTGTACACACACCCTTGTTATGGAGCTATGTTTTTGGATCCTGGATTGAATAATTGTTTTGAAAACTTGTTGATTGATTTTGAGAATTAATGATGAGACATATGTTTTATGAGTATTAAAAATGAAAATTTTGGTTTGAAATTTCTTGTTACAAGTTTGTATCAGAGCCTTGGTTTGAGGGATTCGGATACACCTTCGGGCATATCTCGACTGAAACTGAGGATTTGACAAAAGTTTTCAAAAAGAAACAATTTTTCTAAAAAGAGTAAAAGATTTCTAGAAAAAGCAGAAAAGAGCAGTGTGTACAATCAGCCAGCGCCCGAACGGTGATTTCCCAAAATACCCTTACATTATGTGTTATGATATTATGAGATGTGTTATACATGCTAGAGTAGGCTAAGTAATTCATATTTTAGGACTAGAGTGGCCTGATTTGTAATGCCTTAGCCTAGGAGTTTATGTTGTTGTGAGTGGCTTTGAGTGCACTTAGGTAGCAGAGAGTAGCTTATGGGAAGTCTACTAGAGAGTAGGTTGTGTTTAGAGTGGTATAGAGTACTTGCGAGTTGGGATCCTAGGAGGAGGACTTAGGGTGGATACGGATACGGTGTGGAAGGTAGTATTGGGCCCGTACTACTGAAAGCATCGGATCGGTAAGCATTCCAAGTAAGAACCCTCAGGGTGCTAAGGAACAAGTAGGAACAGTTGATCGAGCGTGAGTAATCTCGGTCGAGTCTCTGATTATTTTTATGTTGTATTTAAGAGGCATCATGGTGGTTACACACAACAACGCAGGAGGTAGTGGTACTAGCGGTACCAGTGATGAGGATATTCATAGGTTGATTCACGAGGAGGTGGCCGCATCCATTCGAGCTGAGATACCAAAGATGTTTGGGTCTATCAAGACCACACTGATTGAGACATTTGGCGAGCGATATGCTACTCTTACCGAGGCTGTTTTTGCTGCAGCCACCGCAGCCGTCGCCGCTGCTAGGCCACAGGGGGTGACTCATTGCTTTCCCGAGAGTTCAGCAACACGAAGCCACCGGAGTTTGATGGGACGCAGGACTCTATTGCTGCCATGAGATGGATCTCTAACATTGAGGGGTGTTTCTACACTTGTTCCTGCCCGGAACATTTGAGGGTACGGTTCGCGCTGAACCAGCTTCGCTTGGGAGCGAAGGACTGGTGGAAGTTTGTGACAGCTGACTTTTCTACTGCAGAGCTTACCGCATCAACTTGGGAGAGGTTCACTGCTATGTTTCAAGACGAGTACGTTCCCCCGATGGAGAGGGAACGGTTGGCCCAGGAGTTCTTGTCCCTCAAGTAGGGGACTGATTCCGTGACTGTGATCAAACAGATGTTTCATGAGAGGGTGTTGTTTTGCCCTGAGCACGTGTCTACTAAGTAGGCACATATGAGCCGATATCTAAGCATACTGAGGAGAGACATTCGTGAGTTCGTGGCGAACTCGACATACCGAACATTTGTCGAACTCCAGGAAAATACTCGGAAGAGGGAGATTGAGCTAGAGATTCAGGCCAGGGAGGAGGCGGAGTCTCAGAGGAGGGATAGGCGGCCGGCACAGTCTCAGCCGGCGGCCAAGCGGGCACAGCCCGATGATTCGAGATCAGGAGGTCAGAAGGGCCGCACTTGTGGGAAGTACGACAAGAACCATGATGGGGTGTGCAGAGCAGGTGTGGGCTACAAGTGCGGGAAGGAGGGGCATATTGCGAGGGATTGCCCCAAGGGATTTTTGGTTTGCTTCTACTACAACCAGACTGGCCATAGGAAGGCCGAGTGCCCGCAGTTGCTTCAGGGATCAGCGCAGGGATCTGCGCCTTCTGCTACTCGAGCTACCGAGAGTCGGCCGATGAAGGCCGAGGCACCGAAAGCTCGCCGTAGAGCTTTCCAGTTGACAGCGGAGGAGGTCCGCGCAGCACCCGACATTGTGGCTGGTATATGATCTCTTTCTTATTCTATTCTTGAGATATGTTATGCTTATATTGTGATATGCGTAGGTACTTTTCTTGTGAATTCTATGCCTGCTTTGGTGTTATTTGACTCGGGTGCGAGTCGATCTTTCATATCCCTAGAATTTAGTCGTCACATCAGTATCCGACGTGAGGCGTTGAGTCGACCTTTAAGAGTCTCCATAGCTGATGAGCATGATGTTTTTGCGACTGATGTGATCCGGGGATGTGTGCTTGAGATGTTTGGAGTCGAGTTTCCGATAGATTTGGTACCTATCGCGATGGGGGATGTCTGTGTTATCATATGCATGGATTGGTTGAGCCGATTCGGAGCCATGATCGATTGTGAGCGTCAGCTGGTGACCATCCGAAACCCTAGTGGGGGAGTGCTTACAGTATTCGGCAAGGGTACCCGATCTGGGTTAGCATTTTGTTCGGCTGCTCGAGCGAGGCAGAGCCTGCAGCAGGGTTGCATGGGTTTTCTGGCGTATGTGTTGGATACGCGGGATGTTACGGAGAGACTGAGTACTGTCGTTGAGGTTCCGGTGGTGCGCGAGTTTCCGGAAGTTTTCCCTGAGGAGTTACCCGGTGTGCCTTCCGAGAGGCACGTGGAGTTTCGTATTGATTTACTTCTGGGGCGGCACTTATCGCCAAGGTGCCCTCTCGCCTTGCGCCGCCAGAGATGTAGGAGTTATTCTCGCAGCTTCAGGAGCTGTTAGGGAAGGGATTCATCCGACCGAGTAGCTCGCCGTGGGGAGCACCGATCCTTTTTGTCAAGAAAAAGGACGGCTCACACCGGATGTGCATTGATTACCGGGAGTTGAACAAGCTGACGGTCAAGAACCGTTATCCACTCCCACGGATCGACGATCTGTTCGGTCAGTTGCAGGGTGCATCTTGGTTTTCCAAGATCAATTTGAGGTCTGGTTATCACCAGATGAGGGTTCGTGAGGAGGATGTTCAGAAGACAACATTTAGAACTCGTTATGGGCATTACAAGTTCGTGGTGATGCCTTTCGGGCTCACCAATGCACCAACAACGTTCATGGATCTCATGAACCGGGTATGCAAGCCTATGTTAGATTGTTCGGTGATCGTGTTCATCGACGATATTTTGGAGTATTCGAGGTCTAGAGAGCAGCATGAGGAACATTTGAGAGAGGTCCTCAGAGTATTGAGATCGGAGAGGCTTTATGCCAAATTCTCCAAGTGTGATTTCTGGTTACGAGAGGTCCAGTTCTTGGGGCACCTCGTTAATCAGAATGGGATTTTGGTCGACCCATCCAAGATCCAGGCGGTTATGAGTTGGGAGGTGCCGGGATCCCCCACCGAGATCAGGAGTTTTCTGGGGTTGGCCGGCTACTATCGGAGTTTTATCAGAGACTTCTCCAAGATCGCCGTTCCTCTCACCAGGTTGACCCGGAAGGGCGTTGCTTTTACTTGGGGTCCCGAGCAGCAGACCTCGTTTGAGACTCTTCGCCAGATATTGTGCGAAGCCCCAATTTTAGCTCTTCCTGAGGGAATGGAGGACTTTGATGTTTACTGCGATGCATCTATATCAGGGTTAGGTGCAGTGCTTATGCAAAGAGGGCACGTGATAGCATATGCATCGAGGCAGCTGAAGCCTCATGAGACGAGGTATTCCACCGACGATTTAGAGTTGGGGGCAGTGGTGTTCGCCCTCAAGATCTGGCGCCATTACTTTTACGGGGTTCCGTGTACCATATACACGGACCACAAGAGCTTGAAGTATCTGATGGATCAGCCCAAACTGAATATGCGCCAGAGGAGGTGGTTGGACGTGGTAAAAGATTATGACTGTGAGATTCTGTATCACACGGGCAAGGCTAACGTGGTTGTCGATGCCCTGAGTCGCAAGGCGGAGAGTGCCCCGATTCGGGATATATGCATGAGGATGACAGTGATGACTCCGGTATTGGATATCATTCGAGAGGCCCAGGCGGAGGTCGTGAGACTGGAGAACCGCAAGAGGGAGCGGGTGATTGGGCAAGTATCCGAGTTTGTGACGGATAGTCGGGGACCTATGACCTTTCAAGGTCGGATTTAGGTACCTTATACGGGCGGAACTGGTAGCACTCTGATGGAGGAAGCGCATAGGTTGAGATTTTCGATCCATCCCGGGGCAACTAAGATGTATTTGGATCTGAATAGAGACTATTGGTGGCCCTGTATGAAGAGGAATTTGGCTTGGGTGGTCGAGAGGTGCTTGACCTGCCGTCGGGTCAAGGCAGAGCACCAACGTCCACATGGTCCATTGCAGCCTTTGGAGATTCCCCAGTGGAAGTGGGAGTAGATCCCGATGGACTTTATCACCAAATTACCGAGAACGGCGCGTGGAGTTGACGCGATCTGGGTGATTGTGGATCGGTTGACGAAGAGTGCTCACTTCCTTGCTATTTGTGAGAGCTCTTCTGCTGAGAGGCTGGCAGAGATTTATGTGCGAGAGGTGGTAGCTCGGCATGGAGTGCCGACGTCCATAGTGTCGGATCGGGATGTGCGTTTTACTTCCAGATTCTGGAAGAAGTTCCATGAGGAGTTGGGAACGCGATTGCATTTTAGTACCGCCTACCACCCACAGACAGACGGACAGAGCAAGTGAACGACTCAGACGCTCGAGGACATGCTTCGATCATGTGTTATGGACTTCGGTGGGAGTTGGGACACATACCTACCCTTGGCTGAGTTTTCTTACAACAACAGCTATCACTCGAGCATTGGTATGCCTCCCTTTGAGCTCCTGTATGGGAGAAGGTGTCGCACCCCCATCAGTTTGGGAGAGGTGGGGCAGAGAGTTATGGGCAGCAGTGAGATAGTGTTGAAGACGACTGAGCAGATTCAGCAGGTCAGACAGAGGTTACTGACAGCCCAGAGTCGCCAGAAGAGTTATGCGGATAGGCGACGATCCGAGCTCGAGTTTCAGGTCGGAGATTTTGTACTCCTGAAGGTTTCCCCATGGAAAGGGATGATCCGGTTCAGAAAATGGGGAAAGTTGGGACCCCGATACATCGGTCCCTTCAAAGTGACCGCCAGAGTGGGGAAGGTAGCCTACCGTTTGGAGCTGCCTGAATAGTTGAGTCAGATTCATAACACCTTCCACATGTCCCAGTTGCGGAAGTGTGTGGTCAACGAAATGGCAGTGGTACCACTAGAGGACATTTAGGTGGATTCGAGCCTGAATTACATCGAGAGGCCGATTGTGATCATAGATCGGAAGGTGAAGGTTCTGAGGAACAAGGAAGTGCCCCTGGTTCAGGTCTAGTGGCAACATCGGAAGGGGTCCATGTAACATCCCAATTTCAAGCCCATTTTTTTTTCATTTTTAATTAAGTAATTCTCAACATAGTTTACCAAAAAATTTCCCATGCCATATCATTTGCAAACAAGAATATAACAATGTGTCTGAATATCATAATGTCAAAGTAAAATCAATCAGAGTACAATCCCAGAAAACTCCATGCGGAAATCATATGTGTGTGTGTGTGATGCGCTGCTACACTGCCGGCTCCTTCCCCTTAGACGAAGAGGTACCTGAAACCAAAACTAAAACTGTAAGCACAAAGCTTAGTGAGTTCCCCCATCATACCACATACCATACAGACATATCGCATACATACTGTCGGGCAATTATGGGGTGCCCGACCTGCCCAGTACGGCCATTATGGGGTGCCGACCTACCTGTGTCAAGCAATTCTAGGGTGCTGACCTACCCATGTCAAGCCATTATGGGGTGCTGACCTACCCTTCGGTCCTAACAACCGAACCTCGGGGGCTATTCCACCCCTACTGCTACTATCACATATATCATAACATTAACATACTGTCAGACATATCTGGGGTGTCCGACCTACCCTTCGGTCCTAACAACCGAACTTGAGGACTATTCCCTCCCTACTACCACTATCACATATAACATATCATGCTGGCATAAAAACATTTCATCACATACTGTCAGACATATCTGAGGTGTCTGGCCTACCCTTCGGTCCTAACAACCGAACCCTACTACTGTCGCATATAACATATCATGCTAGCATATAACATATCGGGTAGTAGCAAACCTAGATGAATATCACAAAGACAATAATCTTTCATACAACTCCTACTAGTGGGCCGACATTGTGGCAGTAGACCCACCGCTACTGGAAGGTAACTCACCTCGAACGAGTAGCTGTTGATAATCAGTGCGGGAAATCTCTGTCTGCTGCTGCTCCGGAAATCCTCCGGCTATAATCCCCATAAAACACTTAATCAGAGTCTGATATCTATTCTTAGGGTAAAGTGACCACTTTACCCCTGACCAATTCCAAGTCAAAGTCAAAGTTAACTTCCAGTTGACCCGACTCGCTGAGTTGGGCCGCCAACTCGCCGAGTCCCTATCTCTTCAACTGTCCTCATCCACGACTCTACTCGTCGAGTTGGGCCGCCAACTCGTCGAGTCCCTATCTCTTCAACTGTCCCCATCCACGACTCTACTCGTCGAGTTTAGCAACGACCCGACAAGTTATCCTTCTAACACAACCTCGGATGAACCTTCATCCGACTCGCCGAGTGGTATGAACACTCATCGAGTCCATCTTCATCCTATGAACACGTCCTGTCCTCGACTCGCCGAGTTGTATGAACAACTCGTCGAGTTTGTCTTCAAGAGTTAGGAGATTGCCTTGGACTCGCCAAGTCGGCTCATGCACTCGCCGAGTCCTATGAACTCCGGGACTATGGCTTATCCTAATATGTTTGGGTCACTCCCCTGGACCCTCTAAAACCTTTCTTTCACTCAACTGGGTCTCTTGAACCATAACAGATAAAGGGAAGTCAAGCCTCGGACTCGCCGAGTCCCAAGAACGACTCGCCGAGTCGATACAGTTCCAAATCTATTCCTTCGATTTCTGGTGTACAACTCTTGCCCAAATGATAGATCTAGGCCCCTAAACTCGATCTAGCACGTAAAGTTACAAACTTTACGTGCATGCATGGGACTTTGAGCCCAAAAGGCTCTAAAAGAGGCTCTTAAGTTGCATGGGGGCTTCCATGGGTGCAAAAGCAGCCCTTTTCTGCCTTGTAACTCTTCTATGGACCTAGATCTGAAGCCTCAACCCCCAACCATGCTTGCAATCATGGTTGGTTACCAAGAATGGCTTATAAAAGCCCTAAATCTCCCCAAAAAGGGATCTGACGAAGAAGCAAGCAAGGTACAGACTTTATACCTTTCAAACACTGCAAATGATGCACCAAACTCGAATCCTTCAGTCTCCTCTTGATCCTTCTATGCTCTTCCTTCTTCCTTGTGGTCAAAACCCACAAAATCACTTAAAAGCCTTAGATCTTGCACCAAAACACTTAGGGTTTGCTATGGAGGGTTTCTGGGAGCATAAAGGGGCGATGGAGGCTGTATAAGGTTGTTTAAATAGGGTGCAAACCCTCAGATTAGGGTTTTGTCCAGTCAAAGCCTACTCGTCGAGTCCAGGACCCGACTCGACGAGTCCCATACTTAAATCCCGCGTCTCATCCCGCTTCTACTCGGCGAGTTGGGCCTTCAACTCGCCGAGTCCCGAGCCAAAAATGCAAAATTACTTAAATAAATACATAATAGGAACCAGGTGCTACAAATCTCCCCCACTTATTCCAGACTTCGTCCTCAAAGTCTGCTGCTCGATCCTAGAACAGCTCTGGGTAATGCTCCATAATTTCATCTACCGGCTCCCAGGTCCATTCCGAGCCCTTCCGATGCTGCCACTGCACCTTCACGAGCTCCACCCTCTTGTTCCTCAGATCCTTCGACTTCCGATCGAGGATGGCTACAGGATGGCTCAGATCCTTGGACTTCCGGTCGAGAATGTCCTCTAAGGGTACTACTGCCGAGTCGTCCACCAGGCACTTCCGCAACTGAGAGACATGGAAAGTGCTGTGGATTTGGCTGAGTTCGGTTGGCAGGTCCAGCCTATACGCCACCTTGCCCACCCGGGCTATTACCCTGAAGGGTCCAATGTACCTAGGGCCCAACTTGCCCCGCTTCCTGAATCAGATGACGCCCTTTCATGGCGACACCTTCAGCAGAACCATATCCCCGACCTGAAACTCCATGTCTGATCGGCGCTTGTCGGCATAACTTTTCTGCCGAACCTGGGCAGTCTGAAGTCTGCTCCGAACTTGCTGAATCGTCTATGTCGTCTTAAGCACCATATCGGGGTCCTGCACTTCCTCCCGTATAACATCTCGAAGGGAGGATAGTCAATACTCGCATGATAGCTATTATTATACGAGAACTCTGCCAACGGAAGGTAGGTATCCCGACTACCTCCGAAGTCTAAAACACATGCCCGTAGCATGTCCTCTAGCATCTGGATGGTCCGCTCGCTCTGACCATCCGTCTGCAGGTGAAAGGCGGTGCTAAAATGCAGTCGAGTACCCAGCTCGTCATGAAACTTATTCCAAACCCTGGAAGTGAACCGCACATCCCTGTCGGAAATCACTGAAACCGGCACTCCGTGCCGAGCTACCATCTCTCGGATATAGATGTCGGCCAACTTCTCGGCCGAGATGCTCTCCTGGATCGGTATGAAATGGGCACTCTTGGTCAACCGATCCACAATTACCCAAATCGAATTCACTCCCCGTGTTGTCTTGGGAAGCTTGGTGATGAAATCCATGGTAATATCTTCCCATTTCCACATGGGAATATCTAACGGCTGTATCTTGCCGTGTGGCCTTTGGTGCTCGGCCTTGACCTTCCTGCAGGTCAAGCACCGCTCCATATACCATGATACGTCCCGCTTCATGCAGGGCCACCAATAATCAAGACGAAGATCTCTATACATCTTCGTCGCTCCGGGATGGATAGAAAATCTGGATTTGTGTGCCTCCTCCATCAGGACCTGGCGCACACCTCCATGATAAGGGACCCACACCCTACGGTGAAGAGTCAATAATCCTCGGCTATCAAAGTCGAAGGAGGAAACCTGACCCACTATACATTCGCTATTCCGATGTTCCTCCTTCATAGCCTCCTGCCGAGCCTCCCGGATCCGCTCCAACAGTGGAGTCACCACTGTCATCCTCAGACAGATGTCCCTGATTGGCGCTGCCTTGCGGCTAAGCGCATCGGCCACGACATTGGCCTTCCCCAGGTGGTAGAGGATCTCGCAATCATAATCCTTAACCACATCCAGCCACCGGCGCTGCCTCATGTTCAGGTTCGGCTGATCCATAAGGTACCTTAAACTCTTGTGGTCCGTGTAAATGGTACAACGAACACCATAGAGGTAATGACGCCAAATCGTGAGGGCAAAAACAACAGCCCCCAGCTCCAAATCATGCGTCAGGTAATTCGCCTCGTGAGGCTTCAGCTGCCTCGAAGCGTATGCAATAACATGCCCTCTCTGCATCAGTACCGCGCCCAAGCCTGAGATGGACGCATCACAATATACCACAAAATCCTCTGCGCCCTCAGGCAGAGCTAAGATCGGAGCCTCGCACAATCTCTGTCTCAGTCTCGAATGCGGCCTGCTGCTCAGGCCCCCAACGAAAGACCACGACTTTCCTCGTTAGCCTGGTCAGGGGTACGGCTATCTTGGAGAAATCCTGGATGAATCTCCAATAGCAGCCGGCTAATCCTAGGAAATTCCGAATCTCAGATGGAGACCTCGGAACCTCCCATCTCATCACGGCCTCCACTTTGGCCGGGTCCACCGATATCCCATTATGGTTGACAAGGTGCCCGAGAAACTACACCTCGCGCAACCAGAACTCACACTTGGAGAACTTAGCATACAAGCTCTCCCTTGTCAAAGCCTCCAGAACCTCTCGCAGATGCTCTTCGTGCTCCTCCTGCGTCTTGGAGTAAACCAAGATATCATCAATAAACACTATCACAGACCGGTCTAACATCGGTCTACACATGCGGTTCATGAGGTCCATGAACGCGGCAGGAGCATTGGTGAGCCCGAAGGGCATCACCACGAACTCGTAGTGGCCATAACGCATCCGAAACGCGGTCTTCTGCACGTCCTCCTCTCTGACCCTCATCTGATGATACCCTGAACGCAAATCAATCTTGGAGAACCAAGATGCTCCCTGTAGCTGGTCAAAGAGGTCATCAATCCTCGGGAGTGGGTAACGGTTCTTCACCGTCACCTTATTCAGCTCGCTATAATCTATACACATCCGATGCGACCCGTCCTTCTTCTTCACAAACAGAATCAGGGCTCCCCAGGGTGAACTGCTCAGTCTAATGAATCCCTTGTCTAACAGCTCCTGCTGTGTAGACAATTCCTGCATCTCAGGAGGAGCCAACCGATACGGTGCCTTGGCTATCGGAGCCGCACTAGGGGCTAGTTCAATCCTGAACTCTACCTGCCTCTCCGGAGGTATCCCAGGCAACTCCTCGGGGAATACGTCCGCAAACTCTCGTACCACGGGTACATCACTCAACGTTGCCTTACCCATCTCCCGGGTATCCATCACATAGGCAACAAATCATGCGCAACCCTGCTGAAGGTAATGCCTAGCTCTCGCTGCTGAACATAAAGTTGGTCCTCGCTGTGGCCTCTCGCCCTGAATCACCAGCTCTCCCCCACTTGGGGTCCTGATCCGCACCAACTGTTGCGCATAGTCAATCACTGCCCCATTGGGGCTTAGCCAATCCATACCGATAATAACCTTGTTCCCCCGCAAAGGTATGGGAACCAGGTCTACTAGATAACGCTCCTGAAACAATCGCAGGACGCAATCTCGGTAGACCTCTGATGCTCGCACTGACCGGTCGTCCGCAATCTCGACCTCTAGAGGGCAATCCAACGTGCCCGACGATTCAAGAAACTTCTTGCTAAGCGCAAGAGAGACAAACGATCGGGTAGCACCCGAATCAAACAATACCTGAACTGGGATACCATTCACATGGAACGATCCTAAACAGAGCACATACATAACATATTAGGATCACATCGCCATAACATAAAAGCATAAGAAAGAAATCATACACGTAACTACATCAGGTGCAGCGCGTGCCTCCTCGGCTGTCAACTGAAATGCTCGGCTCCGCACCACTGGAGCCTCTGTCTTGGCCTTCCGGCCATCTGCAACCCGCGCTGTCGCTGAAACCGGCGCCACTGCTGGCGCTGCTGCTGACGCTGCTGTCAATCTTGGGCAGTTGGCCTTTTTGTGGCCCCTCTGATTGCAATGGAAGCAAATCAGGTCTGTCATCTGTACTGTGGGGGCGGGGGCAGTACAATCCCTGCCAAAGTGCCCCGTCTTGCCGCACTTGTAGCAGCCTGACGATCCCTCTCTACAAGCTCCCTCATGCGGCCTGCCGTACTTCCTGCAGCGGCTCTGGCCCGGCTGGCCCTTCGACCTAACGTCGGATCGCTTGGGTTTCTTCCCCGAAACCCCTGTAACCTGCTCAGACTCAGCTTTCCTCTTCCTCACATGCTCCAAATCGAGCTCCCTCTCCCGCGCCCTGGCAATCATGGACTCCAGGGTCGGGCAGGCAGAGTAGCTGACATGCTCTCGAATATCAGCCCTCAACATATCATGGTAGCGGGTCTTCCGCATCTCCTCATCACCCGCATACTGGGGTACCAACAATGCTCTCTCCCGGAACTTGGCGGTGATCTCCGCCACAGTCTCCGTAGTCTGCCTCATATCCAAAAACTCTCTGGCCAGCTGCTGAAGCTCTACAGCCGGCGCAAACTCAGCTCTGAATCTGGTCACGAAATCTGACCACGTCATGGCCTCGACGGCTGGGGCTCCCAATGAGTCACCAATCGACTCCCACCAGTCTCTAGCTCTATCCCTCAAACATCCCGCAGCAAAGCGGACCTTCGACCCTTCCGGGCAGAAGCTCGTCAACTGCGCAGACTCAATGTATGCGATCCATCTCCTGGCAGCGATGGGGTCTTTCACCCCGTGATAATCCGACGCACCACTCCCACGGAAGTCCTTAAAGGACAGTGTGCGCGTACTCGTCTGGCTAGATGCCATATCACTCCTGAATTCCCGGAGGCGATCCTCCATCAGCTCCATAATCCCCTCCTTGATCGACCCGAAAATGACCGGGGTCGACTCAAGAATGCCTCTCGTGATCTCAGACGCGATGAACTCGCGCAGCCCGTCATCAGCCTGCTCGGATCCTGCACCCGAGCCTGATCCTGATCCTGATCCGGAACCTCCTGCTCCATGTCGCGTGGTCACCATACTGAAAAATACATGCATAAATGTCAGGATCATACACACTCTCGAGAGGTCTAACACACTCTCCAAGTTTCCCGGTTCTATCTCAACCATCCTTGATTCGAGTAGAATCCTCTGCTTCCAGTAGTACGGGCCCATACTACCTTTCACATCTATCCGTACTTTCCTCAAGGACTGTATCGACTTCACCAGGTCCCTTAACCAATATCCTTTCCAACTAGTCTCATCCCAGGCTTTCCTAGGGCACTCTCCGACCTACTCTCCGCCATCAGCTGCACTAGGAGTCCCTACTTCCCTTCCCTAACTAGCTTGCGAGTACTGTTACATATCCGCTCACTAGTTAGTTAAAGTTAGCCAGGACCCCTTAAGCACAAAGCAACCAACATTCGTGCATCGAGTGACAGCATCAGGCATAACCTAATCAGGCTGTCCTAATACTGACTAAACAGTCCTAGCATACAGCTCGTACAACAGGCATATAAGGAATCCTTCCTAGATCCTTAGCCCTAATCTAGCATGTAGTTCTCAGAATCATATATATCAGGCATACAAGGCATCCTCCTAGATCCTTAGCCCTACTCTAGCATGCAGTTCTCAGTATCATACATCATATAACTATTATAACAAGTATGGGTATCTTGGGGAAAACTTACTTGAGCTCGGCTGGTCGCACGCATCACACACCTTGTTCTTTCTCAAAACCCTTTGACTCAAATTTTAGAAAACCATTTTCTTTGTAAAAATCTCTTAAATCCCTCGGTTTGAGTCCAGACACTCCCGAGGGTGTGTCCGAATCCCTCAAACCAGAGCTCTGATACCAACTTGTAACATCCCAATTTCAAGCCCAATTTTTTTCATTTTTAATTAAGTAATTCTCAACATAGTTTACCAAAACATTTCCCATGCCATATCATTTTCAAACTAGAATATAACAATGTGTCTGAAAATCATAATGTCAAAGTAAAATCAATCAAAGTACAATCCCAGAAAACTCCATGCGGAAATCATGTGTGTGTGTGATGCGCTGCTACACTGCCGGCTCCTTCCCCTTAGACGAAGAGGTACCTGAAACCAAAACTAAAACTGTAAGCACAAAGCTTAGTGAGTTCCCCCATCATACCACATACCATACAGACATATCGCATACATACTGTCGGGCAGTTCTGGGGTGCCCGACCTGCCCAGTACGGCCATTCTGGGGTGCCGACCTACCCGTGTCAAGCCATTCTGGGGTGCTGACCTACCCATGTCAAGCCATTATGGGGTGCTGACCTACCCTTCGGTCCTAACAACCGAACCTCGGGGGCTATTCCACTCCCCTACTGCTACTATCACATATATCATAACATTAACATACTGTCAGACATATCTGGGGTGTCCGACCTACCCTTCGGTCCTAACAACCGAACTTGAGGACTATTCCCTCCCTACTACCACTATCACATATAACATATCATGTTGGCATAAAAACATTTCATCACATACTGTCAGACATATCTGGGGTGTCTGACCTACCCTTCGGTCCTAACAACCGAACCCTACTACTGTCGCATATAACATATCATGCTAGCATATAACATATCGGGTAGTAGCAAACCTAGATGAATATCACAAAGACAATAATCTTTCATACAACTCCTACTAGTGGGCCGACATTGTGGCAGTAGACCCACCGCTACTGGAAGGTAACTCACCTCGAACGAGTAGCTGTTGATAATCAGTGCGGGAAATCTCTGTCTGCTGCTGCTCCGGAAATCCTCCGGCTATAATCCCCATAAAACACTTAATCAGAGTCTGATATCTATTCTTAGGGTAAAGTGACCACTTTACCCCTGACCAATTCCAAGTCAAAGTCAAAGTCAACTTCCAGTTGACCTGACTCGCCGAGTTGGGCCGCCAACTCGCCGAGTCCCTATCTCTTCAACTGTCATCATCCACGACTCTAATCGTCGAGTTGGGCCGCCAAATCGCCGAGTCCCTATCTCTTCAACTGTCCCCATGAATTTAGGGTTTCTTTTCCCTCTTTTAAGTTGAGATATGAATTATGTGAAGTCCCTTTTAGGCTTAGACATCGGATCTGGACCTTGAGAGGTCCACAGAGCCCCAAGAACCCAGCTTATGCAGTCACATAAGAATATTGAGCTTAAGACACCATTATGAGGGTTATTTTGTCAAATAGAGCTAGATGAGTGATACATGGTCATAAAGGTCGAACCTTTACGTGATTAATGATCCTTTAGTGCATAGATTTGAAGTTTGGGAAAGTATCTTGCACTAAATCGACTGAATGCAAAAGAGTCTTAATAGACTCGCCGATTCGAGCCGCTGACTCGGCGAGTAGCCCAAGGTTTTGTCCCGATAAACTGAGTCAGATGGTGACTCGTCGAGTTAGGGATTAGCTTGTCGAGTTGGAGCTTGTTGGGGTTGCCATGAATCGACTGGACTCGACGAGTCTCCCGAGTGCACTCAACGAGTCTAGTCAAAGTTGGACCGTTGACTGGAGTTGACTTTTGTTGACTTTAGGGTTTGGTCAAAATGAGTGAAAGAGGTCAGGGAAGGGTAGAATGGTCTTCTACCCACTTTTCAGAGATAAGAGTAGAATATTAATTAGAAATATTAATTGTGATAGGCGGAGGCTAGACCGAGGGTTTCGGGCATGATACTTTTTAACTATCTTACGAGGTGAGTCTTCTCACTATACTTTACCTAGAGTGGTAATTATGTGTGACCAGAGGGTCTTATGTGCTTGCTTGAGTTCTGCATGATTGTGTGATATGTATTGTATGCTATATATTTGTTGCTTAGACCGGACCGAAGGGTCCAACGAACTATGAGGCCAGAGGGTTCTCAATCAGACCGGACCGGAGGGTCCAACGAGCTAGACCGGACCAGAGGGTCCAACGAGCTACGGGACTGGAGGGTCCCGCTGAGACACATAGACTGGAGGGTCTTACAGAGTATAGCCTCGAGTGGCGAATTGTTGTATGTGGTATTTTTAGGGAGCTCACTAAGCATCCGTGCTTACCGTGTTATGTGTTATGTGTTTCAGGTACCTCAGAGGATCGCGGGAAGGCACCGACGTGATTGTACACACGCCCTTGTTATGGAGCTATGTTTGTGGATCCTGGATTGAATAATTGTTTTGAAAACTTGTTGATTGATTTTGAGAATTAATGATGAGACATATGTTTTATGAGAATTAAAAATGAAAATTTTGGTTTAAAATTTATTGTCGTTACAAGAGTTCTTGTTTAAAAAGCAACCACTTTGGCTCTGATACCAATTGTTGAGATCAAAACTTGAGTAACACACTTGAACAAACGTTAGAACAAGTAATAATGCGTAATGAAGTTTAACTCAGTGGATCATAAAGCTCAACAATAATAATAAGTTAGAGTTAGATAGTTAGATAACTAGGTGCGGACATATAAGGAAATATAAATGACATCAAGTATTATATCAAGAAGACACTATAAGCTGATTCTTAACAAGGATTGCAGACAATTCAGGATAGTAAATGAGATCAAACTTAGTGATTAAGTCTAGCTGACTTGCTCCGAAGAGATAACGATCTAAATATTAGAATCTGAAGATCTTTGAGATGAGAAAGTAAGAGAGTAAATAGAATACGATATTCAAGATAGAGATAATTGAGAGAGATATTTCATTCAGAATAAGAGAACTCTATTTATAGAGTCTCGAATATTACAAAAGTTATATCTGTCTAAGGTAGCCATGCAACGCACACTGGACAAAGGAATGTAAAGACATAAAACAGATAAAACTAAGGCTAAGCTTGATGACTTCAACTGCGGATGCAGTTCTTGATTGCGGTGTGGAGCTTGACTGCGGCTCTAGTTGACAACTTCGGATCTCTTCAAGTTTAAGAGGGTCACTTTTATGTTTCAACAGGTTATGAAGAGGGGTGTCGTAATCACAATCAGATTTTAAAACACAATTAACATTTCCATATATAGAATTTCCTTATGTTGAACCATTCCAACATAACATTCATATATATATATATATATATATATATATATATATATGACTAAATTTGATTAAAACTCAATCTAAGCTTTTTAGATTTTGAAATGAAGTATAAATTCCTCTCCCTTAATTATAGCAAAACAACTTTTCAAACCCACAACTTTGCGAATTGAAACTTTTGTTTTCTATAATTAACATTGCTAACTTGCAACACCTACCATAATAATTATGCTCCCACTAGCACAATAATTATTATCTTACTAGCATAACACTTATGATCCCACTAGCTTTGACATCTACCCAGAAATCGAAATCAATACTTATTGACTTTCATTATCAAAGTTTAGATTTCTGATACGAGATGCTTCGATAAGACTTTATCTAGGCTTCTCAAAATCATACACCTTTTCTTAGATAGCTCACATGTGTGTCTTAACAATTTTAGAACTTACAACAATTAGTCTCAAATGTTTAGACCCTTTGCCATTTCTCACAATTCAAATTATGAAGAGGGATGTCGTAATCATAATTGAATTGGAGAATGCAAATATCACAATTCTATCTCCTTAAAATCTACTTAGTGAAAGCGTTTCCTCACAATCATTTTCATGAATTGGAGAGAAACCTTACGACACTTAGATTTTATAGTGTATGTGTTCCTATCCATGTGAATTTTTCATAACCATAATCACAATACAAGGTTAGTGACAAATCCAAACTCATATGGATTAAACTTGTTCAATCTTAATTTCTTGCCACCTGGCAACACAAGGGCCTGTCATTGCTTCCAAGTTGTTATGCAAACAACTGAGAACTCATAGAACTCACATGCATATTCAACCAACTGGAATGGCACAGAAACAAGAATATGTCAACACGATAGGTTACAAACCTCAAGTCGTGTGCTAGTGTTTAACAATAGGTTTATTCTTGATTAGTTCTTCAAACTTGTCAAGATCTTTAAGACTCCCACTGACCTCTTGACATATAAGATTCTCTTGTCATGAACCACTCCTTGACAAACAAATATTCAAGAGTTAGTGCGGATTCTAATCAAGACTAACGCTTCACACCATTGGCCTTAGTCGGTCTTTGTTTTATCCAAAACATCACAACTTACCAATTTCAAATGTACAAGAGTAGAAAACATTTTACTCTACATTTGATAAGTGTTATAAACCTTTCTTAAGATTATGTCACTCAAGGCTCAATCTTGGAGTATGACTCTAAGACTCGATTTGGAACGAAGTATGATTCACCTTTTTTATTTAACCATTCCAACAATTAACGATTCCTCTTCTTAGCCATAGAAATGCACTAAGATGACCTTAGAGAATCAATTGTGATATGGTTTTCATAATCATTAAGATGATCATAAAACACGATACTAAAGTACTCTCCCATCTTTTCAAATTGGAGAAACTTTTATCTTTCTGCCTAATTTGATTCTTCTCATTCGTTCTGCCACACATTGAAACTTTTCCAATGTTCCAGAATTATATTTAAACTTGTAAGCATAACCATATTTACTAAACTTTAGTAAATCATGACGAATAGTCTTATCGTTCTTTGTGGTGGACCTGACCAGCGCACACCCAGTGTACCCAATCCCCTAGTCCTTCACTTGACTCACATATACATGTGAACAAGGAATTAGTCTTAATTTCCCAAAGATGAAGGTTCTCATTCATCACACAATACAAGTTGCATGATTCCAAGTTTCTATCCACCTGAAACTTGGGTGATGAGAATCTTTCCTTATTTGGTAAATTATGACACTACCACAAACGAAAGAATCAAATCCATATCGAACATTGCTAGAAGATATAAAATAAAACAAAATCAAAATTTTATTTATTTATAAAACACGGAAAACTTTTCCTTACAATGCAGTTACAAATGAAAACTATGTTTCTAAATATTTCTAAGCAATCTATCATAACTCTTAAGCAGCAGTTGAATAATCTGATCATCGAACCATGCGATCAAAATCTATTTCTTTGCGATCAGTCTCAGCTTACTCTTCTTTTAAGCTTCCTTTGATTCTACAAAACATCAAAATGTAATTTCATTACATCATGTATTAAGAATCTCCAAATAGGAACTTAATAGAATTAGATAGTGGATTTTACCTGAAGTAGAGTCATACACTCTGACTTTACCATCCTCGTGGTCCTTTAGGTAGATACGGTAGCTTCGCAACCAATGCCCCTTCTCGTGGCAATAGAAACATATGGACTCTTTGGAATGGTACACGATACTATCTCAGACTTAGCCTTTCTCTTTACCATTTGGTCAAATGACTTGACCATGGCCGATCCCTTTCCACTAGGAAGAGAAAGCTTTTCTGAACTTCCAATGTTACCATTGTCAATGTCCATGGAAGTTTAGGAAGTAGATCTTCCAATCAAATTTGCTTTTACCAGTGCGCCAAATCATTGTTGATTCAGCAGCAACAAAAAAATAGGTAAGATCAATAAGGGTCATGACGTGGTCTGTCATATAGTAGTCCTTAATGAACTCACTATATGACTCGGGAAGTGATTGAAGAACCCAGTAAACAGCCAACTTCCTTGAGACTTCGACACCCAACTCTCCCAGCTTGTCAATATGTAACTTTATCTCCAAGGCGTGAGCACATACAGACTTTCCTTCTTGCCAATAGGGCTTTGAGTGACCTTGAACTTGTGGGTTAGGGAGAATAATTGGAGGAGGTGGAGAAGTGAATTTCCACTACCGCACGAAGAAGGGATTAATCTTTCACCTTGATCGCCTTGTCGAAAATCATCTTTATAAATAAAGTTTTTTTTAAAAGATTCGGGGAGACCATAGTTGTCTGAACTAGACATCTATAATGGGATAAATTCAAGTTTAGTTGATTTTAGTCCTTAATATAACACCCAACATGAAATATTAAGGCTAGGACCCAACACAATATTTTACAATTTGGAAGAGGGATGCCATAATCCAAATTACAAAATATTTGAAGGTAGGTAAATGACGATTTACCAATTTCCACCATGAAAAACATAATTGATTATTAAGTTTTAAATGGATTGAAATTCCTAGATCCTTTGAGATTCATTGAACTATTCAATGGCATGTTTAAATCTCAATTGTGCCCTTCAAGTTTGTGACTGGGATGCCGAGGATCACAAAGAAGGTGTGAATAACCATGCAAATTAGCTTGGTACACCCAATGTTACAACCACCAAATCAATGTGTCGGTTAACCACACACGATCCATTGATCCACGATTAACATCAAGCTGCCCTTTGCCACACATTGTCAGTCCCAGATTAGTGTGTCGATTAACCACACATGCTCCACTAACGACTTAACAAGGTGCAAAGTGCAATTTCATGGGTTAGAACCATTTTCACATTTTTCCAAAAGTAACTAAGATTGGGAATTTAATAAAAGTTTAGTTACTTTATAATTATCATTATACTTATAATGATAATTAATGTCCTATCCTATCCGTTCGGCTAACGACCCTCCACCAGTCAAGGAAGCGGTGGGTGAGAGTGGATGTAACATCCTGTTTAAAGTAGAATAATTAAATAATAAATATGGAACCCCAAGATATGATTTTATTATTATTATATAGCCAAAATCAAATAATAATTAGTGGGGTGTTGGTTTCGGGGTGCCAAATGAGATACTTTTGATTTCCGAGGGTTAAAGTGTAAGTGCGGGACTTATATTGAAAGGATTTTATGGAGCCAGGGGCTGAAGTGTAAGTTTCAGACCTGATTTGAAAAAGGGTTTTAAGAGGGAGGGTTTAAATGGTAAGTTATGGGCTTTATTTGTAAGGAATTAAGTGGGAGGGGCTGATGATGTAATTATGGGAAAATTATTTAAATCCGGGTATATATCCTCTCCATCGTTTAAACCCTAACCCTAAACATATTCATTGGCCGTCATCTCTCCCAACAGCCGCCACCTTGTCCCTTTTGCCACCGGCCACCGCCACCAGCCACCCAGACGCTCTCCAACCACCTTGCAGCTATCGAGCGACGTTGAAGACCGACTGGGAGGGGAACGAAGCGGCACCAGTGGAGATCGGAGGAGTGGCGGTGTGATGGCCGTCGTTCGTGACTCTCCAGCCGCTGCCGCCATCGATGTCGAGCAAGGAAGACCATCGGGGATAAGTTGTATGTTGGAACAAAAAGTATAGCAATAAACAAGAAAATGCCCAACAGGGGTAAAACTGGAATTGGCAGCCGAATGTCTTTCTTTATGGAATGAAGAATACTAGCAGCCTAATGATTAAGGTCCTATACAATGAAATTTCGACTGATGATTTCTAACTTCTAAGCTACTCTATTTAAACTAATTGAAATAACAGAAAATGAGAAATACTAGGAATAGTCTAATTGTAACGGTCATCACTGCCCCATATGCTTTATTCTTCCTAATTACCAGGTCAATCCTTGACCAATATTTCTCCCCCTCAAGGTTGACCTTTCTTCTTTAGATCCTCAATGCCAATTAATGCCCTCATCTCAGCAAACTTTATACTTGGCATTGCCTTGGTTAAAACATCAGCCTTCTGTTGATCTCCACTCACATGCTCCACTTGAATCTGTTCCCTTTCAACACACATACGAATAAAGTGGAACTTTGTGTCTATGTGCTTGCTTCTACCATGAGACACTGGATTTATTATGAGTGCTATAGTCGATTGGTTGTCAATTAGCAGCTTCACCTTTTGTGCTTTCTTTCCTATTAGTTCACTGAACAGATTCCTTAACCACAATCCTTGACATGCTGCTGCAGTTGCAGCCATATACTCAGCTTCACATGAACTGAGTGCCACAGTTTTCTGCTTCTGTGATGCCCATGTTATAAGGTTTCCTGAGTAGTAGAAAGCTACTCCAGTGGTTCCCCTTCTATCTTCACAATCACTGTTGTAACTGTTGTCACTGTAACCCACTAGTCTTCCATTACCTCCCCTGTGATATTTTAGCCCATACTCAGTTGTTCCCTTCACATATCTCAGGATATGTTTCATAGCAGCATAGTGACTTTGTTTGGGGCTTTGCATATACTTGCTCACCACTCCAATACTGTAAATTGATGAGACAATGAATCAAGTATTGAACGAATTAGAGTGTAAATTCAAAGTAGAATTGAAAGATTTGAACACCGATGTAAATATGATCTGTTTGGCTCTATTACGCTTTTGCAAATTTTACAGAGTACAATGAATATTCTGTAAAGACTTCGTTACTAAGACACTAGTAACCACTCCTATTTATAGAAGAGAAAAGCATACAAAAAATATACTAAGGACTAAACATGAAGCTTTGAATATTATGCCCTAGTAAAATACATTACAAAAATGTTCGAAGACCCTAAATACAAACTTCGACTATTACAACATTTCGACCCTAACAATCTCCCCCTTTGTAATCAAAGTCGAAGTCTTCAGTTTGTAAGTAGAGTAATGGAGTACAGCAAAACTCTTCGAACCTCAGTATACCAAGAAATAATTTTCTTCAATTCCTTCTTGTCTCCTTCATTGTTCTTTTTGCAGTGGTTCATATGAACAATCAAGTTCGTATATTGAGATGTAGAATATCTCTCCACTTCGCTAGCTTGGAACAAAAACCGCTTCGCTTTTCCAGCTTTATCCTTTCCAGCAAAAACTATTCCAAATGGCTTTAAACATATTTCTCCATCAGCATATTTCTTTAACTCAGTCTAAGTCAACGAAGGAGCCATTGGAACTTTTACTTCCATTCCCTTTGCAGTAGCCAACTCCACATCAGTCAGTGCTAGGCACTCATAATAATTCTCAATGAAGATTTTGATGTGAGCAACTCCAAGTTTGAATTCCTCTGGATCTGTGTTTTGCAGAAAAGAAAAGGATTTGTCTTTCAGAAGCAATGCCACTTGTATAAGGTCATACAAGTTCATCAGAGGAAAATCTGCAATAGTGAATTCGCATGTTTTTCCATTTGCCCTGGCCACAACATATTTAACATTTTGAACAATGTTTTCAAAGACCACATCCTTTTTCATGCTTATCACCTTATTGATCTTGATCAGTGACCAAACATCCTCAGGGGATTTGCCAAGTACTGCATGAAAACGAATTTTCATATGAGTCCCTTCATCTTTTTCTTTGAAATTCCCTTCAGCTTTGAACTGAGGCATGATGAAAATCATCTCATTTATAGGGAAATCCAACTGGCATGCATCAGTGTTTGTAACCACAAAACTCTGTTTTGGCTTCTTATCAAATGAGTACATGTGATTAAAGGCAACCAAGGCTTCGATTGTTTCATAGTTGTAATGTTTTGCTGGATCACCTTTATTCATGCCCTTCGGATCACCAGCCCTCTGAGTCATGATGCTTTGAATAAGCCTCATTTTCTCGAGTTCAGCTTCAGCTTCAGCCTTCTTTTCTTCTTTAGATTTTTCAACCAGAATTGATTTTCCTTTGTCTTTCGAAGCAGATTTTTCAGTTACGTCTTTTAGCTTCGAACCACTTCCACCAGATTCCAAAGGTTTACCAATTACAATTCCTTTCGAAATTGTTCTTGTAATTGGTAATGTTGTTACGATTGTTGAAGTCACTGGTTGAGCAGACACAATTACTGGTTTTGTTGAAGGGATGCTAGATGAAAATACCTTGCCCACCACTTTCGCTTCTTCTTCTGTTGACTTCCTTTCTCCCCCTTGCACCCCTGTGAAAACAGGAGGGGCAGTAGTTGTGGGAAGAAGACTGGATATGCGAAATAGTGGAGCAAGTTGCTTGTTAAGTATGGCTTCGAACTGCACAAACTTCTGGGATAAAAATTCTGGAGTAATCAACGGTGACGAAACCGGTTTCGTTGAGATCTCCTTCAACTCCTTTAACAACTTGATCACACCTTCAAAATTTTCACTTACAGACTTGGAGATTTGAGTTATTTGAGGACTCAAACCTTCGTATAGCTTGACAAATCGAGTGATAGCATCACAAATGATATCGACCTTCTGATTCAAGGACACATAATCATGTTGAACAGATAGAATTTCCTTTTTCATGTCTTCACGAAGTTCGTGAATTTGGGAGTTAACATCCTCCCTCACTTTCTTGACTTCCTGAATAAAAAGAACATGTCGTTCTTTTGTTATGCTTCGCAGATCCTTAACTTCTCCCATAAAATCAGATCTGAGAGTTTTAACACGAAGCTCAGAATTCTGATCTGTGTAATCAACCTTTTCTAAAATAACAGACTCTGAGGCTTTTATCATTCCAGAAACTTTGTTGATTACTCTTGATTCAAACATCTTGAGCATAGAATCAACCTCCAAACTTGAAATAGATGAACCTCCGCCAAGATCAGCTTGGGATTGAATGATGGAGTTCAACTTTTGATTAAGAATTTTGTATTGCTTCATTGTCATTAACATATGATCAGGAAATTCTTCTTCTTCATCATGAAACTCTAAGTCTTCGAATGTTCCACCAAACCCTTCATTATCAGTTTCAGTGGGTGAAGATGGTTTGTGTGTATCAGTGGATTGAGAGGAAAAAATGGAAGTAATTGGTTGATTGATGATATGTTCAAAGGTTGTTGAAACAGTGGTTGATGTGAGAGGAATAGTAGATGTTGGTGTAACAGAAACCAATGATTCGAAAGGAGTAGAGATAATTGGACCTTGATCTGCATCTTTCGAACCACCTTCACCCATGTTGACATTTGCATCCGTATCAGATACGTGTGCAGGGATGCCTGAAGTTCGAACCTCCTCACAAATTGACTTGGCAATCGAAACTTCGGGTGGTATGATAACAGTCTTCTCAGGAATGGAACTTGTAATGATAGAAGTGAACTCTGGAGTTTCTGGTATTCGTTCATCTTCTTCTGTAGACTCAGTAGATAAAACAATCTTTAGAGTCTTCTTCGTCTTCTTCTTTTTCGGTTGTGACAAGTGTTTTGCCATATCTTCTGCTGCTCTTTTCTTGGATCCGGGAGAAACAGGAACAGGTACCTCACGAATTAAAACTCCTTGGTGAGTAATTTGAGGCTTGCGAATCAACTTCTGTGATGGTGACTTTCGTTTGTGAGTGGATTTCATCTTGATTCTTCGAAACATCCCTGTTTTCGAAGGAATAATCACGTTCTCTTGAGTCTCTTCCACTATTGGCTCAATCACTTGTGTTGCTTCAACTGTCACTGCAACATTTTCTGTCTTCTTCTTTGGAGATTTAGAGGATGTTGAACCCTTCGTTTTCTTTTCAGGTGAAGCTGGATCAGCTTTCTTCGACTTTTTGATTTTTCAAAAATTTAAGGACAAAACAAAAAAATAAGAAATAAAAAAAACTTTTTGGTCTTCTTTTCGTCGCGTGTCAACAAAATTCCCGTAGGAATAGAAGAATCGAATGTTTTCAGATATGCAATCAAAACAGGATTCGTAGGATCCACCCTTTTAAGCATCGCGTCTGGAATCCGAGCAACGTTTGGAAATTCATCATCATTGTCAACAACTTCCTTCGGAAAGTGATAAGATTGAAAAGTAACCTTCTCTTCTTCATTTGAAACCAAGATGCCTTCCTTGTTGTAAAAATGTTACAGAATTAGACTCCAGTACCTAGCACACGAAATGCCATGAACAACATTTGTATGTTCTACTCCTTTTTGGAATTCCTTCCATAGCTGTGTAGAGTAGTCTGCTGGAAGATCATAGTATAAACCAGCCACCATGGCATAGACCTCCATCCTTCCTTTATCTAATCCAACTGTTCTTCCGGTTAAACAACGCAAAAATATCCCAAACAAAAAATTCCATACTTTTGGAAGACCAGACTTCTTAAAGTCACTTATCTTTGACAATGGGGGCTGATATCCCATTTCACTAAACATATGAATTATTTGGGAGAATTAAAATTCAACAAAAGGAGGTGTATTTGGAATGTCAAGAATCTGACAAAACAGTTTCTTGGAAAGCCTAACCTTTTTGTCATTGATTAGGTGAAAAGTAATCGAATCAGAGGCTTTGTTGTATGTGGCAGTAGATCCTGCTTGAGAAAGCCAGGATACCGGAACAGAAAAGGAATTGAACATTGCTTTGGATAAAACAGAGTGTTTTAAAGAAACAATAAGCATCTTGAATTCTTCTGGACATTGAGAAAGTTCACCATCCACATAATAATTGGTAGATTGAATCTTCATAACTGGTGCAGAAGAAGTATCTTCAGTAGAAGGATCGACATGAGCAGTAGTCGCCATTGTTAGGGTTTGAAAAAGATGAAGAACAGAGAATTTGGGAAGTTTTAAGTTTTGATCGCGTAAACGTATAAAGTACTCTTGAACCCCCTTTTATATGTAACCCTAAATGATTTGAATTTGAAGCGGGATGCATTTAATGAGATTCGACGTGGCACCTTGAAAATCGGACCTGTACAGCGGAAAGGTAGCCATGCGTCAAAAAGTGTCTGTCACATCACCTAGAAAACCGGGCAGAATACCATACGTCACGTATACACAGCCTGTCATTATCCCCTTAATAGAATTGTAACCGTTAGAACCCTTTGAATGGAGGCAAGGCTCTTTCACTTTTGGGATAAAAAGCGAAGTCATTTGCCAGATGTTCGAAATCATCAGCTTGAGTTGGTATTACTCAGAACCTCAAGGATTTCGTGTGTGTAGTGTGCCAAAGAAAGTTTAGACAAGAAACAACAAAAAAAAAAATTTTTTTTTTAATTTTGTGATGTCAAAAATTTAATTTGACACGAAGGTAGTTAAACCCCGGGCAAAGGTTGCTTCGTTAATCATCAAGAGAGATGATCAACAGCTTGTGTATGTTCCCGTGAATTACAATCGAATACTTTTTGATAAGTATCAAAGGGCTTCTTTTAAGAATGCTTCGTGGGTAGGTTCAAAATTTCGTTACATGTCAACCTAAACATAAGGTGATAAAGTGTAACAGAAATTACTTGTATGACCAGTGTAGTCAGTGACAAGTCGGCTTTGAAAAATTTTAACATGACTAGGACATTCGAATGAAACTCACACGGAAATCATATTCATAAAAAATTTGTATACTGGATCTTGTTGGGTAACAAACATCATGGGTTTCGAATGCTTGATCAAGACCACTCATTCGAAATGAATATGATTTGGAGTTTCGAACATTGGTACAGAAACAAAAGTTTCGTATATATCTGGAACAATGTTCCCCGTCAATTCCTTAATTTGTAAGATTTTTGGGTTTCACTTCCATCACGGACTCATGATGTCAGATCATAAACACAGAGTTTTTATATATCTAAGTCTCGATGGGTTTGATCAGAGACCTCTCGGATATACGTCTTTGTGTGTGATCGTGTAAGAATGTTTTGGATGAAAAAGATTGGTGTAAGACACGAAAAGTACCTCTGTTATGTTTTGGACCAAACAGGAAACTCTTAACTCATTGTGAGAAGAGTAAGGTAACTCAGAGACTAATGTGAATATAAGCCTGATTGGGAAGAAATTTTCGTACGAAACATTTCATTAAGGCTTTCGTACACACACATTGAGTCATGGAGGCTTTGGACGACATGCAGCAGCATGCTTCTAGGGACAACCTAACTAATTCGAATAATGAGAAACATATCAATTCATACGAAAAATTTTACCTGACCCTAAAACTGCCTGCATTGTCCCCTCTGAATCATCATCATAATCTGCAACAAAAGTCTAAAAATAAAAATATTTTTGTTGTTTTGAATTTTTTTTTTAAATAAAGACCGAACAAACGAAAATCTTTTTGGATTTTTGATTTTTCGAAAATTTAAGGACAAAACAAAAGAAAATCTTTTTGAATTTTTGATTTTTCAAAAATTTAAAGACAAAACAAAAGAAAATCTTTTTGAATTTGTTGCAAACAGACGAATATTTGGCATTCCTTGAAGAGTGACAAATGTACGAATTCGAAGCGTTCGAAGCGTTGACTATGAACAGTAACCATTAACTCAACGCTGAAAATAAGTGACAATCATGCGAATTCGAAGCGATCGAAGCGTTGACTATGAACAGTAACCACTAACTCAACACTGAAAATAAGTGACAATCATGCGAATTCGAAGCGGTCGAAGCGTTGACCATGAACAGTAACCTCTGAATGCTGAATGACTTTGTGTTATTTTTTTTATTCAGCGCCTCTGATTCATTCTTTTTCGCCTATCATTCTTCTTTTTCGCATGGAACAGAATTGCCATCGATCATTCCAAGACCTTCTGTTATTCGCATTAGAGATTTTTCATCCAAAGCTTTCGTGAATATATCAGCTAACTGATCAGTTGTTTTCACGAAATGTACTTCAATGTTTCCATCCTCCACGTGATCTTTAATGAAATGATAACGAAGAGCTATGTGTTTAGTCTTCGAATGCTGCATAGGATTATGACAAATTCTTATTGAACTTTGAGAATCACAATATAATGGAATCTTTTTCATATTAATTGCATAATCACGCAATTGACTTTGGATCCATATTATTTGCGAAGTGCAAGCAGCAGCAGCCACATATTCTGCTTCAGCTGTGGAAATTGACACGCACGTTTGCTTTTTCGACTGCCAGCTGACTAATTTGCCATCAAGAAATTGACATCCTCCACTTGTGCTTTTTCGATCAAGATTACAACCACCCAAGTCTGCATCTAAGTATGCTTGAACGAAGAATCCAGTTTTCGAAGGATACCACAATCCTAACGAAATTGTGTCTTTAAGGTAACGAAAAATATTCTTCACTGCAGTAAGATGTGGTTCGCGTGGATTAGACTGATACCTAGCACAATTACACACAGAAAACATGATATCAGGTCTACTTGCTGTTAGATAAAGTAATGAACCAGTCATGCTCCTATACAACGTTATATCAACAGCAGGTTTGTCCAACGATGGTGTTAGCTTTATGCCTGTTGCCATTGGTACACGAAGCTTTGTGCTATTCGTCAATCCAAACTTTTCTAACAGATTTTTCGTATATTTTTCCTGATTAATGAAAATCCCTTCTCTGTTTTGACGAATATTCAATCCAAGGAAATTATTGATTTTTCCCATCATGCTCATTTCAAATTTGCTTTTCATCAATTCTTCGAATTCTCTAGACAAAGCAGGGTCAGTTGAGCCAAAAATAATATCATCAACATAAATTTGAACAAGCATTAGATGATTCCCCACTTTCTTTCGAAATAATGTGGGATCAACTGATCCTTGTTTAAATTTAGATTGTTTCAAAAATGATGTAAGTGTTGCATACCATGCTCTTGGTGCTTGTTTTAGACCATAAACTGCCTTATCTAAAATATAAACATGATTAGGATATTCTTCGTTGATAAAACCTGGGGTTGTTCCACATAAACTGTTTCTTCAAGCTCTCCATTGAGAAATGCACATTTCACGTCCATTTGATAAACATCAAAATCTTTGTGAGCTGCATAAGCCAAAAATATTCGAACCGCCTCGAGTCTTGCGACAGGGGCAAAAGTTTCTTCATAGTCGATTCATTCTTGTTGTGAATATCCTTTTACAACAAGTCTGGCTTTATTTCGAATAATGTTTCCATCTTTGTCGGTTTTATTTTTAAAAATCCATTTTAACCCGACAATCGAAACATTTTCAGGTTTAGGAATTAATCTCCAAACCTTGTTTCGTTCAAATTCAGACAACTCCGATTGCATTGCAACAACCCAATCTGAGTGTTCCATTGCATTCTTAATTGTTTTTGGTTCAATTTTAGAGATGAAAACATTAAACATGCAAAATTCTTGATGAGTATTCAATACCTCATTCTTTGCACGAATTTGAGCTCTTGTCAGAACTCCCTCTTGTGGATTCCCAATAACTTGATCCTTCGGATGGTCTCTTGTCCATTTTTCCATGGGTGGATATGCTGGATCAAATTCCAAAGGGGCATCTTCGTATATTTCATCATTTTCTGAGCTTGCATTCGAACAAGCATCATCAACATTATGCTCCCCCTCAACAACATGCTCCCCCTCAATTTCAGCATTCAATTGTTCTTTCTCTCCCTCGAAAGAATGCTCTTCATCATCCAAAGTATTCAAATCCAATTGCTCCCCCTCCAGTGGACTATCACTCATAGTTTCGCCTTCTTGAGGAGTCGATGGTGAATCATCAGTAAGTTTTGAAAATTCTGGTATGTGATTATCAGGAGCATGAACTTCAGCATCAACTGCATGATCTGAAATTCCAAAAATCAAATCATAATCAGTATCATCCATTTGTATAAATTCAGTTTCAACTTGTGTTTCTTGTAAAATTGGATGATTCGTAAATCTATGCTCATTTGATTTAACATAATAATCATCGAATGTGAGATTGAACGTTTCTTCCACTTTTCGTGTTCGCTTATTTAACACTCGATATGCCACTGAATTGTGCGAATATCCAAGAAAAATTCCTTCATCAGCTTTTGCTTGAAACTTCGAAAGATGATCCTTGAGATTCATAATAAAACACCTACATCCGAAAAAATGAAAAAACTTCACATTAGGTTTACGATTATTCAAAATTTCGTATGGTGTAATATTAAATCGACGATGAATGAACGATCTGTTTTGAGTAAAACATGCAGTTGAAACAGCTTCAGCCCATAGATATTGAGGTAAATTTGCATATGCCAACATGGTTCTTGCTGCTTCGCATAATGAGCGATTCCTTCGTTCTACAACACCATTTTGTTGTGGTGTATATGGAGATGAAAAATTATGCGAAATTCCTTTGTCCACCAAAAATGAATCAAGAACTTTGTTCTTAAATTCAGTTCCATGATCACTCTTGATTTTTCTAACAGTCTTCTTCAACGTGGTTTCCATCCTTTTGATAAAGTCAATCATAATTTGTGCAACTTCGGATTTGAGCCTGAGAAAATAAACCCACGTAAATCTGAAAAAATCGTCAACAATAACTAAAATGTATCGTTTATTGTTGAGAGTTGAAACAGTCGAAGGACCACACAAATCAATATGTATCAACTCAAGAGGTGCAACAATTTTCGAATCAATTGTGATTGGATGACCTTGTTTATGTTGCTTGCCAACTTCACAAGCTTTGTGGTCATTGGTGATTTGTCAGCAGCTTTTGATACGAAGCATCTTCCATGCACTTTGTATGTTTCCTCCTCTGATTCTTCCTCCATATTTGCAAACATAGCTCCATGGGTTGGATTTCGCATTTCCTCATCATCTGATCCAGATGACCAGATTTGATAAGTACCATCTTCATCCTCATTCGCACCCTTTGCAACCAGAGACAAATTCTTGGCTTTCGCACGAGCCTCCTCTAACTTTTCAGCATAGTACGCCTCATCCTTGACCTTATTCTTTCTCTCATCCTTCTTTCGAAGCATACAGTCATTAGCACCATTGCAATAATGACAATCAATCCTAGCATCTCCCTTTAGCTTCTTCTCAGACTTTCCCTCAACAGGCTTCGAATCTTTCATCTCATCTTTCGTTTTCTCTTCCCCAGCACTTTTACTCAGAAAGTTCCCTTTTGTCTCAGACGACTTTGCCTTCGGATTGAAAGGCTTTTTGAAGAACTTTTTCACATGATTGTTTGAATAAAAGGCAGCTGCCTCATCATCTGAGTTCATGATGAACCCTTCATCTTCATCCGAAGCATCTTTCTCAGCATCTTTTTCAGAGATCTTCAAAACCAAAGCTAGTGGACCTCCCAACATAGCCTTCGATTCTTCAGCTATTTCGTTCACTTCGCTTTCATGAGTCTTAAGTTGGTTGTACAAGTCATTCAATGTTGACGTATCAAAGCTCTGTTGATTCTTCACCATCATGCTCACACTACGCCATTCCTTTCGAAGTCCCATAACAAATATCAGATTGAATTCCATGGCTGATCTGGTGATACCATATCGATTGCATCGATATATCAATTCATTAAGACGATCGTAATAAACTTCAATTGTTTCACCATCTTTCTGTCTGAAGTCCTTCAGCTCCACTAAACATTGCTTCACAGAATTAACTTTCGTCTTCTTACTTCCCAGAAATTTTTCCTTGAGATTGTTCCAGATTTCCTTTGCAGTTGTACAACTCCTCACGTAGTTGTAAACAACTGGAGGCAAAGCTCCTCTTAGCTCTCTTACACAACTTTTCTCCAGCTTTTTCAGACGATCAGATTGATTTTCAACTTCAGAGTTTCCAGAGGAAGAACCAATTGGTTGAACATTCGATGGTGGATTGAGATTGCCAGAAATGCAATTCCACAGTTCTTCATCCAATCCATTGAGATAATCCTGCATACGGTCAGCCCACTGATCGTAATACTCAGGGATGAGCATAGGAATTTTGGTGGATGATCCTAGAAGATGAGAAAATGAAGTCATGGAATTCAGATTGAATGACGCCATTGTTGTACGGAATAGATCCTTGAGAATTTTTGAAGAAACTTTGAGAATTTGACAACAAACTGTATGATTCAAATCACAATCACTCTTAGAACACTCGATTCAATGAATTAAGTGCAGAATCGAATCCCAGACTTAGATCTAAACAATTTTTCACTTTCAAAAAGTGCGGAAACTTTTGAATCAAAAAGTTGACTCAAAAACCTTTTGAACAAAGTGAAAATCAGATCAGAGATATGATTCCTTCTCTGATACCAATTGATGAGACAATGAATCAAGTATTGAACGAATTAGAGTGTAAATTCAAAGTAGAATTGAAAGATTTGAACACCGATGTAAATATGATCTGTTTGGCTCTATTACGCTTTTGTAAATTTTACAGAGTACAATGAATATTCTGTAAAGACTTCGTTACTAAGACACTAGTAACCACTCCTATTTATAGAAGAGAAAAGCGTACAAAAAATATACTAAGGACTAAACATGAAGCTTCGAATATTATGCCCTAGTAAAATACATTACAAAAATGTTCGAAGACCCTAAATACAAACTTCGAGTATTACAACATTTCGACCCTAACAAATACTGTAATTGAGGTCTGGTCTTGTGTGGACCAGGTATCTTAAGCTCCCAATAAGTCTCCTGTACATTGTTGCATTCACGGGTTCACCAGCTTCATCTTTGGTTAAATGGAGTTTTGGCTCCATTGGGTACTGAGAACTGTTGCAGCCTTCCATGCCTGAAACCTTTAGGATCTTTTCAGCATACCCTTTTTGTGTGAGCATTATACCATCCTTACCCTGTAATACTTCAATTCCCAAATAATATGATAACAATCCCAGATCATGTAACGCCCGGGTTTCGAGGCTAAGCATTTTTAGACGATGTAATAGTCTAGGTCAACTATTGTAACTCTTTTTGATGTAATAAAGATGAAATATTTGAGTATTATGTGAATTATGTGAATTTATATGCTTATTATTTATTTATAAATGTATAATAAATAAAGAATAAAAATAAGCGTCAAAATTAAAGTGTGAGATAAACCCGATATCTTTATATAAAGTTATAGTGGTCGAAACAAGGATTTCGGAGATATAGAGAACGCCGAAATCCGAGTTATAACGAAGAAGTTATGACATGTCGAAGTTTCACGACAAAACCGGCACGACGTTGTGTGACGTAAATAGTGAATTTACGATATATGACTTTTTGGCCTTAGTAATCTAAACCAAAGTTGTAGTATACATTAAACCGATAGCGTGCATAAAAAGAACGCCCAAATCTGACTTCGTATGAGGAAAGTTATGAATTTTCTAAGATTTGGCTTAGCAGTGCACAGCCCGAAACTCGAATTTTAGATCGAGCTGTTTTTGGCCTACGTGACCTAAATGAGAATTGAACATCTCATTAATAGGAACTCAACGGAAAAAAGACAGACGAAAACGGAGTCCGTATGTAGAAGTTATGAATTTTACGCGGATATTTAACAGTATAATCTCCTCGTACTATTAAATTTAAGATCGGTCAAGAATTAGCCGACGGAGTCAAAACGAAAGTTATATATCTTATTTTTACCTACGCGTGGATATAAAGAACGTCAAAAACGGAGCTCGTATGTGAAAGTTACGGATTTTAGAAGTCGGAAGTGTGCTGTGCGAAAATGGGTGACGTGGCACAATCTTGGCCATTGCTTTCTCCCCAAGTCTTGCCACAAGATGGTGACATGTGGCACCAAGTTTCAGCCATATTTCACCCTATAAATAGAGCCTCTCCCACCCTCATTTTCTTCACACCTTTCCCATTCTTTCTTTCTCTCACTAGTTTCTCTCTCTAACCCCCCAAACCCCCCGAAAAGCCTAGGGAACCTCCCTAGCACGAGGTGGAAGCCCCGGAGTGCTCGACGGCTCCGAAAAGAAGAGATTTTCGGCTCGGGAACGCTGCTCCAAGCAAAGCCCGGTTTTTTTTTATAAAACCCGTTGTAAGTGAGCTACGCCTACGCTATTTTTAATATATCGTTTATTTAAAGTAACGTTATTAGGAACTTATATTAAGTACATGGGCTATTATTATGGGTTATATAAGTATTCTTTTTTTTACGCTTATATAATAGTAATAATAGTTAGACTATTAATTAGTCGCGGTAAATATTAGACTAAAATCTAGTGGTAATATTACTAGGTTTCGTCGAAGGAAAATAGAATCGTTAAAAGCGAAGCGCTGCCGAGTTTGGAGTCATCACTTTAACAGGTGAGTGCATAGTTACTTTCATCTTACACATAGATATGAAGTATTTTATATAAATTACGTGTTATGTGTGCATATTATCTGAATACTTGCTGTCTATGTTGGATGAATGATTTTATACACGTTTTTCATGAGTTTAACTATATATTTATTTTATATCTACAAAAATGTTGGGGTAAAACATGGGTAGATGTAATAAGACGATGTGTGATAAAATGATGAGAGGCCTCGATGTTGTTGGTGATCCAGTCATCTAGCGGAGTATAGATGACGACCACGGACTCTTCTAGACAGTCCAGTGGAACGCTAGCAGGCTCGCAACCTGTAGGTGTTTATGAACGATGTGTTCACCGGTGTACTCCATCCCCCTCATGGTTGCCTTTAGGACATTTATTGCTGAGGAACCCCCTTAGCAGTAATGTCCATCCCGATGATGATCCTTAGGCTAGGTCCCTTAAGATAGGTGTTTTGGGACGTAAAGTGAGGATAACGGGAACGGGTAATCGGGTTATTATTGATTGATGAAATTAATAAACTTATTTATTGTGGGTTGAAAACCCTATCTGCTCACCAGGCTCCCAAGCCTGACCCACTCAGTTTCATGTATTACAGGTAGTGGCGCTCAAGCATAGATGTGATGTTTTGGATGAGGGATTACGGATATAGGCCTGTAGATATGAAATAATGTAGTAAGGCTTATATTGTACTGTTTATGCTTTTGATCTGTATCGAACATGACATCCCGAGTCTTTTAATGAAATACATTTCCTTGGAAATGCTTTTGATAAATCTTTATCATATTTTGTTTTGGGACAAATTCCGCAACACTTTTATTTAAAAATGTTACTCTGATTTTCAAACAAGCATAAACAAAAATCGGTCTTTTCTGGCCGTGAAAATGGGGATGTCACAGATCACTCATGTCAAATACACTTTTCATCCTTGTTTTGAACTCTTGGATTCCCTTTTCACTCGACCCTGTGACAATAAGATCATCTACATATACTCCAACTATGAGAACCAGGTTGGATTTGTGTACCTTGTAGACTGCTTGCTCTTGAGCACATCTGGTGAATCCAAGTGACTTGAGTGATTGGTTGAGCTTTATGTTCCATGCCCTTGGCGCCTGTCGTAGCCCATACAAGGCCTTATGAAGACGATACACCCAACCTTCCTTCCCTTTGACCGTGAACCCAGGGGGCTGAGTTACATAGACTTCTTCCTTAAGATCGCCATGAAGGAAAGCTGACTTAACATCCAGGTGATGTACCAGCCAATTCTCCTCTGTTGCTATTGAGAGAATTAGACTTATCATCTCTAATATGGCGACTGGTGCGAATGCTTCATCAAAATCGACACCCCTTTCTTGAACATAACCCTTGGCGACCAAACGATCCTTATGCTCGATTACTTCTCCAGCTGCACTCTTTTTTAACTTAAATACCCATTTTAGCCCTATTGCCTTGCGATTTGGGGGCAATTTGGCTAGGGACCAGGTTTTGTTCCTTTCAATTGACTCCAATTCCAATTTCATGGCCTACTTTCAAGCTCTTTCATTCACTGCTTCTTCATAGGACGTAGGCTCATCATCAATCAACAGTAGCTCATGGTTCTTCTCATACAACTCTTGTATTTCAGCCTCGTCCAATCTTCTTGTGTTTTCGTAAATTTCATTGAGTGATCGAAACCCTTTCGCTGGTGTGTCGTCATACGAGGCTACGGACCCAGTTTCTGCTGATGCTTGACCTGGTGGTGTTGATCGCGACTCCAATCTTTGTGTGCTATGCTGTGGTGTATCTTCAAGCAGGGGACTGTGAGTGTCGTAGTCTAGGTGGGAGTCACCATGTACCGGCGTTAGTGAGTCTTCACTCACATTATCTACTGGATCAATTACTTGGGTTGGTTGGGATTGGGCTTCCATACCTGATACAATATTATTAGTCCAATAAGGGGTCGTAAGAGGCTCCCCCATTGACTCGTCATTCCAAGCCCAAGGTTTTGCTTCGTTAAACATCACGTCTCTGGCTATTACAATCCGTCGACTACTGGGATTATACATACGGTATCCCTTAGTTCCTTCTTCAGTTCCCAAATACACCATAGCCTCACTCTGATCGCTCAATTTTGTTAGACCTCGCAGCTTTTTCACATATCCTACACATCCGAAAATCTTCAAATGTGCAATTGAGGGCTTTGATTTCTTCCAGACTTCATATGGTGTTACATCCTTGACCGCTTTTGTGCTCGTTCTATTCAGCAAGTACACGGAATGCCTCACCGCCTCACCCCAGAATTGATCTGGTACATTCATTGCCTTGAGTAGCGCTCTTGTCATCTCTAGGACTGTCCTATTACGCCGTTCCACCACCCCATTTTGTTGTGGGGTGTGCGGTGTTGTCAATTGACGCCTGATACCTGTCTGCTCACAGAAAGCCTGGAATTGGTTTTAGTTGAACTCACCTCCACGGTCAGTTCTCAACATTTTGACTTTATGGCAACTTTCCTTCTCAACCAGTAATTTGAACTTCTGAAACATACCAAACGCTTCATCTTTGTTCTTGATCAGGTACACCCACATGTAACGTGAGTAGTCATCCACGATTAAGAGGATGTATTGATTCCCCCCTTTGGTCACTGGTGTAATGGGTCCGCATAAATCCGCGTGTAGCAACTGAAGTGGGTCCTTAGCTCTCCACTGGGCCTCTTGTGGAAAACTTTGTCTTGATTGCTTGGATATCATACATCCCTCACATACTTGGGATGGGTGAGCAACCCGAGCAATACCTGTCACCATTTCTTTACGTTCCATCTCTTCCAGTGTTCTGAAGTTCGTGTGGCCCATACGTGCATGCTACCGCCATGAGTCATCATCTATTCTCATGCTTAAACATACGGGTCTTCTAGGTGTGAGCTTTATCTTATAAAGCCTGTTTTTCGACCTTTGTACTTTCATAATCAGCCTCCCTTCTTCATCATACATGCGTAAGAATTCCCTCTTCATACCTATATCATAGCCTTCTTCTGTCATTTGACCCAAGCTTATGATGTTGCTGTGAAGGGCTGGTATGTAATACACCTCTCGAATGATGAATTGATCACCATTCTTACAGTCAAACAGCAACGTGCCCTTTCCTTTTATTGGGACCTTGGACCCATCTCCAAACCGTACTTGTCCCGTTACATTTTCATCTAGCTCTGCAAATAAGGATTTGGAGCCAGTCATGTGATTACTAGCTCCATTGTCCAGATACCATACGTTCTCATCTTCACTTTCTTTCAACTGAATTGGATACACTTTTTCTTCATTCAGGAGCACCATGCTTGATGATTCTTCTCCACATACAGTTAATAGGAGGGCAGGGCCTTCTTCATCTGCAGCTAGGTTCACCTCCTGGTCCTGTTGCTTCTTTGCCTTGCATTCAGATGCAAAGTGGCCAAGTTCTTGGCACTCAAAGCACCTTATGTTGCTTTTGTCACGAGGCTTCTTGTTAAAGCTGCTTGCTTCCTGTCGTGAGTCACCACCCCAGCGCCCACCTCTGCCACGAGACGAACCTCGCCCTCGTGAGCTGCCTCTTCCACCCCGGTTGTTATTTCCGCCCCTTCCTCGACCTCCTGTTGAGTTTTGTTTCCTTGGACTCCGGTGGGTTGATGAGCCTTCTGCCTTGGCAAGTAGCAGGGCATTATCAACCTGTGTCCTTGCCTTCCGGAGTCGGAGCCTGTCTTCATATGCTTTCAAATGCCCAATTGCTTCTTCAAATGGCATTGATTCCATGTCACAACTTTGCTCAATTGATTCTACCAGGTTAATAAACCTTTCTGGGACTGTATCGAACAGCTTTCTCACCAATTCTTCATCTTCCAATATTGCCCCTGCACTCCCAAACTTTGAAATCATGGCTGAAATCTTTCCTGCATAATCATCTATGGTCTCTGTCTCCTTCATTTGAAGTGCTTCGAATTCACTCTTCAATACCCGCAGCCTTGCCTTTTGGACCCTCTCTGCACCCACATACCGTGACTTTAGAGAGTCCCAAACTTCCTTAGCTGTCTTCTTCTTGGCAGCCTGTGCAAGTATCTCCTCTAGTATAGATTGGAAGATGAAAGCTCGAGCCTGGTTGCTCTTCTTCTCATCCACAACCACTCCGGTTGGTGGCTCAATGGCATCCCATAACCCATGGGCATCCATGATGGCTTCCATCTTAATTGACCAGGTGTTGTAATTTAGTGAGGTTAAACCGATAGCGTGCATAAAAAGAACGCCCAAATCTGACTTCGTATGAGGAAAGTTATGAATTTTCTAAGATTTGGCTTAGCAGTGCACAGCCCGAAACTCGAATTTTAGATCGAGTTGTTTTTGGCCTACGCGATCTAAATGAGAATTGAAGATCTCATTAATAGGAACTCAACGGTAAAAAGACAGACGAAAACTGAGTCCGTATGTAGAAGTTATGAATTTTACGCAGACATTTAACAGTATAATCTCCTCGTACTGTTAAATTTAAGATCGGTCGAGAATTAGCCGGCGGAGTCAAAATGAAAGTTGTAGATCTTATTTTTACCTACGCGTGGATATAAAGAACGTTAAAAAAAGAGCTCGTATGTGAAAGTTACGGATTTTAGAAGTCGGAAGTGTGCTGTGCGAAAATGGGTGACGTGGCACAATCTTGGCCATTGCTTTCTCCCCAAGTCTTGCCACAAGATGGTGACATGTGGCACCAAGTTTCAGCCATATTTCACCCTATAAATAGAGCCTCTCCCACCCTCATTTTCTTCACACCTTTCCCATTCTTTCTTTCTCTCACTAGTTTCTCTCTCTAACCCCCCGAAAAGCCTAGGGAACCTCCCTAGCACGAGGTGGAAGCCCCGGAGTGCTCGACGGCTGCGAAAAGAAGAGCTTTTCGGCTCGGGAACGCTGCTCCAAGCAAAGCCCGTTTTTTTTATAAAACCCGCTGTAAGTGAGCTACGCCTACGCTATTTTCAATATATCGTTTATTTAAAGTAACGTTATTAGGAACTTATATTAAGTACATGGGCTATTATTATGGGTTATATAAGTATTTTTTTTTACGCTTATATAATAGTAATAATAGTTAGACTATTAATTAGTCGCGGTAAATATTAGACTAAAATCTAGTGGTAATAATACTAGGTTTCGTCGACGGAAAATAGAATCGTTAAAAGCGAAGCGCTGCCGAGTTTGGAGTCATCACTTTAACAGGTGAGTGCATAGTTACTTTCATCTTACACATAGATATGAAGTATTTTATATAAATTACGTGCTATGTGTTCATATTATCTGAATACTTGCTGTCTATGTTGGATGAATGATTTTATACACGTTTTTCATGAGTTAAACTGTATATTTATTTTATATCTACAAAAATGTTGGGGTAAAACATGGGTAGATGTAATAAGACGATGTGTAATAAAATGATGAGAGGCCTCGATGTTGTTGGTGATCCAGTCATCTAGCGGAGTATAGATGACGACCACGGACTCTTCTAGACAGTCCAGTGGAACGCTATCAGGCTCGCAACCTGTAGGTGTTTATGATCGATGTGTTCACCGGTGTACTCCATCCCTCATGGTTGCCTTTAGGACATTTATTGTTGAGGAACCCCCTTAGCAGTAATGTCCATCCCGATGATGATCCTTAGGCTAGGTCCCTTAAGATAGGTGTTTAGGGACGTAAAGTGAGGATAACGGGAACGGGTAATCGGGTTATTATTGATTGATGAAATTAATAAACTTATTTATTGTGGGTTGAAAACCCTATGTGCTCACCAGGCTCCCAAGCGTGACCCACTCAGTTTCATGTATTACAGGTAGTGGCGCTCGAGCATAGATGTGATGTTTTGGATGAGGGATTACGGATATAGGCTTGTACATATGAAATAATGTAGTAAGGCTTATATTGTACTGTTTATGCTTTTGATCTGTATCGAACATGACATCCCGAGTCTTTTAATGAAATACATTTCCTTGGAAATGCTTTTGATAAATCTTTATCATATTTTGTTTTGGGACAAATTCTGCAACACTTTTATTTAAAAATGTTACTTTGATTTTCAAACAAGCATAAACAAAAATCGGTCTTTTATGGCCGTGAAAATGGGGATGTCACAGTTGGTATCAGAGCATTAGTTTAAGCGAACTAGGAATTTGTAGGATTTCTAGACTTAAACTTAGAATGCTAAGCGATGATTGTGAGGTGTGAGCACTAGCTTATTTTAGGAATTATGCCTAAAATGCTTTTATGTGCTAAATGCTTTGTGCCTGACATGCTATTATTTGTTCGGATCTATGGTCTGTTGCCGACCGGATCTGGAAACCTTATGTGTTTAGGATTCTAAACGTACGACTACGATATTAGAACTAGCATGTAAACGTTTCGGAGTGATAAGGATGATTTAAACGACTATCCTAAATAAAGATCTAAATTCACCTTATTCGGTGTATAGATCAAGATGGCAAGGACCCGTAGCGGAAACATGAATGCAAATGGGAACCGAGATCAACCCCCAATGATACAGCAAATATCAGTCGTAGTAGAAGTTGCACCTGAGCCGATCACCATGGCTGGAGTACAAGCCATGATGCGGGCTATGTTAGCTGAACAAAGGGAAGAAATGAGGCAAATAATGCAAGAGAATAGGGACGAACCTACCATACATGTTGAGCCGACCGAGCCAATTCCCGAACAATCTGAGGAAGGGAACTTCAGCCGCCAAGTGAGTCAAGTAGGGACTCAAGGTGAGCAAAGGGATGGCCCGGAGAGGAGAAACAACAAGGATGGGCGGATGTACAAGAATTTCTTGGGTGCGAAACCACCAAGTCTCTCAGGAAGCCCAAAGCCTGTTGAGATTATGGATTGGATCTCCGAGATGGAGATGGTGTTTGAGAGCTGTGACTGCAGCGAGAAGCAGAAGACCGTCTTCACTGTGAGACAATTGAAAACTGGAGTCTTGAGCTGGTGGAAGCTATTGGCGGATACAATGCCGCAAGGAGAAGCTCTGAAAATGTCATGGGATGAGTTCTTGGAACAACTGAAGGCGCAGTACTATTCAGATATAGATCTAATTGATCTGAACAATGAGTTCCAAAACTTGAAGAAGGGAAGAATGAGCATCGACGACTATGCTGCTGCATTCACAGAAAAGATGAAGTTGTTTCCATACCTAGTGCCAACCGAACTCTTCAAAATTGAGAAGTTCGCAAATGGACTGCCAGCCGACTTTGGCCCGACAGTCAAGATGGCAACCACTCTGAAATCAGCTGTTCGAGCAGCTAAGAATGTGGAGACCCAACAAAAGGAAAGGGGTCTGGAGAGGGCGGAGGTTGGTGAGAAAAGGAAATTCGATGGATCTTCAAGGTCCAACAAGAAAAGTAAATTCTCGAAGTCCGGTTCGAAGGGAGGAGGGGCCGAAGCAAAGTGGTGTGACAAGTGCAAGAAGAAGCACTCCGGAAAATGCGACGGAGAAGTCACCTGCTTTAACCGGGCACTATGCCAATAAATGCACCCTCACCAAGAAAGTCTGTTATGGGTGTGGCGAGGAAGGGCACATTTCGAGGGACTGTCCGAAGAAGAAGGAGGCAGGAAGACCCAAAATTCCACCGAAGCCGAAGGCAAGAGCCTTCCAGATGACGCTCGAGGCTGCAAAGGAGGCAGCAGACGTCGCTTCAGGTACCTTTCTTGTAAATGGATTGCCTGCCAATATACTGTTTGATTCCGGAGCAAACTATTCCTTTGTATCGCATAGATTTGGAGGAAAATTAGCATTGCCTATAGAAAAACTTGATAATTCCCTAATTGTGGAAGTTGCCAGTGGCAAATTCGTACCTGTTAGTAATCGTATTAAGAACATCGTCATCGACCTAAACGGAAACGAATTCCACGAGGAGCTGTTACCCATAGAATTGAACGGTTTCGACATCGTTCTGGGAATGGATTGGCTTAGCGCCAACGATGCTGAGATTCAATGCCAAAAGAAGATAGTAAGAGTAAACCCGCCCGGAAAGAAGTCATTTATGGTGTACGGGGACAAACGCCGAGTAAATTCTGGAATCATCTCCCTGATGAAGGCCAGAAAATGTTTGTCCAAGGGATGTGCATCATACCTGGCATTCGTGATCGATGCAAAGAAGGAGAAAAAGGAGGTGCAGAATATACCGGTCATGTGTGATTATCCGGAGGTCTTTCCTGAAGATCTTCCCGGATTACCGCCTGATAGACAGGTGGAGTTCAGAATAGACTTGATACCAGGCACAACACCGATAGCGAAAGCACCATACCGATTAGCACCGACGGAGATGAAGGAGCTCATGACGCAACTTCAGGAGTTGTTGGACAACGGTTTTATCAGACCTAGTTCATCACCCTGGGGAGCTCCGGTGCTATTCGTGAAGAAGAAAGACGGAAGCATGAGAATGTGTATAGACTACCGAGAGCTGAACAAGGCAACAGTGAAGAACAAGTATCCATTGGCAAGGATTGATGACCTATTCGATCAGCTGCAAGGCTTGAGCTATTTCTCAAAGATCGATCTTAGGTCAGGATATCATCAGCTGAAGGTGAGAGAGCAGGATATTGAGAAGACTGCGTTCAGAACAAGATATGGACACTACGAGTTCTTGGTTATGTCGTTTGGACTAACCAACGCTCCAGCATCATTCATGGATTTGATGAACAGGGTTTGTAAACCATTCCTCGATAAATCCGTGATAGTGTTCATCGACGACATTCTCATCTACTCGAAAAGCCAGGAGGAGCATGGCCAGCATCTACGAGAAGTGTTGGAAGTCTTGAAGAAGGAGAAGCTCTATGCAAAGTTCTCCAAGTGTGATTTTTGGATCCGAGAAGTCCAATTCTTGGGTCATGTGGTTAACCAAGAAGGGATAATGGTCGACCCAACAAAAATCGAAGCTGTAATGAAATGGGAACGTCCAAAGAGTCCCACAGAGATTCGAAGCTTTCTTGGATTAGCTGGATATTACCGACGATTTATCCAAGGCTTTTCTTCGATAGCTGCTCCATTGACAGCTTTGACCCACAAAGGAGCTACTTATACATGGAGTGAAAAGCACGAAGAAGCGTTCGAGAAGCTAAAGAAGAAGTTATGTGAAGCACCGATTCTTTCTCTACCCGATGGAGTTGAAGACTTCGCGGTCTATAGTGACGCATCTGGAGTTGGGTTGGGTTGCGTTCTGACCCAAAGAGAAAAGGTGATAGCATACGCATCTCGACAATTGAAGGGGCACGAAAAGAACTACCCCACTCATGATTTGGAGTTGGCAGCAGTAGTATTTGCCTTGAAAATATGGAGGCATTACCTCTATGGCACGAAGTGCAAGCTTTTCACAGATCATAAGAGTCTCCAGTATCTCTTTAATCAGAAGGAAATGAACATGAGGCAATGACGCTGGCTGGAATTACTCAAGGACTACGACTGTGAGATACTTTACCACCCCGGTAAAGCAAATGTTGTTGCTGATGCTCTCAGTCGGAAAGTCAATCTTGAAAGAAAAAGGCCAAGAGCGTTGAGAATTGAAGTTGTCTCGACAATTGTGGAAAGTATCAAGAAAGCTCAAGAAGAAGCTTTAGAAAAGAATGACCGAAAGGAAGAACGTTTGGGAAAGACGTTGGTATTCGGTACAAACCGTCAAGGACTGAAGGTATTCCAAGATCGGATTTGGGTACCTAAGACAGGAGGAATAAGAGATCTTCTGATGGAAGAAGCTCACAAGACCATATACTCGATTCATCCCGGTAGCACTAAAATGTATAGGGACCTAAAACCCTACTACTGGTGGCCGACGATGAAGCTCGATGTTGCGAAGTATGTGGCCGAGTGTGTAACATGTGCGAGAGTTAAGGCACAACATCAGAAACCATACAGGAATTTAGAACCTTTACCTGTACCCATGGGTAAATGGGAAGATATCACCATGGATTTTGTGACTAAACTTCCCAGGACGAAGAACGGACACGACATGATTTGGGTGGTCGTGGATCATTTCACAAAGAGTGCACACTTCATGGCTGCCAACGAAAGGTGGTCTATGGATAAGCTCGCAAATGCTTACGTAAAGGAAATTGTAAGACTTCACGGTGTTCCTCTTACGATTGTATCGGATCGTGATAGTCGTTTCACGTCAAGGTTCTGGAGAAGTCTACAAGAGGAATTGGGTACGAAGTTGTGTTTGAGTACAGCTTACCATCCACAGACTGATGGTCAGAGCGAAAGAACGATTCAGACACTGGAAGATATGCTGAGAGCATGTACCCTCGAGTTCCAAGGGAACTGGGACGAGCACTTACCTCTGGTAGAATTTTCCTACAACAATAGTTTCCACTCGAGCATCAAGATGGCGCCCTACCAAGCTTTGTACGGACAGAAGAGTCGTACGCCGTCTTGTTGGCTTGAGGCCGGAGAGAAGCAGTTTATGGGCCCCGAGATAGTCCATGATACTGCTGAGAAGTTGAAAGTGATTAGGGAAAGGATGTTAGCAGCTCAAGATCGTCAGAAGAGCTATGCTGACAAGAAAAGACGACTGATGACCTTTGAAGTTGGGGATTCGGTTTTGCTTAAAGTCTCACCGTGGAAGGGACTTATAAGATTCGGGAAACGGGGAAAGCTGAGTCCAAGGTTTATTGGACCGTTCAAAGTTCTTCAGAAGATTGGGAACCAAGCTTACAAACTGGAATTGCCCGAAGAACTCGATGGTATTCATAACACTTTCCATGTGTGTTATTTGAGGAAATTCACAGGAGAAGTTCCCGACATAATTCCAATCTCAGAGTTAAGAATGGATGAGAACAAGAGGCTGATCGAAGAGCCTGAGGCAATTGTTGACCGTAAGACTAAGAAGTTACGGCGCAAGATGGTCGACTTAGTGCTAGTCCGATGGAAACATTCGAATGGGCCGAATCTCACTTGGGAAACAGAAAGTGACATGATGAATCGCTACCCACATTTGTTTGTTGATGCATGATTCCGGGACGGAATCATCCTAAGGGGGAAAGAATTGTAACGCCCGGGTTTCGAGGCTAAGCATTTTTAGACGATGTAATAGTCTAGGTCAACTATTGTAACTCTTTTTGATGTAATAAAGATGAAATATTTGAGTATTATGTGAATTATGTGAATTTATATGCTTATTATTTATTTATAAATGTATAATAAATAAAGAATAAAAATAAGCGTCAAAATTAAAGTGTGAGATAAACCCGATATCTTTATATAAATTTATAGTGGTCGAAACAAGGATTTCGGAGATATAGAGAACGCCGAAATCCGAGTTATAACGAAGAAGTTATGACATGTCGAAGTTTCACGACAAAACCGGCACGACGCTGTGTGACGTAAATAGTGAATTTATGATATATGACTTTTTGGCCTTAGTAATCTAAACCAAAGTTGTAGTATACGTTAAACCGATAGCGTGCATAAAAAGAACGCCTAAATCTGACTTCGTATGAGGAGTTATGAATTTTCTAAGATTTGGCTTAGCAGTGCACAGCCCGAAACTCGAATTTTAGATCGAGTTGTTTTTGGCCTACGTGACCTAAATGAGAATTGAAGATCTCATTAATAGGAACTCAACGGTAAAAAGACAGACGAAAACGGAGTCCGTATGTAGAAGTTATGAATTTTACGCGGACATTTAACAGTATAATCTCCTCGTACTGTTAAATTTAAGATCGGTCAAGAATTAGCCGACGGAGTCAAAACGAAAGTTATATATCTTATTTTTACCTACGCGTGGATATAAAGAACGTCAAAAACGGAGCTCGTATGTGAAAGTTACGGATTTTAGAAGTCGGAAGTGTGCTGTGCGAAAATGGGTGACGTGGCACAATCTAGGCCATTGCTTTCTCCCCAAGTCTTGCCACAATATGGTGACATGTGGCACCAAGTTTCAGCCATATTTCACCCTATAAATAGAGCCTCTCACACCCTCATTTTCTTCACACCTTTCCCATTCTTTCTTTCTCTCACTAGTTTCTCTCTCTAACCCCCCCAAACCCCCCGAAAAGCCTAGGGAACCTCCCTAGCACGAGGTGGAAGCCCCGGAGTGCTCGACGGCTCCGAAAAGAAGAGCTTTTCGGCTCGGGAACGCTGCTCCAAGCAAAGCCCGGTTTTTTTTTTATAAAACCCGTTATAAGTGAGCTACGCCTACGCTATTTTTAATATATCGTTTATTTAAAGTAACGTTATTAGGAACTTATATTAAGTACATGGGCTATTATTATGGGTTATATAAGTATTCTTTTTTTTACGCTTATATAATAGTAATAATAGTTAGACTATTAATTAGTCGCGGTAAATATTAGATTAAAATCTAGTGGTAATAATACTAGGTTTCGTCGAAGGAAAATAGAATCGTTAAAAGCGAAGCGCTGCCGAGTTTGGAGTCATCACTTTAACAGGTGAGTGCATAGTTACTTTCATCTTACACATAGATATGAAGTATTTTATATAAATTACGTGCTATGTGTGCATATTATCTGAATACTTGCTGTCTATGTTGGATGAATGATTTTATACACGTTTTTCATGAGTTAAACTATATATTTATTTTATATCTACAAAAATGTTGGGGTAAAACATGGGTAGATGTAATAAGACGATGTGTGATAAAATGATGAGAGGCCTCGATGTTGTTGGTGATCCAGTCATCTAGCGGAGTATAGATGACGACCACGGACTCTTCTAGACAGTCCAGTGGAACGCTATCAGGCTCGCAACCTGTAGGTGTTTATGATCGATGTGTTCACCGGTGTACTCCATCCCCCTCATGGTTGCCTTTAGGACATTTATTGTTGAGGAACCCCCTTAGCAGTAATGTCCATCCCGATGATGATCCTTAGGCTAGGTCCCTTAAGATAGCTGTTTTGGGACGTAAAGTGAGGATAACGGGAACGGGTAATCGGGTTATTATTGATTGATGAAATTAATAAACTTATTTATTGTGGGTTGAAAACCCTATGTGCTCACCAGGCTCCCAAGCGTGACCCACTCAGTTTCATGTATTACAGGTAGTGGCGCTCGAGCATAGATGTGATGTTTTGGATGAGGGATTACGGATATAGGCCTGTAGATATGAAATAATGTAGTAAGGCTTATATTGTACTGTTTATGTTTTTGATCTGTATCGAACATGACATCCCAAGTCTTTTAATGAAATACATTTCCTTGGAAATGCTTTTGATAAATCTTTGTCATATTTTGTTTTGGGACAAATTCCGCAACACTTTTATTTAAAAATGTTACTCTGATTTTCAAACAAGCATAAACAAAAATCGGTCTTTTCTGGCCGTGAAAATAGGGATGTCACAGATCACTCATGTCAAATACACTTTTCATCCTTGTTTTGAACTCTTGGATTCCCTTTTCACTCGACCCTGTGACAATAAGATCATCTACATATACTCCAACTATGAGAACCAGGTTGGATTTGTGTACCTTGTAGACTGCTTGCTCTTGAGCACATCTGGTGAATCCAAGTGACTTGAGTGATTGGTTGAGCTTTATGTTCCACGCCCTTGGCGCCTGTCGTAGCCCATACAAGGCCTTATGAAGACGATACACCCAACCTTCCTTCCCTTTGACCGTGAACCCAGGGGGCTGAGTTACATAGACTTCTTCCTTAAGATCGCCATGAAGGAAAGCTGACTTAACATCCAGGTGATGTACCAGCCAATTCTCCTTTGTTGCTATTGAGAGAATTAGTCTTATCATCTCCAATCTGGCGACTGGTGCGAATGCTTCATCAAAATCGACACCCCTTTCTTGAACATAACCCTTGGCGACCAAACGATCCTTATGCTCGATTACTTCTCCAGCTGCACTCTTTTTTAACTTAAATACCCATTTTAGCCCTATTGCCTTGCGATTTGGGGGCAATTTGGCTAGGGACCAGGTTTTGTTCCTTTCAATTGACTCCAATTCCAATTTCATGGCCTACTTTCAAGCTCTTTCAGTCACTGCTTCTTCATAGGACGTAGGCTCATCATCAATCAACAGTAGCTCCTAGTTCTTCTCATACAACTCTTGTATTTCAGCCTCGTCCAATCTTCTTGTGTTTTCGTAAATTTCATTGAGTGATCGAAACCCTTTCGCTGGTGTGTCGTCATACGAGGCTACGGACCCAGTTTCTGCTGATGCTTGACCTGGTGGTGTTGATCGCGACTCCAATCTTTGTGTGCTATGCTGTGGTGTATCTTCAAGCAGGGGACTGTGAGTGTCGTAGTCTAGGTGGGAGTCACCATGTACCGGCGTTAGTGAGTCTTCACTCACATTATCTACTGGATCAATTACTTGGGTTGGTTGGGATTGGGCTTCCATACCCGATACAATATTATTAGTCCAATAAGGGGTCGTAAGAGGCTCCCCCATTGACTCGTCATTCCAAGCCCAAGGTTTTGCTTCGTTAAACATCACGTCTCTGGCTATTACAATCCGTCGACTACTGGGATTATACATACGGTATCCCTTAGTTCCTTCTTCAGTTCCCAAATACACCATAGCCTCACTCCGATCGCTCAATTTTGTTAGACCTCGCAGCTTTTTCACATATCCTACACATCCGAAAATCTTCAAATGTGCAATTGAGGGCTTTGATTTCTTCCAGACTTCATATGGTGTTACATCCTTGACCGCTTTTGTGCTCGTTCTATTCAGCAAGTACACGGAATGCCTCACCGCCTCACCCCAGAATTGATCTGGTACATTCATTGCCTTGAGTAGCGCTCTTGTCATCTCTAGGACTGTCCTATTACGCCGTTCCACCACCCCATTTTGCTGTGGGGTGTGCGGTGTTGTCAATTGACGCCTGATACCTGTCTGCTCACAGAAAGCCCGGAATTGGTTTTAGTTGAACTCACCTCCACGGTCAGTTCTCAACATTTTGACTTTATGGCAACTTTCCTTCTCAACCAGTAATTTGAACTTCTGAAACATACCAAACGCTTCATCTTTGTTCTTGATCAGGTACACCCACATGTAACGTGAGTAGTCATCCACGCTTAAGAGGATGTATTGATTCCCCCCTTTGGTCGCTGGTGTAATGGGTCCGCATAAATCCGCGTGTAGCAACTGAAGTGGGTCCTTAGCTCTCCACTGGGCCTCTTGTGGAAAACTTTGTCTTGATTGCTTGGATATCATACATCCCTCACATACTTGGGATGGGTGAGCAACCCGAGGCATACCTGTCACCATTTCTTTACGTGCCATCTCTTCCAGTGTTCTGAAGTTCGTATGGCCCAAACGTGCATGCCACCGCCATGAGTCATCATCTATTCTCATGCTTAAACACACGGGTCTTCCAGGTGTGAGCTTTATCTTATAAAGCTTGTTTTTTGACCTTTGTACTTTCATAATCAGCCTCCCTTCTTCATCATACATGTGTAAGAATTCCCTCTTCATAACTATATCATAGCCTTCTTCTGTCATTTGACCCAAGCTTATGATGTTGCTGTGAAGGGCTGGTATGTAATACACCTCTGGAATGATGAATTGATCACCATTCTTACAGTCAAACAGCAACGTGCCCTTTCCTTTTATTGGGACATTGGACCCATCTCCAAACTGTACTTGTCCCGTTACATTTTCATCTAGCTCTGCAAATAAGGATTTGGAGCCAGTCATGTGATTACTAGCTCCATTGTCCAGATACCATACGTTCTCATCTTCACTTTCTTTCAACTGACTTGGATACACTTTTTCTTCATTCAGGAGCACCATGCTTGATGATTCTTCTCCACATACAGTTAATAGGAGGGCAGGGCCTTCTTCATCTGCAGCTAGGTTCACCTCCTGGTCCTGTTGCTTCTTTGCCTTGCATTCAGATGCAAAGTGGCCAAGTTCTTGGCACTCAAAGCACCTTATGTTGCTTTTGTTACGAGGCTTCTTGTTGGAGCTGCTTGCTTCCTGTCGTGAGTCACCACCCCAGCGCCCACCTCTGCCACGAGACGAACCTCGCCCTCGTGAGCTGCCTCTTCCACCCCGGTTGTTATTTCCGCCCCTTCCTCGACCTCCTGCTGAGTTTTGTTTGCTTGGACTCCGGTGGGTTGATGAGCCTTCTGCGTTGGCAAGTAGCAGGGCATTATCAACCTGTGTGCTTGCCTTCCGGAGTCGGAGCCTGTCTTCATATGCTTTCAAATGCCCAATTGCTTCTTCAAATGGCATTGATTCCATGTCACAACTTTGCTCAATTGATTCTACCAGGTTAATAAACCTTTCTGGGACTGTATCGAACAGCTTTCTCACCAATTCTTCATCTTCCAATATTGCCCCTGCACTCCCAAACTTTGAAATCATGGCTGAAATCTTTCCTGCATAATCATCTATGGTCTCTGTCTCCTTCATTTGAAGTGCTTCGAATTCACTCTACAATACCCGCAGCCTTGCCTTTTGGACCCTCTCTGCACCCACATACCGTGACTTTAGAGAGTCCCAAACTTCCTTAGCTGTCTTCTTCTTGGCAGCCTGTGCAAGTATCTCCTCTAGTATAGATTGGAAGATGAAAGCTCGAGCCTGCTTGCTCTTCTTCTCATCCACAACCACTCCGGTTGGTGGCTCAATGGCATCCCATAACCCATGGGCATCCATGATGGCTTCCATCTTAATTGACCAGGTGTTGTAATTTAGTGAGGTTAACATTGGACATTGAAGAGTAAAAGGATTATCTTTGGGCTGATTAGATGATGATGGGGCTGTCATCTTGTTGAATCGAGGATACTTGGGCATACAATTGATTAGGATCTGTTAAGCGCTCTGATATCAATGTTGGAACAAAAAGTATAGCAATAAACAAGAAAATGCCCAACAGGGGTAAAACTGGAATTGGCAACCGAATGTCTTTCTTTATTGAATGAAGAATACTAGCAGCCTAATGATTAAGGTGCTATACAATGAAATTTCAATTGATGATTTCTAACTTCTAAGCTACTCTATTTAAACTAATTGAAATAACAGAAAATGAGAAATACTAGGAACAGTCTAATTGTAACGGTCATCACTGCCCCATGTGCTTTATTCTTCCTAATTACCAGGTCAATCCTTGACCAATATTGTCGCCATTCCTGCCATGGCCGAGGCTGGGGACCAGTCCATGGCGTCGTTTCAGTCGGAAACACCAACGCCACCCTTGTTCCGCAACTATGCCTCCACCGCTTATTTTCTTCTGTTACGTTTCTGATGCTACTTCGCCACCCAAACGCCACAACCGTTGCTTGTGACGTCGCGGGCGGCCGAGGGAAGAAACAGTCGAAGATCCGGAGAAGGGTTTTACGCTGCTGCTGCCGGTAGGTTGTTGCTGCCGTCGTCAACCACCACTGGGGGGAGGGGTGGTTGGATCTGTTTGCTAGAAAGAAAGCGGGTGGGTGTTTGGTTCTGCTATAGGGTTTGTAGTTATTGGCTGGGAAATCAAAAAGGGGCCACCACCACCACCGTGAGGTGGTGGCTGCCAACCTCTACAACCACCGGCCACCATGGTGCGGCTGTGTGTGTGTGTGTGTTTAGCTTAGCTTAGTGTATGTTCATTTTTGGATTTCGTGTTGTAAACTGTAATTAGAAATTGAATACTGAAAAGAAACCCTAACCACCACCGTGAGGTGGTGGTTGCCGCCTCCTGCCGCCACCGGCCGCCGTGTCGGGTGGCGGTATGCTTTGATTGCGTTTGGACCTCGTATGGATGTTTGGACAAGGGGCTACTAAACCGTAATGGGCCAAAAGAAACCCTAGTGGGCCCAAAGAGACCCCAATGGATCTAATAAAACCCTAATGGGCCCAATAAGGCCCAAAGTGACCTAGAAGCTTAACCAATTGACTAATGGGCTAGTATTGGGTTGGAAAACCCTAATTAGGGTTTGGAAAACCCTAAGAGCATAAAACCCAAATTGTGGAAATTTATTGGGACATACACGAGAATTAATTATTAAACTTAAAATAATAATTAATAATCATTGGCAATTAACTTAGCAATAATGGACTTAATGGATTAAGTCTTTAAGGGGTTAAGTAAGAAACACTTAACCCTAATCATCATTTCATGTGAAAGCCCTAATCTCACTCGGGCCTTGAATTGGGCCTTCCTATTGGGCTTTGGCAATTGGACTATTGATGGGACATCCAAGAACAAGTTAATTGACCAAAGTAATTAGATGGGCTTTAGGATAAGGCCCATGTGAGGACTTGGGCCCAATTTGGAAAATTGGGCCATCGACGGGCCATAATTGAGCATTTATGACTATATGATAATGGGCCGTGGGAATTGGATTGGAATAATTGAATGGGCCTTAAGGAAAGACCATGTAGAGGCCTGGGCCCAATTTGGAAAATTGGGCCATATGTTGGGCTTTGGCCCATTATTTTACTTTTGGGCTTTTGTAGTGTGAGTTGGACCTTGGGCTTGGAACCCAATTATTAATTGGGTATTGTTTGATGTTGACAGTTCGGGAACCTGTCAACCAGCAGCTGGAGTTTTATCTGCGGGACTTCAGCAATGCCAGGTGAGTTATCCTCACTATACTAAGGGGTCTAAGGCACCAAGGCCGGCCCATTGGATATGTTACCATAGCAATGTTAGATGTTGAGTATGAGTTAGTGTTGCATGCTAGTGGTTATGCTAGCTAGGTAGACCTGTAGGACTACCTGTGATGTTATATGATTATTGCATGTTCAGTGGTAATGTTATGTGTTTGTTATATGGGATGGGTTGAGGTTGTACTACTTTCTGCGGTAGCCAACAAACCCTATGAGCATTGCAGTTACGGGCTAAGGGAGACTCGTATTGTGGGCTCGGGAGCATTCCAGTTACGAGCTGAGGGAGACTCGTACTGTTGGCTCGTGGGTATTACAGTATGTAGGGCTGTGGACCCGTTATGTGTTGTTCTGTTCATTTTGTTATGTTATGATGTTGCTGACATGGTTATGTGGACTATATGTGTATCGGTATTTTGGGGGTAACTCACTAAGCTTTCGGGCTTACAGTTTCAGTTTATTGTTTCAGGTACATCAGGAGATCGTGGCAAGGCAAAGGCGTGATCGTACAGCTCCTCACTTTTTATTACTTTGTTTCTGGGATACTCTGATATTAAACTATTTTGAAAACATTTTGTAATGACTAATGGGTTTTGAATTGTTTAAAAAGTTTTAAATTGGCTTGAATTTTTGGGTGTTACAAGTTGGTATCAGAGCCTTGGTTTGAGTGAATTGGAGGAACACTCGTGTAACTCCAGTCTCAAATCAAGGAAAGGATTTTCAAAATGATTTTTCAAAAAGATTTTCAAATGAGTAAAGGAGGATGCAGGGTGTACGATCAGCCGAAGCCAGTAAGTAGACCCCAAAATACCATACAAGTTATTTGATTATGATATATGTTAGAACATCATGTTAGTACTAGGCCAGGGATCTTCAGGAATTGCATCATAGAATTGCCTGATTACATGATGCCTGCTAGCCTAGGGTTTCCTTTATATGAGATTGACATCGTTACTGTAGTTGCTTAGTGTATGTATCACGGTTATACATAATTAAGATCTTATAGCCTGAGAATGTTTGATTTGGCCTTATGTTCTGTTCTTGTTTGATTGGGAGCTTAGGGTAGGATTAGATATTCAAAAGTCTATAGGGTCCAGCGTTATGTATGGCTAGCATACACTAGTACTGCAGGGTTGGTGGAAGTTTAATGGATGGGTGGGTTGTGTGAGGCCGGGAGGCCAGTTATGAGATATTTAGCATTCCTCTAGGAGTGAGGATTGAGTGCTCGCCATGTTGTGTATAGTGTTAGGGTGTTGTGGTGATACTTGAGACAAATATGGGTAGGTGTGGAAGGTAGTAGGGGCCCATACTACTGAAAGCACGAAACCTATACGCGTGTCAAGTAAGTCACAATCCCTAGGGTTGGGTTGGGAGTTGGTCCCCTGTCGTTATATGGATTATCAGAGATCTTTCTGGTGTCTTACCAGAATGGTGGTTACGAGACGGCTTGAGGCCAGATCCAGGTTAGGATCGGGAGCTAGCAGCCAGGATAGGCCAGCATTGTCAAAGGACCGTGTCAGTGAGATCATCCGGGAGGAGGTGGTCGAGTTTGTTTGGGGACAGTTACCAGAGATGTTAAGGTCTATTAAGACCGCCATGGTTGAGTATTTCGATGAGCGCTACACAGCCATTGTTGAGACGGCTGCCGCAGCAGCTTTAACAACTGTAACGACGGCAGGGGTAGGAATTGGTCGAGCTTTCCAGTACCGGAACTTGTTACTGGGACATATACTGACGAACAGAGGGTTGCAGTTACTTCGGATCCAAGGAGATGTTATGTACTTGTTACATTCCGCAGGTTAAGCGGGAGAGTCTAGCACATGAGTTCTGGATTTGAGGCTTCGGGGGTTTTTCTCGAGGCCGGAATGTGAGTCGCGGGGACTCCAAAAAGGAGTAAGGATTATGTTCAGCTGGAGTTATGCAGCTGGAATTAAAATGGTTAATTGATAAGATTGGAATGTTGTTTTCTAGGGCAAGGAATGTGCCCTTTCAGTTTACGAGCTCAAAGGATTGAGCAGGCTTGTGACCCCAGGATCAGGTTGTATTCTAGCTTGGGGTTAGTTGGTCGTCGGGATTGGCGACAGTAGTTTAGCGCTGGTAAGCACGGGTGGGTCGATGTGGCATAAGTATTTCGGAGGTCCATTTCACCTTGGATCCCTTGTATCGGACGATAAGGATTGATTGTGCGATCTATTGCACTTTCGGGATTGTAGACTATGTCTTGGGAGTGGTTGTAGCCTGGTTTAGGGCAAAGGTTGTTTCAGCTACTGCAGTTTAGCTGTGGATGATTGAGCTGGTGAGTGAGTCAGGGTGCGAGGCCCTGAATGATATGAGTTCTAGAGTCAAGAGCGGGAGGATTGTTGGAAAACTTTGGGAAGAAGGGTATTATGTGGAAGGTCTGCGGACAGGGTCCCCAGGATGGTTATTCAGCATTGTTAGGAATAAGTGGTTTTATTAACCATTATTGATTGGTGAATGAAAGCGCCAAAGGAAGTAGCTCGTTGCTGAAGTATTAGTTGGAGTATCTGTCTTTTGGGCTTCAAGAATTGAGTGTGGGATCATTAGAGCATTAGGGACTGTTGGTGTCCCTGGGATTCAGAAAGTGTTCATCTAGTTATTAGAAGCGTGCGATCATATGGGGTTAGCTAGTAAAGGAGTGCTAGTTGGGAAGGTCTGGTTGTCATCAGATCGATCGTTGGGAGGTGAGAAGGATTGGAAATTTCTCAAATTTTTATGTACTGGGAAGACTTAGTTGAATCTAAGTGGGGGAGAATCGTCCCGGAATGCAGAAGTAGGATCAATTTTGAAATGGGATAAGTTTCGCATCGTTGTCAAGAAGGAAGACAACCCAGGTGGCTGTTTGGTTTGAGGGTTGTGTGAGCTGGGAGTTCGGTAAAACTCCCCAACATGGGAATCGCGTCTTCTCGGTGCTGGATAGCAGAATTTGGGAAATCAGGTTGGGATTCTAGCCTTGAATTAAGTTCAGTTGTGTGTTAGGTCGAGTGTGTGTCGACCAGTACGGGAAGTGTTGTAAGACTGCGGGGGTAGCCGTAGCATTCACTAGTGATCAGGTAGTATGGAAAGTGTTGTAAGACTGCGGGGGTAGCCGTAGCATTCACTAGAAGCAGATAGTGCTAGAGTGATGTAAGCCTGGGGGCGTAGCCGTCACATTCACTAGGTTGGTAGATAGCATGAGTGCGTTGTTAGGATGTGGAAGGGACAGTAGTAACCACCAGTTCGGGTGTAGCAGTGACAATATGGAATCCACGGATGGGTTTATGGGTTTCCCCAGAGGGATTAGACCTGGTTAAGCCAGTGATAAAACTGTAGGAACGCCACAATAGTTGAGAGATCAAGGAAGCAAGGAATTGCTTCAGGTCGTTTGTGATATAAGTCTACCGTTGGTTAGGTAGCAATCACTTTTAGCCTTGGATTTGATGACGTCAGGATTTGACGCATGGATCCGATCGGTTGGATCAGAAAGTTGTTAGAGACGCAGTGGCATGATAACTAGTGGCAATTAGTTCCAGGGAAGGATTTCGTTCGGAAGTCGTGTGAGGCAACTACGTGGGAGTCCTTTAGCTCCGCGACAGGGCCGGAACCCGGTATTTCAGATGAGTGTTACTCGGTTGTGACGAGTCAGAGGATTTTGGATGAGATGCAAGGATAGGTCCTTGGATTTCAAGATATAGGTTAGACCGAGTTATGTATATAGTGGTATTCCAATCTAGGGTATTCCATCGTGAGGATGACCGGACCCTACGATTGAGTGGACCTAACATGTTTGGTATTCCAACCCGAGGGTTGATTGGACCAAACATGTGTGTGATACGAGGATATTACATCCTGAGGATGACTGGACCCGTCATAGGCATGCCTGGTATTCCAGCCCGAGGCTGACTGGGCCAGGTATGAGTGTTTGTGCTTATGAGCCGATGATTATATGTATGTGGTTCGGGAACGAAAGGAAACGTTGTTTTGTTGATCCAAGAGGGTTCATCACCCAGCTTGCATCTCGTTGTTCATTATATCGCTAGGAATTGGTTATCAGAACGAAATTCTCTTGAAGGAGTACCTAATCTCTTGTCAAGAAGGGAATTACAGGTAGCAGTGTGGGAGTTGTGATTCTGTTATCGGGTGGGAACCCCAGGTTCTTAGCAGTTGAGTAGCCAACTGGGAGTTAAGTGCAAGGAATTCCATCTCAAGAATTCAGATTTCAGATTGAGTACATGTGATCATAGTGCAAGGGATTCGTTTATTTCCAGGTTTTGGAACCATGTGAGGGTTGGTTGTGGTTGCCTTGGAAAGGCTAGGGTTATACTGGGGATTGTAGTTCAAGTTGTTGGCGTGTAAGGAATGAGAAGAAACGATTTCGAGGACGAAATCAATTTTTAAGTGGGGGAGAGTTGTAACATCCCGTTTAAAGTAGAATAATTAAATAATAAATATGGAACCCCGAGATATGATTTTATTATTATTATATAGCCAAAATCAAATAATAATTAGTGGGGTGTTGGTTTCGGGGTGCCAAATGAGATACTTTTGATTTCCGAGGGTTAAAGTGTAAGTGCAGGACTTATATTGAAAGGATTTTATGGAGCCAGGGGCTGAAGTGTAAGTTTCGGACCTGATTTGAAAAGGGTTTTAAGTGGGAGGGTTTAAATGGTAAGTTATGGGCTTCATTTGTAAGGAATTAAGTGGGAGGGGCTGATGATGTAATTATGGGAAAATTATTTAAATCCGGGTATATATCCTCTCCATCGTTTAAACCGTAACCCTAAACATATTCATTGGCCGTCATCTCTCCCAACAGCCGCCACCTTGTCCCTTTTGCCACCGGCCACCGCCACCAGCCACCCAGACGCTCTCCGACCACCTTGCAGCTATCGAGCGACGTTGAAGACCGACTGGGAGGGGAACGAAGCGGCACCAGTGGAGATCGGAGGAGTGGCGTTGTGATGGCCGTCGTTCGTGACTCTCCAGCCGCTGCCGCCATCGATGTCGAGCAAGGAAGACCACCGGGGATAAGTTGTCGCCATTCATGCCGTGGTCGAGGCTGGGGACCAGTCCATGGCGTCGTTTCAGTCGGAAACACCGACGCCACCCTTGTTCCGCAACTACGCCTCCACCGCTTCTTTTCTTCTATTACGTTTCTAATGCTACTTCGCCACCCAAACGCCACAACCGTTGCTTGTGACGTCGCGGGCGGCCGAGGGAAGAAACAGTCGAAGATCCGGAAAAGGGTTTTATGCCGCTGCTGCCGCTAGGTTGTTGCTGCCGTCGTCAACCACCACCGGGGGGAGGGGTGGTTGGATCTGTTTGCTAGAAAGAAAGTGGGTGGGTGTTTGGTTCTGCTATAGGGTTTGTAGTTATTGGCTTGGAAATCAAAAATGGGCCACCACCACCACCGTGAGGTGGTGGCTGCCAACCTCTACAACCACCGGCCACCATGGTGCGGCTGTGTGTGTGTGTGTGTTTAGCTTAGCTTAGTGTATGTTCATTTTTGGATTTCGTGTTGTAAACTGTAATTAGAAATTGAATACTGAAAAGAAACCCTAACCACCACTGTGAGGTGGTGGTTGCCGCCTCCTGCCGCCACCGGCCGTCGTGTCGGGTGGCGGTGTGCTTTGATTGCGTTTGGACCTCGTATGGATGTTTGGACAAGGGGTTACTAAACCCTAATGGGCCAAAAGAAACCCTAGTGGGCCCAAAGAGACCCCAATGGATCTAATAAAACCCTAATGGGCCCAATAAGGCCCAAAGTGACCTAGAAGCTTAACCAATTGACTAATGGGCTAGTATTGGGTTGGAAAACCCTAAGAGCATAAAACCCAAATTGTGGAAATTTATTGGGACACACACGAGAATTAATTATTAAACTTAAAATAATAATTAATAATCATTGGCAATTAACTTAGCAATAATGGACTTAATGGATTAAGTCTTTAAGGGGTTAAGTAAGAAACACTTAACCCTAATCATCATTTCATGTGAAAGCCCTAATCTCACTCGGGCCTTGAATTGGGCCTTCCTATTGGGCTTTGGCGATTGGACTATTGATGGGACATCCAAGAACAAGTTAATGGACCAAAGTAATTAGATGGGCTTTAGGATAAGGCCCATGTGAGGACTTGGGCCCAATTTGGAAAATTAGGCCATAGACGGGCCATAATTGAGCCTTTATGACTATGTGATAATGAGTCGTGGGAATTGGATTGGAATAATCGAATGGGCCTTAAGGAAAGACCATGTAGAGGCCTGGCCCATTATTTTACTTTTGGGCTTTTGTAGTGTGAGTTGGACCTTGGGCTTAGAACCCAATTATTAATTGGGTATTGTTTGATGTTGACAGTTCGGGAACCTGTCAACCAGCAGCTGGAGTTTTATCTGCGGGACTTCTGCAATGCCAGGTGAGTTATCCTCACTATACTAAGGGGTCTAAGGCACCAAGGCCGGCCCATTGGATATGTTACCGTAGCAGTGTTAGATGTTGAGTATGAGTTAGTGTTGCATGCTAGTGGTTATGCTAGCTAGGTAGACCTGTAGGACTACCTGTGATGTTATATGATTATTGCATGCTCAATGGTTATGTTATGTGTTTGTTATATGGGATGGATTGAGGTTGTACTGCTTCGTGCGGTAGCCAACAAACCCTAGGAGCATTCCAGTTACGGGCTAAGGGAGACTCGTACTGTGGGCTCGGGAGCATTCTAGTTACGGGATGAGGGAGACTCGTACTGTGGGCTCGTGGGTATTACAGTATGTAGGGCTGTGGACCCGTTATGTGATGTTCTGTTCATTTTGTTATGTTATGATGTTGCTGACATGGTTATGTGGACTATATGTGTATCGGTATTTTGGGGGTAACTCACTAAGCTTTCGGGCTTACAGTTTCAGTTTATTGTTTCAGGTACATCAGGAGATCGTGGCAAGGCAAAGGCGTGATCGTACAGCTCCTCACTTTTTACGAATTTGTTTCTGGGATACTCTGATATTAAACTATTTTGAAAACATTTTGTAATGACTAATGGGTTTTGAATTGTTTAAAAAGTTTTAAATTGGCTTGAGTTTTTGGGTGTTACAGTGGACACCCATTAAACTGCAATTTTATAGGCAGTAACCTTATACCCCCTTATAGACCGGCTTCGTGAATGAGGCCTACTAACGGTAAGACTGACTTTACTCTTAGACATATATATAAATATTAAACCTATAATATTATAATAGTATAAGGGTTGAATTTTAAACTTTTAAAATTCTAGGGTTTGGAACTAAATGTTTCAAAGTAAGACTTTGCATTTACAAATTCCAAAACTTGAGGTCAAGTTTTGAACTATTCAAAAAAATTTGGAATCCATAACTTATGAGTTTAATATAGGTTTTATGAAAAGACTCTTGACATTCAAAAACTTGAGGACAAGTTATGGAGTTCATAAAAACATTTATGTAAAAGACTCTTCAAGTTTCATGACTTGAGGACAAGTTACGGAAGACTTAAAACCATTTTATGATGACATTTAAAAATGAGACTTTTCACTTTCCATAACTTGAGGACAAGTTATGGATTTCATCAAAAACATTTAGATCAAAAATTGTAACTAACAAAATCAAACAATTTGCCTATGATCTAATTAAACTCAAACTTAAGATAATTCATATTAAACAAGTTTCAAGAAATTAGCCTAATCATATAAACTAATACAAATCATGAAACTTTGAAAATTATCTTTTATTTGGATGAGGACAATCATTACCATAGCAACAAAATCAAATTTTATGAACAAAAACATTTTGTGCTAATGATCCTAATCCAAAACAGGCCAAAAAACGAAACTTTTTTCACTGAACAGTCACCACCTCGTGGTAATTTTTACCACCTCGTGGTGATCAGGCAGATTCCAAAATAACGATTTTTCTTGCTTTAAAAAACAATAAGCATCAAGTATAATAGAAAACAAAACCAGGCTCTGATACCACTGAAGGGTTTTAGTATACTACAGCATCTTATGGTGCACATACAACCCTAAATGCTTTGGATCTATGTTTTCTCTAATTATACATGCAATATTGTTTCCAAAGCATTAAGCCTACAACTAGCATGCAATTGACATAAACAACATATAAATGAGTTATAGAATTACTTCTTTGTTGTAGCTTGTAGTTTTGGCCTTTAAGAACTTAGCACCAATAGTGTGAATGCCTCAAATGGAATCACAACACACCTTTGGACAAAAATGACTTTTGAGAGAGTATGGTGTACACAAATCGGCTCAATGATCTCCAAGAACACTAGTGTGTCTAGTCACCAACTTTGGATGCTAAGGGGATTCTTATATAGTGTGGCAAGATTAGGGTTACACCATGTAAACCCTAATGTGCATGACCTTCCATATTCCTTAGGCTTCATGGGTTTAAACCTCCATGGATCATCCATGGATTGTCACATGGGTTTAGCCCAACCTAAGGAATCTTGGATCATTGGCCCACACCATAAGAATGAATGATTTACCAAATCATCCCCTTATATTTAATTAGTCTCTTTTGATCACAAAATTAATTCCAAACTAATTCTTTATCAAAACTAATTAAATAATATGATTTCATATTAATATATTAGAACTTATAATATATTAATAAATCATAAATAACCTCTTCTCAAAAGTCCATCCTATCAAATTGTCCATGTGATATGCAACCCAAATAGACCATGCTACTCTTGGGTAAAGTACATACCAATAATAGTTATGGGCTTACACACCTAATCCAACATAGGGCTCAACCAATCCATGCCTATGATGACCTTTTTGCCACACAAAGGAATGGGAACCAAATCCACGAGGTAACGCTCGTCATAGATCCTCAGGACACAATCTCTGTAAACCTCTGATGCCCAGACGGATCAGTCGTCTGCAATCTTGACCTCTAAAGGACAATCCAACATGCCTGAAGACTCAGCAAACCTCTTGATGAGTGCAAGAGATACAAATGATCGGGTAGCCCACAAGTCAAATAATACTTGTATGACATCCCCATTTTCACGGCCAGAAAAAGACCGATTTTGTTTATGCTCTATAAAAATCAGAGTACCTTTTTTAATAAAAATGTTGCGTAATTTGTTCCCAGTAAAACATGATAAATACGTTATCAAGGCATTTCCGAAGAAAATTATTTTTATTCATTTTAAAACATTTGGGATGTCATCGTCAATACAGAAAAATAAGCATAAACAGAACTTACATTCATTATCACTAGTGATTTATATCTCCTTAATATCTCAGTGTAATGTGACTTCATATCAACACATGTGATATAAATAAACTGAGTGAGTCAGGTTGGGAAACCTGGTGAGTACATAGGGTTTTCAACCCACAATAATATAATCATTATGTTTAATCATCAAACAATCAATCAACCCAATTACCCATCCCCATTATCTTATTTACTATTAAGGATCTACCCTAAGAATCAGCTATTCCTCGTTCATTCATTCCTAAGGATTATCCTAAGGAATAGGCACGAAATCCATCTTTGCTAATGACACATCTGTCAAGCATAGCTACTAATATTATCACTGATGCGACCTGGCTCCGAACCACCTGCTCTGAACGGGTGCTTCTACGCCGGAGACAGATTTGCGAGGTCACAACAGACAAGCCCGTTAGAGCCGCCCCAGGGACTGTGCCCCGGGAGTGGACTCCGACGGTCAATTTAGATCGTCTGGTAGATCTGAGATGGCTCCCTTTATCTAGAGAGGACCATCTTGGTGTTGGTGGTGGTGTATGGTGGCTGTCGGCCGCGGGTGGCTCCTGAGCCACCCGGCCGGAGTATAGGGCGGCAGATGAGCCAAGGGGAAGATCCCCCTCCATGGAGGAGGTACTGTTCATTATATAGGGGACAATTAGGTTAAGGGGATATTCGGTCAGGCCTTGGACCAGCCCAATTCAGGCCCAGCTAGCAAGGAGTTGGGCGAGGCCACCCGAAGGCGTCGGGCGGGACTGGCGAGCGCGAACCAGGCAAGGCTGGCGGGCACGCACCAGGAAAGGCTGGTAAGGGAGCGCCAGGCCGGGCCGGCAGGAGAGTCCCCAGTGAGGTTGGCAAGGGAGTCCCCAGCAAGGCTGGCAAGGGAGAGCCAGGCCAGGGAGCGCTAGGCCGGGCCGGTGGGGGAGTCCCCAGCAAGGCTGGCACGGGAGTCCCCAGCGATGCTAGCGGGAGCGCACCAGGCAGGGATGACACGCTAGAGTGGTCTAGGTGATGCTAATAGTCTATACATCATCAAGTCCCCCCAGTCCGATGTTATTGGTACGCGGCCAATGACATTAGACTGGACTAAGTCATATAAACCAGCAGGAGAGTCCCCAGCGATGCTGGCAAGGGAGTCCCCAGCAAAGCTGGCAAAGGAGTGCCAGGCGAGGCTGACGTGCCAGAGCTGTCTAGGTCATGCTAATGGACCATACATCATCAAGGCCCCCAGTCTGGTGTTATTGGTATGCGGCCAATGATATCGGACTGGACTTAGTCAAATAAACTGTGCGTCGTCAAGTCCCCCTAGTCTGATGTGATTGGGTTGCTGCCAATCGGGTCAGACTAGATAAAGCACCAATACAATAAATAATAAAGAGAAATGACCGAACCTCGCCCACGAGAGTCGTGGGGTTGTGCGAAGAGCCAAGCATTACTTATGCAGCTTGAACTGACTTGATACTCCTTTTTTTATAGGAGTGCGAGTTGATCGACGCGATGCAACGTAACTGTTGATGTGATCATGCGGACTGAGGCTGCTAAAGAGTCTTACGTGGCACTGATGTCGATAAAGTGTCGGGTCGGGGCAGCTAAGGAGCGTAAGCTCTCCATTCATTCTCTAAGGCTGTTATTCGACACGATTTTTTTGGTAGTCACGCACATATGGAATGTCACCAGTAACCATCTACATAGTCTGCATTAACAACCGTCATGAGGGTATTTCTTGCTTGGGCTACACCTAGCTGGATTTCCCCCAGTCTGATGTGGGTAGCATAGATAGCCGCGTCAGACTATGTTGTCAAACCAATAAACCGTAAGGTTGTTGACCATGATATAAGTGGAAGAGATTCCAAGAGCTGGGCGACTAGGTTGCTAGCGAGGGTCACGCAGTAAGACTATTGTCGATAACCAGACAATAGAATTGTTGAGGGTAAGCAGTGAGGCTATTGGTAGGAAATATGCAGCGAGACTGTTGCTGAGATCCAGGTAGTGAAGATGCTGAGGGATACGTGGCGAGGCTAAAGGTAAGGGTTGCGCAGCAAGGCCGTTGCCGAGAGCCAGGAAACGAAGATGCTGAGGGATACGTGACGAGGCTACAGGTAAGGGTTGCGCAATGAGGCCGTTACCGAGGGCCAGGCAACAGAGATGTTGAGAGGTTGTAGGTTGCAGGGATGCTATCTTGATAACCTTCTTGTTGGAGAATAACCTCGCTATAGCAGGATGTAGTGTGGAAAATGCTTCATCAATCGTCGAAGCACAAGAGAACCATGATGATTATGAGAGAGGAAGCACCGAGAGCGCGGTGTTAGGTGTGGAATAGGCTTCTGATGCGCAACTTATGGTGCACGACGATGCGCGACTTATGTTGCACAGCTTAGAAGAATTGCTTGGGCTTAGCAGCCAACGATCATGGAGATGTTACGTGGGAGAGCATCGCACGGAATGGATTGGGCTTGGCTGCCAGCGATCGTAAGTACATCACACGGGAAAGCATCGTGTGGATTCATATAGGAAGGTTGCGAGCCTTTAAGCCTCGTTGGCGGAGCATGCCGCTATAGTGGGGAATAGCTGAGAAGTCAGGCGACTCAAGGCAAGGGTGTTGAACCTCGCATGCGGAGCGTGACGCTATAATGGAGTCAGGCTGAGAAGCCAGGCGACTCGAGGCGAGAGTACTGAACCTCGTATGCGGAGCGTGCCGCTATAATAGAGTCGGGCTGAGAAGCCAGGCGACTCGAGGCGAGGGTACTGAACCTCGCCTGCGGAGCTCGCCGCTATAATGGAGTCAGGCTGAGAAGTCAGGTGACTCAAGGCAAGGGTGTTGAACCTCGCATGCGGAGCTCGCTGCTGTAATGGAGTCGGACTGAGAGGCCAGGCTACTCGAGGCGAGGGTACTAAACCTCGCATGCGGAGCTCGCCGCTATAATGGAGTCGGGCTGAGAAGCCAGGCGACTCGAGGCGAGGGTACTGAACCTCGAATGATTGGGCGTAGCACCCTACAATCTATGTGTCTAGGTCATGTGACTAGTCTAGGTTAAAGCGAAATGGTACCTGATGCTTTGCTGCATCGCTATTCGTACTAATAATTGATGCCTCGGTGTCTTGGCTGTTTGTGGAGAGCTATGCAGTGGTGCTACTTAGAGTTATATAATGTAGCTTCTGTTAGGAGGCGCGCAACGAAACTGGTGTCAGGAATTGGTCAGCATGGCCGTTGAGGCCCGGGCAGCTTCTGTTAGCGATACTTTCACTCTGCCCCTTCGGAATAAAAATCACTTCTACATAGTGTCGTACCAAACCTTCCCCCCACCCTTTTTTTCCTTTAGAGAAGGCAAAGAAAGGTAAAAATGGATGTATAGCCGCTGAAAGGTGAGATACATAGCTGCTGGAAAGAGCTAGGCGACCCAAGTACTAAAAAAACTGGGTAGCACGGCTGGCGCGACTGCTGGGAGTCAGACAAAGTGGTTGCTGATGATTAGGCTTTGCGGGTGCAGAGCTAGGTCGTGTGGCTGTTGGAGGCCGAGCTGCGCGACTACTGAGAGCTGGGAAGTAAAACTAGTGGGGGCCGGTTAACATGAATGGTGAGAGTTGATTAGCAAGACTTCCCAGGATTGGTCAACACGGCTGCTGATAGCCGGGCAACGCAGTTGTTGATTGCTATTTCGAAATGATTCACTAGTAGTAGTAGCGTACTACTCTTCTCCCTCCTTTTTTCCTTGAAAACATTGAGATGGCCAGACCGCATCTTATAGAATCAGATTTAGCTTGACTGGATTGGAGCACATGGCGTTGAGTTGTTGATTTTTCTCTTGCTATAATGGGCCCAATAAGATGAAAATTTGATGTAGGGAAGCCCACATTGTTAAAATAAATTCAAGAGCCCATTTGGAAATTACTAGCCCAATTCCTTTTTCCTTCTCTTCTTTTTTTTTAAATATGTTGGGTAGTCTAAGTTGTCATGCATTTTCTAGAATCAGGTTTATTGGACGAGATCGCAACACTTGGGCATTGGCTAATAGGTTGCTTTACTTATGCAGGAAAAATTGGGCCATTTGTTGCTTGCTGAGACAGCCTAATTAAAATGTCAATGAATTACTCAACCCATTTGTAGCTTATGAGTCCAAAGTGAGAAACAGTAGCCCAATTATAATTTGTGAGAAGCCCAAATTGATTGTTATAGCAGCCTGTTAGGGTTTTGGAGCTGTAGGCCCAAATTCTACTTTGTGTCTCAACGTCCGTTTGAACGTTCCATGGTGTCAAGTGTGTTTGACTTTTATTTTACAGTCGCCCCCATCCCGTTCTCAATATCCTTCCTAAGGTCATTCAGGCGAAGAAAAAAGGACCGACGACTAACGATCTATGTCGCCTGTAGAGAAAGATCACAGCATCGAGTTCTGATGGCGACGTGGGGTCGGATGGAGGAGCTTGGCTCTGGAGGTGGTCGTCTGGTCCTGGGATCGACCGGAGACGTTCTACTTCTTCATTTTCACTTTTCCTTTTCGCGTGTGGAACGAATTTAAGCACCAATCCTTTTCCTCCTCATTCTTTTCTTGCTGAGTCGCCGACACTGAAAACGACGAGTGTCTGAGGGTTGTTCAGCGTTGGATTCTGGTGGCATGGTAACTGTTATGGTGAAGGGTAGGCGATCGTTGGGTTGTTCTTGGTGGTTATCGAGTGACCAGGGGGTAGGGGCGTTAAAGTTGTTGCTGCTGGATGTTACGAGTGGTCTTAGTTTACCCTAGCAGTGACGACTGGTGGTTGGCAATTGAGGATGGTACCGACGGCCCATCTTCCCCTTGACAATGACGACGTTTGATGGTGCTGAAATTGACCAGTGATGGCGACTGCGGAACAATGATTGCTATCGTATAAACTCAACAGGCGGATCGTGACTGGCGCTGGAACCGCTCCACTGGGTCACCGATATTGAAGGTGGTCCGGTGACTGATGAACTGGTTGTCGGCATTGGTGTTTCTATCACCAGGTGGTATTGCGGTTCAGGTTAACGACGAAGGTTCAAGAAAACAGAGGCTGTAATCGTTGTTGGTGTTGCCGTCGGCTAGGTAGAGATGTCCAATGGTTGGCGACCAGGCTCTACTCGTTGGAGCAGGAAACACCTAGTGGCGGAGCAGCGGTGGTCACTGAAGTTAGAGCTGCTATTGCCGGTCTTCTATGAGTGAAGGAGCGGCAATCGGCTATTGGTGGTGGCCGGATGTCAATGCCGGTGACGGGAGTGGGGCATCAATAGAAAACGGTGGTGCCTGGCTTCGTTCTTTCATGTCACCTGTGTTGATGGTGGGCCATGGGGGTCCCACTGGGGATGCTTTTGACTTTTGATTGTTTTGTATATGATGACTATACAGTGTACAGTGTACCACCTGGTTACCCCTCTTTTTTCTTTTTTGTCGGCTATGAAATGACAAAGAGCACCAGCTGTATTTGGTTTTTATTGCGTTAGATGTGAAAAGGAGTAACCATCATTTTTTCTTTGTGTATATGTCTCTTCTTCCCTTCTTTTTTATAGTTTATCTTTACATCATTTTTTCTCTTTTTTTATTTTGACTAACCGACAAACTCTAAGCCATGTCTATTTTTTTTTGAACCATTAACTAAAATAGTAAACTATTAAGTAAAAGTAACTTTCATATATATATATATATATATATATATATATATATATATATATATATATATATATATATATTGACTTAGAAAATCTTTTTTCTTCCTCAAACTTGTTTGTCAAACCCCAGAACATAACAAGGACATGCCTGAGAGGGTCTTGCGTCTTAGTGTATACACTGAATACTTCCCTCTCCCCCTCCATTTTTTTACTAAACAGTAAATTATGAGGAGGTTAGGGTATATCTTTGAGGTAAAAATGCAAAATATAATTTGATGGGTTTGGTAAGAACAGAAAAGCAAATTTTTGTGGGTTTTGAGAAATGTACAAGAAACACAGTTGGAACTGCTATGAGGAGTGAAGTTGTTTACAGAAAATCTAAAAACGAATTTCTGATAGTAGATGGACTGAAAAATAAGGTAAAAACTCATAAAAAATTATGTTCTCTTCATCTTGTTCAATGAATCATCAAACTAAACTGAAGTAGGATAAAATCCACAAAAACTCTTTTTTTTCAGACTACCAAGGAAAACACTAAATAAACAAACTTCTTTTCTGATCACACTTGCTGGAAAGACACCAAAACATAAACAAAAACGAGTTTAATAGGGTTTTCTTCTCATAAACTTCCTCTTCTTCTTCAGCTTGCTCAACAAGCTATAAAGATATGAGCAAGAAACAACAGATCTGGAAAAAATTTCATTTTCTATCTCTAAGCTCTTAGAGAAAACACTAAATAGACAACTTCAGAGGAGCTTTGCAAAGAAAATCATAAACTGAATGTGATTTCTTTGTAACATAAACTGAAAATAAGGTAAAAAAATCACGAAAAAATTCTTCTCTTCTCAAGTTGCTTGAGCAAAACACCAAAACCTGAACAAAGATAGAGAAATGGTCAAAAGAAACTCTTCTCTCCCCGAAAATACAAGTAAAAACGGGTCTGAACTGGTGTTTTTAAACTTGAGAGGTAATTAAGTGAACAAAAACATACAGATGTAGAGATCAGAGCTAAAAACGTTGATAGATCTAAAATCTCTTTGCAAGCTTCATAAATGTTCAGATGAGTTCAAAAATCAACAGATCTTGAGATCTGAGCTTCAAGACAAAAACAAATCTTGAGATCTGAAGGAAAACACTAAGTAGATAAAGAGATCTGAGAGATAGAACAAATCAGATCGAGAGATCTGAGGAGTGGTTAATCAGATCTGAACAGATCTTGGCAAAAGCCAAACGGATCTAAACAAATAGTGCTAAATATGAGCAGATCTGACCAAACCTGAGCTAAGATGCAACAGATCTAAGCAAGAACGAGATGATGATTGGTCGTTCGAGCCCGGGATGGCGCCAAATGATGTGACCTGGCTCCGAACCACCTGCTCTGAACGGGTGCTTCTACGCCGGAGACGGATCTGCGAGGTCACAACAGACAAGCCCGTTAGAACCGCCCCAGGGACTGTGCCCCGGGAGCGGACTCCGACGGTCAAGTTAGATCGTCTGGTAGATCTGAGATGGCTCCCTTTAGCTAGAGAGGACCATCTTGGTGCTGGTGGTGGTGTATGGTGGCTGTCGGCGGCGGGTGGCTGCTGAGCCACCCGGCCGGAGTATAGGGCGGCGGCTGAGCCAATGGGAAGATCCCCCTCCATGGAGGAGGTACTGTTCATTGTATAGGGGACAATTAGGTCAAGGGGAATTAGGTCAGGCCTTGGGCCAGCCCAATTCAGGCCCAACTAGCAAGGAGTTGGGCGAGGCCCATCGGAGGCTCCGAGCGGGGCTGGCGAGCGTGCACCAGGCAAGGCTGGCGGGCGCGCACCAGGAAAGGCTGGTAAGGGAGCGCCAGGCCGGTCCGGCAGGAGAGTCCCCAGCGAGGCTGGCAAGGGAGTCCCCAGCAAGGCTGGCAAGGGAGAGTCAGGCCAGGGAGTGCCAGGCCGGGCATGCGGGGGAGTCCCCAGCAAGGCTGGCACGGGAGTCCCCAGCGATGCTAGCGGGAGCGCACCAGGCAGGGCTGGAACTCTAGAGTGGTCTAGGTCATGCTAATAGACCATACATCATCAATCACTTAGGCCCAGCTGCTAGAATTGTGACATTCCTTATGAGGCGCATCTGCCGGTATTGTCCTTTAGGCGCATCTGTCGGGGTTCTGAGGTTCTCTATTAGGCACTTCTGTCGGTAGAGTCCTATAGGCGCATCTGCCAGGGTTATCTCGTTTATTGACAGTATCGTTTCCGAGAATCCACTCGCAATACATGTCAATGGGTTTTTATCTCGTTTATCGACAGTATCGTTTTCGAAAATCCACTCGCAATACATGTCAATGGGTTTTTAGAGTACAGCTAGTGAATTCACAGTTCAAATAACACATACAGGTTGTGAGCCTGCTAGTGTTCCACTGGAATGTCTAGAATAGTCTGTGGTTGTCATCCATACTCTGCTAGATGACAGGGCCAACACTTAGGTAAAAGGCTTCTCTCATGGTTCACCTCTCACCCTTATCTCATGGTCTATATCACCTCTCATCATTTTATTTTTTTGTCACACAACAACTATTTCATCTACCCATGTTTTACCCAACACATTTTGTAGATATAAAATACATATAAAGTTTAAATCATTTAAAACATGTATAAAAAATCTTTCTCCCAGCATAGACGGCAAGTATACAGATAATATGCACACATAGCATGTAATTTATATTAAATACTTCATATCTATGTGTAAGATGAAAGTAACTATGCAATCACTTGAAAAGGTGGTGACTCGGCACTCGGATAGCACTTCGTTACTCTTAACACAATTTTCCTTTGACAAAACCTAGTATCATTGCCACTAGAGTTTAGTCTAATATTCACCGAGACTAATTAATAGTCTTGCTATTATTACTATTATATAAGCATGAAAAAATATTTCTCAACCACTATATACAGACAGGGGCCAGACATAAAACACCGGAGGGCAGGACCATTTTGGCATATAGCACTTCTGAAATCCAACAACCCTATGCGGCCCTTTAAACCAGATTCCCCGTACCGCGAGTGGTTAAAAGATATTATAACGACATTTATATAACTCATAATAATAGCCCAAATACTTATTATAAGGTCCTAATAACATTACTATACTAAAACATAAGATATACTAACGATAGGGTAGGCATAGCTCACTTACATCCTATTAATGAGATATTCAACTGTCATTTAGGTTGCATAGGCCAAAAACCGCTCGAACCAAAATTCGAGTTTCGGACCATACACTACTATGCCAAATCATAGAAAATTCATAACCTCCTCATACGAAGTCAGATTTGGGCGTATTTTTTTTTGTATGTTCTCGGTTTAACGTATACTACAAATTTTGTTTAGATAACTAAGGCTAAAAAGTCATCTATAGTAAATTCACTATTTACGTCTCCCGGTGTCGTGCCGGTTTTGCCGAAAAACTTCGACGGACCATAACTTCTTCGTTATAACTCGAATTTCGGCGTTCTTTATATGTACGGAACCCTTGATACATATTCTAAGACTTGGTTAAGATTATTTATTCTAAATAATCTTTTGTGGAAAAGTCGTTTTCGACCCCTATTATCTCTAAATTGACTAGCACGGATCTACGGGCGTTACAACTTGTACTGGGATACCATTCACATGGAACGATCCTAAACAAAACACATAGAATATAAATATCAAAACTGACATATAATAAAATTTAGGGAGAAGAAAACATACCCGTCACCACATCTAGTGTGGCACGCGCCTCCTCGGCGGTCAGATGGAAGGCTCGGCTCCTCACCACTGGAGAATCTGAATTGCCCTGTCGGCCATCTGTGATCCGCAGGTTCGCTGGAGCTGGCGCCGCCAATAGCGCTCCTGATTGCAATGAAATCAAATTAGGTCTGATGTCTGAATGGTGGGGGTAGGGGCTGTGCAATCCTTGCTAAAGTGCCCAGTCTTGCCGCACTTGTAGCAGCCCGATCCCCCAGCTCTACAAACTCCCTCGTGTGGCTTGTCGCATTTTCCACAGCGGCTCTGGCCCTGGTGGCCCTTCGACCTCGAGTCGAATCCCTTGGGTTTCTTCCCAGAAACCTCAGTCGCCTGCCCAGTCTCCACCTTCCTCTTCCTGATGTTCTCTATATCAATCTCCCTCTCTCTCGCCCTGGATATCATGTCATCCAAATTCGGGCATGCCGAGTAGCTGACATATTTCCGAATGTCAGCTCTCAACATATCATGGTACCGGGTTTTCTTCATCTCCTCATCACCCGCGTACTGAGGCACCAGTAAAGCCCTCTCCCTGAACTTGGCGGTAATCTCCGCCACTAACTCAGTAGTCTGTCTCATATCCAATAACTCCCTGGCTAGCTGCTAGATCTCCACAGCTGGCGCAAACTCAGCTCGGAATCTGGTCACAAAGTCCTACCAGGTCATAGACTCAATGGTTGGATCTCCCAAAGTATCGCTGACTACCTCCCACCATTCTCTAGCCCGCTCTCTCAAACAACCAGCAGCAAACCTGACCTTCGACCCCTCGGGGCAAAAGCTCGTCACCTACGTAGACTCAATGTCTGTGATCCATCGTCTCGCCACAATGGGGTCCTTCACCCCGCTGAAGTCTGGCGCCCCGCATCCCTTGAAATCCTTGAAGGAGAGCATGCGAGTCCCTGACTAGCCAGGTGCCATGTCACTCTTGAATGCCCTAAGGCGATCCTCAATCAGCTCAATGATACCCTCCTTGATCGACCCAAAAATCACTGGGGTTGCCTCAAGGATGACTCTCATAATATCGGATGCAATGAACTCGTGCAATCCGTCATCAACTGGCTCGGAACCTGTACCCGAACCTGACCCAGACTCTGAACCTCCTGCTCCGTGATGTGTCATCACCATTCTAAAACAAACCACACAATCATCAGAGTCATACATAATATCGAGAGACCTCATGCTCACTACAAGTTCCTTGGTTTAATCTCAGCTCTCCTTGATTCGAGTACGGATCCTCTGCTTTCAGTAGTACGGGCCCATACTACCTTCCACCTCTATCCGTAATTTCCTCAAGAATTGCCTTGACCTCACCAAGTTCCTTTCAGTACTACTACTCACTGCACTAATCTCATCATAGGCTTACCCTAGGGTAATCTCCGACCCACTCTCCACCATCAGCTGCATAAGAAGTCCCTGCTATCTCTCCCTAACTAGCTCGCGAATACCATTACATATTATTAAGACTAGATAATTCTTCGAATGAGAGGTTCTATTCTACAACGGTTAGACTCAAATGAGAGTTGTAAAATAGGGCTAAACCTAACCTTCTGAAATTATTTAGTCCTCGTAATATGTAACTTAACGTATTTGTTTACTAGTTAATTAAAGATAACTAGGACTCCTAAAAGCATAAAGCAAGCAGCATTCAGGCATTGAGTAACCAAAACCAAGCATACCTAACCAGGCTATCATATCACTGTCTAGTCAGTACTATCATGCAGTTCAACAAGCACATACACCAGGCACATAAGGCATCTTCCTAGATCCTTAGCCCTAGTCTAGCATGCAGTTCTCATACACATACAGTAGGCATATATGGCATCCTTCCTAGATCCTTAGCCCTAATCTAGCATGCAGTTCTCATAATCATATCATATATCATAGCAAACATGTATAGGTATCTTGGGGAAACTTACTTGAGCTCGACCGATTGCACGCATCACACTCCTTGTCTTTCTCAAAACCCTTAATTTTAGTTTTAGAAAAATTGTTTTCATTGTAAATGTTTCTCAAACCCTCGATTTTAGTCCAGACACTCCTGAAAGTGTGTCTGAATCCCTCAAACCAAGGCTCTGATACCAACTTGTAACATCCTAAAATTCAAGACCAAAAATTTCATTTTTAATTTAATAATTATAAAACCATTGTCTGAAAACATCATAGAATCAACTAATATCAAAAACAATGTATCCATAATCAAAACATGTCATGACAAAACAATATCAGAGTAAAACTCCTAAAGATCTCATGTGCAGAAAATGTAGTGTGATGCGTTGCGATCATGTCGGGTCATTTCCCTTCGAAGAGGAAGTACCTGAAACCAAAACTAAAAACTGTAAGCATGAAGCTTATAATCACATACTGCCAGACATATCTGGGTGCCCGGCCTACGCTGTCAGGCATATCTGGGTGCCCGACCTACCCAGTCAAGAATATTTGGGTGCGCGATCTACCCTGCCAGGCATATCTGGCTGCCCGACCTACCCTGCAAGGCATATCTGGGTGCCCGACCTACCCTCTGGTTTATCTCAACCGGTTACGGGGACTATTTCACCCCTACCACTACCACATAATACATAGCATAAACATATTGTCAGGCATATCTAGATGCCCGACCTACCTCCGGTTTATTTCAACCGGTTTCTGGGACTATTTCACCCCTTCAACCACTATCACCTAATATCATAGCATACTAGCACATAAAGCATAACAGATAGTGGCATAGTAGACAATTATCACAAAGACAATTATCTCTACTGTAATCAGCTACTAGTAGGCCGACATTGGTGCCTTCGACCCACTTTTACTAGAAGGTAACTCGCCTCAAATTTTGTAAAGTAGCTGAACGGTCCTCTACTCTATAATCAACCCCACTCAAACTCCTACACATAAAATATTTCCTTTAATTACCCTTTTATACCCATAACCCCTTAAGGGTCAACTTTGGTCAGTCAAAGTCAACATTCTGGTCAAACTCAACATTCCGAGTTGACTCAACTCGCCGAGTTCCATAAATCATAAAATCCTGAAATCGCGATCCAACTCGTCTAGTTCTTTCACGAACTCATCGATTTCCTCCTATCAACAGAATTGGGACTTTCCCACTCAGCTCGTCGAGTCCGTCCTTGAACTCGTCGGGTCCTTCCTTTTACAGAATCGACACTTCGACCCAACTCGTCGATTTCTTCAGTCTTGTTAAGCTATCTCAATGTATTAAGCCATTATTCTTTGAATCTAAGTCCCATATTCCATATCTGGGTCGAATACACCTCTAGGAGGGTAAAGTTTCCGACTTTACCCATTAAGACCCATCCTAGAAGAAATGAGCCCTAACACTAGGTTAAAATGGCTTAGTTCCAACTTTAAAAACCATCAAAACTTCAAGATAAGCCATAGGGTCATAGATCTGGAATCTAGGGACGGTTTGTTCACGTAAAGTTCCTATCTTTACTTGCATGCATAGACTACTTGGCTCAAAAGGCCAAAAATATGGTCCACAAGTTGCATGGGACTTCTGTTGGATTAGGTGTCTAAGCCCATAACAATAATTTGTATGTACTTGACCCGATAATAGCATGGTCCATTTGGGTTGTAACACTCTGGAATAATTTGATAGGATGGATATTTGAGGAAGAGGTTATTGTGGTTTATTAATATATTATAAGTATAATATATTAATTGAGAAATCACATTATTTAATTAGTATTGATCAAGAATTAATTAGATATTAATTTAGTGATCAAAAGAAACTAATTAAAGATACAGTGACTGATTAAGTAAATCAGTAATACTTCTAGTTGGACTCATGACTCATGTTGATTAGAGTTGGACTAAACCTATGTGAAAGTCCAAGAAGGTTTATCCCAAAAGACTAAGAAATATGAAGAGTCATTAGGGTTTGCATGGTTGTAATCTTAAGCTATAAAAGAAGTCCATAACACCTAAAATCAGCACTTATGCACACTAGTTGTAGCTAGCCGATTTTGATCTCAGTAACCTCTCTCTCAAGTCCATTCTCTTGTTATTTATTTGTTATAAGAAATTTGAGGCATCACACTTAAGGTGCTTGGCTCCTAAAGGTCAAAGACAAGCAAACTACTACAAAAGGTAATCTTCTAACTGTTTTTATTATTGAAATGTTGTCTTGCATGCTAGTTAGGCTTTATGCTTTGGAAAACAATATTGCATGTATAATTAGAGAAAACTTAGATCCAAAGCATTAGGGTTGTATGTGCACCATAGGAATGTTGGAGTACATAAAACCCATCAGTGGTATCAGAGCTTAGCGTGTTTTCTATTATATTGATGCAAATGTGTGATTTTCAAAGTTGAAAAAATGACTTTTCTAGCCACTGTCTGGTGAACTCGACAAGTCCATATATGGACTCAACGAGTTAGATGAGTTTTGCCATGAACTCAACGAGTCCAAAGCCTGGCTCGACGAGTTGGTTCATCAGATGACAGAATTTTCGAGTTTTTGGCCTGTTTTGGATTAGGATCATTACCACAAACTGTTTTGGTTCATAAAATTTGATTTTACTAGTATGGTAATGTTTATCCCCATCCAAAAACATGAATTTTGTCAAATTTTAAGATAATTACTTGATTTTGTGAAAAAACTAATTATTGGTAAAATTTGAAACTATCTTGAATATGAACTAGGTCAAATTGGTAAATGATGAATTATATGATAATTGGATTAGGTTAATTTGATCTATGTGTTTGTTGAAAAGTTCCATAACTAGTCCTCATTTTATGGAATATGGAAAGCCCTAATTTATGAAACAATTAACTCTTGTAAGTTATAGAATTCAAGAGGTATTGAAAGGTTTCATAACTTGTCCTCTAGTTTGGAATTTGAAATGTCTCATTCATGGAACTTTAAAATCCATAAGTTATGGAAATCAAAAGTCTTGACAAGTTACAAAACTTGCCCTTAAGTTTTGAAACTTGAAGAGTCTCATTTATGAAACTTTAATTCCAAACCCTAGAATTTTAAAAGTTTAAAATTCAACCCTTATACTATTATAATATTAAATTTTAATACTTATATATATAAGACAAGTCAGTCTTACCGTTAGTAGGCCTCATTCACGAATCCGGTCTATAAGGGGGGTATAAGGTTACTGCCTATAAGTTGGTGGTTTAATGGGTGTCCATTCTCACCCACCGCTTCCTTGACTGGTGGAGGGTCGTTAGCTGAATGGGTAGGATAGGACATTAATTATCATTAATAAGTATAATGATAATTATTAAAGTAACTAAACTTTTATAAACTCCTAATCTTAGTTACTTTAGGAAAAATGTGAAAATGGTGCTATTCCATGAAATTACACTTTGCACCTTGTTAAGTCGTTAGTGGAGCGTGTGTGGTTAACCGACACACTAATTTGGGACTGACAATGTGTGGCAAAGGGTAGTTGGATGTTAATCATGGATCAATGGAGTGTGTGTGGTTAACCGGCACATTGATTGTATGATTCGTAACATTAAGTGTACCAAGCTAATTTGCATGGTTATTCACACCTTGTTTGTGATCCTCGGCATCCCAGTCACAAACTTGAATGGCATAATCGAGATTTAAACATGCCATTGAAAAGTTCAATGAATCTCAAAAGAATATAGGAATTTCAATCCAATTAAAACTTAATAATCAATTTCGTTTTTCATGGTGGAAATTGGTAAATCGTCATTTACCTATCTTCAAATATTTTGCAACTGGATTACGACATCCCTCTTCCGAATTGTAAAATATTGTATTGGGTCCTAGCCTTAATATTTCATTTGGATGTTATATTAAGGATCATTATCTAATCTAAACTTTGTCTTTCTTTTCAGATGTCTTCCAACACTGCTTCAAACCCAAACCCTTCAGGCTCTTTCTCCCTCATGAACCTATGTGGGAGGGTTATATTTGATGGATCGAACCTCAATGACTGGATTCGAAACATCCGAATGGCCATTCGCTATGAGGACAAAGAATATGTTCTATATAAAGAGCTTAAGGAGATTGATGAATCTACCGCTACTCCCGAACAGATTGATGATTACAAGGCCCATGAGAGGGACGTGATCAAAGTGTCGTGTATTATGATTGCTACCATGACTACTGAGCTTCAGAAGTCCTATGATGACTTTTGGCCCTATTAAATGCACCAAGACTTGATGGAAAGGTACCATCAAATTGCAAGGCAGGAAAGGTATGAAATCATAGCCTCCATGATTACAACCAAAATAAAGGATGGAGAGTCCATCACGACCCACTTGCAAAAGATGCAAAGATTTGTGGACCGTTTGTTGAAGTTAAATGTCAACTTCGATGAAGAGTTGGCCATAGATATTATTCTACACTCTTTGCCTCCATGTTATGATCAGTTTCGTATGACCTATCATATGAACAAGGAGGAGGTCACTCTAAGCAAGCTTCAAGGCCTTTTAAGGACTGCTGAAAGTAGTCTTAAAAGAAAATTTGTTGTTTCTACTTCTACTGCTGCTGCCCCTATCCTGGCAATTAGACATGGGAAGGGAAAGAAGAGGAAGACTCCTTCCAGGAGCCACAAGGGAAAGTCCCATGATGGATCCTCTTCTAGTGGGACCAAAGTTGGTTCTGATAAACCCTCTTCCAATCCAAAGGAAGCCGAGTGCTTCCATTGTAATGAAAAAGGGAACTGGAGACGAAGCTGCCCCAAATACTTGCAGGACATAAAGGATGGGAAGATCAAACCCTCCTTTGCAGGTATTTATACTATTCTATCTAATAACTCATCACATGCTAATTCTTGGGTCCTGGATACAGGATGTAGTTTTCACATTTGTTCTGATTTGTAGGGACTAAAAAGAATTAGGGATGTGGAGCACGGGAAGATGAACTTGATCATGGGGAATAGGAAAAAGTTGCATGTCACCAAGATTGGAGTTTATACTTTATTGCTTAGTAGTGGGTTAAATTTAGAACTGAATAATTGTTGCTACTCGTCTGATATGGCGAGAAATATTATTTCCTTTCATAGTTTGTATAAACATGGTTTTACCTTTTCTTTTAATAATGAAATCGGTAGTATTAATGCTTATTATAATGGTACATTTTATTTTGAAGCATTACCTTGTAATGGTATATATGAAAATGTGATGGTTGTAGATAACTTAAGAAATAATGTGTTGCATATTGATTCGTCCAATGTTTTGGATAAAGCATGCTTATGGAATTGTGGTCTTGGACATGTTAACAAGAAGCGCATAGCCCAACTCCAAAAGGATGGAGTGTTGGATTCATTTGACTTAAAGTCGGATGACACTTGTGAATATTGTTTGCTTGGAAAGATGACCAAGTCACCCTTCACTGGTACTTGTGAAAGGGGTGAAGGTTTGTTGGATCTCATACACACCGATGTGTGTGGACCCTTCAGATCCTCCACAAGGGATGCTAACCACTTCTATGTGACTTTTACTGATAATTATAGTAGATATGGGTATATCTACTTAATCAAGCATAAGTCAAAAACCTTTGAAAAGTTTAAAGAGTTTAAGCAAGAAGTGGAGAATCAGCTAGGACACCACAACTTAATGGTGTGGCTAAGAGGCCACCTAGGACTATCTTAAGGAATGTGGAATTGTTTCACAATTGACGCCACCTAGGACACCACAACTTAATGGTGTGGCTAAGAGGTGCAATCGAACCTTGTTGAACATGGTTTGTTCTATGACGAGTAGAGCTTCGTTACCTATCTCATTCTGGGGGTATGCCTTAGAGACTGCCGCCCATATCCTTAATCTAGTCCCAACTAAGAAGGTTTCCAAAACACCCCACGAGATGTGGACAAGGAAGGTTCCCTCGTTAGCACACATCGAGGTTTGGGGTTGTGAGGCTTTTATGAGAGAAGAAACTCACGACAAGCTCGAACCTCGTACTGAGCAATGTATTTTCAGTGGCTACCCACATAAATCCTTTGGATATCTCTTCTATAGACCGAGTGACAAAGGTGTCTTTGTTGCAAGGAGAGGAGTCTTTCGCGAGAGAGAACTCATATGCCAAGAGGACAGTGGGAGGCAAATTGACCTTGAAGAGCTTCAAGAGTTAAGCGATGAAGGAACCTCAAACACTAGCGCTCAACCCGAGGAGGAAACTCCTGTTGAATCGATTGACGAGTCGTTACCTCTGAGGCGTTCCAGTAGACTTAGACAGGCACCTGAGTTTTATGGTTTCCATATTACTACTGAAGGTGACACATTTATCAGTGATAGTACACTGGTAAACTTAGATGAAACTAACAACTACAAGGAAGCCATGGCAGGCCCCGAGTCTGCAAAATGGAAAGAGGCTATGGACAGCGAGATTCAGTCCATGTATGACAATCAAGTTTGGAACTTGGTTGACAATGTACCAGGCCGTAAGACAGTCGGGTGCAAATGGATCTTCAAGAAGAAGACCGACATGGATGGGAAAGTACACGCTTATAAGGCGCAATTGGTTGCGAAGGGCTTTACTTAAACTCCTGGAGTTGACTTTGATGAGACCTTCTCACCAGTAGATAAGATTACATCTATAAGGGTTATGCTAGCCATAGCTGCATTTCATGATTATGAAATATGGAAAATAGATCTCAAAACCGCTTTCCTTAATGGGAATTTGGCTGAAGATGTTTACATGAATCAGCCAGAGGGTTTTGTCAATTCAAAGTACCCTAATAGAGTGTGTAAGCTTGAGAAATCCATTTATGGATTGAAACAAGCATCTCGCAGATGGAAGTGGGGATGAGTCATGTGTATATGTCAAAGCTAGTGGGAGTATAGTTAGCTTTCTCATGTTGTATGTGGAAGACATATTGCTCATAGGATACGACATTCCAACCTTGCAGGAGGTTAAGTCCTGGCTTGGGAAGTGTTTCGCTATGAAGGACCTCGGAGCAGCTGCTTACATTCTAGGGATAAGGATATTGAGAAACAGTAGTAAAAGACTAATAGGACTTAGTCAAAGCACCTACTTGGATAAAGTGTTGAAACGTTTCAGCATGGAGAATTCCAAGAGAGGAGACTTACCAATCCCGAGCAATACCAAACTGAGTAAGACTCAGAGTCCGAGTATAGAGGCTAAGATAGCAGAGATGAGTCGAGTACCACATGCTTCCGTAGTTGGCTCGATCATGTATTCTATGACATGTACTCGCTCTGATGTGGCCTTTGCTTTGAGCATGGTTAGCAGATATCAAGGGAATCCTGGTAAAGCTCACTGGACTGCGGTAAAGAACATTCTTAAGTACCTACGGAGGACTAAGGATTGGGTCCTTACCCTCGGTGGGAGTGATGACTTGAGAGTGACAGGGTACAGTGACGCCAGCTTTCAGACCGACAGAGATAATTTCCGCTCTCAGTCAGGCTGGGTATTTACCCTTAATGGAGGAGCAATAACATGGAAAAGTTCCAAATAGGAAATGGTGGCTGATTCAACGTGCGAATCATAGTACATAGCAGCAAGCGAAGCAACAAAGGAGGAAATATGGTTGAAGAACTTCATTGGAGACCTTGGAGTTATACCAGCTATAAAGGAGCCTATGGATATTTTCTGTGACAATGAAAGTGCAGTTGCCTTAGCCAAGGAGCCAAGGGATCATGGCAGATTCAGGCACATCGACAGAAAATATCACTTTATAAGACATCAAGTAGAAGGACTACTTATAGTGAAGAGGATATCGTTAGAGAAGAACCCAACAGATCCCATTACAAAGGGACTCAGCAGGGAAAAGCACTTGCTGCATGCAAGGAGTATTAGGCTGAAGGACAATATTAGTTTTAATGATTAGATAGAAATTTAGAAACTTGTAATAGCTAAAATGTAATCGATATTTGATGATTGAATAAAAGGAGTTTTATTTATAAGTAAAGTTACTATCTTCTGTCAATTATTTACTATTGTTTCATTTTGCATGTTTTGACTTCCAGAATAATAAGATTATTCAAACTATCCACAGTCGATCATACTTTGGAAGTAGGTTATGTAAGTAGACTATCATGAATGGGTTTTGTAAGATTGTCTAAGGAGTTAGACATTACAAAAGTTTGCTACAACATTCATGAGTACTCTTGAAATAAGATTTGAGTATTGGATCAACCCACACTCACATGAATCACTTCATGGAATTTATCACGAGTGATTATGAGATGATAATATCGTATAATCTTCAAACAAAGATATATGAGTTGGCAATTATTAGTTGGTTGTACATTGACAGTGCGAAAACGCATCAGCAACTCGATGTTATAAAATGTGTTGTTGTGTATGATTTAACTAATAGTTAGTACAAGCATATAAGTCGAAGTTTATATGTTCCTTTTATCCTAAGAGGATTAAAAGCGATATCTTGGGCCCCTCGATGATTTTGTTTTGACTTATGTGTCAGGCCTGGTTAGAACTAAATTGATGTGTTCAATTAAGTTCTATGTCAAACAAATCAGAAATCGGGAAACAAACTGTTGGACAATAAGTATAACTATGTTCCATGTATTTGTCTGCATGATATCTTGAAGAATAGAGGATTATGTGATCCCTTATCTAAATGGCGCGTCAGGATCCGACATTGGCTTTTAGAGAGCTACGATTGCTACTCGGGTTTTGAAGCTACATTGGCAATTATATTTATTAGACTTATCCAAGTGGGAGACTATTGGATTAGGTGTCTAAGCCCATAATTATTATTGATCAAGAATTAATTTGATATTAACTTAGTGATCAAAAGAAACTAATTAAAGATACAGGGACTGATTAAGTAAATCAATAATACTTCTAGTTGGACTCATGACTCATGTTGATTAGAGTTGGACTAAACCTATGTGAAAGTCCAAGACGGTTTAGCCCAAAAGACTAAGAAATATGAAGAGTCATTAGGGTATGCATGGTTGTAATCCTAAGCTATAAAAGAAGCCCCTAACACCTAAAATCGGCACTTATGCACACTAGTTGTAGCTAGCCGATTTTGATCTCCCTAACCTCTCTCTCAAGTCCATTCTCTTGTTCTTGGTTTGTTATAAGACATTTGAGGCATCACACTTGAGGTGCTAGGCTCCTAAAGGTCAAAGAAAAGCAAGCTACTACACAAGTTAAGGTAATCTTCTAAATGTTTTTTATGATTCAAATGTTGCCTTGCATGCTAGTTTAGGCTTTATGCTTTGGAAAACAATATTGCATGTATAATTAGAGAAAACTTAGATCCAAAGCATTAGGGTTGTATGTACACCATAGGAATGTTAGAGTACATAAAACCCATTAACTCCATGGCCATAATGTTGGCACCTTTATGCCATGAAGTCCCCCAAAGACCCTAGATCTGAAAGGTTTGCCCACATGGGACGTCCAAGTCCTAAAGACTAACATTCTTGGACCAAAATAAGGAGAAAATATCGTAAAACAAGATCTAAGAATACTATAGGCAAGGTAGGAGCTTTATACCTCAGATGAACCAGAAATGAAGCTCAACTTCGGGATCTACTCTTCTCCTACACGTCCTTTCGCCTTCTTCTAGTATCTTCTTCTTCAAAATCACAAAGAATGCACAAAAATGGCTCAAAACTCTCAAAAGTGAATTAGGGTTTCATGGCTAGGGTTTGGGACAATAGAGGCTGTAAACGAGGCCGGCTTATGGGGGTTAAGGTGTTTAAATAGGGTGTAAAACCCTGAAAATTAGGGTTTCATTCTGCTTGTCCTACTCGTCGAGTTGAGGCTTCTCGACTCGTCGAGTAGACTTCACAACTCGCGTCCAAATCCATCTCTACTCGACGATTTTGGGGCCTCCAACTCGTCGAGTTTCTATACAAAAAATGAACAAATTGAGAATTAAATACATACCAGGAACCGGGCGTTACATTGTGTGGAAAATATATGGTCAGGATTAAGTGAGTTGGTTCTCTAATAACCGTCAGGGTTCAGTGGTTATAGTATTTGTTTCGGTAGGAGCGGAGTTGCCTATGGAAGAACTTTTGGGTTCAATCATTGTCATTGTTAGGAGGGAGTGGTGGCAGGAAGATGGTAGTGTCAGTTGCATGGGTTGTTTGGCCAACGAAAGTGTATGAGGAGCTTTATATTTCCATGGGTTGCAGTCAGTCGGAATCCAATAATTCTTTGAAATTGGAAGTTGGGGTAAAGGTTCGTCGGTTCAAGGCAAGGGTTGTAGTTTTATTCGCCAGCATCAGAATTCAGGAATGATGTCATGGGAGGTGATCTGGATTATCAGGTGAGTTTTGATTTCGAGGGCATCCATCAGGGTTTCAGAAATCGGGTGAACAATGAGTTGGCTAGTAATGGAATGCTAGTATTGTTTAGCGCAAGATATGGGCAGTTTAGTCTATTTGAGGGAGATGAGTTGGAGATTTATAAGGATTAATAGGTATGAGACCTTCGACGAGTCCAAGTGGGGGAGAGTTAAGTGGCTGTTCAGATTGAGGTTGCGTTGGTGGGGAGGGGGGGTTCAGGAAACTCCCGAGCACAGGTCGGCATCTCCATTGCTATTCATATTAGGCCATGGGATTCGAATATGTGACCCAAAATCCTGATTGGTTGTATGATTCGGCTCAGGGTGTGTTGTATTGTGATGGTTTGAGTTTGGTAGGGCCATAAGTAGTATCCATGGTTGGTTAGAGGTGTTGTAAGACTGCGATAAGAGTGAAGCATTCACCAGTTTGAGGTAAGCCGTTATTAGAAATGGCCGAGTGTGATGGGGAATTAGTTTGTGCCTTGAGCACGTCGGTTGGGGTTGCCGAGGACTATTCTATGTTTTGGGTTGAGGACCGTTGGGGCCCGGATAGGAGTCAGGTCTATATAGCTTTAGATGAGTAGGACCTATGGGCGAGGCCCATGTGATTATGATAAATCAGGCTGGTTCTAGTAGAAATCGTTGGGTCAAGGTATCGGATCTTGAGTTACAGGATCATGTGGGGGGATCCGTGTGTGACGCATAGGGGTTTTAGGTTGGCTAGCCTTGCTGTTTGGACTCTTGGGAACCTGGTGGTTGGATCAGGTGCGAGACTAATGGTCTCAGAAATGGTTTAGGGGTAGTTATTTATCGGTCAGGTAAGGGTTCATCGGGATTCGGAAGGTTGTGGTGTGAAATGCAAGTGCAGATTCGGGAATCTCGGGTTATGAGTGGAGTATTAAATTGGTTTTGGGTAAGAACTCGATGTCGGGTATCGTGCGATATTTGTGCATGATTTCGGTTCAGTGGAACAAGAATTGGGGTATCTATATGCCAAGGGCATCATTCGCATGTTTCAAGGGTAATGAATGAGTTAAGTTTTGATAGCAATTGAGCCATTGTGTTGTGTCTTGGGTTGGTTCTGTCTGCGAGAGGGCCTCAACGTGTTTGGAACCAGGAGAAGGTAGGTCGTTGGAGACCGTGTATGTTATGAGACAACAGTTGGTCTCGTGGCAGTCTTTTAGTAGTGGGTTTGGTGTCAATGTGGTTTGGGGTATTATCACCAGATAAAGTTTTCTTTCGAAAGTCATGTGGAGCGACTGTGTGTTTGCGAGTCTTTTGGCTCAGCAAATGGGTAGGAGTCCGATGTTTCTGATAGTTGGCAGACAAGTTTGGACCAGGGAGGTCTCGGTAGCCTTTGGGAAGCAGCTAGGTGGCAGCAAGACGAGTTGGAGTGGCTTCAGTGATTTGAGCTTCATGTGAAGAGTCGCTTGTATTTCAGAGTAGATGATAAGTCACTTGCAGTTGGATTGAATAATCTCAGAGTGGTTGATTGGACCCTATTGTGCAGCTCTCGTATGAGTCTAACCGTTGCAGGGAGGAATCTTCTACTCGAAGGATTATATAAGCCTTCTGTCAAGTGTAAGTATTCTACAGTTGTATATGATCATTGTTTTTGTTCCATTGGGAGCACCAAGATAATCCGGTATGGAAGTATTTTGTTTAGTCTGGTATTCATGAGGAATGATATGATAGTGGTTCAGTGTGGGCGATTGTCGGGAAGACAGATCAATATGAGGTTTCGGGTTTCAGGAAGGATAGAGGTGGTTCTTGCAAGGGGTTTAAGGTTTGTTCCTTTTTCGGGTTTGGTAAGTTCTGATGAGGTTGGGTTCAGTTTCCTTGGGAAGGCTGTAGTATTCTTGGGTTGTGGTGGTGAGGACCAGATTGTTGACTGTGCTGGGAAAGGTAAGGACAGATTTCGAGGATGAAATATAATTTAAGTGGGGGAGAGTTGTAACACCTTGTTTCGCATTGTTTCCATTTTGAGTTGGTGATCAAAGGATTGGATATTAACAGGATTCAGACCCTCGAGAAGTTGGGTTTTGGACTAAGGTGGAGCGGTTAAGGTATTTCGGATAGTTCGGGTATTCGGTTTGTGTTTCGGAATCAAAGGGGCATTTTGGTAATTTGTCAGCTCGGGTTTTTATGGAAATCGGATGTTCGTTTGGGATATCTAATGGTGAGTATGAATGGATATCAATATTGAGCGTCTCGGTACCTTTATATAGATATAAGGATCGTCGGGATCGGGTTTCTATCAAAGGAGTTATGATCTTCGGAGTATTTAGGGTTAAGGGTTGAGAAGTACGCGAGGCGTACAACGAGGTACGCTTAGCATACAAGCAGTGAAGAGAGTACACAGGGCGTACCAAGTGGTACGCTTAGTGTACTCATGCGAGAGTGTTTTATTGGGGCTCCGGAGATGTACATCGGGCGTACAGAAGTGTACGCGGGGCGTACGGTCAGATCTTGAAAACCCTAATTTTCGGGGTTGGCCACTATTTAAGCATTATTTATGGACTTGAAACTCTCATTTTATCTGCCTCCTTGACCTCCTTACCCTACACTCGAACCCTAATTCCATGCTTGTGTGTTTTGAGCTTAGAAGATCATTGTAAGATGGATTTTGGTGCTTTGGAGGAAGGTGGTCATCCTTGAAGCTTCACTAGAGGATTCAAGGCTTATAGATCCAGAATCCCATCAACATTTGGCACTCATTTAAGGTATAAAGTCTTGAACTTGATGCTTCTTAGCTTAGATCTCTTTTGGTTTGGGTTTATGAACCTTTTTGGTTCCATTAATGAGATATTATGAGTTCATATCATTTCTGAAGCTTAGAGTTGCCACTCTTGGTGTTATTTTGGTCCTTGAGTTATAAAGTTGCCATCTTTGGGGTTTAAATCCATCCATGCATGAGTTAGGACCATTTTCATGATAGTAGAGTTATATTTTTAGGATGGGTCCATTTGGGGCATGCAAAGTCACCAAGTCAGTGACTTTATTGGTCTAGACGATGTTTAGGACTCAGATCTGTGGTTTAGACTTATAAGCTAAGCATTAAGTGCTTAATGGAAAAAGTGAGATTAAGAGGGGAGTACGATGGGCGTACAAGCCTGTACATGCAGCGTACAAGCCATTATGCGAGTACGTGCAACGTACAGCTGAGTACGCCCTGCGTACTCAGTCAGATTGGACTTCACAATTGTGGGTCTCGGGTTGGGCCACTTCTTGGACTTAGTTGTTGTGGGCCTTCGTGGACCATCTGGAAACAAGTTTTTGGACCAAGGAAATTATTAGGCTTTAGGATAAGGCCATTGGAGAGGTTTGGGCCCAATTTGGAAAATTAGGCCATAAGTGGGACATTATTGGGCTTTGGATGTTTATAGGCTAATGGGCCATCGAAATTCCAAATGTTTTGGAATAGAAAGATGGTTGGCCTTTAAGGTAAGGCCCGTGTAGAGGCTTGGGCCCAATTTGGAAAATTGGGTCATTGGTCGATTAATTGGCTTTTGGGCCTTGTAGATTATAGTTTGGGCCATAGTTTTGGACAAGGATAGGTTAGCGGTAAAATGGTATTTTTACCCGAGGTATGGAGTTATGGTTATGGAGTAGAACCCAATTATTAATTGGGTATTGTTTTGTTATTGGTAGTTCAAGGATCCGTCAGCCAGCAGCCAAGGGTTTTCTTTATGTTTCAGCAGTGCGAGATGAGTCTTCTCACTATATCCATGGGTCGAAGGCACCAATGCCGGCCCATTATGTGTTATGTGGTATGCTAGTTGTCCATGGTGTTCCAGGTAAAGACCATGGGGGAGCCCATGGCAATATAGTTAAAGACCATAGAGGGAGCTCATGGCATCTATATGTATGTGCATGATAATTTGTGATTGTATGTGGTATGGTATTTTGTGGAACTCTTTAACATCTGGATTCCCAGGTATCTTAAATTATGTATTTTATTGAGTTTTGGAGAGAGACTCGGCGAGTAGGCGCTCAGACTCGCCGAGTAGAGTCGCGAATCTCCATCCGGGTTAATGACTGGACTCGGCGAGTCTATACGTGGACTCGGCGAGTCCATGCTGTTTAATGAAACCCTAATTTCTCGGGTTTGGGGACTATTTAAAGGCCCTTATGGCCGCCATTTGGGGTCACCAGTCATAGAGAGAAACCCTAGAGTGCTTGAGCGTTTTGAGAGAGAAAGGAAGCCATTCTTGACCTTGGAAGTGTTGTTTAGCAAGAAGAAGGAGGTACTAGCCAAGAGGAAGCATAGGAGGTTGCTATTCGGTGGATTTGGAGCTAAGATCTTCACATTTGAGGTAGTAATTCGACTCTCCTTCTGTTCTTATGATGATCATATGGATTTAGGGTTTCTTAGACCCTTTGTTGGTTAGATTTGATGTCCAAATAGCCCCTTCTAGTGATAAGGCTTTGGATCTGGATCCATAGAGGTCCAGAGAGCCTTATTCATCAAGCCTTATGAAGAACAATAGAGGTCATGGCCTTGGGTTAAGGTATTTGGGGCTAAATCATCATATATGGTCATATAAATGTTGCTTGTGCATCAAGATCGAGACTTTACGTGATTATAGTGGTTGGGAAGGCCAGATCTATGGATTAGAGGAACAGATCTGACCTCAGGAGGTCATTTGAGTTGGTGCATGACATGAACTCGCCGAGTCCAAGGGCAGACTCGGCGAGTAGGGTTAGGGTTCCCGTGAATCACTCAGTGAGTGACTTGCCGAGTTGGGGGAATGACTCAGTGAGTCAGAGGGGGGATAGAGGACTCGAGTTCACGACTGAACTCGCCGAGTCACATTTGTGCACTCGGCGAGTCGGGTCAAAAGTTGGACCGTTGACTTTTATTGACTTTTAGGGTTTGGTCAACGTTAGGGTCTTTGAGCCATGAGAGGGGTAAAATGGTCTTTTACCCTTCTGAGAGTACTAAGAGGAGGAATAGTCTAGCCTTGAGAGATGTATTGATTCAGAGTGTTTATTTCATATGATTAGGCGGAGGCTAGACCCGACTTTACAGAGTTCGAGCTTTACCGAGTTACCCGAGGTGAGTCTTCTCACTATACTTTACCTAGAGTGGTAATTAGAGCTATGAGACAGAGTATTGTGTATGCTTTTGCATGATGTGATTTCTATGTGTTATATGCTATGTATGTTATAGAGTTTTCAGAGTTAGGACCGGAAGGTCAACAGAGTTAGGGTCAGAGGACCTATAGAGTTAGGGCCAGAGGGCCCACAGAATTATGGGACTGGGGGGTCCCACATAGACACTTTGACCATAGTGTCAAACAGAGTTATAGCCTCGAGTGGCTAATATGTGTTATGTGTGGTATTTTGGGGAACTCACTAGGCATTTATGCTTACAGTGTTGTGTTATGTGTCTCAGGTACCAGCGAGGATCGCGGGAAGGCGCCGGCTTGATCAGTACACACGCGGGGAGATTTTATTATGATCTTGGGAGATGATGTTATGTGATACAATGGTGTTTTTATAACGATTATGAATGAAAACGTGTTTTATAAAATGTGAAAAATTGTTTTGAAAATTTGGGTGTTACAAGTTGGTATCCGAGCCTTGGTTTGAGGGATTCGGATTCATCTTCGGGCGTATCTGAACTCAAACTGAGGATTTGAGAGAAATTTTGATGACTAAAAACTTTTTAAAAGAGTAAAAAGAGTTTTGAGACAAACAGAGCAGAGCCGTGTGTACGATCAGCCAGCGCCCGAACGGTGATTTCCCAAAATACGCTTGTAATTAGTGTTATGAGATATATTATGTTATGATATATGATGAGTTATGCTATGCATGCTAGAGTAGACTAGGTATTCTTATTAGGACTAGAGTGGCCTGATATGTGATGCCTTAGTCTTGGAGTTTTGCTGCTAGGGATACTTGAGAGTGTTTAGATAGCAGCGAGGAGTTTATGAGAGAGCTGCTAGCGAGTAGCATATGGTTAAAGAGAGTAGAGTACTTGGGACTTGGGATCCAAGGAGGAGGACTTAGAGTGGATGCTGATGCGGTGTGGACGGTAGTATAGGGCTCGTACTACTGAAGACACCGGAGCAGTGCGCACCCTAAGTAAGAATCCATTGGGTACTAAGGAGCAAGTAGGGTGGAGTTATCGAGTGCGAGTATACTCGAGCGAGTCCCTGATATTTATTATGTTGTATTTCAGAGACATCATGGTTGGGACACGCCACACACCAGAGAGCAGCGGTACTAGTGATGAGGAGATCCGTAGGATCATTCATGAGGAGGTGGCTGCGGCCATCAGGGCAGAGATACCAGAGATGTTCGGGTATATCAAGACCACACTGATAGAGACATTTGACGAGAGATACGCTACTCTTTCTGAGGCTGCGGTTGCTGTGGCCACTGCAGCTATAGCTGCGACTAGGCCGCAGGGTGGTGATGCGTTGCTGTTTCGTGAGTTCAGCAACACAAAACCACCGGAGTTTGATGGGACCCAGGACCCGATTGCAGCGATGAGGTGGATATCAGACATTGAGGGGTGTTTCTTTACTTGCTCATCTCCAGAGCATTTGAGAGTCCGGTTCGCGTTGAACCAGCTTCGCTTGGGAGCGAAGGACTGGTGGAAGTTTGTGACGGCGCACTATTCGCCTACTGAGCTTGTTGCAGTGACCTGGGAGAGGTTCACTGCTATGTTCCGAGAAGAGTACGTTCCCCAGGTGGAGAGGGAGCGTTTGGCCCAGGAGTTTTTGACCCTCAAGCAGGGTACAGAGTCTGTTACAGTGATCACCAGGATGTTCCATGAGCGGGCGATGTTCTGCCCAGAGCACGTGTCCTCCGAGCAGGCACGTATGAACCGATATCTGAGCATTTTGAGCAGGGATATACGAGAGTTCGTGGCGAACTCGACGTACCGGACATTTGCCGAGCTTCAGGCAAATGCCCAGAAGAGGGAGATAGAGCTGGAGACTCAGGCTAGGGAGGAGGCGGAGTATCAGGGGAGGGATCGGCGACCGGCACAGTCTCAGCCGGCAGCCAAGCGGGCCAAGCCTGCCGATTCGAGATCAGGGAGCCAGAGGGGCCGCACTTGTGGCAAGTGCGGCAAGAGTCATGATGGAGTGTGTAGAGCAGGGTCTTGCTACAAATGTGGCAAGGAGGGGCATATGGCCAAGGATTGCCCCAAGGGGTTTGCAGTCTGTTTTCACTGCAACCAGACCGGACACCGGAAGGCCGAGTGTCCACAGTTACGAGGGTCAGCTCAGGGAGCTTCTCAGGGATCTGCTCCTGCTGCTGTTCGAGCTACAGAGAGTCGGTCGGCGAAGGCTGAGGCACCGAAGGCTCGCGGGAGAGCCTTCCAGTTGACAACGGAGGAGGTCCGCGCAGCACCCGATGTGGTAGCTGGTATGTATTCTTTCCTCTGTTTATTTTGAGTTTGTAGTGTTATGCTTATATTGTGATATGCGTAGGTACATTTCTTGTGTGTTCTGTACCTGCCTTGGTGTTATTTGACTCGGGTGCGAGTCGGTCTTTTGTGTCACTAGCGTTTAGTCAGCACATCAGTACCCAGCGTGAGGCGTTGAGTCGACCTCTACGAGTTTCCATAGCTGACGAGCGAGCGGTGTATGCTACTAATGTGATTCGAGGATGTGTACTCGGGATCTTCGGTGTCGAGTTTCCGATAGATCTGGTCCCGATTGCTATGGGGGACGTATGTGTCATAGTGGGCATGGATTGGTTGAGCCGTTTCGGAGCTGTGATTGACTGTGAGCGACAGTTGATGACGATACGAGACCCCAGTGGGGGAGTACTTACGGTGTACGGCGAGGGTTCCCGTTCTGGGTCAGCATTTTGTTCGGCCGCTAGAGCGAGGCAGAGTTTACAGCAGGGCTGTAGTGGGTTTGTGGCTTATGTGGTGGATACGAGAGTAGATGAAGAGAGACCGAGGTCGATCGATGAGGTCCCGATAGTGCGCGAGTTCCCAGATGTTTTCCCCGAGGAGTTGTCGGGTGTGCCTCCCGAGAGGCAGGTAGAGTTCCGTATTGATTTGGTTCTGGGGGCAGCGCCTATCGCCAAGGCGCCCTATCGCCTTGCGCCACCAGAGATGCAGGAGTTATCCTCGCAGCTTCAGGAGCTGCTGGGGAAGGGGTTTATACGGCCGAGTAGCTCGCCGTGGGGAGCGCCGATCCTTTTTGTCAAGAAAAAGGATGGTTCACACCGGATGTGCATTGATTACCGGGAGCTGAACAAACTGACGGTCAAGAACCGTTACCCCTTACCGAGGATCGACGATTTATTCGATCAGTTGCATGGAGCGTCTTGGTTTTCCAAGATCGACTTGAGGTCTGGATATCATCAGATGAGAGTACGAGATGAGGATATCCAGAAGACAGCGTTCAGGACTCGTTACGGGCATTACGAGTTCGTGGTGATGCCTTTCGGGCTCACCAATGCACCGGCGGCGTTCATGGATCTCATGAACAGAGTATGCAGACCGATGTTGGACCGTTCGGTGATCGTGTTCATCGATGATATACTGGTGTATTCGAGATCCAGAGAGCAGCATGAGGAGCATTTGAGAGAGTTACTTGGAGTTTTGAGATCGGAGAGGCTTTATGCCAAATTCTCCAAGTGTGATTTCTGGTTACGAGAGGTCCAGTTCCTAGGGCACCTCGTTAACCAGAATGGGATATTGGTCGACCCGGCCAAGATTGAGGCGGTTATGAGTTGGGAGGTGCCGAGATCCCCCACCGAGATCAGGAGTTTCTTAGGGTTGGCTGGCTATTATCGGAGATTTATCAGGGATTTCTCCAAGATCGTCGTGCCACTCACCAGGTTGACCCGGAAGGGTGTTGCTTTTTCATGGGGACCAGAGCAGCAGGCCTCCTTCGAGACACTTCACCAGAGACTGTGCGAAGCCCCAGTGTTAGCCCTTCCGGAGGGGATGGAGGACTTTGTGGTGTATTGTGACGCATCGATATCGGGGTTGGGAGCGGTGCTGATGCAGAGAGGGCATGTGATAGCATACGCATCGAGGCAGCTGAAGCCTCACGAGACGAGGTATCCCACCCACGATCTGGAGTTGGGGGTTGTAGTGTTCGCCCTCAAGATCTGGCGTCACTATCTGTATGGGGTTCGGTGTACCATATACACGGACCACAAGAGCTTGAAGTACTTGATGGATCAACCCAACCTGAATATGCGCCAGAGGAGATGGTTAGACGTGGTAAAGGATTACGATTGTGAGATCCTGTACCACCCGGGCAAGGCTAACGGTGTAGCCGATGCCCTGAGTCGTAGGGCGGAGAGCGCCCCGATACGGGACGTTTGTATGAGATTGACAGTGATGACTCCGGTGTTGGACACCATCCGAGGGGCCCAGGCTGAGGCCGTGAGACCGGAGAACCGCAAGAGAGAGCGGGTTATCGGATATGTATCGGAGTTTGTTACCGATAGCAGAGGGCTTATGACCTTCCAGGGTCGGATCTGGGTGCCATTTGTGGGCGGGACACGTACCATATTGATGGAGGAGGCACACCGATCGAGGTTTTCGATCCATCCCGGGGCCACTAAGATGTATTTGGACCTGAGAAGAGATTATTGGTGGCCCTGTATGAAGAGGGATGTAGCATGGGTTGTTGAGAGGTGCTTGACCTGTCGCAGGGTTAAGGCCGAGCACCAGAGGCCGCATGGTAAGTTGCAGCCGTTGGAGGTTCCCGAGTGGAAGTGGGAACAGATTACCATGGACTTTATCACCAAATTGCCAAGGACTGCGAGGGGCGTCGATGCAATTTGGGTGATTGTGGACAGGTTGACGAAGAGCGCTCACTTCCTTGCTATCAGTGAGAGCTCATCCGCTGAGAGGTTGGCATAGTTGTACGTGAGGGAGGTGGTATCACGGCATGGAGTGCCGATCTCGATCGTCTCAGATCGAGATGTGCGTTTCACTTCCAGATTCTGGAAGAAGTTTCATGAGGAGTTGGGTACGAGGCTACATTTTAGTACCGCATACCACCCCCAGACAGATGGGCAGAGTGAGCGGACGATTCAGACGCTCGAGGACATGCTTCGGGCATGTGTGTTGGATTTCGGAGGGAGTTGGGACACATACTTGCCCTTGGCTGAGTTTTCCTATAACAACAGCCATCATTCGAGCATCGGTATGCCACCCTTTGAGTTGTTGTATGGGAGGAGGTGTCGGACTCCTATTTGCTGGGGTGAGGTCGGGCAGCGTGTGATGGGTAGTACAGAGATAGTACTTCAGACGACTGAGCAGATTCAGCAGGTCAGACAGAGGTTGTTGACCGCTCAGAGCCGCCATAAGAGTTATGCGGACAGACGTCGTTCGGGGCTTGAGTTCCAGGTTGGTGATTTAGTACTCCTGAAGGTATCTCCTTGGAAGGGGGTGATCTGATTCAGGAAGAGGGGTAAGTTGGGACCTCGGTATATTGGTCCTTTCAGGGTGACTGCCAAGGTGGGCAGGGTAGCGTATCGTTTGGAGCTACCTACGGAGTTGAGCCAGATTCACGATACCTTCCACGTGTCTCAGTTGAGGAAGTGTATCGCTGATGAGTCGGCAATGGTTCCGTTAGAGGACATTCAGGTGGATGCGAGCCTGAATTATGTTGAGAGACCGGTTGCGATTGTGGATCGAAGGATCAAGACTTTGAGAAACAAGGAGGTGCCATTGGTTCAACTCCAGTGGCAACATCGGAAGGGTTCTGAAATGACCTGGGAGCCGGAGTTAGAGATGCGCGAGCAGTATCCATAGTTATTTGTGGAGTGAGACTTCGAGGGCGAAGTCTGATTCTAGTGGGGGAGAATTGTAACATCCGGATTCCCAGGTATCTTAAATTATGTATTTTATTGAGTTTTGGAGAGAGACTCGGCGAGTAGGCGCTCAGACTCGCCGAGTAGAGTCGCGAATCTCCATCCGGGTTAATGACTGGACTCGGCGAGTCCATACGTGGACTCGGCGAGTCCACGCTGTTTAATGAAACCCTAATTTCTCGGGTTTGGGGACTATTTAAAGGCCTTTATGGCCGCCATTTGAGGTCACCAGTCATAGAGAGAAACCCTAGAGTGCTTGAGCGTTTTGAGAGAGAAAGGAAGCCATTCTTGACCTTGGAAGTGTTGTTTAGCAAGAAGAAGGAGGTACTAGCCAAGAGAAAGCATAGGAGGTTGCTATTCGGTGGATTTGGAGCTAAGATCTTCACATTTGAGGTAGTAATTCGACTCTCCTTCTGTTCTTATGATGATCATATGGATTTAGGGTTTCTTAGACCCTTTGTTGGTTAGATTTGATGTCCAAATAGCCCCTTCTGGTGATAAGGCTTTGGATCTGGATCCATAGAGATCCAGAGAGCCTTATTCATCAAGCCTTATGAAGAACAATAGAGGTCATGGCCTTGGGTTAAGGTATTTGGGGCTAAATCATCATATATGGTCATATAAATGTTGCTTGTGCATCAAGATCGAGACTTTACGTGATTATAGTGGTTGGGAAGGCCAGATCTATGGATTAGAGGAACAGATATGACCTCAGGAGGTCATTTGAGTTGGTGCATGACATGAACTCGCCGAGTCACATTTGTGCACTCGGCGAGTCGGGTCAAAAGTTGGACCGTTGACTTTTATTGACTTTTAGGGTTTGGTCAACGTTAGGGTCTTTGAGCCATGAGAGGGGTAAAATGGTCTTTTACCCTTCTGAGAGTACTAAGAGGAGGAATAGTCTAGCCTTGAGAGATGTATTGATTCAGAGTGTTTATTTCATATGATTAGGCGAAGGCTAGACCCGACTTTACAGAGTTCGAGCTTTACCGAGTTACCCGAGGTGAGTCTTCTCACTATACTTTACCTAGAGTGGTAATTAGAGCTATGAGACAGAGTATTGTGTATGCTTTTGCATGATGTGATTTCTATGTGTTATATGCTATGTATGTTATAGAGTTTTCAGAGTTAGGACCGGAAGGTCCACAGAGTTAGGGTCAGAGGACCCATAGAGTTAGGGCGAGAGGGCCCACAGAGTTATGGGACTGGGGGGGTCCCACAGAGACACTTTGACCAGAGTGTCAAACAGAGTTATAGCCTCGAGTGGCTAATATGTGTTATGTGTGGTATTTTGGGGAACTCACTAGGCATTTATGCTTACAGTGTTGTGTTATGTGTCTCAGGTACCAGCGAGGATCGCGGGAAGGCGCCGGCTTGATCAGTACACACGCGGGGAGATTTTATTATGATCTTGGGAGATGATGTTATATGATACAATGGTGTTTTTATAACGATTATGAATGAAAACGTGTTTTATAAAATGTGAAAATTTGTTTTGAAAATTTGGGTGTTACAAACTCACTAAGCTTTGTGCTTACGACTTTCAGTTTATGTTTCAGGTACTCCGGTTTTCAAATGAAAGAGTTCGGGACGATTGCAGCGCACACACCACATGGTTCCGTATTTTGTGAATTACTCTGGTTAAAGGATGTTTTGCTAAATATTGATTACTCTGGTTTTATAGAAACAATCTGTATTTACAATTTATTAATTTAAAAACAAAAATTTTTATGTCGTGACTTGTTAACAGATCTTAGGAAGAAAAATCGGTTAGTAAAAGCAACACAGACCCTAAATTTCTTTCACTAATCTCAATTTTAGGGTACCTAGAGAGAGAGAGAGAGACCCTCTTATTTTTTTTAATTATTAAAATGAAAAAATAATTATGAAACTTTAAAAAAAATTTAAAAATAGAAAATAAATACCCAAGTGTATTAAAGTCATTTTAGTTTACTGAGGGACAAAATCTGCAACGAAACTAGCTCAAAAGGACAACGAAACCCAAAAAGTCGAGGCTTTGACTAAACCTCATAAAAAACACATACCATACGGACCATTTTTGTAGTTTTGTCTAAATAAAATTGAGACGAAATTAAAATTTGAATTTTGGGTTGTATCAAGTGTAAAAAAAACAATATCGAATCGTATCGTATTCATATTTAAAGTTCAATACGAAATTGATACGATATTAACATGTGTTTATAAGGTCGTACGGAGTACCGGCAACGAGCCATCTCGTGGTCTAGGTGGCAAAGACCACGGACCGTGAACACCACCATGGTGGTTCGTGATCGGTCGTGGTCGTGGTTAATTGTGGTGTACACGAGTTCAAACGACCAATAGGAAGAAGGTGATGTTTGATTTCGTCAGGTGGTGCTCCTGTGAGGAAGACGACTGTAGCTTAGAAGGAAAGAGGTAATTTCTTTGACCACTTTTCAATTAGATGGAAATTTGGTTTTCAAAATTAGGGTTCTTTGATTTTCGATGTACACTAAGTATTTGGGCTTAGTTAATGGATTTAAACGAGGATCAAGTTTACAACGAGGAAGAGGTTTGAAATATAAACTTAGTCTGCATACAAAATTGAAAGACATATTTATATATTTATTTAGTTAAACTTCAAATAATTGATTATATGAACTTATTTATTTAAGGGAAATCTCTAGAAAAGTCCTAAAATTTTACCCTAATTTACGAAAAAAGTCTCAAACAAAATTTTGTTTACGAAAAAGCATGAATTACCGGTAAAAAATACGATTTGACCCATTTTTTCCGGTTTACCGGTTTTATTACTTACATGCTTCACCAAAGTCTCATTATTTTACCATATTTTGCGAATAAGTCCCAAAATAAAATTTACTGATGATTTGACCATTTTCTCTATGTAACATACATTTTACCGGTTTCATTGTTGACCCGGACGCCTAGTCATTAAATGAGATGATGAGATGGATATGTTGAGTTATATAATATTATGTTTAGCATAAAACTTGATATCCTGATGTATTGTATATATTTTTGGAACATAAAATGCATCCAACGAAGACTACAATAATTACATAAACTAACAGCAATTGCGTTATTTTTTACATTTATAAGAAAATATCAAATTGTCTATCTAATCTTATTTAACCCAATATATCCATCTCATCAGACGTCAACTCATTTTCTGCCTTTTTTTCTTGGAAACACACATTTTATTGGTTTCATTGCTGACGTAGATACATAGTCCTAAATGAGCCGATGAGATGGGTATCAATTTTACAGTAAATGTGACATTATATAACTCATCGTATTTATCTTATCAGCTAATTTAATGACTAGGTGTATAAGTCAGCAATGAAACCGATAAAATGTATGTTACATGAAGAAAATGGTCAAAATCATCAGTAAATTTTATTTTGGGACTTATTCGCAAATTAAGGTAAAATAATGGAACTTTAGTGAAACATGTAAGTAATAAAACTAGAAAAGGATGTCAAATCGTCATTTTTACCGGTAATTCATGCTTTTTTTAAACAAATTTTAGTTTAAAACTTTTTCATAAATTAGGGTAAAATTTTAAGACTTTTCTGGAGATTTCCCTCTATTTAAAAATAAAATAAAAGGGTTGGTATTCTAACCCTCGTCATAACCCTGCAAAGATACCTCACCATCATAATATTTGCATATTATGTAACCTTTTGTAAAAAAGCAAAATCTATAATACAAAAAATGTGTTTTTTTTTTTTAATCCATTATGAATACTAACGTATTAAAATAGAGTACATTACAGAAATTGATTCCAGTGTTTTAGACATGGGCTCCTTAGAAAGCCTCGTGTGCCCTGTACACGAGAGAAAATCCGTCTTTCTACATATTATTTTAACGTCCATATTTAAATCTCAAAATTAAGAATATGAGAAAATATGGTTGTTAAGCAATTTTGATTGTTTTTGAATTTTGTATTGTTAAAGAGTTTGGATGGTTTATCATATAGTTGCAAATATCGGTTGGTTACGAATTTCTAGTATTTCTTATACATTATTTATACAAAAATTGTGATAATACGAAACACATGGATTCTTTCGAATTTATCCGGACTTCATTTTCTTCCTAATTTGATTTAAGTTTATTAGGATTTGATTGTCTAACAAGAAGATGAGCTATCAATTCTTATGAAATGTGATTTTAAGTTTATTTTGGATTTGATTATTTTGAGATAAATGATTTAATTGATAAAAGGAAATTTAAAAGATAACAATGTATAACTCAAAGTATGAAAAGTCGAAACAATTTTTAATTGATTTTTTGATGTCTTGAAAGAAACAGCTGTACATACATTCATCTTCCCAAACAAAACAAAACCCATCAAACATTCCAAAAAAAACATATGTGACTGAATTTGACTGTACACTCTCTTCTAGAACATTCTTCAAAACGGCAAAAAAAAATAATTTTAAATTAAAATTAAAATATCGACTCTTCGCCGTCGTGCCTCAGCTCCTTTCGGAGCTTCCTAGAGAACGGCTGACAAGCATCCATACTCAAATCCATCGCCGCCGCCAATGCAACAAAAGCGGCCGCATCCTCCGTGCATGTCACGTGCTGAACACCAACTTCCACCTCCGGCTTACTACACCGTCCTCCGCCGCCCACAGATGACGACATAACAAAACCTTGATACATCAAATGCGCCCATGACCCGATTTCGAAATCGGATCCAGATCCAGACCCGGATCCGAAACTCCCATTTGGGGTGGAATTCGGTGAACTTCCATTACTCATGTCTATGGTGAATTTCCCACCGGTTTTGGAACTGATGGTGGAGTTGGATAACGTCACCGGATCCAGCCCACTCACGGCGGCGTCCGGTAGAAGCTCGAACCGGTAGCCGAGGTGATCTTTACCTTTCGACTCCCGCCACGCCTCCAAACGGCCCCATGGCTTCCACGTGCTGTGACCCGGTCGGAGAATGAGCCACGCGCCGGGGTTCGACGAGCAGACGCTGTCTGTTCCGTTTGATGGGACAAACGGCGTCACCATTGACGCCATGGCCACCGGCGAACCGGAGAGATCGTGAATTGTAATTGACCATCCTTTTCGTTCTTTTACGGGCTTTTCTTTGTCGTTTCGCATCGATCTTAACCATATTTTTGAGTTCTTTGTTTCCGATAACGACGAACTGTAAAACAAGAATCACACACACCATTAGATTAAGCAATGAAACAGGTTTAAATTTTGGTTGAGACAATTCGTCGAACATGTTTACTACAAGATAGAAAAACTGAAAAAGTGAAGAAGGAACTTACTCAGATCTCAATTTCTGATCTCTGTTGTTTCTGAAACTGAATTTGCAAGTAAACACAGCTTGACGAAGATTCCCGTTCACTTGGAATACTTGTGGGCTACACTCGGGTTCACCATCAAACTCGAACACAAATCTCGGGTCACGTTCGACCCGAATACTCAAATGCAACTGAACCGGATTTTTTGAACTCCGATCACCAATCCCCACCCACCCGTTCCGAACCACCGAACATCCACGGTTACCACCACCGGAAACCGCCTCCGAATCCAAACCCACCGTCACAACTCCAAGAAGCTTACTACTCCCAAACCCACAAATCGGATTACTCCTCCGACCCGAATAAACCTCAATCTTCAACACGTTTGATTTATCAACAAGCTTATCAAACTCCGATTTCTTCAAATTAAAGCAAGCTTGAACTTGATCATTCACTTGATTAACATCACCATCTGCGATAGAACTGATATCCGCGAACTGGGTAAGGTCGTTCTTGAGTTTAATCTTGCAATAATATGTCGACGGCGGAGTAGTACCAGCACCACCACCGGAAAACTTCAATCCTAAACTTCCGACGAGTATTCGCACGTAAGGACACGGATCCATGGCGTCCTCCCGTTTAATTTAATCAAGAACCACTTTTTTTACACTCCTTTTCCCCCAATTATCGTAATTCTCCGAGAATCTGGATCAGATTAGAAAACCCAGTTGTGAAATTGTTAAAATCAAGTGTGTCGTATATATACTATACGCATATTTACAGATAGATGTCAATACAGAGAGATATGAGCGAGACAGAGAGATTACAGGCTGGAAATATCTTCCAGAGCAATTAATGGGATATCGATAACAAACACGCTGTAATAACTTGTACGTAATGGAGATGTAGTTGTACATTGATCTAGGATTTGGCTGTTTTAGTTCTGTAAGTAGATAATGCGTGAGGGAATGAGCTGGGGGCACGTATGCAAAAAAAGATGCCAGCGATTTGATGGGATCTCCTAAACAAAATCCCTCCCTGCATTATAGAATTAATTCAGAATTGGTCCCTGAACTATTAGTTTTGATGATTAGGTCCTTTTACTATTGAACCCGTTAATTCATATGTGCTTACTCGGTATTTATATTTAGTTATATGATTTTTTGTTGCCTAAAATATGCAAAGGGACCATATTGTTTATACATATATGAAGTTGCGTGTTTTGTACTGTATATTGTAACACATTCAAAATATGGAGAAAATAATTTGCAAAGAAAAATTCGTTATTACTTGCCTATATCATCAAAGATTTGCCAAATAACATAAACCGAATTAAATCCATATGCATGTATGATGGCTGATGCAACAAATATAAATATACGAATAACAACGTATTAATCTAATTTTGTATATTACGTCAAGGTCAAGGTGTTACCAAAGAATTTATTAAATAGTTATTATCTTTTAAAATATCTATCATTTTTTCCTAGTTTTATCTTCAAAATGTTTAAACGTGACGTCTTATCTTCTTTTCAATTTGTACATAGTTTTCACAAATCATACTGAATTCAACTCTTCCAATGGATGCTAATCCGGCCATTTTTCCAACTTTTAACTTACACGAATTTCCAAAACAATTACATGATTGACTCTTTAGAGAAACTTTTGACCTAATTCTAGACTCATCAACTACAACTTAATCACAATATGTTAAAATAATTATACAAAACACTATTGCACTCACATAAAAAAGGATACACAACATTTCGGTTACCTATAGAAATTCTCTTATTATTTTATGTTTATGATTAAAGGACTCGTATTTGTTTGCACAATCATACAAAATGCAAGGAAATACTTGCACGTTCATATTACATTGTCCTTTTTATTTAAAATGACTATAACAACAATGTTTTTTTTTCCTTTTTGTATTTTTTTTTTGTTACAGACTTTTAGAGAAAAAGTTGTTAGAGTTGGTAATTTGTTGTTGGTGGCAATGGTCGTGGTTAACGGTGCTCATGGTTGTAGTTGATTGTAGTGGTGGTTTTCTTCTTAAGAACGAAAGAGGAGGAATGAGTTTTGGGGCGTTAATGGGTTACGTGTAAGGTTTATTTATTATTTTGTAATTAAAATTAGTTTTAAAAATATATATTAAATCTAAAAATAAAAACAAAAATTAATTAAAGAGTTAAAGTAAAACACATAAGAAATTAAGCCATATGACTAAGTATGTTTTATGTAGACTATTTGATAATTGTATTGAATCAGTCTGTTTTGACAAATCACATACATTAACTGTGTAATTTTGTCTAAATTTTAATTTTATGTTAATTTAATATTATATTTTTTGTTTTTAAAAAATATATTTAGTTGACATTCTCAGAGTTTGGATATGTTGTTTATAGAAAAAAGGATGTACCAATGGCCTATTGGGATAGGTGGTTTTGATCGGTTTTATAAATCTATAATATTTTTAATTATCGTTCTCATGAATGGTTCGTGATTCTATATAGGTTAGTTTTCTAATTGCAATTACTTTTTGTTTCCTCCTTATATTGACTTTCTGGATTATATATTATTTAAGGTTTCAGATAAAAACAGTCCAACATCTAGAAGTATTTACTTTCTTTGAACATCCAATTTTTAATAAACTAGCAAAAGCTTTGGATAAAATAGATATTATAAAGAGAAAATAGCAAAGATGATAGTTTTGCAACTAACCTAATTAAGTTCTAACTTACTAGGAAGCAATCTTGTAAAGAAAACCTATTTCCTCGGCTTTTACGCTCCAAACAAAATCTCATTACCAAAAATGGGTAAATTACAACATTCGTCCCTCGTGTATATGTCCAAACGCACGTTTAATCCCTATTTTCAAAAATTAACTTAGACCGTCCCTAGATTTGTTTTTTCTTACACGCTTAGTCCCTATTGACATGAAATGACTATATTGCCCTTATTAATTTCTTTTTATGTTTTTTAATTCATTTATATTACCCTTAATTCATTTATATAATTATTTTATTATTAAATTAATAGGTCTCACCCTCTTTTATCACACATCCCTCGTCTTCATCTCTTTGTTGAACCAGTCCTTCAATTACAGTCAGAGCTTCAACACCACCGACCGTTTGCAGCAATCCGACAACCGTCTCCGGAAATCACCACAACTAGTGAAAAATACCTGATATCAAAATTAATGTTGAGATCACAAGTCAAACCTAAAACACATACTCGTTTGGAAATCGTTTTGACAAATCCCAGAAAAACATTTGAAGTTATTGAGTTTTGAATTCAAGAATATTGACATAGTGCTTCAAAAAATCCCTGAAAACGTTTGTATAAATCCCATAAATCGTTTATAAAAATTCTGGAAAATCAATCCTCTAGATCTATAACTCACTCCCATCAATCCTCTAGATCTATAAACTCGTGCCTAGAAAATTATTTGAAGAAATTAGAGAAATCGTTTGGGAGAGTAAACCTACAAAAAACCCTAGAACTCTATGAACATGAACACGAAGTTCATCCATGGCAGATCTGGAACACAAAGTTTTGATGTTTGATTTTGTTTTCTAATTGGGGCTTGTGTGTAGCTTAAGTTCTGGGTTTTGATTTTTGGAACATACGATGATGGATCAGAGAGAGAGAGAGAGAGAGAGAGAGAGAGTTTGGGATGGTTGCATTCATCTTCCATGGATGTACCAGTGAGGTCTAGAACATCACCGAAAATGGTGGTGGTTTCAGGATGATGGTTTGGATCTCGAGATGTTTTTCGTTTCCATTCTTCATCTTTCATGTTGTATATAAGCTTCAGAATACATATTAGCAGAGGTAAGTGGTTTCCAATGGATTCCGGTGGCAAACCACTGGTTTCCGGCGGCGTTGGGAGGTGTTGGTAAGCTAAGACTATGATACGGTAGTTTCTTTTAGATGAGAACATGATATGAGAACAGAGAATAAAAAGAGTGGTGGGGCCATTTACCTTTTTAAATAAACAAATAATAAATAAATTGGGAAAATAATAAGTAAGGATAAATGAAAAATAAATACACTAAGGGCACTATGGTCATTTTAGATCTGGCATGGACTACATTTGCAACAAAAACGCATATCAGGGACGATGCGTGCAAGTTTGAAGCACATGAGGGACGGTCCGAGTTAATTTTTGAAAATAGGGACTAAACGTGCGTTTAGACATATGCACGAGGGACGAACGGTGTAATTTACCCACGAAAAATTCATATTGCCCAAAATGAAAAATTCTAACGAGTTTTGTGATCCCCAATCATCAAGGTTTGAGAATCGATGAACTTCCTAGTCGAACAAACCTCTACAGTTTGTGCAAAATTTTTGGATATTATGGTACAAAAATAGTCTAAATTTAAAAATAGTATAGCACAAAATGGCTTAATATTTAAAATTGTACATCGTAAAAGCATAATACAAACAAAAAGTATAACTGAATGTGCAAGTTTTTATTTTGTGAAATCGATAGATGATATTTGTAAAAACGCATTCATATGAATAAAAATGACCAAACAAACGATTAAAATTTGATGAAAATCAAATAATTAATTTAATTATATATTCCACCTTGAAACCCATTTAACACTATATTAAACGATAATAGATTTTGCTATATTTTACTTGTTCAAGTGCTCATAATTTTGACCTTGAAATTAGTATATTGTGATTTCATTAAAAAAAAACAATTCACGTTAGTGTCTAATATTTCAAGGACTTGTATAGTTGTAATGCGTGAAAAGAAAATTTACACACAATTATAATGAGGTTTAGGTAATCGAAATCGATAAAGAGAGTGGCCACTCCATCCAGCCATGCGTCCATGCATGGCTTCATATCAGGGTCCAAAGCTTTTCTTCTTTAATGGCTTCATATCAGGGTCCAAAGCTTTTCTTCTTTAATGGCTTCATATCAGGGTCCAAAGCTTTTCTTCTTTAATGGCAGGGTGGTGAAGAGCTGTTTGGATAAAGATATGTAGGGAGCCAGAAAGAAAGGATGAATAAACCATGGGCTTTAGTAGCCTCACACCAATCACCATTCACTTATTATTATTATGATTATTATATTTTGTTTTGTAGTTCACATTTGTTTGCTTTCCTGTTTGATAGCCATGCCAAACACGCATCACCAATACAATTCTATAGGCTCCAAAACGGTAAGTTGCAATTCCAATCCCTGTAGTTTTGAAAAATACTTTTTACAACCCTTATATCTTACTCTCTATAGGAGATGATAGGCATGATAAAAACATGTCAGGTTTAATTAGTTTTAGGTAGTCTCTGAAACTTGCCAAAGTGCTACAGACAAAATATTTCACATTAAGTCGTTCTAATTTCTATCTTGAATAACTCCACGTTGGAAATGATGTGTATCCCATTTTATGATAGACATGATACATATAATCTATAATAAGGTATAGTGCCTCCTTATAGTTGGACACATATTACCTAACAACATATTATAAATCACTTTTCTCAGGCACTATCACATGGCTAGGGGACTCGAGATATGCATGGACTTCAATATGAGGTAGCAGTTGTTGTTATTAGTCATTGTAATACACTCCATCTGATAGTAGCTAGACTTGGACTTTTAATGTTCAACATTGAATTTTTAAGAAAAGATGCATAAAAGAAGTCGAAAATTTGGGTCACAACTATTATCACCTAAAAAAAATGAAACATGAATGTACGAACTTGATCCTTTTTAACGTCTATATAAGTTGAACTTTATTCTTTTGTTGCCAACCCTACGAGATGTTGGCGTTTGGAGCTTTTCTAGCCCGACAATGACCATGATCCTTAATAACACCTAGACCAACCTAATAAATGGTGACTTGCCTTGACTTATGCCCTAGCTCGACATACTTAACCTCCCTCAGGCTCATTGCCAAAACTTCTAATATAATTTGGTATTTTAGTTTTTTATTGTTTTAAAATAAAATGGTATACTGCACCATCCCATCTGTGTGGTTCATGTCAATCTTTCTCAAGAAGCACATGGCCACATGAGAGATCAATCACGTGTGGCAGCTTTTGAACCATAAACCTCCTATATAAAATTTTACTCCGTTGACTTCTAGACTTTCATCACATATACAATTTTTCATTGTTTTATGGTAAACCACAATACCACACCATCTCATAGCCAACATCAATCCGCCCCAAAGCTCACTTGGTAGGTCAATCGCATAACAGTAACTATATTTTGGGTGCGACATGGTTTGAACCATGAACCTTCTGTATGAAATTTCACTCTTCAACCACTAGACTCCTATCGCAGGAACCATATTATTTTATTGTTTGTAAGAATTGGTTTTCTTATTTGTATCATATGCCTATAAAAAAACAAACAAACCAATAACTAATTCACTGTCAATACATTAAAATTTTTGTTACAATGCCATCAATGTTGCATGTCCTTGATAGGATCAATCTTATCTTTGAAACAGTTGGAATTTCGTAATATCTTTTGGGTCCTCCCTATCTTTATAAATGACATACGGTAGGGCCGAAGCCACTCAAGTAATTTATGCAACATTTATAATTATATAAAGGTAAAACATGTGTTTTACCATATACATATTGAATATTGTATGTGGGATTTTTGCAACGATTGATTACCGTCTTATTTCACTTTTAACTGTGCACATATCCTTTTTTTTTTTTGCTGAACATGTTTAAAATGATTAAAACCTATGATAATTTGAAAGTTGTGAGTTTGGGTATCGCGTTTATGTGTTGCCTAATAATTTTCTACGCACAATAAATGAGTTTACATTTCTAGCCATGGTTAATATCAGAACCTTTGGGGAATGAAGCATTCATAGAAAATTGGGGCAAAAGCTTCTCACTTATCATATATCTTATAATCTTAAAAAGCTTTTAAAAGATAGATTTGTGAAAGCATATGAATAATAAAATCAATATTTTTTAACATGTACATAAAAACGATTATTGTTGTTTTATAACAACCAACTATCTTAAATATTTGATTTGGACCCTCTTCCTTTTTATAATAACTTGGAACGTTATAGTTAAACATAATTTAAAAAAAAAAAAAAAAAAAAAAAAAAAAAAAAAAAACCCTCAACAAAAACAATCTATGTTTTTTTTAATAAATTAAGAAAAATTATCTATATTAGAAAAATTAGCTAAATGTTATGTTTAACCAACTAACTTAGTTCCTAAGACCATATTTGGAATGTTACAAACTTACAAGATAACTTATTTTTCGATTTTTTTAGGTTGTTATATTTATCAAATAAAAAAAAGTAGTTTATGTTCATAATTCGTAAGTCATGGTTATTAATGTTTCTATATATATTGTAACTCAATATATTTTAGACAGTAAAACTACATATATATGTTACACTGTATAATTTGATTTTTTTTAAAGCTAACTAAACTATTGTTTCAATGAGCTTATAAAATTCTTTAAAAAAAATACATTCTTTAATAAAATAATAATTATTAACCCTAAATTTGTCACACCCCCGAACCAAACAGCGGAAACGTCCGGGGGCTCGTGTGTGACTTCATCTTTGTAGTATCATCACAGAGTATATAATTGAAACATAACATCATCATCATCACACATGTAATATAACAACATTCATAGTTTACATTGAGTATTGTAATTGAATATTACATGCCAAAATAGTTAAAGTATGATGAAACAAAATATATCAAAAGATCCATTAGTTCGTTCCGCCCAACCTGCTCAACGGTTTCCTAAGAATACAAGTTAATTTTAAAAAAAGTCAACATAAAGATGTTGGTGAGTTCATAAGCATGTTTGAGAAAAAGATTTGTAAAACTTTTGTAACCACCAGAAAATCCTATATTTTCTGAAAACAGTTTAGTATGTTTGTGTCCGATCTTGTATTAATGCATGTGTGTTAATGTTTACTAGAATGCAGCAAAGAGAATGAAGAGAATGTAAAGAGAATGCCCCCAGACAACCATATGTTGTCTGTAAAAGAGAATGTTGGTATACCAACCCCCGAGGTTGAGTACCGACGCGAGTATGTTCCCGAGTAATCTAATTAGAAAAGAGAATGGTCTCCCGTAAATTTATAATGTTAATTCCTCTAAGTGAGTCCCTATAACCATACTAGATAATGACAATTTCGCCTGTCAAGGCGTTGTTGGACGCCGACGGAATAGAATAAGGTTTTTGTCACCATAGACTAGTTTAGTCTAGCTGTAGCGAACAGCTCAAGTGTGGGGTGTCATCCCCGTATAGATCTATATACAAACCCCCGCTCTCCTTCCAAGAGACTTTGGTTATAACTACAGGCTACGATCGTACACTCAATAGGTGTCAACCGACACGTCTCACTAGATCCTTAATCGAATTTACGCGAAAAAAAAACATATAAAGTACATTCCAGGCCCACTAAACATGTAAGTGGACAACTAAGGCCCACTAAGAATGTAAAGTATTTCTAGGCTCAAAAGGAATGAGATTATATATATCTCGGGCCCAATATACATGTAAAAAGACAACTAAGGCCCACTAAACACGTAAAAGGACACTAAGGTCCACTAAACGTGTAAAAGGACACTAAGGCCCACTAAACATGCAAAAGTACACTAAGGCCCACTAAGCATGTAAAAGGACACTAAAGCCCTAAACATGTATATTATTTACAGGCCCAATAAGCACGCAATGAGTATCCAAGGTCCGTCGAGCATGTAAATGGGTCAACGAAGCCCAATAAAATGTAAAGAGTATTCAGGACCTATCAAACATATAAATGGGTCACTAAAGCCCAATAAACATGAGAACGACCTAATTAGCCCGTTTGTTATTATTTTGCTAGTTTTAGCTCAATTATTTACCAAAACGACATAAAATGCCTACTTTTTGTAAAAATGACATTCTTGGCCCATTAAGCCGAAAATTTACAATTAAGGCACATTTTTGGTAACCTTTTTAAGAACAAAACTTGCATTTAATACAAGTATAAGAGCTTTTAGCATGATAAAAATATTTTCCTTGTTTTTGACCTTTCTGTCCCTGTTTTTAGAAAAATTATAGAAAAATCATTGTAAGTCGAAATTTGGATCCGTAAACTCTGAGAGTTTGGAAAATGAGTCTACCTTATTCATAATTTTTGTTAAGATTTGTAATGGCCTCAAACCAGTGTGAAAATGTTCATCTTCACAGAATGGTCCGAAATCATTCCTGAAATGATAGGCATTTTTGTAAAAATCGCCAAAAATTGTAGAAAAATCGTAGGAACGTGTGAGAGTAGTCATTTTAAAGGTATAAACCTGAACTTTTTGCATGTAAAACAGTTTTGAAAATTATTATAATTAAGGTGGTCAAAACAGCCCGTAATTAGTCCAAAACGTTTCTGTTAAAAGCTGATTTTTGAGTTTAGGTTATAGATGTTTGAACACAACACTTGTTTTTGCTATTTTGAGTGTAAAATCTCAGATCTACAAGTTTACATGTAATATATATGACAACACATACTTTTCTCATGGTTTTTATTAAGATCTAAGTGATAAACTTCATGTTCAAGTAAAGATCCAAAAGTTAAACACATAACACAACATATAACATGAAAAACACACATAATCATGCATATACACATAGATCTACCCAAAACAACTTGTATTCTCCACCCAAAACATAGTAAAAACTGAAAATAGGGGGTATGAACTCACATTGCTTTGAAGCTTTTGGTTTTTGGTGAGGAAATGAGAAGATCTCGGCCCTAGATGTTTCCTTGAGGAGATTTTCGAGATCTATGAAGTTCTAAGAGCATGGATCATGAAATGATGTGGGTTAAGAAGAGATTTTTAGTGTAAACTTGAAGTTAAACCATAGAGTTAAACAAGAACTTACCAAGAGTGATGAGCTTTGATGAAGAGTTCTTGATCTTTCACAAGACACACTCGAAATTTTGGAGATAAGATGAGTGAATTCTTGATGTTCTAGAGAGATTTTTGGTGGAGTTGAAATGAAAGAAGATGAGAGTGGTGAGACACTCTTTGGCCGAGAGTTAAGAAGAAGAGAGAAGAAGGAGAGAAATGTTGAAATGATGTTGCATGGGTGTATGTGGTTGTCTTGATATTTGTTGTGTTTAAGCATGGAAGTCCACCATACAAAGATTAGGTGGCACTTAGTTTGTCATCTTGTTATTTTTATTTTTATTTTTTTATTGGGCCGAGAATAAGATAGGGTGAGAAGAAATGTAGGGCTAGAATTGAATATACTTGAAAATACAAGGTCCAAGGTGGAAGTTTTCGGCCCATTGAGCCCTCTTAGGGGTTTACGGCCCAAAAGAGTGAACATAATGGGTTTTAGGCCCATTTAGGTTTAAGAAAACATCTATGGCCCATTAAGGCCCATAAAAATAAAGTGAGTCATTTTAGGCCCAACATGGCCCAAAATACTTTAGCCTAATGAATGTGGGGTCCAATTAGAGCCCAAATAGGGTTCCTTGGCCCAACATACCCAACTTGAAAGTTTATTGGCCCATTAGGCCCAATAAGAGGATCCTAGTCCATATTAAATTTGAACTCGGATATTTAGTGTCACAACTAGGAATTTTGATGCTTTGTAACAACAACAATGATAATAATTGTAAACCAACAATGTGAAAGCATGCATGATGCTTATTCAATAACAACAAAACTTTCATCAAATACTTCATTCAAGCACTACAAATAGTCAACAAAGAATTGGAAATCCTTGAAATCCCGGTTTAAGTCCATTTTGGACTAGGATTTCCTTATTGGGCCTAATGGACCAACAAGCTTCCAATTTAACTATCTTGAACATAGAACTCTCAAATGGGCCCTAATTTGGACCCATATGCTTGAAACTTAATATTTTGGGCTTTATAAGCCTAAAATAAACTAGGATAATTTTAATGGGCCTTATTGGATCACAACAAATTTAAATAGCCCTAATGGGTCATAAAAATCATTCTTTGATTTAATTGGGCCGAAAATCATCTAAGTGTATCATAAGATGGGCTTAAGAGCAAAAAACCCAATATTCTTTCTTTCCCCTCTCCTTTTCTCGGCCCAACAACCCAAAAGAGAAATGGTTGACTTTCCATTGCCACCTCACCATTATCTCTTGGTTCTCCATGCATGCAACTCATGTTTCCAAGCAAACATCTCATCAAAGGTCTCTCTCCTCTTCTCTCTCTTTTTTCTCTCGGCCGAAACCAACACAAACACACACACCTCACCAAAAATTCTCTCTAAACCACTCTCAAGATCATCCGTTTCCTCTTTGAAGATCTCGAAATTTTGGCTAGAAATCTAAGGATTTTCATCAAGTAGTTCACATCCTTGGTAAGTTATTGTTTTGATTCATAACATATCTTCTTCATTTCATCAACAATCTCCCTTATCTCATACAAAATTCGTGATCTTGTCCCTTAGAACACATCTAAGTCAAAAATCTTCCAAGAAGACTTGTTAGGATCGAATTTTCTTCATCTCTTCCTTCAAAAACCGAAACCACAACTCAAGGTGAGCTTCATACCCCTCTCTTTTCGGTTTTTATAAGTTTTATGGGGGAGAATACAATAAAATGTGTAGATCTATGTCTATGTGTATGCTATGTATGATTTTATGCATGTATGTGTGATTTTATGTGTTTTTGTGATAAACATGTAACCAAAAAGGAGTGATATCTCGAGATCTATGACATGAGAAAGAAAACAAACATGATCTAAGTTATGTTACACTAAACAAGTCAAGAATGATAGCTTATAAGATTGTGATGAACATATTTCAACATAAAAATCAATTTTTGGGCTTAAATTGTCAAACAAACAAAAATTGGGTTAAAGGTTGCCAAATCACGTTTTCTTAAAGGTCAAAGAATCAAAACAGTTACAATAATTGTTTTTATGAATAATATAATTTTCAAAGGACTTGAAATGTAAATTTTTAGCTTAATGGGCTAATTTTGGGCTTTTCGGCCCAATAAGCCCAAAATTGCGAAAAATGACAATTAAAGGGGCTGAGATGAAAATTTCTTCAAAACAGGGGATAAAAAGTGTAACAAAACTATTTCAAGGGTCAAAAATGTCTTTCATTTCCAAAAAGGATCAAAAATGTAAAGTTTTTGGATTTTGGGCCAAAACTGTAAAAATTGCGAAAAGTTGGGTTTTAATCGGAAAATACTATTCTGAAAGGGCTGAAACTGTTAACAAAAATAAGGTTTGAGTTAAAACTATCAATTCAACAAAACTATGGTGCAAAAGTGTCAAGAAAATGTTTAAGGGTTTAAATCGTCTTTTCTTTTATCTAAAGGACTAAAATTGTTATTTTTGTAAAAGAAAAGGGTTGAAAGGGTCAAACCACTACACTTAAGTAAATTATTTTATTAAGTCAAAAGAATACTAAACTACGACTTACGAGAAATTGAAAGAGGGATACACGCATAACTCCAAATATCGTTATAAACAAATCGATCGGTCTCGAATCGATACAAATACAACGATCGTTCAATCGAACCCTCCAATAGATATGCGATACCTAAGACGAGTAGATTTTCAAACTTTGGGCTTGAAAGTTTCAAATCATGCTTGTTGGGCCTTGCAAGTCCATTTACATGATCTTTGGGCCCACAGGGATAACGCTTATGTGTTATTGGGCCTCCTATGGCCCAATTCCATATAAAAGGACTTTCAATGGCTTTTATGTGCTATTGGGCCCTAGTGGTCCATTAGTATTGCTAGTAAGGTCAAAGTAATCAAATGCGAGATGGGCCAACGTGTCCTTCGCATCCCCGACAACCTAAAGTACTTACGATAGTAGCAGGACTTCGTACTCCTCTTCTCTTCGTTTGCTAAGGCTTATGAGTAATCAAAGTAGACGGACTTAGGACGTTATTCAACAGTAATCAAGGTGATTTGGATTACGTGAGTAACCACGGACGACACCTCTATGGGTCGTTCGTAGTTGACAGTTATAACCAGTCCTTACCGGACTTCGTTATAACGACTCACTAGTAATGATACTATCCGACACCACCCGAGAAATCAAGGAAGAGTAATCAATATTCATTCGACGTGACGGTATAACAATTAGTAATCAAGTATATCTTTCGACATCGGGAAACATCGGGTTTTCCGTGGAAATCAACACCACTCGCTCGTAAACTCTATAACTATAATACAAAACACCCTTTTTATATATATGCTTTGAAATCATTCATGCATCAACTTATGGATCTTCACACTTTGATAAACTATTGCCTTTTTCAGAAAATATCGGATTTTCTGGGTTTTACAAACTACACAAATCATTTTTATCACAACATTGCTTATGAACTCACCAACATTTCATATGTTGACGTTTTCCAAAATAACTTGTATTCTCAGGTAACAGGTAAGCGAAAGGGTAATATCAAGTAATGTTAGGATGTTATGTTTTTGAAAACTCTCAAACAATTTATGTTATGAATGTGTAATATTTAAAACAATGTACTGGATGTAAACAATATCAGTTGTAATGTATTGATGCATGGTGATGTTTATGTTATGATTCATGTATATTCATAGTGATGATATTCAATTTAAGTCACGCGAGCCCCCGGACGTTTCCGCCGTCTGGTTTCGGGGGTGTGACAGGTTGGTATCAGAGCCAGGTTTATAGTGAACTGGCATATCTAACCACACATTGATATGCAACTATAAACCAAAGAGGGACTAAAACAACTCTGAGCAAAACAAATAAAACACAACGATAAAACCTTTACTTGTGTGATATAGGCAAAGAACATAATACCAAATCAAATAAGATAACACTAACATCTCGGTTAAGTTGGGACTGTTCATGGTTGTAGTAAGGGGTGAATGTAGCCTGATCAACTACATTTCTCCGAAGTGCAACTATCACATGCTCCGGGAAAAACCTCGATGGTCAGTAAACCCAAAAACAACAACCCCAGAAGCTTAATGAAACCTTCACGGTGGAAATGGCTAACGGGAAAACAGAATCCACTGGGGAAATCTACATCAGATGTACCCTGACCTTAAATCATCACGTCTTTCAAATAAACTTAATGCCTGTTTCCATTAGGAGTTTTTATGTGATTATCGGCATGGACTGGTTAAGCCCCCACCATGCTGAAATTATGTGTCACGAGAAGGCCGTTCGCCTTCATCTCCCAAATCACGAAACCCTAGTTATTTACGGAGATAAGTTCAGCACGAACCTTCGCCTCATCTCGTGCATTAAGGCACAAAAGTACTTACGAAAGAAGGACTTGACGTTTCTAGCTCATATAGTGGATAAGTCCAAAGAAGAGATCAATATTCGAAACATCCATGTGGCTTGTGATTTCCCGGATGTCTTTCCAGAGGATCTTCCGGGGATACCCCCAGAAAGACAAGTCGAGTTCCGAATTGATCTAGTGCCAGGAGCTACTCCCATCGCCAAATCACCCTACAGATTGGCTCCTGCGGAGATGCAAGAGTTGTCCAGTCAACTTAGCGAGCTTTTGGAAAAAGGATTCATCCGACCCAGTTTCTCACCTTGGGGAGCTCCGGTTCTCTTTGTTAAGAAGAAAGACGGTACCTTCAGAATGTGTATCGACTATAGGGAACTTAACAAGCTCACTATCAAAAACCGCTATCCACTTCCGCGAATCGACGATCTATTTGACCAGCTCCAAGGAGCTAGTTACTTCTCAAAGATAGATCTGCGATCTGGATACCACCAACTCAAGGTCCGGGAGGAGGATATTCCTAAAACCGCCTTCCGAACTCGTTACGGACATTATGAATTTGTCGTAATGCCCTTCGGTCTGACGAATGCCCCTGCCGCATTCATGGACCTAATGAATCGAATCTTTCGACCATTCCTCGATAACTTTGTCATCGTTTTCATCGACGACATCCTCGTCTATTCCCGAAGCGAAGAAGAACACGGGCGACATCTCCGAAAAATCCTGGAAACCCTACGAACCGAAAAGTTATACGCAGAACTCTCTAAGCGCGAGTTTTGGCTCCGTAGTGTGAACTTTTTGGGACATGTTGTTAGTCAGGAAGGAATACATGTGGATCCTTTTAAAATCCAAGCCATCGAAGGATGGGCGATTCCAACAACACCCACAGAAATTTGCCAATTTTTAGGCCTCACAGGCTACTACAGGAGATTCATTCAAAACTTCTCCAAAACAGCAAAGCCACTTACCTCGCTTACACAAAAGGGCGTACCCTTCGAATGGACGGACAAACAAGAAGCTGCATTCCGAGCTCTGAAGCAAGCACTCTGCAGTGCGTCGGTGCTATCACTACCAGAGGGAACAGAAGACTTTATAGTTTACTATGATGCGTCAAATCAGGGTTTAGGCTGCGTACTCATGCAGCGTGGAAAGGTGATAGCTTACGCGTCCCGGCAACTAAAGACGCATGAGGTGAATTACACCACCCATGATCTGGAACTGGGAGCAGTGGTCTTCGCCCTGAAGATTTGGAGGCACTACCTTTACGGTACCAAGTGCACCATCTTCACCGACCACAAGAGTCTCCAGCACATCTTAACCTAACCCCTCTCCTCGAGCCTCCGTGTCTACGGCTTACAGTCGGTTCGCACCAGGTATCTTGGCTTACAACATATAGCAGGGCCACTTCAACCTATCCCGCCACCATATGGCTATCCCATGTAAGATGTTGTAAAAAAAACTAAAGAAATCATTTATAAGTACTGAATGAGTACAAAAACAAAAATGACTTATTTTGCAACAAAAAAAATATTAAGGATTAAATGTGTACAAAAATATTAAGGACTAAATGTGTACAAAGTGAGAAATATATTACCATATTAAGTCATTTTTACCCGCTAACCTGGAGTAGCCGGTCATAAGGACTAAATGTGTACAGTTTAACAAGTTGAAGGAGTAAATGTGGACAAAAAAAAAAGTCAGTGACTAAATGTGTACAAATCAAAAAATATATTACCTTTTAAGTCATTATCCCTTGCTTATATTCTCTTTTGTTTTAAGGGTTTTTCAAACTTTGAGTAAGTAATGATTTTTGTTGTTTACTTGTATGAAGCACAAAGAGTTTCAATGACAATTTTCATGAATGAAAGAATGATAAAATTCTAAAAGACAAAAGTGTTAGTTTTTTGTATGTTTAACTTTGGAAAATGGTAAAATTTGACAATTTTAAGATATTTATTGTTAATTACTAGTGATTTGACGCTTTTAAGATATTAGTTGTTTGTGATTTAAGTTAATTATCTTATATCTTATGTTTTTTTTAATTATAAGTAATATGTTTGAACTCTTAACTGCGGTTAAAAACCACACAAAATAACCGCACCAAATTCATGCGGTTAATAACCGAACCACAAAAAAACAAAATCGCATTGCAAAAATAACCACATCAAGCAGTTTTGAAAATGGATGAACCGTATTTGCGGTTAGTGGTGAGGTTTTGATCAATAACCCTGTTGAACCGCACTACGCTCACCCCACGTATAAATATCACCGAGAACTAATTTCACATATCCGTACGTATACTATAATTTAAAATGAAAAATAGAAGTGTCGTATGTTCTTTAAAATATATTTTATACATTGGATGATGAAAACATATATTAAAGATTACGATTCTTTGTTTCTATATTGATTTTTAACAAAAATGACAATAACATACTTTAGGTGAAATTTCGTAAAAACTACTTTTTAAAACTTTTTTTGTTCAATTATCTTAATTTTATTCTAATTGAAGCAATAAGACTTTAAATTATTTTTAGATCACCGTAAGACCGATCGGAGCGTACCCTTAAGGCACCCTGGTGATGTGTCACCGTGGTGCAGGCCCGATCATAAGATTTTGGAGGCCCTGTGTAAATTAAGTGTGCATACCTTTTTTGTAAAATATTATTCAGAAAATTTCTAACCGCTAAAGACAAAGAATCCACAACTTTAACAAACATAATTTGTATTGTTAACAATATAAATGAGATTTGTAATATCAAATTATACTTTAATTAACATAATATTATTTTCTTCTAAATTTTGTAGTAATATAATATTAAAGAAAGTTCTCAATCGGAGATCCCTTACGATTGGAGGTCTCGTGTGACCGCACGCCCGCACAACCCCAGGGTTGCCACTGTCGTGGTGGTGTGGCGAACACAACACCGACCAAGGAGTTGGGACTGCAGTAAGGTCACCGCACGAGAGAGTTTTATGGCACCATTTTTTTTTTTGAATATTGCTCTTTTAACCGTTTTTAACAGACTTATTTATAAAAATTTGTTTTTCCCTCTACTATAAATAAACATTCCCACTTCTCATTTTAAAACACAAAACAAGCAACAAATACTTCTATATACTTTTGATTCATAATTTCAAAAGGTTTTCATCGTCATCCATTTCGTCAGATATTTTGGCGTTGCGGGAAACGGAATTTATCGGGGACGTTATGCGAACAACACTCAGTTTTCAAGTAACTTATTAATTAGTTTTTATCAAAAATTATTATTTAGCAACCATCAGCTATTAGCTAACTTTTCAACTAATCTGCTAAATATAACATAACTGAAAGTTAGTTGTTAATTTATAAAAATAATGTTTGAAAAACATTAGCTAATAAAAATGATGTTTGGTAAAAATAGTTGTGAAATGTAAAATGACATAATATGACATGTATAAGAACGGATTTTTTTATAATTAATATAATGTATATTTTGAAAAATTTTAAAAAGTTTCATGAGCTCTTTGAAAAACTAGTTTTAGTATCTTTTTAAAAATCTAGCTTATAAGTTATTTTTTGGTTCGCCAAACATGACAATCTACAAAAGTGCGAAAAATAAGATGCCTTATAAAGTATAAACTAGCTGTGGTATGTCAAGCAATGTCTTATGTGTGGCCCTCGAAGACCATCATGCGTTCATCTTATGGGTGGCTTCAAGGACCATCTCAAAAAGTATGATAAGTATTGTTTATGGGAGCCCTATCAAAATCCCATATATATAGTTTATGCAACCTTCGTCCTGATTCTCTCAGCTACATTTTCTTTGACTGTACCTACCTCTCCTATGTCTTGCATTATATGAAACCCAAAATGAATCTTAGTAATGCTCTTAACAAGTAGATTGACATCATTTACACATTCAAGCAAACCACAAAAATTAAGACCATTTGGTCCATTATTCGCAGATTAGTGCTTGCAGACGTGGTCTACCACCTATAGATCAAAAGAAAAACACGATCTTCAAGAATATGAGAATACCCTACGAAACGATGGTCAAGACTACAAGTGATTATGTTTATTTGAGACTCATAATCTTGACTCTTGAAACCCCCACAAATGTCTCAAAGGCCAAGATCATTCATAATTGACTTTGCTACATCCGGCCCTCTACTATTATATGAGAGATGTATTGACCTTAATGATCATAAAAAAAACTTGTATTACACAATGATACATTAGTTTGAAAGCTTAGAAATAACCACGTTAATTGAAATCTGACAATTTCAAATAAGAAAAAGTATTATTCCCATGCAGTTAATTTTGTTGTCATTTCGAAAAGAAATTGATTTTTGAAAAGTTTTTACTGGTTTTGTGCCACTTTTATTGACATAAAGTAGTTCAAAATTTCCGAACAAGTCTAAAAAAATTCGAAGCCTTTTAAGGTGATAAGACATTTTCAAAAAAAAACATATAATAGTAAAAGGGTGTTATGTGTGAGCGGTATTATTTGTGATATAGTATTCGTTCATGCAACTTCGCATGTATTTTCATAATTTGAAGAAAGAAAATGAAGGCACCGTAACATACATTAAGACAGACACACAAATTAGGTTTGAGATATTTTTTGTTATGATCGGTCGTATGGGAAGATTCATATTTATTACATTGTATACGTCATACGCATATCATATAATTTTAATGGAAGTCATATCATTTGTAGATCCGAACGCTTGTTACAAGCTTGTAGATGTAGGCAGTTGCAATGCACTGGTTTATCTTGTGGTCATATGATCATTTTTTTGTATTTCCTTAAATAATTTGCATTGTCACTCTTAGACTACGTTACGGTTCACCATAAAGCGGTAGAATAATGTGTATCGTGAGACAATTAATACTTTACCAGACCCCTCTAAATGGGAAGAGTTTGATGAGGTAATAAGTGTTAGACCATCGCTTATATTCAAACAACAAGTTGACGAACCTAAAGAACACTATTGTATAACTTTGCAAGCTGAGGGTCCAATACTAAAAGATTACAATATATGCCAACAATAGGGCCATACTCCTCTAAATGCTCAGCTCGTATACCATCTTCGTATACCATCTGAAGATCCGCATCATCAAAGTCATGGGTCTGAAGTAAGGGAATTAAGGGTAAGAGTAAGGCTAAGTCTAGCGTTATGGACAGCAATTCACAAACCTAAATAGAAGCCTATTATTATACGTTCAATTTGAATGAATGAATGTAATAACAACATATTAAGTTATTTTATTGAATTATTCATTGTGTTATATATGAAATTGTACTATTGTCTAACTAGTTCTGTTTTATGTAAGATTTCGAACTACTTCTTGTTAAATTTGTGAAATCCTTCTTAGATTCTCGAACTAGTTCTTGGTAAGATTTCGAGCTATTTGTTTGCAAAACTTTCAAACTAATTCTTGATAAGATTTTCGAACTACTTGTATTTTTGAACTAGGTAAAATTTTCTAACTAATCTAGTTTTTTAAGATTTTCAAACTATTTAGAGTATAATTTTTAACTGCTTTTTGGATTTTCTAACTAATCATTTGATTTAGTATTTCGAAAAATAGATAAATTACGGAATTTATTTTTTTCATCGTGATTATTTTCTAAAATTCTATTTCACATTGACATTATGTAAAATAATGTAAGCAATAATAGTCCTTGACGATCAATATTTATTTTTAATATTATCTAATATATATATATATATATATATATATATATATATATATATATATACACACTAGATGAGAGACTCATATATTACATTGGTTAATCTATATATATATATATATATATATATATATATATATATATATATATAATGTCAAAATATTTGAGAACTTTGAACTTATAAGAAAATAAGAAAAATAATGAATTATTATAATGAAAATGTTTTTATCTTTTTAATTTAAACAAATAACTTAAATAAATAAACAAAAGAAACTAATGAGCTTTAATTTTGAAAATTTTGAAATGAAAAGGTAAGTTGATTAATAAAATTGGTATTCATTTATTACTATATTGCAATTATTACATTAAAAGTGGAATTTAATAAAATAGAAAAACGCATAAAACACACACACACACATATATATATATATATATATATATATATATATATATATATATATATATATATATATATATATATATATATCATTAACGTGAATAAGAACATATTCTTTCTTTCAAATTTCTAAAATCAAAGCAATAAAAAAAATTGTGTACCTCTATTCACAGTAATTCCTACATAGACAAATTAACCATTTAAAATAGGACATGCCTTGTTTTTGCGGTTAATGTTGGGGCTAGGTTTGGGCTTGCCCTAATATAGACGTGCCCCCACATCAACTTTTTCAGTACCACAACAGTTACTGCCACAATAAGTACCACTACAAGTACCATCTCCTTAAATTTACACCAAGTTTTTACAGTGGACCCAAATTAATATAGGAAAATGGTGCTAAATATAAGTAATATCAAAATTCAATTTACCTTTTCACTCCAATTTAAAGAGTAAAAAAAAAAAAAAAAAAACCACAATTACTCTTCAAGCAACAAAAAAGATTCACTTCAATGGGGGCATTAATGATATGTGATTTGATGGAGTTAGACCTCAATTTAATCGGTGGAGCTATAGAATTGTAGATTAAATGTTAGTAGTTATGAAACTAGCGTTTATAAATTTAATAATTAATAATAATAGATATAACTAGTAAGGTTGCCCATGTTTCGCATGGGTTGGAAGGGTTATTGTTAGAGATGCAAAATATTATAAGTTTCACAATCATTTTCATGAAACTTTTCAGCTTTATAGACCATTTTTTGACGACAAAAGTACATTGCTACCTCACAAATGTAGCATAAACTATGTCTATTTCTTGATGCATCCATTTATACCAAATTGCCCCTACAATAAAACAATACAATGTCGTAATAGAAAGTAATGAAAGTAGGGTGACATAGAACACAAATAAATATAAGTATGTTATTATTTTTTGCATTAATGTAATTTCAGAGCCAATATATATGTGTAACCTGTACTGATGCATGATTTCCCTTCGACTGTATGCTTCAATGGTTGTTCGTTTCGACAAACTCATAATAGTTAAGACCAAGTGCTAACCCAAAAAGAAAATACATTTAAACCATTTAACCAATTCTATGAATATGAAATTATTTAATGATAAGTGCATTCATTCCATATATGATCATCAACTCTTTCGACTTTAAAAAACATTTTCCTAATTATACCATTGTATTTTTAACTTTATACTTGGAGATTGATTGTAGAAATAACAGCTTACTTCCAGTTACATGTTCATTATAACAATTTACTTTCACGTCATTTCTTATCATGGCATTGTACTAAAAAAAAGTACCCAATTAGAACATTATACGCACATTTCTTTTTTATAAAGAGACTGTTAGTCAATGAATATACCTAATTATAGAAGTGAATATCAAGAGACTGTTCTTATTAGGAAATTATAATTTGCAAAATCTATTAATCATAGCATAATCGGACAGCTCATGACCAATCTCTATTGTATGAAAAATATATCCAGGCTTTATTATGAAAATTAAGAATAAAAAACCTCTAACTTATATCATCGGCGGTAAGAAAAGAAAAAGATGGGTAAGATTTAATGATTGAGAGCGGACGAGCATATTACTTTACCTAGATATGGAGAGATGTAAGAAGTTAAAATGCAAAATTAACAGCACGTGAGAGAGCTGCATAAAAAATGCAGGATCATGTGTTACACATAACAGTTAACCACAAATGCACACAGCTAAAATTAATAAAACTGAAATAAATTGATTAAACATAAAGTAATTAAACAAATCAAGTCTTTATTACGGAAACATGGAGTAATGCTTAACAAAAAAAATGGAATATGCGACAAACACCAAACCATACTACTATTTTTTGAACTATGACCATTATGACCAATATGCCCCTGCACTGTTAAACAAAGATATGATGATTATAAACAAAAACTAACTTACCCCTGCATACAGAAACAACTAACAGACACATACACAGACAATTTGAAATTTTTTGTAAGAAAGTAACCGAAAAAGCAGGAGTTAATTGGCAGGAACCATTTATGTTGTCTTATTAAATAAACCACATGGATGAAAATGGCCAGTTTCGATATTTTGGACATCCCTTTAAAAATGATCAATATTAGGTTCTTCATATTTCATAAGTCTTAAGGACTTTTACCTTACCTATATATAAAAAAACTTATATAATATCCGAAACAGGGAGAGATAAATAAAGTACCAAAATACCCTCATTGTCCTTCAAAAACATTCTGCGAATAATGGATTCAGAAAAACAAACCATTGAAAGTGGGATTGGACATGGCAAAAATAGCAGGTTTAGTGGGATCCGAGTCTAGCATGGCTCTAAGCACCTGAATATAGAATAGAACAACAAAAAAAATAGAGTCATGAGTGAACACAACAAAAACAAATTTAGAAGTTTCACAATACTTTTAAAAGGAAAAAACAAATACTTATTTGCAATAAAATTATCTTTTACATTTAGGTAATAGATATCTTAGGACACTGTAAAAATATTTGTATAAAATTAAGAGCAAATCACAGAAAAACAATTTTAGTTTGAATGATTTTACGGTTTAGGGAGTTAACAATTTATTTTTTTCATTCAAACTATAAAAGTTTCAAATATTTCTTTCGAATTATTTATTTTAACATGATAAAACGTGACATGCTAAAATGGTTAATTTGGAATATTACCAATAAAAACTGATATATAATGTGTCAAAATATAATATTAGTTGTGAAACGACAAAATTTCCCAAAATATAATGGTATTTTGTGCAATCTAGCCTAAAATTAATAAAAATTTATACTTCCTAAACAAAAAAGAAAGTACATACATGCCCATTGAAAACACCTCCAACTCTAGATGAACCAAGAGGAACATGAGGTTTGCATTTTTTCACCTGCAAAACACCATGAATTTGTCATCCCCAAATATGCTTAGCGAATACTGCACCTGCTGAGACAATACAACCTCTGTCCTTTGTGATCAAACCCTGAATCCAAAAAAAATTTAAAAGTCTATATCCATAATAGCAAGATACCAACAACCATTACACAACTTTACATGTAAAAAAAGTAAGAAATACCGCTAGGCCATGTTTGATTCTTCATTCTTCACTGGTGTCAATATCTCTTCAACCTCAACTAATATTTCCTCATTTTTCTGACCCTTCACAACTTCCATAGCAGCTGCAACATTATCCTGCCCATTATCAAAAAAATAAAACAATCAGAAACCAATTATTACCTACAATTTTACCCCATAAATCCTAAAATCATATCAAACCTGTTGAACAGATTTCATCCCCACAAAATATGTTCATTACACAAACTGTATTTCATGGATAATTTCGATATATCCTTTCCCTTCTTTTTACAAAAATCAGCAGCTTTACGACATGCATCCTGAAATCAAACCCAAAAAGATTCAAAAACAAAAAGAATCCAATTTGATTCATATTAATATATGATATACCTTGAGTTCAGATGAAGCTGGAGGGCTGTTTTCGGTAATAAGTCCCATTGATAAAGGGGAAGCACTGATAACACCAACGATCATGGCTTTTAGATACGGAAGTAGATCTTCCAATGTTGTGTCTTTGATTCCATAATGACAATATGGAAGGATTATAAACAAATGAAAAAACTAGTTGAAAATATAAACAAACAAAAGAAATAATGGGAAAAAATGAAAACTTACATTAAACTCACCATATGTGAAGTTGCTGCATGAAACGCATACCCTTTCTCTCCTTTATATTTTATAGTGACCAAGCTAGAATTTCTTTAAGCTTCGACTCCATTTCTTTAAGTTTCCGGTTACGGTAACTGCTTGTAGCCTGTTCCTGTGATCCCCACGTGCCAGCATTTATGCCACCATTGTATGCTGATGGCTCCTCCATTAGTTTGTCCATTGTGTCCATTTGCTGAACTGTTGTTGTTGTTGTGGGGAATCTGTCCCATAAAGAAATTAAAGCAATAAGTCTAATAAAAAGCAACTTATGCTGATTTTCAGTATGCAATTTTGATATATAATTGGAGCTAGCTTATACTTTTTGTAGTAGTATCTAAACACGCGTTGATGTATTTCTCATCATAGAACAAAATAGGTATGGTCACCGTATATTATATAACGTCAAACAGGAATATGTAAACAACTATAAATTAGAAATAGAATCAGAAGTTGAAGAAAAAAGTTGGAAATTTTGATTCTTGATTTGTTCTTTCATCTCATATGTCAAGAATTGAACTTACCCATATCAGAAATGGAAGAAAAATGTTACAAAGATTGATTCTTGTTATTTTCTTGATGTTACTTTTCAAATCTTCTGTTGGACCTGTAAGAGACATTTCAACAAACATATGATGGGCATACCATAAAGCTAATAAAAAAATCATGGATTTGTAAAGGTCGTTATCTCAAGTCATAATCTGAAACTCCAACCTGAAACCGGAGTTAGTACCTTTTTGAAACTTCATCTATTATGCCTTTGGAACCCGTTCACAAAGCCTTGTAATGAATACAAACCATGAGCTGATAAATATCAAAATCCTTTCAAATGACTTATAAACAAATGACACAAAATGAAGATGGTATTGTTAAATAGCTTACCTGCTTGAAACAAAGGTGGGAGGAAGTTTAGCTGGTTTAAAAACTAATCGGTGACTTTCTCGCCATGTATCCGTTGGAATCGAACCGTTGCAGTGGCTTCTGTGTGCGATGTTTTCTCTCCTGTTGTATCCCACTTTCATTTGTGACATTTGAAAAGACACAAAAGAGACGACGACGTCTCCACCGCTAACCCTTGTCTTAGTGAATGGGGCTCCGTAGCAGCATGCAGGCGAAACGGACTCTGTTTGGCCTGCTATTAGCAAAGCCATAAGAAGGAGAAAGAAACGACAACCATGGCGATGAGGTGGTTCCCCTCTGTCACTGTCGGCAGCCCAAGGGACGACCTTTGATAAATCGACTTCTAGTGAGAAGTGGAGATCGATCCTAATGGAAATCGGAGTAGAAGTAGAAGAAGCAGTCGATAGGTGGAATAGCGAGGAAATATAGAGTGAGCGGTGGTGGTGGTGAAAGTTACGGGTACATATTTAATTTATTAAATGTCTTTTATAAAAAGCTACTCGGCGAGTAGTAGTCCTAACTCGTCGAGTAGATGTCAGGTTGGACGAGGGTTTTAAGTGATCTACTCGGCGAGTCCACGTCTGGATTCGACGAGTAGGCCAGTATGGAGGAAACCCTAATCTTTAGGGTTATACCCTATTTAAACGTCCTTATAGCCCCCATCCCAACCTCCAGCACCCTTAGAGCGTTCCCCCTCGAAACCCTAGCCTCCATTGGTGAGCTTGAGTGATTCCTTCTTGATTTTGAGTGTTTTGGTGTATTCTTGGAAGGGTAGAAGTGAAGGAAAGAGTGAAGGTGCAAAGGAGAAGAAGGAGATCCAGAAGCTAGCTTCCATTTGCTACTTCATCTGGTAATAAAGTCTCTACCTTGTTCATTTTCCTAGTAGATCTTCATATATGCTTGTTTAGCCACTTTTGGGACATTTCAAGGTCCAAACTCGAGATTTGAGCTCTCCTTAGGATGGAGACTATAGATCTAGTCATCATTGAGCTCCAGGAGCTCAAAGTAGCTGCCTTTATGCAAAGCAAGGCCTTGTTCCGAACCCTAGGTTCCCATTTCTAGCTTATTTTGGTGTTTTAGCTTCATACCTCTATGCATGTATGTAAAGTTGGCAACTTTACGTGTTATATTGGCCCTAGAAGCTCAAATCTATGAATTGGATGTACTGAAATCGATTAGAATCAACTGTTTAGTGAGGACATGCATAGGACTCGACGAGTTGTTCTTGGACTCGGCGAGTCGGAGCGCAAACCCTCCCGATTTCTCCGATTTTAGAGCTGTGAGTTGAATCAGCGGGTGGAAGAGGACTCAGTGACTAATAACAAGGATCTGGAAGTGGAGGGACTCGGCGAGTCCACGTCCCGACTCGGCGAGTCGAGTCGCGAGTTAGAGAAGTGTGAGTCCAGGAACTCGGCGAGTTCATAGTAGGACTCGGCGAGTAGAGTCAACCAGGAAGTTGACTTTGACCAGGAAGTTGACTTTGACCAGGGGTAAAATAGTCATTTTACCCTGAGATTAGTTATCAGTATTTGATTTAGTGTTTATGGGATTTGTAGCCGGGCAGTTCCGGAGCAGCAGTCAGACAGTCTCAGATTTAGCACCTCAGCAGCCAGCGTTACGAGGTGAGTTTTCCTTCCAGTAGGAACGGGTCTACGGCCACAATGCCGACCCGTTTAGTTAGCAGTAGTTCCGGACTTCGGTCTGATGCAGTAGTTCAGTGTCCTTGATGTCTTTGTGATTCGAGCATGTCTTTGTGTTATGTGTTCCGGACTTCGGTCCGATGCAGTATGCAGTATATGTGTTTATGCCAGTAGTTATGATTATGCTATGCTATGTTCAGTCAGTTCCGGGCTTCGGTCCGATGCAGAGGGCAAGGCCCTGGTTAGTTCCGGACTTCGGTCCGATGCAGTTTCCGGACTTCGGTCTGATGCAGAGGGCAAGGCCCTGGTTAGTTCCGGACTTCGGTCCGATGTAGAGGGAAAGGCCCTGGTTAGTTCTGGACTTCGGTCCGATGCAGTTTCTGGACTTCGGTCCGATGCAGAGGGCAAGGCCCTGGTTAGTTACCGGACTTCGGTCCGATGCAGTTACCGGACTTCGGTCTGATGCAGTGGGCGAGGCCCAGTAGTTGCTTTATATGTTATTGTATGGTATGTGGTAGTTTGGGGGAGCTCACTAAGCTTTGTGCTTACAGTTTCAGTTTTTGGTTTCAGGTACTTCCGCTAGTAAGGGGAAGAGCTCGGGATGATGGCATGACACACACCACAGCTCCAGTTTATCCTGGGAGTTTTATTCAGATATTTTGATATGTTTTGACATCAGTTGATTTGATAAACTTATTATGACATTTTGAGACACATGATCCATGGATTTATCTTTTAATATTTGATATGATGATTTAGTAAAGTTTTCAAACGAAAATTTTTGGGTTGTATTTTTGGGATGTTACAAGTTGGTATCAGAGCCTTGGTTTGAGGGATTCAGCCACACTTTCGGGTATGACTGGACTCAAATTAAGGAAATGGTGAAAGAATTTCAAAAGAAAAATGTTTTCGAAAGAATTTTTGAAAAAGAAACTTAAAAAGAAAAGAGTTTTGAGAAAAGGAAAAGGGTGTGGTGCATGCGATCAGCCGAGCTCAAGTAAGTACTCCCAAAATACCCATACAAGTTTATGTTATAATTATCAGTTCCAGTTTCAGTAGAACGACTTGCTAGAATAGGACTAAGAATCTAGGAGGATGCCTTATGTGCCTGTTATATGTGTTGCAGCTTATTGAGAATTGCATGCTAGTATTGAGTAGACAGCAGTAGGATAGCATGTTTAGGTTATGCCTGATAGTATGAGCTTAGCATTGTATGCTAGTACAGTTTCTTGTTATGAGGATAGAAGTGCTTGAGTAGTTTCCTGTGTCCGAATGCTGCTTGCTTCGTGCTTTGTAGGACTCGGAGTGATGGGAGTTAGCCATTAGGTGAATACGTCACGTCACATGTGATCAGGGTTGAATAATCTCAGAGTGATGGATTTGGCCCTATTGTGCAGCTCTTGTCTGAGTCTAACCGTTGTAGGACGAGTCTTTTACTCGAAGGATTATCTGAGCCTCGTCACATGTGATGGTATTCAGGTGATGGCTAATTAGCATTACAAGGAGGCCTTCAGCAGCTAAGGACTGGATTGGGTAGAGTCAGAGATTTCCCTAGGGCAAGCCTAGGATGAGAGTAGCAGAGATCAGTAGCAGTAGAAGTGACTTGGTGGAGTCGAGGCAGTACTTAAGGAAAGTACGGATAGATGTGGAAGGTAGTATGGGCCCGTACTACTGAAAGCAGAGGATCCGTACTTGAATCGAGGAAGGCTGAGATGAGACCAGGAAACTTGTAGTAGTAGTGATCCCTCGAGATATATCAGTGTTTTTGACGGTTGTCATGTTATGTTTTCAGAATGGTGGTTTTACGCCCTAGGCCAGCAGTCGGCAGTTCAGGAGCCGGCGAGGGATCAGGATCAGGCTCGGGGGCCGAGCATCTAGATGAGCAGACCAAGGAGTTTCTCTCTTCAGAGATTACTCGCATCATACTTGAGCAGACTCCTGTGATCTTTGGTTCGATCAAGGAGGGTATTTTAGAGCTAATGGACGAGAGGTTGAGCACTTTTCGTGTTGAGGTGGCGGCTATGATGGGGTCACGCACACTCACCTTCAGGGAGTTCCGGGCTTGTGGAGCTCCAGATTACCATGGGGCGCGGGATCCCATTGCGAGTACCAGGTGGTTGGCGGATGTCGCCAATGCATTCCGCACCAGCAGATGTCCCGAGGGGGAAAAGGTCAAACTAACATCCTGTCTCCTGAAGGACAGGGCACGAGATTGGTGGGAGGAGATTGGGCATGTTATCGGAGATGACGCAGCTATTGATGCGATGACCTGGGCTGATTTTTCTACCAGGTTCAGAGCCGAGTTTGCACCGGTTATTGAGGTGCAGCAGTTAGCCAGGGAGTTTCAGGATCTCACCCAGACTTCAGAGACAGTGGCAGAGATTACCGCCAAGTTCAGGGAGAGGGCTCTTCTCGTTCCTCAGTACGCAGCTGATGAGGAAATGAAGAAGGCCCGTTATCATGAGATGTTGCGGAGTGATATCCGCCAGTTTGTGAGCCGGTCCAGCTGTAAAACGCTGGATGATATGATTGCGAGGGATCGAGAGAGAGAGAGAGAGAGATAGACCTGGATATGGAGAGGAAGAGGAAGCCAGAGGTAGCTTCAGGTACAGGGAGTTCGGGCAAAAAGCCCAAGGTATCAGATCACAGATCTAGAGGACAGCAGAGCCACGGTCGGTGTGGCAAGTGTGGGAGATTGCACGATGAGGCGTGCAAGGCAGGGAGTGCCGGTTGCTACAAGTGCGGTTGGACCGGACATATGAGCAAGGATTGTACAGCTACCACCACCACCACAGCATCTGATATGATTTGCTTCCATTGCAATCAAATGGAACATAAAAAGTCCCAGTGTCCGAGTTTGGCAGCAGCAGGGAAGGTGTCAGCACCTGCCCCTGCAACATTGAGGATTACAGACGGCCGTCAGGGCCGGAGTGAGACGCCAATGGTGAAGAGTAGAGTTTTTCAGATGACAGCAGAGGAGGCGCGAGCGACTCCTGATGTGGTGACGGGTATGTATTTTCCTCTTATCTCTTTATTGATATTGATTATTTCTTATGAGTGTATGTTTGCATATATAGGGTCGTTCCTAGTGAACGACATTTCAGCTACAATATTGTTTGATTCGGGGGCTACCCGATCATTTGTTTCACTTGCGCTTAGCAAGAGGTTTAGCAGAGCTCCGGGGGAGCTGGAATGTCCACCCGAGGTGGAGATAGCAGACGACAGGACCGCCAGGGTCGCAAGAGTGCATAAGGGGTGTTCGCTTCGGTTATTCGATGAACAGTTTTCAGTAGACTTGGTTCCTATCCCTCTGCGAGGGAATAAGGTTATAGTGGGTATGGATTGGCTGAGCCCCAATGGGGCAGTGATTGATTGTGAGCTGCAGTTAGTGAGGATTCGCACTCCCAGTGGAGGAGAGTTAGTGATTCAGGGCGAGAGGCCACAGCGCGGACCAATTCTGTGTTCAGCAGCGAGAGCGAGGCGCTACGTTCAGCAGGGTTGCGCAGGGTACATCGCCTATGTCTTAGATGCCCGGGATAAGGGTAAGGCGACAGTTGGCGATGTGCCAGTAATACGAGAGTACCCGGACGTATTCCCAGAGGATTTGTCTGGAATACCTCCGGAGAGACAGGTCGAGTTTCAGATTGACCTGGTCCCGGGTGCGGCTCCGATAGCCAAAGCACCGTATCGGCTGGCTCCTCCAGAGATGCAGGAGTTGTCTACGCAGCTGCAGGAGCTGCTAAACAAGGGTTTCATCAGGCTGAGTAGTTCACCATGGGGAGCCCCGATCTTGTTCGTGAGGAAGAAAGATGGATCGCACCGTATGTGCATAGATTATCGGGAGCTGAACAAGGTGACGGTGAAGAACCGTTACCCGCTCCCGAGGATAGATGATTTGTTTGACCAGCTTCAGGGAGCATCTTGGTTCTCCAAGATTGATCTACGGTCAGGATATCACCAGATGCAGTTCAAGGATGAGGATGTGCAGAAGACTGCTTTTAGGACCCGCTATGGTCATTATGAGTTTGTGGTGATGCCGTTCGGACTCACCAACGCTCCAGCCGCGTTCATGGATCTCATGAACCGCGTATGCGGATCGATGCTGGATCGGTCTGTGATAGTGTTCATTGATGACATCTTGGTTTATTCCAAGACTCAGGAGCAGCATGAGGAGCACCTGAGAGAGGTGCTAGAGACGCTGAGGAGGGAGAAACTTTTCGCAAAGTTCTCCAAGTGCGAGTTCTGGTTGTGAGAGGTGCAGTTCCTTGGACACCTCGTCAACCAGAAGGGCATACTAGTAGATCCGGCCAAGATAGAGGCCGTGATGCAGTGGGAGGTCCCGAGGTCTCCAACTGAGATTCGGAGCTTCCTAGGATTAGCAGGGTACTATAGGAGATTCATTCAGGATTTCTCCAAGATAGCAGTTCCACTCACCCGACTGACCAAGAAGTCGGTGGTGTTCCGCTGGGGGCCTGAGCAGCAGGCAGCATTTGAGACCCTCAGACAGAGGTTGTGCGAGGCGCCAATCCTTACCCCGCCAGAGGGAGTAGAGGATTTTGTAGTTTACTGTGATGCTTCGATCACAGGTATGGGAGTAGTGTTGATGCAGCGAGGGCATGTGATAGCTTATGCCTCTAGACAGTTGAAGCCTCACGAGGCTAACTATCCGACACACGATTTAGAGCTGGGGGCAGTGGTGTTTGCCCTCAAGATTTGGAGACATTACCTCTATGGGGTCCGCTGTATCATTTACACGGATCACAAGAGTTTGAGGTACCTCATGGATCAGCCGAATCTGAAGATGAGGCAGCGCCGATGGTTGGACGTGGTAAAGGATTACGACTGTGAGATCCTTTATCATCCGGGCAAGGCCAACGTAGTGGCCGACGCCCTGAGCCGCAAGGCGGTAGCAGCCCCGATCAGGGATATATGTCTGAGGATGACAGTGATTACTCCATTATTGGAGTAGATCAGAGAGGCATAGGTTGAGGGCCTGAAGGAGGAGAGGCAGAAGTGTGAGAGGATTGTGGGTCGAGTAGCTTCCTTTGACTATGACAGTCGAGGATTGTTGACCCTTCATGGGAGAGTATGGGTACCGTACTGGGGCGGAGTACGGCAGGTACTGATGGATGAGGCCCACAAGTCTCGGTTCTCCATTCACCCAGGGGCGACGAAGATGTACAGAGATCTTCGACCCGATTATTGGTGGCCCTGCATGAAGCGGGACATAGCTTGGTATGTGGAGAGATGCTTGACCTGCAGGAAGGTCAAGGCGGAGCATCAGAGACCCCACGACAAGATGCAGCCGTTAGACATTCCTGTTTGGAAATGGGAGGATATCACTATGGATTTCGTCACTAAGCTTCCCAGGACCACACGTGGAGTTGATTCGATTTGGGTCATAGTGGATCGGCTGACCAAGAGCACACATTTCATACCGATTCAGGAGAGCATATCGGCCGAGAAGCTAGCCGATATTTATGTGCGCAAGGTAGTGGCACGACATGGAGTGCCTGTATCAGTAGTATCAGATCGAGACGTCCGGTTCACTTCCAGGTTTTGGAAGCGGTTTCATGACGAGATGGGGACTCGTCTTCACTTCAGCACCGCTTTCCACCCTCAGACGGACGGGCAGAGCGAGAGGACGATTCAGACTCTCGAAGACATGCTGCGGGCATGTGTTCTAGATTTTGGTGGCAGTTGGGATACGTATCTTCCATTAGCGGAATTTTCGTATAACAACAGTTACCACGCCAGTATTGACCGCCCTCCTTTCGAGATGCTTTATGGGAGGAAGTGTAGGACCCCGATTTGTTGGGGCGAGGTCGGTCAGAGGGTTATCGGGAGCACTGAGGTGGTGCTCAAGACCACAGAGTTGATCCAACAGGTCCGTAGCAGACTGCAGACTGCGCAGAGTCGGCATAAGAGTTACGCCGACAGGAGGCGTTCGGACTTGGAGTTTCAGGTGGGCGATATGGTCCTCTTGAAAGTGTCACCCTGGAAGGGTGTTATTAGATTTCGGAAGAGGGGCAAGCTGGGCCCCAGATTCATTGGTCTATTTAGGGTTTTGACCCGGGTGGGTCGGGTTGCTTATCGGTTAGATCTTCCAGCAGAGCTCTACCAGATCCACAACACGTTCCATGTTTCTCAGTTGCGGAAGTGCTTAGTGGATGCTTCGGCAGTGGTACCCCTGGAGGACATTCAGGTTGACGATAGCCTGAACTATATCGAGAGACCAGTGGCGATTCTAGATCGCAAGGTGAAAAAGCTGAGGAACAAGTCAGTAGAGTTAGTTAAGGTGCAGTGGCAGCACCGCAAGGGTTCGGAGTGGACGTGGGAGCCCGAGGAAAAGATGAGGGAGCACTACCCAGAGTTGTTTCCAGAGACAACAGACTTCGAGGACGAAGTCTAAGATAAGTGGGGGAGAATTGTAACGCCCAGTTCCTGGTACGTATTTAATTTATTAAATGTCTTTTATAAAGAGCTACTCGGCGAGTAGTAGCCCTAACTCGTCGAGTAGATGCCAGGTTGGACGCGGGTTTTAAGTGATCTACTCGGCGAGTCCACGCCTGGACTCGACGAGTAGGCCAGTCTGGAGGAAACCCTAATCTTTAGGGTTATACCCTATTTAAACGTCCTTATAGCCCCCATCCCAACGTCCAGCACCCTTAGAGAGTTCCCCCTCGAAACCCTAGCCTCCATTGGTGAGCTTGAGTGATTCCTTCTTGATTTTGAGTGTTTTGGTGTATTCTTGGAAGGGTAGAAGTGAAGGAAAGAGTGAAGGTGCAAAGGAGAAGAAGGAGATCCAGAAGCTTGCTTCCATTTGCTACTTCATCTGGTAATAAAGTCTCTACCTTGTTCATTTTCCTAGTAGATCTTCATATATGCTTGTTTAGCCACTTTTGGGACATTTCAAGGTCCAAACTCGAGATTTGAGCTCTCCTTAGGATGGAGACTATAGATCTGGTCATCATTGAGCTCCAGGAGCTCAAAGTAGCTGCCTTTATGCAAAGCAAGGCCTTGTTCCAAACCCTAGGTTCCCATTTCTAGCTTATTTTGGTGTTTTAGCTTCATACCTCTATGCATGTACGTAAAGTTGGCAACTTTACGTGTTATATTGGCCCTAGAAGCTCAGATCTATGAATTGGATGCACTGAAATCGATTAGAATCAACTGTTGAGTGAGGACATGCATAAGACTCGACGAGTTGTTCTTGGACTCGGCGAGTCGGAGCGCAAACCCTCCCGATTTCTCCAATTTTAGAGTTGTGAGTTGAATCAGCGGGTGGAAGAGGACTCAGTGAGTTAGAACAAGGATCTGGAAGTGGAGGGACTCGGCGAGTCCACGTCCCGACTCGGCGATTCGAGTCGCGAGTTAGAGAAGTGTGAGTCCAGGAACTCGGCGAGTTCATAGTAGGACTCGACGAGTAGAGTCAACCAGGAAGTTGACTTTGACCAGGAAGTTGACTTTGACCAGGGGTAAAATAGTCATTTTACCTTGAGATTAGTTATCAGTATTTGATTTAGTGTTTATGGGATTTGTAGCCGGGCAGTTCCGGAGCAGCAGTCAGACAGTCTTAGATTTAGCACCTCAGCAGCCAGCGTTACGAGGTGAGTTTTCCTTCCAGTAGGAACGGGTCTACGGCCACAATGCCGACCCGTTTAGTTAGCAGTAGTTCCGGACTTCGGTCTAATGCAGTAGTTCAGTGTGCTTGATGTCTTTGTGATTTGAGCATGTCTTTGTGTTATGTGTTCCGGACTTCAGTCCGATGCAGTATGCAGTATATGTGTTTATGCCAGTAGTTATGATTATGCTATGTTATGTTCAGTCAGTTCCGGACTTCGGTCCGATGCAGAGGGCAAGGCCCTGGTTAGTTCTGGACTTCGATCCGATGTAGTTTCCGGACTTCGGTCCGATGCAGAGGGCAAGGCCCTGGTTAGTTCCGGACTTCGGTCCGATGCAGTTTCCGGACTTCGGTCTGATGCAGAGGGCAAGGCCCTGGTTAGTTCCGGACTTCGGTCCGATGCAGTTACCGGACTTCGGTCCGAGTGGGCGAGGCCCAGTAGTTGCTTTATATGTTATTGTATGGTATGTGGTAGTTTGGGGGAGCTCACTAAGCTTTGTGCTTACAGTTTCAGTTTTTGGTTTCAGGTACTTTCGCTAGTAAGGGGAAGAGCTCGGGATGATGGCATGGCACACACCACAGCTCCAGTTTATCCTGGGAGTTTTATTCAGATATTTTGATATGTTTTGACATCAGTTGATTTGATAAACTTATTATGACATTTTGAGACACATGATCCATGGATTTATCTTTTAATATTTGATATGATGATTTAGTAAAGTTTTCAAACGAAAATTTTTGGGTTGTATTTTTGGGATGTTACAGAAGTGGCACATAAAGAAAAATACAGGAACCTAAAGAGAATCTAAGTTGAAGGACGAAAATAGACAAATGTTTGGTACATTTACTGTTCCTTTCATTCAGAACTTTAATATTATATATATAATAATGGACTTTTCTTTTATTTCTTTGGCAATCAAAAGTCATTGAGGACCTACGTGCAATATTTTAATATTTGGAATTAATTATCTATCTATAAGAATAAAAATTTCCACAATAATTGTTCGAGGCCTTACCCATCCCTATAGATGACCATAGTTGAAAATAATTACATATAGATGGATTAATGAGTACTTTAGGAAGTGTTTGGATAAATAGTTTTTAGCTTATTAGATTATTGTTTATTTGCTTATTGCGGCGGAAATAAACACTTTTTTAAAATGTGTTTGGATTAGTTTATTGCTGTGGAAATAAACAATAAACAATAAGCATTTTAAGTGTTTGGCAAACAAAACAGCTTATATGAGTAAAATGACCAATAAGCAATAAGCAATAAGCATTCCCCCAATTGCTTATTAAAATCAGCTTATTTTGCTTATTCCTACCGCAATAAGCTGATTTTTAAAGACTCCTATCCAAACACTTAAATTTGCTTATTGCGGTGGGATTAAGCAATAAGCAACCTATTTTTTCCTTATCCAAACACCCCCTTAGTAGTAAATTAGATTTGTCGTTAAAAAAATAATAATAAAAATAAAACAAGTGTCAATAAAGAGGGTGGGGGATTAAAAATACTAATAGTAGTATGCGAGTTGAAAAAAGGAATATATATAATAGTATAACTAAGGTACTAAAGATAAAATAAATAATTAAGACATACTACTTTAGTACCCTAAATTTAAGTGTCCACTGCTTGCTCATTAATATCTAGGATTACCCGTTAACTCTTTCATGTCTATCTAGGATTACCTGTTAACTCTTTCATGTCTGACCTCAAACTATCTTTATATTTCATCCTCGCTGCATCAAACATAACAAACTCCACTCTCTTTATCGTACATGTCAGTTGCCTCATTTGGACATATCAAACCATTTTAATCTTCATTTCACCATAACATCCTCATTTCTGTAACTCTCGGTTTCCTCTCATGGTTTCTTTATCGGCCAATATTCGAATTCATACAACAAAACCGACCTAACTGCTACCATTCAATTTCAAACCGTCTTTTGGTATAAAAAGCACAACAGTCACCCTCCATTTTATCTTACACACACATTTTACCCCCTTATCATTACCCTATCTATTAAATTTGCAAAAAGATATTTCCTTATATCTATGTTAATATTGTAGCGATTTTCTTTCCAACATCACCTTCCAAATATCCAATGTAACATTCAACTACATCCGTATCTCTTAAAGGTTGTTAAAATCTCGATTTTGATCTTAAGATCTTACGATTTTAAGATCCTACAACTCAAAAACGATCTCGATCTCACTATGTTATTCATTGAGTTATCTTGTGCATCGATCATATCTTTGTCCAAAAGATACCAAAATGAGTAACAAATTTTTTATTCGTAAATAAACATCGATCTCAAGTTTCGATTCACATGACTACTACAAACCAAAAAAATTGCATTTTCCAAAAAAAGATCAAAAATTGCATATGTCTATTGCACATGATAAGAAAGATCTTTAAGTTGTTGAGGATCAACTTCTGAAGGGGAACGCGTAAGAGCACATTGAGCAGTTGTGGTTTTAGGGAAAGCGATCACATCCCTAATTGAACTACTCCCACTCAATAACATCACCAACCGATCCAACCCATAAGCAATTCCTCCTAAAAAAGATACCATTCAACTTTCATCAAAATCCAAATTCCCACAAAAAAAAAAAAAAAAAAAAAAAAGTCAAACATTTGACTCATTAGTTAAACATTTTCTTACCATGTGGAGGAGCACCCATGTCCAAAGCCTCAAGAAGATACCCAAATTTGGCTTCAGCCTAAAAATTCATAAACCACATTAGTATTATTAGAATTTAGAAGCAAAAACAAATGGGAATTTTTTTTTTTTTGTATCTACTCACTTGTTCAGGGGAAATGCCAATGATCTCAAAAACCTTTTGTTGGACATCGCGTCTATATATTCTCAAACTTCCTCCACCAATCTAAATGGATCCACATGGAAAAAGTCAAAAAGAAAATCTTTTTGAAGAAATTATGGTCAAAATGGATTATGAAAAAGTCAACTCAAAGAACATAATAATAATAATAATAAATATACCTCGACACCATTGTAGACCATGTCATAAGCCAAGGCACGAGCAGAAGCAAGATCCTCCATGTCTTCAGGGTTCGGAGCAGTAAATGGATGATGAAGTGCCTGCAAAAGTCAAGGGGCAAAAATGGTCATTTTGTCTCAATCGGACTGTTTATGCTAACTCTTTACATATATAAGAAACAGTGCTCATTAAGTCAATTAAGTCAAAAAGAAACATTTATTTTGAAAAAGTCAACACTTGGTCAACATAGTACAAACCTCAAGCCTCTCCTCGGATTCATTCCATTCAAACATTGGAAAATCCGTTACCCATAAGATCGAATGCTTCGTCTGCACATCATACAAAAATAAAATTAAGCATTTAATATAAAAAAAAAATATGAAGGAAAAAAAAAGTCAAACATTTCTGAATAAGAACTCACATGGTCAACCAAGCCCAACAAATTGGCTACATACATTCTTAACCGGTCAAGGGTTTTGTTGACCGATGAAGTGGGACCCACTGCAAACAAAATAAGGTCACCGGGACCCGCCTCGCATCTTTTCAAAAACAAATCTTTCTTTGTGGGATCCAAACTTGATGTCAAAGCAGGAACCCCTTCAAGTTTACCTGGATTTACAATTTGCACCCTTTGTCAACATATTTGCACAAAAGCATTGAAATTTAAAGATTTTGTGTTGTTTATTACCATCTTCCATTATCTTCAAGAAAGGCAAACCCTTTGCCCCAGATTTGATTGCTTCACTTAAAATTTCACCTTTTTTGAGGGTAGTATTGGAAAAAGACTTTGCACCTGAAGGTACACATAACACTTTGATGATTCCTCCATTACTCAAGACATTTGAGAAGACTTTGAAGGAGGAATCTGAGAAAATATCGGATACCTGCAATTACAGCAATAACAATAAAAAGGGTTGAATCTTTTTTTTTTCAAAAGAAAAAAAAGAAAGTTTGTAATATGAATAGAAAGATTTACATCTTTGAGTTCAAGGGCAAAACGGGTATCTGGCCTATCTGAACCATATCGACTCATTGCTTCTGCATATGTAAGCCTTGGGAATGGATTTGGTAACTCAACACCTTTGATATCTAGAAAAACCTGCAAAATGGAAAGAGTTTATAGAAAAAGAAAAGAAAATTGTTTAGGGCTAAAACAGTAAAAAAGAATGAATGTGTTTAACTTTAACCTTTCGAATCAAATCTTCATTGAGGCTTAGCATGTTTTCAAGAGGAGTGAAAGCCAATTCCATATCTAATTGTGTGAATTCAGGTTGTCTATCTGCCCTTAAATCTTCATCCCTAAAACATTTTGCTATTTGATAGTATTTATCAAAACCAGACACCATTAGCATCTGTTTGAAGAGTTGTGGACTTTGAGGCAAAGCATAGAATGTTCCTGGCTTCATAAAGTGAATCAGAAAACAATTTTCATCTTTTTCTTTTTTGTAATGTAAAACTAAAAAGCATGCAGAATGTTAAAAGAAATATAATACCTGAACTCTTGATGGAACTAAATAATCACGAGCACCTTCAGGAGTTGATCTAGAGAGTATTGGAGTCTCAATCTACCTTACACCCATGAAAAATTAAGGATCAAAACAAAGAAAAAGATGAAGAACATGTAAAAGAAACAAAATGTTGTTAATTTAAAGACATACATTCACAAAACCATGATCATCTTCTAGATATCTTGTTATGAGCTTCACCACTTTATGCCTCAACATTATGTTGGAACTCACTTCTGGTCGACGTAAATCAAGACAACGATATCTACAAAGTGGATCTTAATTCTTTTAAATACATTGTTATTCATCGTATTTAGCTTTATTAAAGATAGAAGAGTAAAACCTACTTCAGGCGAATTTCCTCTTTGATAGAATCTTTGGCATCGTCTGAACTAGTAACCAAGAATGGCAACTTAGCTTTCACAGCATTCAAGACTTGGACTTGCTCAGCAGTGACCTAAAGTGTAGATGTAATTACGAGTTTACAACATGGAGATATGAAGATATTGGGATTGAAGAGGCTAATTTGCAAATGATCTAACCTCAATCATGCCAGTCTTCATGTTTTTGTTAACCGATTCACTTGGTCGGGGTCGAACAACACCTTCTATAGCAACAACATACTCAAGTCTCAAGTCATTCACGATAGAATGAGCATCCGGGAATTCATTAGGAAGTGTTGTGACCTGATTTTCAACAAATTTAAGCATCATTCATAGTTCGAATCAAGGAAATGCATCAAATGAATGAAAAATGAACCTGAACGATTCCAGAATGGTCCCTGAGATTAACGAAAGTGAGCCCACCATGACCCCGATGAAGTGCGACCCATCCACACAATCTAACCCGTCTACCCACATCATTTTCGGATAATTCGCCGCATAGTCCGTTCCGACTGACCCATTCAAGAGTGGCGGTTTCGTGAATCGATCCAGGTACAGACTGCCGTCGTTGTTCCTTGGTGGTTGTGGGGGGATTACTCACAACCGGTTCAATTGTAGAAGCAGACACAGAAGAGAAGGATTTTGTTACAAGGGGTTTGAGAAATATGCGATTGATGCGAAACAGTGGGAGGGATTGAGTTGAGAGGTGTCTGGATCGAATTGCTATGTCGGGTAAGACCCGGAGAATCATGGACATCGTTTTGCAGTGGGGGAGGGGGAAGGGCTTATCTATTGTACAGAGAAGACGAGAGGGTTTTATAGGTTGCAACTTACTTTCAGAACGATCCCAAAGATTGAAAACCACTCAATTGATGCCCGTTATGTCTCTTACGGTGTTTATTAGTTTGTGACTTTGTGTCGATAACAAAGAGTTTTTTTTTTTTTTTTTTTTTTGAATTAATTAATAGTAATTTTAGGTGAAAAAACTCATAAATATTTAAAAGTCATGAATATTTTTTTGAATTAATTAATAGTAATTTTAGGTGAAAAAACTCATAAATATTTAAAATTCATGAATAAGTGACTTTACAAAAACTCAATTTTGAAGGTAGTAAAAAGTTTCCAAAAACATTTTTTTATTTATTAAAACAATCTTATTGTTTTTTTGAAAAACTAACAAGTGAATAAGTACTTCTCAAATTCAATCCTAAAACACCCTCAAGCAACTCCAATGGACCATCATTGGTATGAAAACCAACTCCAACTGTATTTTGTTTCCATCATCGAAATAATATTCCTAAATACTACAGGTTGTTTGTTTACTTTTTAAGGTTCCATTATGAGATTGGATTATGAGTTGGTCAGATTTAAAGTGTTCGTAATCTTTGTCCCTTATAGTTCAACTGGCATATGAAATACCAACAATAAAACATATCTTAATGGAAAATGGACACCCTTTTCCCCTTGCCTCCTTTCTCTTTGAATTACATTTGCTTCCTCTTTGCCCTAAGAACATCGACCCACATCCGGTTGACGGTGAGTTTCCTATAATCCTCTCTTTTCCTGTAACTAGGGCTTTTACTTGTAAAAAATAAGTTCGTCGTCAATAAAACTTGTGATTTATGTAGATGTGTGTGTATTTGTTCATTTGTTATCATGATGTCTCGTGACGTTTGAAATTTGATTTGTGTGTGAATGTTTGTGTGTTTATCTTCCATTACAAAGGCTTGTGTGTTTCTTTTGCTTTTGCTAAAAAGAAAATGCAATTTAAGATGGGTTATGGGTGATAATAAATTGATTTTTTTAACAACATGATGAATTTGATTGTTTTAGAGTTCAATTGTCAAATTAAATGATTTTGGTACCGAGATACGTATTGTTGGAAAGAATGTTCAAAGTCATTTACAATTGATAATATTTCTAATAATAACAAGGTCATTTAGGTTGCCCTTATGACCAATTTGAGGAATTAAAAGAAAATGAATTAAGGAAAAAATAATTTATTGAATTATTTTGTTTAATAAATAATTAGCAACTATTTTGGAAGTAATTGCGAATTAATTAATTCGAGGGTTAAATATTAATTAGTTAAAAGTTAACTAATTAGAATATTCCAGAATCCCCAAGGGATAATGAGGAATTTCGTAGCGTCTCAATTTCAAAATAAAATTTTGTTTTTAAAAACATATTGTCAGGAAGACATATTCAAGGCAAAACCCTTTATTAGTAAACCGAAATTCAAAATCAAAGCTATAAGAAAGACAATGCGGAAGCTCGAATTATAAAATTGTTGATGTGTGTACAATCCTGCCTTCGCACTCCGATAAGTACCTGAAAAATATTTAAATCCACAACTGGAAACCAAAACTTAGTGAGTTCCTCCAAAATACGACACACAACAATACATATACAATGCATGCACACAAGGCCTACTGTACAAGGCTGGACCGCCATCTGAGCCTTCAACATTAAGTTGGATCGTTCCCAAGCCATAAACATTAGTTGGATCGCTCCCTTTGGGCCTACAGTCTCAACTGGACCGCCTCGGGTATCTTGGCCTTCAGCACAAAGTAGGACCGCCTCAACCCAACCATATTATGTCGACATATGCAAACAATAATCAATAACCAACAAGTACAAGTAATCATACATGTCTAACAATCTAACAGACCATTCATTAATTGTTTCAAAAACCATCATCGAATATAATATCCAAAATATCAGAGTACAATTATTCAAAATGTGGACATCATGAAGGGATGATGTTGTGCCATCACGACGGGCCCTTCCCTTTCGAACCGAAAGTACCTGAAACCATAAACATAAACTGTAAGAACAAAGCTTAGTGAGTTCCTCAAAGTACCACATACCAATAATATAATTGGGCTTAACCCTGGGGTATAGACCAACCCAATATACATATATGGGCCCAGTCCTGGGGCCTCGCCTTGGGGTATATTTTGTCACACCCCCAAACCGGAACGGCGGAAACGTTCGGGGGTGGTTGACGTCATGCGTAGTATCACAACAGTTGTATCATAGCAAACATAGTAAACACAACCAAACATTGAATACATATATGAATAAGCTTTACATTGTCTTAGTACATAGTTTTGTTCATGACAAAAGTAAAATCGAAAGACGTGACTCTAACGCGCCGACTTCTCCAAAAGTCCTGGAAGTACCTGTCTACTAAATCCCTGAGAATACAAGCAGTTTTAAAAGAATATCAGCATAAAGCTGGTGAGTTCATAAGTATTTAGTTTTTGGTGGAAAATGTTTCTTTGATCCTTTTGAAAAGTGTTCCTCAAGAAAATCCTATATTTTCTTATGAAAAGCGTGTTTGAAAACCCATTCCTTCCATGACTTCCAGATTCATACAAGGTATGTACAATCCAAGGAGTCGTGGAATGAATATGAATATCCGTTAGTTATATGTTAAACAATCCGTTTATGAAAAGCCGAGTTATCCCGGGAAAATCCTATATTTTCCCTACAAGTTGATGGTTGGTTATCCGTTCTAAACTGAGGTGTACAAGTATCTACCATACTTATATCGATAAACGTAGTTTTCTTTTAAAAACCTTGGTTACTTCCAGTGAGGTATATTAGCCCTATTATATAAATAAAACTAATAAAAGAAAACGTGTTGAACTAAATCCTGAAGGTACTATTAATACCCTACAGTAATCAAATCGGTTATTACTTTGAGGTTAGTTCAATTGATTCATTATTACAAAAGTAAATCTCTTCTATCTAGGTTGTGAGTTTCATGACCATAACTGACTGGATATGGCCCGCAACGACCGGTATCCTTAATGACTTTGTCACCCGTAGACCTGCCGGTCCGACTGTAGCTAGCAGCGAGGTGCGGGATTGTCAGTCCCGTATAGATCTATACACAACAGTCACGCTCTCCCTACAAGAGACTCTGGTCACAAGTGCTAGTCCTACACTCTGTTTCTTGTGGTGAGTGTTACCAAGGACGTGTCTCAAACTTAGACTAACAAATTTACAAGTAATAATATAGAAAATCCTTTTATGATTAACATGAATCCTTTATAAAAACGTTACATTTTAATACATGATTCATAAGTTCATTGCTCTAGTTTTGATAACTGTATCTACAAGTTGATTTCTTAATCGTTTGGTAAAACTGTTTTCCGTGTTAAAAGCATACTGAAAATATAATTATCTTAACAAAATAATATATTTTGAGCACAAGTTTCCTTGTACTTCTGCTTGTATTCCCCCCTAAAAACATGAAAAACTCGGAAAAACGTAGGGGTATGAACTCACCTCGGGCGATTCGAATGAAAGATCGATACGGAAGGCGGGATGTTCAAGTGAAGCCTTGAACACAATCTGATCCTAATTAACAGGTAATGACACATAAAGGAGTCAAATGAAGGTATTTCCTTACTAAATGTGATGGAGAACCACTCTAAGAACTTAGGGCAACTCACACTAAGTGCTAGAACCTTAAAGGATTGCATGAGGGAGGTGTATGGCCACCTTAAAGGTGTGTGCGGCCATGGTTGTGCGGCCATACACTCATGATGGAAGGTGCTTTTGGGGTGTTTTCAAGGTCCATACTTGCATCCATGAAGTGTTCTAGGTCTATACTCGATTATTGTGCAAGTTAAGGGTCCTAGAGGTGGGTTTGCGGTCCTAGGGTGTGTGTGTGTGGTCGCACACGGGAGTGTGCTGCCGCACACAAGGAGTGTGCTGCCGCACAAGTGTGTGTGCAGCCGTACACAGGTTTGTGCGGTCGTACACCCCACACAAAGATGTCCAAAACGTCAAATCTTGGGTGTAGCAAGGCTAGGTTCATGTCCAACTCGAATATGGAAGTCCAACTCTCACTTTGGAGGGTCTTTTAGGAGTGTGCGGCCAACCTTATGAAGGTGTGCGGCCGCACTCCTTCAATAGATGAAGAACATGATGAAATTTGATGAATCAAGGCTTAGATGAAGTGGTTCTTCAAGTACAACAAGCTAAGGGATGGATTACTCACGTTTTTGAAGCCTTGGGAGGGTTTGCGGTTGAAGAGTCTTGAGAGGAAAGGTGTTGTGTGCTGCTAGGATGTTAAAGGAATGAAAGGAAAGGGGTCTACCCTTTATATAGGGTGGGTGTGTGGTCATGAGGGGTGTGTACGGCCGTACACCCATGTGTGCGGTCGCACACTCCTCAGAAGGGGTGTATGGTCCGGTTTTTGACACTCTACGGCTTGTTGACTCATTCCTAACCTCAACCTTGGCTATACTCAAGCTTAGAATGCTTAAATGGACCCTTAAACAGCGCTAGAAGTTAACAGAACAAGTTTACCATTAATTGAATTGGCTAAGTGTACAAGATAAAAGTTTCGGGTTGTCACATCATCCCCCCGTTAGAGGGAATTTCGTCCCGAAATTCAAAATTAAAGATGTAACTCGCGGACATGGAAATGATGGGGGTACTTTTGTATCCTTGGATTCTCGTGCCCCCAAGTGAATTCAGGTTCCCGCTTGGCATTCCAACGGACCTTCACTATCGGGATGTGACGTTATTTCGTTTGCTTGACTTCTCGATTCGTGTGTCCAAATGAAGCGTAGACTCTTGTCTAGTTCGATATCATCGAGGGGAACCACAAATGTCTCATCGGACGGACACTTCTTTGGTTCGACACGAGGAAGACGGGATGAACGCTGCTAAGCGCTCGAGGTAACTGGAGTTTGTATGCTACGGGACCGACCCTAGCTAGGATCTCGGACGGTCCAACGTATTCTTGGATTTAGGTTTTCTACGCTTTCCGAAGCGTATCAGGCTTTTTCCCAGGGTGAGACTTTTAAAAGGACACGGTCACCAATCCTAGAATTCCACGGATTTTTGTCTCTTATCGGCGTAGCCCTTTCGTATGATCCCTTTCAGTCGCCTCTCGGATGATTTCAGGACTTATGAGAGTACTGTCGTGGACTTGACTCTTGACTAGTTGTGTGTCGTCCACCTCGGCCCAGTACAGAGGGGATCTATACTTACGGCCATAGAGGGCTTCGAACGGCGCAATCTTGATGCTGGAAAGGTCGCCGTTTGTTGCGAGAAAGTTCAACTAAGGGTAGATGAGTGTCTCACGACGTATCTACATTTGTCCTCTTACTCTGTCCATTTCTTTGTGGGTGATACTCTTCGCATGAATACTTTCGAGTTTCGAAGAGAGATGAATTTTCGAAGTTTGCATCTAATTTGTCGTTACGAGCGACGAGAGTTTTGCGATCGAACGATTTAAGACAAAAGGGCTTGGTATAACACAGACTCAGTCGGACTAAGCAGAACGACGTCGTAGAGTCGCGCATTAAGTTAGTTTGGAAGGATCGTTTTGTTAGGACACTAATGCCCCTGGGTGAATGTCTCTGGTGCTTTCTGTGTTTGACTCGAAGTTAACAGGTACTACTAACACGAGGTTTCTGATGTTTTGAAACTATGAACTTTCATGAAATGATTCTTACTAGATCTCTCTATGATCGTTTGGTGTACACAAGTCGTGTATAGTTACAACTGACCCTAGCATATTCACTAAGCTATCATAATTTGTTCATTAGGGCTTTAAACCTTATAAAGATTTTGTGATTTAATCCGGACGAGAAAGTAATCACATTTACGAACAATTATCGGGGTTTTTGAAAACGTACCAAAATATGGCAGAGTCCTTCGATGCTTCCTCATTCTCTGAGGTCAGACTCCTCCTGTTTCCTCATTGTTCCTCTCTGTGGGGCAGTCTCTTTTGAAATGTCCTACACTTCCACAGAGGTAACAGGTTGGACTTGTCCTAACATTGGTAGTCGGAGTGATGAACTTGATTAGGGTCCTACAATTGCGGGTGGTGTGTCCCTTCCTGTTGCATCTGGTGCAATGCAACACTCGGCAGACTCCATGATGATGGTAGTTGCATTAGCTGCAGTGCGGGAGATTTCCACAGTAGGGTATGGTTGGTGTTGGAACAGCACGGCTGACTGGGGTACTAACTGTCCCAATTCGTTGCCTCTCAGTAGGTCTTTGGGTTGAACAACTCCCTTTGAACTTTCGTTTTAGGATGTTAGGTTGGAGATCAGGTGTGTCCTTTCTTGTAGGCACTTGTTGTTGAGATTGGTTAACACCAAGATTCGGATTTCCATTAACACTTCCACCCACATTTGTGTTGTTAGTATTAAGAACAGCTAGGGCGGCTGTCACCGCTGCTGTGACAGTAGCTTGGAACGTAGCTGAGTCCATCTGGAGGATTAGCGTCTTACCTGTGGGTTGGTTACATTTCTTCGGAGGCATGATTTTGCTACATGTCAAGAAAAGAAGCTTGTGAGCAACAATGGTTGCCTCTGGATGTATCCTAAATGTTTATCTATGCATTAAGATTTCCCGTTTTTGCTATCTGACTCTCATTGATTCGACCCACATCCCCATGATGTGGTCTTAGCAAGAATAGAAAAGATCTGAACACAATAGAATTCACATACAATAAATTTACGAACTCCTGGTTGCTCAGCTCATTGAGTTGGCTGGATAACTCTCACATTTTCGTCGTCTCTAGATGATATGAACGGTTAGCTATAAGGGTAGCTCCGGGGATCAAGTCGACACAGGATTCAACTTGACGCTCGGGAGGAATTCCTGGAATGTCTTTAGGGAAGACATCAGGAAAGTTGCAGAGTTCGGGGATGCTCTCGAGGTCTTAAACTTTTTGTGTCTCATCAACAAAATAAGCCAGGAATGCATGACATCCCTTTCGCAGATACTTCTGGGCTTTGGCGCAGGAAATGATACCGAGGTTCGAACAAATTTTATCACTATAACCAGTGAAGACTTCGTCAGAGGGAAAGATTGAGACGAATCGTTTTCTTGAAGCAAAGGATATCAGCACGATTTGGGGCTTAACCATCATGTGCCGATTAGGATATTGAAGCTTTTAGGGAGACTGATATGAAATCGATGGGGAAAACGAATGATCGTCTAAGTACATCTTATGATACATGTTTTGTGGACAAAACAGTGATAGGACCTTGATAAAGTTTCTTACTTTGCATGCTATCAATCTAAGGTATACTTTTGACAATGAAAATCTTCAACTGATAAATGCTTGTTGCCACTCATATTGAAACCGAGATTACATATATTTTGGAAACCTCGACCTAAAAGTAGGTCTAAATCATACTAATACAGAGTACATCTTGGCAACAAGAAAGACAAAGATGTTTACGGAAAAGAACTACTCGGAACATATATATGAAAGTTATTCCTTAGGCTAAAAAGGAAGGATGAGTAGAGTATTCTCCTATCGGTGACGGGCACTCCTCGGACGGATCCTTAAGTTAGCCAGCTGGCGCTCCATGTCAAGCAAGCGGCTCTCGTATACTGTTTGGCGTGCTAGGAGCTCTATGACTTCAGCTCGAGTGGTAGCTAGCTCTTGTTGCAGAGCTTCATTGTCCCTCATAGTTCTCCCGTGAGCAACTTCAAGATTGCGAATGCGGTTTGTGTTGGCATCCGAGTCTGCTTCAAGCTCCTTAGTTCGCTGGATGGCCGCCACGTTTAGTTCAACGTTGAGGGCCACTCGGCGGACTATGATTGGAAGAGCTCTGTCTGCGGAGCCTCCTTCATTCACATTGTAGAAGCGACGATCCCCATCGTACGGGTGGGGTTGGCCTTGTTCGTGACTCCATTTATCCAGGCTTCCGACCCACATAGGTGTTGGGCCTTCGAACTCAAGCCGGGGGCTAGGATTTGGTATCGGGGCTACTTGAGGCAGATTCTCGACTTCAGGTTCTGAATTAGTCTCTTCAGGAAATGGTTCGGCGAGGTCATCGTTCAAAGGAATCTCATGGTTCTCTTCTGGCTCTGGCTCGAGCCATCCATCATCTCCTTGGTTGGGAAAGTACGGGTCGCCAGGGAGATGGAATCCGGCCATGCTATCTACGCGAGATAGGGGTAAAGGGATAGTTAATAGGCATCGAATCTAATAATACTTCCAATGTATTATAGTCACATGATTGATTCTTGAGGGATAAATTCTTGGGTAAGTTTTCGGTTCGGTTGTTTATAGCATCCTAAAATACTCATATAGTATTTTAACCCTTACGTTTGGTTGTAGAACTCTTCTGGTATCTAGGTAAGTTTTAGGCTTGCTTCAACACCACGGTCACTCCCAAACACATGTTGGTCATGTCTCGAATGAATATAGTTGATCAGGCTATATTGATCCTAGACATGATTACATAACTGCCCAGGTTTAACCGCAATGTCCAACATCCAAATACTTTTGTTTTGTTCTACTTATGACACGGATTATGATACTCGGGTATACTTATATACTTTTATAAAAATACTTGTATTTTTGAAAGTATATTTTTAGTTTAGAGCACTTAGGCCCCTTAATGTTTATAGTTGTATACCATGCAAGGTTCGGTATACTTAGTTCACTATAAACAATAGCTCTGATACCAATCTGTCACACCCCCAAACCTGAACGGCGGAAACGTTCGGGGGTGGTTGACGTCATGCGTAGTATCACAACAGTTGTATCATAGCAAGCATAGTAAACACAACCAAACATTGAATACATATATGAATAAGGTTTACATTGTCTTAGTACATAGTTTTGTTCATGACAAAAGTAAAATCGAAAGACGTGACTCTAACGCGCCGACTTCTCCAAAAGTCCTGGAAGTACCTGTCTACTAAATCCCTGAGAATACAAGCAGTTTTAAAAGAATATCAGCATAAAGCTGGTGAGTTCATAAGTATTTAGTTTTTGGTGGAAAATGTTTCTTTGATCCTTTTGAAAAGTGTTCCTCAAGAAAATCCTATATTTTCTTATGAAAAGCGTGTTTGAAAACCCATTCCTTCCATGACTTCCAGATTCATACAAGGTATGTACAATCCAAGGAGTCGTGGAATGAATATGAATATCCGTTAGTTATATGTTAAACAATCCGTTTATGAAAAGCCGAGTTATCCCAGGAAAATCCTATATTTTCCCTACAAGTTGATGGTTGGTTATCCGTTCTAAACTGAGGTGTACAAGTATCTACCATACTTATATCGATAAACGTAGTTTTCTTTTAAAAACCTTGGTTACTTCCTGTCACACCCCAAAACCGAGAACGGCGAAAACGTTCTGGGGCGGAGGACGTCATGTAATGTATCACAACAATGCAAGGTAGTAAACAAGCAACAACATCATCCATTGTATTAATAGTATAATTTTAATTACATGAGAGTTCTTTCATAGTATAAATCAACATAATGAATATTCAAAATAAAAAGACGAGTCTTGACGGCTCCGTCTCCACAAAACCTGGTCGTCGTACCTGTCTATTTGTGACCTGAGAATACAAGTTATTTTGAAAGCGAGTATCAGCAATAAAGCTGGTGAATTCATAAGTATTTATGTGACTTTGATTCGTAAAACTGTAAAGAAAGACCTGTAAATGTTTGGAGAAAAATTTGTATCAATGAACATGTTTGTAAGTAATTGTAAATGTTTGAAAACCCTAGAAAATCCCATATTTCCTACTAGTATAAAAAGTAGCCTTCTACCAAGACCCAACTGTTTTGAAAGTATGCATTACTGTAAATGTGACGGTTTTTCCCTTGTATAACTAATATTTATTATAAAACTATCGTCTACCTCATCGTTTATGTGTATGTATTACAAAATAAAGGTAATAAGGAAAATAGTCTATATATATCAAATATCATCTACCTCGTCGTTCATGTGAATGTGTCACAAAGTAAAGGTAAGAAGGAAAAATAATATAATAACTAAAATTGTATCCTTTTGCACTAGGATATTCACGGCGTGGTAACTCGCCGAACAGTACAACCGTAGACATCCGTCGATGTGCATTTTCCCTACTGTAGCTAACAGCCTTGGGTGTGGAATGGTCAGTCCCGAAACGCATGTAATAGAATCTATGTAATAGTATCTATGTAAACGTATCTATGTAATCGTATTTATGTAAACGTATCTATGTAATCTTATCTCTTGTAATTGTATGTCTTGTAATTGTACGTCCTGTAATTGTATGTCTTGTGATTTTATGTAACCGTATCTCTTCATATAGTATGTAATGTGTTCGTAATTCATATAGTATGTAATTTGTTCGTAATTCATATAGTATGTAATGTATTGGTATAGACTCGTGAATGAACTGACTCTTGTGTGATTCCTTGTACTTGGAATAGTAAGTAGTATCTCCTAACTATACCTATTATAGTTACTAGTAATGTACGTGTATAACCGAAGTATGCCTTTGCTACCCAAAGGTACTGAACTAACTGATGGAACTTTTACGTCTATATATGTATACATGATATTTAACTAATATTTAGACGACATTCGGACGAATAACCGATGCCCTAAGGCCACATCCCAACGAGGAAAAGGAAATAAAGCGAGCTAGCCGTCCTAAGTCCTTTAAACATTACTTATATAACTATACATATATAGGCATGCATTTGGCAATATAAAAGTATAGAAGAAGTTTTGGTAAAACCTTTGAAAAGTTTAATAACTAAGAAATGATGATTTGAAAGCAGTTAGTTTAATAAGAACAGTTTTAAGTATAAGAAAAACCTTTGTTTGAAACACGATTGTAACAGCGTTTGAAAGGAAACCTAAAGTATGTAAGACAGTTTGATAAAGAGTTTTAACATGTAAAAACGTTTGAGAAAGTCCTTTGAAGTAATATGTTTGGTGAAACAGCTAAACGTGTAGTAAATCCATTTGTATACTAGTTATAAATCACATAAGATTGATTAAATAACAATATAGAATACATAGCAAAGGATAGATATTTTCACACGATAATAACCGGGTGTTTACTTGTATTCCCCCCCTTAAAAGTATTTAAAAAAAAGCATTTAAAATGTATTTAAAGTGTGTTTGTAGGGGTATGAACTCACTTGATAGATTGAAGAAGGTGAGACGAAGACCGGACAGAACTTTGACAGGAGAAAGCGGATTTCTCGGGATTCTCGGGAATCTCGGGAGCGTAGAACTTCCTTCGGGGCTTGGGTATGAAAACCGGGGCTTCGGGATATTTCTTGCACGCAAAACGGAGTAAAAACGCAAGAAAAGGAGAGAAAATGAGCACTTATGCCCGGAACCCTCGCATCCCTTTTATAGGGGCTGGGAACCCTCGGTACGCTGGGCGTACGAGGTTACGCGGGGCGTACTCGTGCGTCACTGCTTACCGCATCATCGACTGCCAGACTTCGGACGGGACGGGATAGAGGCGTAGAGGGGCGATGTGGACGATCTGGAGCCTAGCATCCGAGTACGCTAGGCGTACGAGGGTACGCTGGGCGTAAATCGTCTTGGTGTGTGTGCCTCGAACTTGTAAAATCCGTAACTTTCGCATACGAGCTCCGTTTTTGACGTTCTTTATATGGACGCGTAGGTGAGAATGTACTCTACAACTCTCGTTTAGACTTCGTTGGCAAATTTTGACTTTATTTTTAATTATATATTTTTAATAGGCCGGGACACGAAAAGTCTGTTTAAAATCCATAACTTCTTCATCCGATGTCCGTTTCTGTCAGACTTTTTACCGTTGTGCTACCATTGACGAGATCTTCGATTCTCGTTTAGGTTGTGTTGGCCACAAATCACTCGATCACTGTTTCGAGTTTTTAGCTGTCTACTGCCACTTCGGAACTTAGAAAAATCATAACTTCCTCATACGAAGTCAGATTTGGGCGTTCTTTTTATGCATGCTCACGGTTTAACGTAATCTACGACTTTTGTTTAGACACCTAAGGCTAATAATTATTGTATTGAAACTTCGCGTTTTACGTTTACCAGCATTGCCGGTTTTTGCCGCGAATCTTAGATTGGTCATAACTTCTTCGTTATAACTCGGTTTTTAGTGTTCTTTATATTTTTGAAACCCTTGAAACGATATCTATCATTTAGACAACCCAATTGAAACTTTTTGAACATTTTATTTTCGAAGATATTTTATTAACTTAAAACGGGTTACAAGGTTCGACTGGAATTCGTTACATTGGTTTGAAATTTCAGGTTGTCACATCATCCCCCCGTTAGAGGGAATTTCGTCCTGAAATTTAAATGTAAGGTACATATTTGTGGATTAGGGAAAGAGATGCGGGTACTTTTGTTTCATCTGATCTTCGTGCTCCCAAGTGTATTCAGGTCTTCGCTTGGCACTCCAGCGAAGCTTTCACTATCGGGGTACGACTTTGTTTCTTTTGTCTGCCTTTACTGGGGTGATAATTCTTCCTGGTAACTCGTTAAGCTGACTGGAAAGTTTATGTATCTTAGCTGGAGCTAGATGATAAGGCGATTTGGCTACTGGGGTAGTTGCTGGAACTAAGTCGATTCTGAAACTTGACTTGGCGCTGTGGTTGAAAAGTTGCGTACTTCTGGAATGTTCTGAATGTCTTTCACTTCTTGGCTCGTATCGACGAGGTGTGCAAGGAATGTATACCATTCCTTTCGCAAGCACTTCTGAGCTTGCATACACGAAATGATGAGAAGGTTCGTACTTGATTCGTCGCTACAAATAACTAGGGTTTCGTTGTTTAGGGAGGTTAGGACGAGCTGCTCTATCAAAGTATATGATGTCGGCTCGACATAGACTTAACCAACTCATACTGTTTATGACGTCAAAACCTTAGGGTGGGTTAGATGTCGTGAAGATCTAAAAGAAAGTATGATTACTCATGAATTAAGGAAGAAAAGATAGGTACTTATAAGTTTATTCTCACGAAAGCACGATCACTCGCAGTCTTGGGCAGTCTCCGTCCTGAAGTTCGTAGTAGAACTCATACCTGGTTCATCAATCACAGTGTCGGGTATACGAGTCGTATATAATTAAGACTGAAAAGGTAGTCGAATAAATGATTCTTCTCTAAGCTCACATCCAAACAAGGAAAAGAAGTTTAAGCAAAATCATCAATTCTAAACCTGTAGAACCTTAATTATGTACCACCCTTGCGTATACATTCATTAGTGATAGATTAACCGTATGGGCCTTCGGATTGAACTTGACGTACTATACGAGTGGTATTTCGGGGAGGTTTGCTGAGGTTACTTCGGGAAAGCTACGAAACATAAGGAAATCTATGCATGATTGCCTCGGAGTTCTGGAATGACGATTTTGCTAGAAAGACGTTTACGGAGAAAGAGATGTATGCACGAACTGGTATTGTGAGGGTCGAATTGACTCAAGTTACCTGATAGTATCGGACTCACTTGGGAAAATATGGGCATTAGATTAGATCATAAAGGTGCTACAGACAAAAGACAACAGTGCAACTTTTAGCAGAGTTACAGTACTTTGGATTAAATACAAGACTACTGCTGCGAACAAGGTATACTACAAAAGACAAGTATACGCAGCACGTAGGTCCCTTTGACTGACGGGATCTTGCAAAAGATAAGACTCGAGTTGCACTAGATTTAAACAGTTTAGGAGTCTGTTACAACGAAACGCCTTAACTACTTTAACGTGGGTCCGGAGTAGCCTCTCCTGCGGCGGTGATCCTTAGTATCTTCCCGTCTGTGCCAGAGTTCTTTGTTATTGGACAATCCTTCTTGAGGTGCCCTCTGTCACCGCATTTGTGACATATTTGGCTAGTACTAGCATCGGTGGTGGAAGTGATGTGTCGAGTCAGAGTTATGTGGACACGGGTGTGTTCTTTGTTCATCCACTTTGAACATTTCCTTTTATAGCGTCCGGTTTCACCACCACTATAGTAAGCCTGGTTGACTCCGATGTCATGGGCTTGAGTGATGGGTCGTGCCGGTGCTCCACAGCTACGAGCATGGTGCCCTATTTTGTGGCAATTGCAGCATTGCATTTCATGGCAAGCCCCATTATGATGAAAGCTACACTTGTCACACTTCGGGAGTTTTCCTTCGTATGGTCTGATGGGTGCTGGAATGGCAGGGGTTGCCACTTGTTGCTGTTGCATGGCAAGTTTTTGGGGTCGCTTGCGCTCCTTTTGGGCTTGGCGCTTTCGTTTCTTCTTCTCGGTTTTACGAATTTGCAAGTCCGTGATTGTTGTCATTTGTTGGCTTCTCGGATCGATACAACAATCGGAATTTTCAACTCCTTTGCCAGTCGTGTTTGCATTGCCAGAGTTGAGGTTTGCAAGGACAGCTGTCACGACAGCTGTTACCGCGGCTTGGAATGTAGCGGCGTCGATATGAAGGACAGGGGTTTCGTTGTTCGGCTGGTTATTTCTGGGTGACGACATGATTATGTTAACCAAAAGAATATGAGTTCGTGAGTGATTATGGTTGAACCTAGATGTATTCCGATCATTCATGTAAAGAGTAAAAATGTGTTCTCAAGGGTTTGACCTACATCCCTATGATGCAGTCCTAGTAAAGAATAGAGGTAAGTTCATAGAATGGTTACAAGACGTTTGTCGTCCAAACCGGGGTGCCATTGGTTGGTGGATAACATGATCCAACCTTTGAAAGAGAATTGGGAATGATCCCTGAGCTAAATTACCATAGCTCAATAACCTGACTAGAGTGCGTTTCAGATAGAGTTCTAACGATAGTAGGATGAAAGTTTTTGAACAAAGGACGACACAGAAATTAGCTGACTGTCCATATCGTTGGTATTTATGATGCAATAAGTTTGGGAAAGTTGACCTTGTAGTAGGTCTTACATCATATCTGAAGAAGGGAAGTTTTGACAGCATAAAGGCCTAACTAAAAGTACTCACGGTACTGTGGTAGTCACATAGAAAAGTGCTACATAGGGCATAGACAGGAAAATGATTCCTTATAACAAGGAAGGAAAGATAAAGCATCTTTTACTGGTGACGGTCATCCCTCTGGTGAACCCTTAGTTCAGCCAGTTGACGTTCCATATCTAGCAGGTGTCTTTTGTACACCCTCTGGCGTACTCGGAGCTCTATGACTTCGGCTCGAGTTTCAGCTAGTGTTTACAGTAGGGCCTCATGGTCTCCCCTAGATCTCTCGCGAGCATCTTCCAGATGAATGGTACGGAGGGTATGCATTCTCGCATTGGTGACAACTTCCGTGATTTGGTGGAGTGCTGTCCTGCCCTGAATGTTGTTTCGGGCAACTCTGCGGACCAGGATTGGCAGAACACTGTCTGCTGAGCTTCCCTCACTCAGGTTATAGAAACTTCTGTCTCCGTTAAACGGCATAGGTTGGTCTTGCTCTACGCTCCACGTCTCCAAACACTCAACCCAAGGAGGTGTCGGGCCATGAAAAGCCGGACGAGGGTTAGGATTTGGAATGGGAGCTACCGGGGGTAGGTTCTCAACTTCGGGCTCGGAGTTAGCATCATCCAAAAGGTCTTCAGCATGGTGATCATTCAAAGGGATTGGATGATCATTTTCTAGCTCTTCTCCAAACCATGCAGCATTGCCTTCGTTCGGGAAGTACGAGTCGTCGTGGGGATGTGGTCCAGCCATGTTATCTATGCGATAATTGGGGTTTAAGAATCTAACACATAAGTAGTTTATAGTATCACACAAAATACTCCTATAGTATTTTAGGTTTATGTTCTATTGTTCTCATTGTGGTATTGTGGGTAAGTTTTTAGACTTGTTGCAACCTCACAACCACACTTAGGCACATGCTAGTCAACCCTCGGATAATATAGTTGATCAGGCTATATCTTCCCAGTTTTGACTATATGTCTCTAAGTCTACTTGTGCTGCCCAACAATCGTAATACTTTTGTTCTGTCCTAGTGACACTGATTTTAGTATGAATGCAGGCATGTATACTTAATTAAATATTTTATTATTTAAAAGTATAGACTCTTTATCAGAGTATTTTAATCCCTATTGTATTTATAGTCTGTATATCTTTTATGGGTTGATATACTCAATTCACTATAAACAATGCTCTGATACCAATCTGTCACACCCCAAAACCGAGAACGGCGGAAACGTTCTGGGGCGGAGGACGTCATGTAATGTATCACAACAATGCAAGGTAGTAAACAAGCAACAACATCATCCATTGTATTAATAGTATAATTTTAATTACATGAGAGTTCTTTCATAGTATAAATCAACATAATGAATATTCAAAATAAAAAGACGAGTCTTGACGGCTCCGTCTCCACAAAACCTGGTCGTCGTACCTGTCTATTTGTGACATGAGAATACAAGTTATTTTGAAAGCGAGTATCAGCAATAAAGCTGGTGAATTCATAAGTATTTATGTGACTTTGATTTGTAAAACTGTAAAGAAAGACCTGTAAATGTTTGGAGAAAAATTTGTATCAATGAACATGTTTGTAAGTAATTGTAAACGTTTGAAAACCCTAGAAAATCCCATATTTCCTACTAGTATAAAAAGTAGCCTTCTACCAAGACCCGACTGTTTTGAAAGTATGCATTACTGTAAATGTGACGGTTTTTCCCTTGTATAACTAATATTTATTATAAAACTATCGTCTACCTCATCGTTTATGTGTATGTATTACAAAATAAAGGTAATAAGGAAAATAGTCTATCTATATCAAATATCATCTACCTCGTCGTTCATGTGAATGTGTCACAAAGTAAAGGTAAGAAGGAAAAATAATATAATAACTAAAATTGTATCCTTTTGCACTAGGATATTCACGGCGTGGTAACTCGCCGAACAGTACAACCGTAGACATCCGTCGATGTGCATTTTCCCTACTGTAGCTAACAGCCTTGGGTGTGGAATGGTCAGTCCCGAAACGCATGTAATAGTATCTATGTAAACGTATCTATGTAATCTTATCTCTTGTAATTGTATGTCTTGTAATTGTACGCCCTGTAATTGTATGTCTTGTGATTTTATGTAATCGTATCTCTTCATATAGTATGTAATGTGTTCGTAATTCATATAGTATGTAATGTGTTCGTAATTCATATAGTATGTAATGTATTGGTATAGACTCGTGAATGAACTGACTCTTGTGTGATTCCTTGTACTTGGAATAGTAAGTAGTATCTCCTAACTATACCTATTATAGTTACTAGTAATGTACGTGTATAACCGAAGTATGCCTTTGCTACCCAAAGGTACTGAACCAACTGATGGAACTTTTACGTCTATATATGTATACATGATATTTAACTAATATTTAGACGACATTCGGACGAATAACCGATGCCCTAAGGCCACATCCCAACGAGGAAAAGGAAATAAAGCGAGCTAGCCATCCTAAGTCCTTTAAACATTACTTATATAACTATACATATATAGGCATGCATTTGGCAATATAAAAGTATAGAAGAAGTTTTGGTAAAACCTTTGAAAAGTTTAATAACTAAGAAATGATGATTTGAAAGCAGTTAGTTTAATAAGAACAGTTTTAAGTATAAGAAAAACCTTTGTTTGAAACACGATTGTAACAGCGTTTGAAAGGAAACCTAAAGTATGTAAGACAGTTTGATAAAGAGTTTTAACATGTAAAAACGTTTGAGAAAGTCCTTTGAAGTAATATGTTTGGTGAAACAGCTAAACGTGTAGTAAATCCATTTGTATACTAGTTATAAATCACATAAGATTGATTAAATAACAATATAGAATACATAGCAAAGGATAGATATTTTCACACGATAATAACCGGGTGTTTACTTGTATTCCCCCCCTTAAAAGTATTTAAAAAAAAACATTTAAAATGTATTTAAAGTGTGTTTGTAGGGGTATGAACTCACTTGATAGATTGAAGAAGGTGAGACGAAGACCGGGCAGAACTTTGACAGGAGAAAGCGGATTTCTTGGGATTCTCGGGAGCGTAGAACTTCCTTCGCGGCTTGGGTATGAAAACCGGGGCTTCGGGATATTTCTTGCGCGCAAAACGGAGTAAAAATGCAAGAAAAGGAGAGAAAATGAGCACTTATGCCCGGAACCCTCGCATCCCTTTTATAGGGGCTGGGAACCCTCGGTACGCTGGGCGTACGAGGTTACGCGAGGCGTACTCGTGCGTCACTGCTTACCGTATCATCGACTGCCGGAATTCGGACGGGACGGCATAGAGGCGTAGAGGGGCGACGTGGACGATCCGGAGCCTAGCATCTGAGTACGCTGGGCGTACGAGGGTACGCTGGGCGTAAATCGTCTTGGTGTGTGTGCCTCGAACTTGTAAAATCCGTAACTTTCGTATACGAGCTCCGTTTTTGACGTTCTTTATATGCAGGCGTAGGTGAGAATGTACTCTACAACTCTCGTTTAGACTTCGTTGGCAAATTTTGAATTTATTTTTAATTATATATTTTTAATAGGCCGGGACACGAAAAGTCTGTTTAAAATCCATAACTTCTTCATCCGATGTCCGTTTCTGTCAGACTTTTTACCGTTGTGCTACCATTGACGAGATCTTCCATTCTCGTTTAGGTTTTGTCGGCCACAAATCACTTGATCACTGTTTCGAGTTTTTAGCTGTATTTTGCCACTTCGGAACTTAGAAAAATCATAACTTCCTCATACGAAGTCAGATTTGGGCGTTCTTTTTATGCATGCTCACGGTTTAACGTAATCTACGACTTTTTGTTTAGACACCTAAGGCTAATAATTATTGTATTGAAACTTCGCGTTTTACGTTTACCAGCAATGCCGGTTTTTGCCGCGAATCTTAGATTGGTCATAACTTCTTCGTTATAACTCGGTTTTTAGTGTTCTTTATATTTTTGAAACCCTTGAAACGATATCTATCATTTAGACAACCCAATTGAAACTTTTTGAACATTTTATTTTCGAAGATATTTTATTAACTTAAAACGGGTTACAAGGTTCGACTGGAATTCGTTACATTGGCTTGAAATTTCAGGTTGTCACACTTCCAGTGAGGTATATTAGCCCTATTATATAAATAAAACTAATAAAAGAAAACGTGTTGAACTAAATCCTGAAGGTACTATTAATACTCTACAATAATCAAATCAGTTATTACTTTGAGGTTAGTTCAATTGATTCATTATTACAAAAGTAAATCTCTGCTATCTAGGTTGTGAGTTTCATGACCATAACTGACTGGATATGGCCCGCAACGACTGGTATCCTTAATGACTTTGTCACCCGTAGACCTACCGGTCCGACTGTAGCTAGCAGCGAGGTGCGGGATTGTCAGTCCCGTATAGATCTATACACAACAGTCACGCTCTCCCTACAAGAGACTCTCGTCACAAGTGCTAGTCCTACACTCTATTTCTTGTGGTGAGTGTTACCAAGGACGTGTCTCAAACTTAGAGTAACAAATTTACAAGTAATAATATAGAAAATCCTTTTATGATTAACATGAATCCTTTATAAATACGTTACATTTTAATACATGATTCATAAGTTCATTGCTCTAGTTTTGATAACTGTATCTACAAGTTGATTTCTTAATCGTTTGGTAAAACTGTTTTCCGTGTTAAAAGCATACTGAAAATATAAATATCTTAACAAAATAATATATTTTGAGCACAAGTTTCCTTGTACTTCTGCTTGTATTCCCCCCTGAAAACATGAAAAACTCGGAAAAACGTAGGGGTATGAACTCACCTCGGGCGATTCGAATGAAAGATCGATACGGAAAGCGGGATGTTTAAGTGAAGCCTTGAACACAATCTGATCCTAATTAACAGGTAATGAAACATAAAGGAGTCAAATGAAGGTATTTCCTTACTAAATGTGATGGAGAACCACTCTAAGAACTTGGGACAACTCACACTAAATGCTAGAACCTTAAAGGATTGCATGAGGGAGGTGTATGGCCACCTTAAAGGTCTGTGTGGCCATGGGTGTGCGGCCCAATGGGTGTGCGGCCATACACTCATGATGGAAGGTGCTTTTGGGGTGTTTTCAAGGTCCATACTTGCATCCATGAAGTGTTCTAGGTCTATACTCGATTATTGTGCAAGTTAAGGGTCCTAGAGGTGGGTTTGCGGTCCTAGGGTGTGTGTGTGGTCGCACACGGGAGTGTGCTGCCGCACACAAGGAGTGTGTTGCCGCACAAGTGTGTGTGCGGCCGTACACAGGTTTGTGCGGTCTTACACCCCACACAAAGATGTCCAAAACGTCAAATCTAGGGTGTAACAAGGCTAGGTTCATGTCCAACTCGAATATGGAAGTCCAACTCTCACTTTGGAGGGTCTTTTAGGAGTGTGCGGCCAACCTTATGAAGGTGAGCGACCGCACTCCTTCAAGAGATGAAGAACATGATGAAATTTGATGAATCAAGGCTTAGATGAAGTGGTTCTTCAAGTACAACAAGCTAAGGGATGGATTACTCACGTTTTTGAAGCCTTGGGAGGGTTTGCGGTTGAAGAGTCTTGAGAGAAAAGGTGTTGTGTGCTGCCAGGATGTTAAAGGAATGAAATGAAAGGGGTCTACCCTTTATATAGGGTGGGTGTGTGGTCATGAGGGGTGTGTACGGCCGTACACCCATGTGTGCGGCCGCACACTCCTCAAAAGGGGTGTATGTTCCGGTTTTTGACACTCTACGGCTTGTTGACTCATTCCTAACCTCAACCTTGGCTATACTCAAGCTTAGAATGCTTAAATGGACCCTTAAACAGCGCTAGAAGTTAACAGAACAAGTTTAACATTGATTGAATTGGCTAAGTGTACAAGATAAAAGTTTCGGGTTGTCACATATTTCATTCCGACCAACACATATGGGCCCCGCCCTGGGTATTTTTTCAACCTAATCAAACAATAGTGGGCCCCGTCCTAGGGACTATTTCAACCCGAACAAACGATAGTGGGCCCCGCTCTGGGGTTTATTTTAACCTATCATACAAACTCATATAAGCCACATAACTACTATCATCCTAAATAACACAATAATGGGCTGGCATTGGTGCCTTCAACCCATGGATACAGTGAAAAGACACACCTCACAGACAGATGAAAAGCTGAAACAATACGTTGCTCCGAAATCAACTCTACCAGTCACCTTTATAAATAACAGTGACCACACCTCAGAATACTGATAGGTTTTAGACAAAACAAATAAACTTAAAACACTTGAGTTCACATGCAACCTAAAGATCTATGTTTTCACTATTGAAACTATAACTAAGAACATCAAATAAGAAACCCTAGAACCCCTAGTCATATATGGGCCCAACCCCAGGGCCTCGCCATGGGGTATATTTCAACCCAACCAACACATATGGGCCCCACCCTAGGGTATCTTTCAACCCAATCATACAATAGCGGGCGCGCCTTAGGGTCTATTTCAACCCGAACATACGATAGTGGGACCCACTCTGGGGTTTATTTCAACCTATCATACAAAATCATATAAGACACATAACAACTATCATCCTAAATAGCACAATAATGGGTCGGCATTGGTGTCTTCTATTGGATTAGGTGTCTAAGCCCATAACTATAATTAGTATGTACTTGACCTGATAGTAGCATGGTCCTTTTGGGTTGCCTTCACCGGAACAATTTCATAGGATGGATATTTTAGAAAGAGGTTATTTGTGATTTATTAATATATTATAAGAATAATATATTAATTGATAAATCATATTATTTAATTGGTATTAATCAAGAATTAATTTAGTGATCAAAAGAGACTGATTAAATTAACAGGGACTGATTAGGTAAATCAGTAATACTTATAGTTTGGGCTAATGATCCATGTTGATTAGGGATGGACTAAATCGATGTGAGAGTCCATGAAGATTTAGTCCAAGGGGCCCATCAAATGATTATTGGATTAAAGGCCTAAGTGAATGAATTAGGGTTTACAAGTTGAAACCCTAGGAATTCTACACTATAAATGTAACCCCTAACACTCCAAAAGTTGGCCAAGACTTCCAAGAAGAAACCCTACCCGTTTTTGGGTGCCTCCTAACCTCTATCTCATAATCCTCCATTGTTCTTGATGTTTGTGACTTATTAGAGGTATCACATTTGAGGTACTAAGCTCTTGAAAGGCCAAATTCTACAAGCTACAACCAAGAGGTATTCATCTAACTTGTTTTATGTTGTAAATCTTAAAATTGTATTCTAGTTAGGGTTCATGCTTTGGATAATAGAAAATTGCATGTATAACTTGAGAAAACTTAGATTCAAAGCATTAGGGTTGTATATGCACCATATGATTGTTATAGTGCTCAAAATCCATCAGTGGTATCAGAGCCTAGGGTGTTTTCTGTTATATTTATGCAATTGTTTGATTTTCAAAGCTGAAAAAAAATGTCATTTTTGGCCACTGACTACTGGACTCGTCGAGTCCCATAAGGGAACTCGACGAGTTGGATCATATGTGATGAACTCGTCGAGTCCATGCCATGAACTCGACGAGTAGGATCCTCTGTTTGCAAATTTTTGAGTTTTTTGACCAGTTTTGGATTAGGATCATTACCACAAACTGTTTTGACTGTTAAAATTCGATTTTTATTATAAGGTAATGATTATCCTCATCCAATTGAATGATGATTGTCAAATTTTAAGATAATTACTTGATTTTGTGAAAAACTAATTATTTGTAGAATTTGATTTGAATCATCTTGAAATATGAAATTAGCTTAGGTCAATTTTGTGATATAGTTAATTATATGATTAATTTAATTGTTTTCAAAATTGATCTAAGAGGTTTTGAAAAGTTTCAAAATTTGCCCTCAAGTTTTGGAATTTAAAACTTAATTAATAGCTTTAATTTTGAAACATTAAATTATAAAACCCTAGTAATTTGAAAATGTTCAAAAGTGCACCTTTTGGTTTTGTAACTTAAAATTTAATTAAATAGCCTTAATTTTGAAATCTTAAATTTAGAACCTTGATATTTTGAATAATTCAAATTACACCATTATGGTTTTATTAAATTAATTAAGTGGTTAATTAAAAGAGAGAATTAATAAATCCATAATGACATGGTTTAATTTTAATTAAATTAAAAGTCTAATTTATTAATAGATTAAACCACTTAGTATTTTAAATGTGTAAAATACACCTTCATACTGTATAAAATTAAAAGTCTAATATATTATATATGTATAAGTTAAAAGTTAGTCTTACTGTTAGTAGGCCTCATTCGCGAAGCTGGTCTATAAGGGGTGTTTAAGGAAGCGGCCTGTAAAATGACCGCCATTGGGTATACTCTTCCCCACCGCACCCTTGACCAGTGGAGGGTCGTTAGCCGAACAGGTAGGATATGACACAAAATTTCATTAATAAGTATAATGAAATACAAGTAACTAAATGTTTTATAAATTCCCAATGTTAGTTACTTAGGAAAAATGTGAATTTGATGCTAACCCATGAAATTGCACATTGGACGTTATTGGTCGTTAGTGGAGCGTGTGTGGTTAACCGACACACTAATATGTGACTAATGAAGGATGGCAATGGGTAGCTCGTAGGTTATCATAGATCAATGGAGCGTGTGTGGTTAACCGGCACATTGATTATGTGATAAATGACTTTGAGAGTACCAAGCTAATTTGCATGGTTATTCACACATTGTTTGTGATCCTCGGTATCTTAGTCACAAACTTAAAGGGCATAATCGAGATTAAACATTCCATTGAAAAGTTAAATGAATCTCAAAAGATCTAGGAGTTTCATTTAAAAACCTAATTCGTTTAAAAATTTCGTTTTCGTGGTGGAATTGGTAAATCGTCATTTACCTACCGACAAATAGTTTACAATTGGATTACGACATCCCTCTTCCGCATTGTGAATTATTGTGTTGGGTCAAGCCTTAATATTTCATTTGGGTGTTATATTAAGGATTAAATCAACTAACTTGAATTTCTCCCTTTTATAGATGTCTAGTTCTGACAACTATGGTCTTCCTCAATCCTTTGGAAAAGGCTTTCCTCATGAAGATGATATTCCACATATCGATCATGGTGAAAGATCAATCCCTTCTTCGTGCAAAGGTGGAACTGGAAATCATACTTCTCTTCCTCCACCTCCTCCAGTAATTCTCCCTGACCCACATTTTCGTCAACTTGAAAAGTTCAAAGTTACTCAAGCCTTATTGGCATGCAAACATAAAGATGGAAACTATGTATGTGCACATGTTCTAAACATGAAGACGGACCTTGACAGACTTGGAATGTTGGGTGTCATTTTCCCAAGGGAGCTGGCTGTTGACTTGGTTCTTCAGTCACTTCCCTAGTCATATAGTCAGTTTCTTAAGACTACTATATGACAGATCACGACGTGACCCTCATTGATCTGACATATTTGCTAATTGCTGCTGAATCAACAATGATTTGGTGCACTGGTGAAGCAAATTTGACTGAAAGATCAATCTCCCAAACTTCCATGGACAAGTCCAAAAAAGTTTTCTCTTCCCATTGGAAAGGGATCGGCCAAGGTCAAACCGTTTGACCAAATGGTAAAGAGAAAGGTTGAGTCTGAGATTATCCCATGTATCATTCCGATAGAGTCTGTTTGTTTCTAATGCCAAGAGAAGGGGCATTGGATGCGAAGCTGCCGTATCTACCTGAAGGATCACGAGGATGGTAAAGTCAAAATGTATGACTCTACTTCATGTAAGTCCACTATCTAACTCTATTGAGTTCCTATTTATAGATTCTTAATACATGATGTGATAAGATTACATTTTGATGTTTTGTAGGATCAAAGAAAAGAAAGGATACTTAAAGGAAGAGTGAGCTGAGTCTGATCGTGAAGAGATGGATTTCGATCGCATGGTTCGATGATCAGATTTTGAGCTGCTACTTAGGAGTTATGATAAATTGCTTAGGAATATTTAGAAACATAGTTTTCATATGAATTTGCATTGTAAGGAAAAAATTTTCCGCAATTTTATAAATAAAGGAAAATTTGATTTTATCTTATTTTATGTTTCCTTGCAATGACATTTGTGAAAATTGTTGTTTGTATGTTTCTGTTAATAGCAATGTTGAAAAAGGTTTGATTCTTAGTTATATCGATTGTGGTAGTGTCGTGATTTTCTAAGTAAGAAAAGATTCTCATCGCCCAAGTTTCAATTGGACAGAAACTTGGAATCATATGATTTTGAATCATGTGATGTATGAAAATATTGGTACTTGGAAAATTGGGACTAATTCCTTGTTTACATAAGTATGTAAGTCAAGTGAAAGATAAAAGGATCTAGTACACATTGATGTGAACTGGTCAGATCCACCACAAAGGACGATAAAGTCTATTCGTCATGATTTACTAATGGTTCAGTAAATATGGTTATGCTTACAAGTTTAAGTGTAACTCTGATACCTTGAAAAGTTTCACTGTATAGTAGAACGAATAAGAAGAATCAATTAGGCAGAAAGATAAAAGTTTTCTCCAATCTGTATGGAAAAAAGAAGTTCTTTAGTATCGTGCTTTATGATCATCCTAATGATTATGGAACCATGTCACAATTGATCCTCTAAGGACACCTTAGTTCACTTGTATGGATAAGAAGAGGAATCAGAAATTGTTGAAATGGTTAAATCAATAAGATGAATCACACTTCGTTCCAAATTCGAGTTTTAGAGTTATATGCTAAGTTACTCCAAGTTGTACCTTGAGTGACATATCCCAAGTAGGTTTATAAACACATCATGAAATGTAGAGTAGAAAAGTTTTCTTACTCATGTACATTTAAAATTGGTAGTTGTGATGTTTTGGATAAAACAAAGATCAAATAAGACCAATTACATGAAGTGTTGTCTTGATAAGGTCTCACACTAAATCTTGGATATATGGTTGTCAAGAAATGTTCCTTGACAGAGAAACTTATATGTCAAGAGGTCAGTGGGAGTCTTAAAGGTCTTGAAAAGTTTCAAGAACAAATTGTTTATCACTAGCACACGACCCGAGGTTGATAACCTATCGTCATTGACATATTCTTGTTTATGTGCCATTCAAGTTAAGTTGACTATGCATAAGAGTTCTATGAGTTCTCATTTGAATGCATAAGGCAAAGCACCTTAATCAATGGAAAGTAAATTGATCTGTAGGGGTGAGCTGCACAATAACTTGGAAGCAATGGTAGGACCCTTGTGCTACTAAATGGCAAGAAATTAAGGTTAAACAAGTTCGGTCCATTTGAGTTTGGATTTGTCACAAACCTTGTCTTGTGATTATGGTTATGACAAATTCACATGGACAGGAACACATACACTATGAAATCTAAGTGGCAAAAGGTTTTTCTCCTTCATGTAAATGATTGTGAGGAAACGCTTTCACTAAGTAGATTTAAAGAGATAGCAGTTACGTTAATTGCATTCTCAAATTCGATTATGATTACGACATCCCTCTTCATAGTTCGAATTATGAGAAATGGCAAGTTGTCTGGACATTCGGGACTAACTGCTGCAATTTCTGAAATAGTTTAGACACACATATGACCTATCTAAGGAAAGGTGTATGAGTTTGAGAAGCCTATATAAAGTCTTATCGAAGCATATTGTATCAAAAATCTGAACTTCGGTAAGAAAGTCAATAAGTATTGATTTCTAGAAGTCCAGCTGATTTCTGGGTACATGTCAAAGCTAGTGGGAGCATAATTGTTATGCTAGTAAGAATGTAATTATTATGCTAAGTGGGAGCATAATCATTATGATAAGTGTTGCGAGTTAGCAATGCTATTTATAGGAAACAAAGTTTTGATTTGCAAAGTTGCAGAATTTGAAAAGCTGTTTTGCTATAGTAAGGGAGAGGATACTTATACTTTATTTCGAATCTATAAGTTCAGATTGAAGTATTAAGGGACTTAGTCATGGATATATATGAATGTAATGTTGAAATGTTTTCAACATTAGAAATTCTATATATATATATATATATATATATATATATATATATATATATATGTTATAGCAAAGGACTGGTCTACTATCATGTCTTTATGTAAGACATTATGAATCGTATCCCATGTGCTTCAGATACATGATCGATTACATATGCTATAATATTCGATTGTTCTAATTTGCAAATACCTAGGATATTAAGAGGGAAAAAAGACTAGAACAAGATATGACTGAAAGTTTTATGCAACTGTCAAGGACAATCTAAAGTTCACTGAAGATTGGTTGCTTATGGACAGTTGGAAGTATAGTAATGGATGGACCATATTGACGTGATTCTGAATAGATAGGATTCTGTTAAGAATGGATAATCATATGGAACTATGGAAATGTTTCCATAATGGAGTTGGATGTTAAGAACCTATGTGTAGAAACTTTTATGCAAGAAGGATGTTCGAAGGAATGTACTTTGAATATGAGACTTCGTATCCATGGAATTGTCTTGTAACAATCTCCAGTGGAACGTTTGTAATTGGCAAAGTCTTTGTGACTTTGGTGCCTAGTCATTACAAAATGATCATTGCATAATAGCTTAGAATCTAACTCATTCTAATAGTGGAATAATTTGGTATTCTTACACTTATGATAAGGATTTGGAATTGTGGAATGAGCAAGAGAGGACCGTAGGTAAACATAATGTGCATGTTTAGAGCATGGGATAACTATTGTTTTAATTCAAGTTTTAAGTTTATTAGTCGAAACAATTATACAATGAATAATGTGTAATCGATATGGTGATTAAATAATAAGTGTTTTTTATTTATATTCAAAAGTTTTGAGACCATATTGGATTAAATTATTCTTGTGTTTCACTTTGCATGTTTTACTTCCCGAATAACTAGGTTATTCAAACATCCACAGTCGATCATACTTTGGAAGTAAGTAATAAGGAAAGACTGTCATGAATCCGTCTGTAGATTGTCTAAAAGCTTAGACATAGCAAATGTTTGCTGCAGTATTCATGAGTACTCCTGAAATAGGAATTTGAGTATTGGATTAAACCCACGTTCACATGAATCACTTCATGGATTTTTTCACGAGTGATTGTGAGACGATAATATCTTATATTCTTGAAACGGAGACATATGAGTTGTAGTTTACAAGTCAGTTTCACATTGACGATACGTAAACGCACCAGTAACTTGGTGTTATAAAACGTATTGTTGTGTGTGATTTGATGAGTAAATTGAGCAAGAATATGAGTCAAAGTTTATCCATTCCTTTTACGCTAAAAGGGATAAAAGTGATATCTATGGGCCCCTCGATAATTCAGTTATGACACCCTAAGCGCTTGGCCAAGCCTGGACTGATTTGATTTGTTCAATTAGTCAGTCATCATAAATCAGAAATCGGGAAACAAACTTGGACAGAGAGAATGATTATAACCAATGTCTAATGTCTATAGGATATCTTGTAGAACGGAGGAATATTTGATCCCTTATCTAAAGGACGCGGTTCTGATATGATCAGAGTTCGACAACGGCTTTTAAGAGCTACGATTGCTAATCGGATTCTGAAGTCGTACTTGCAATAATAGTTATTAGACTTATCCAAGTGGGAGACTGTTGGATTAGGTGTCTAAGCCCATAACTATAATTGGTATGTATTTGACCCGATAGTAGCATGGTCCTTTTGGGTTGCCTTCACCAGAGCAATTTGATAGGATGTATATTTGAGAAATAGGTTATTTGTGATTTATTAATATATTATAAGAATAATATATTAATTGAGAAATCATATTATTTAATTGGTATTGATCAAGAATTAATTTGGAATTAATTTAGTGATCAAAAGAGACTGATTAAATTAATGGGGACTGATTAGGTAAATCAGTAATACTTATAGTTTGGGCTAATGATCCATGTTTATTAGGGATGGACTAAATCGATGTGAGAGTCCATGAAGATTTAGTCCAAGGGGCCCATCAAATGATTATTGGATTAAAGGCCTAAGTGAATGAATTAGGGATTACAAGTTGAAACCCTAGGAATTCCATACTATAAATGTAACCCCTAACACTCCAAAAGTTGGCCAAGACTACCAAGAAGAAACCCTAGCCGTTTTTGGGTACCTTCTAACCTCTATCTCATAATCCTCCATTGTTCTTGGTGTTTGTGACTTATTAGAGATATCACATTTGAGGTACTAAGCTCTTGAAAGGCCAAATTCTACAAGCTCCAACCAAGAGGTATTCATCTAACTTGTTTTATGTTGTAAATCTCAAAATTTTATGCTAGTTAGGGTTCATGCTTTGGAAATAGAAGATTGCTTGTATAACTTGAGAAATCTTAGATCCAAAGCATTAGGGTTGGATGTGCACCATATGATTGTTATAGTGCTCAAAGCCCATCATCTTTGACCCATGGATACAATGAGAAGACTCACCTCATAGGTAGATGAAAAGCTGAAAGAATATATTGCTCCGAAATCAACTCTACCAGTCACCTTTATAATTAACAGTGACCAAAACTCATAATACAGCTCAAAAATACCCAAAATACCCCCAGGTCAAACTTGGTCAAAATACAGGTCAAAGTCAATCGGGTCAACTCAGTGAGTACGTTGGGCGTACTTAACACGTACGTGGGGTGTACTACATGCTTGACCAAAGTCGAGGGGATGACTATGTACGCGTAACGTACCCTTTGGTACGCCCAACGTACATGGCTGCCACTCATTCTTCCCATTAAGAGCTTAATCCTTAAGCTCTTTCATCTAAAATCCAGATCTAGCCCTTAAAAGGTGTTCTTAACCATAAAGTTTACAACTTTATGGTTTTGCATGGCTATTAAGAACTCAACATTAAAAACCATATCTTCTTGACCCATTAAGACAAACTAGATCATGCATGGAAAGAAACTAATGCCCAAGATCACATTTTTATGACTTATCACACCTAAAACCTCTGAAAGGACAACTCAAAAGTCATGGAGTGTTCCATACTCACAAAGATCAAGATTTAGGACCAAAAGTTGCCAACTTTAAACTAAGACTAGATCCAAATGAAATATTCATCAAGGTTGGAGCTTTATACCTCCAGAAGATGCATGAGAGAGAGTAATTATTGGATCCAAAGTATTGAGTGAAGCACCACAACTTCAAGGTTCTTCCTTTACCACCAAGAGCACTAAAATGGCACCAAAATGACTCACCAAGATTCAAAATACACTCACACACTTTAGGGTTTTGAAATGAGGGCAAATAGGGGTGAAGGCTGGAGTTAAGAGAGAGTATGGGGCTATAATGTTGTTTAAATAGTGTCCAAACCCTAAAAATTAGGGTTTAAATCCTGGCCACGTATGCCCGGCGTTCTCAACGTACGACCAACATATGCATGCATGGCCTAATATTACAAAAATGCCATTAGGGACTAACTTTGAAAACAAATCACAAACCAAGGGTCAAAATGGAATACCTGGAAATCAAGATGTACAACTTTCCCCCACTTAAACTAGACTTCGTCCTCGAAGTCTGTTGTTGCGAATAAATCAGGTTAGTGCTCTCGCATCTCCTCTTTGGGCTCCCACGTCCATTCGGAACCCCTCCGATGTTGTAATTGGACCTTGACCAAGGACACCACTTTGTTACGCAAGGCCTTTATCTTCCTATCTAAGATCACCACTGGCCTCTCCACATAATTCAGGTGATCACCAACCTGAATATCATCCAAAGGGACAACCGTGGATTCATTGGCCACACACTTCCGAAGCTGAGAAACATGGAAGGTTTTTGTGGATCTGGCTGAGCTTGTCAGACAAATCCAGCCGGTATGCAACCTTTCCCACACGAGCGAAAATCTTGAAGGGACCAATAAATCTGGGGCCTAGCTTACCTCGCTTTAGAAATCAGATGACACCTTTCCAAGGTGACACCTTCAGAAGCACCAAGTTCCCCACCTGGAACTCAAGGTCAAAACGTCATTGGTCTGTATAACTCTTCTGTCGGCTTTGCGTGACTTACAACCTATCGTACACTTGTTGAATCAACTCAGTGGTCTTGATTACCACCTCAGTACTCTCCATGACCCGATGACCGACCTCCCCCCAGCAAACCGGGGTCCTACACCTCCTCCTATATAACATCTCAAAAGGTGGTCGGAGAATACTGGCATGATAACTGTTGTTGTAGGAGAACTCGGTCAGTGGAAGGTAAGAATTCCAACTTCCTCCGAAATCTAAAACACATGCTTGGAGCATATCTTCAAGCGCCCAAATCGTCTGATCAGTCTGACCGTTGTTCTAGTGGTGGTATGTTGTACTAAAATGCAATTGAGTACCCAACTCCTCATGAAACTTCCTCCAAAATCTGGAAGTGAAATGAACATCCTGGTCCGAAACCACCGAAACTGGCACTCCATGCCAAACTACCACCTCTCGAATATAGATGTCAGCTAGTTTCCCAGGATATATACTCTCGGCAATCGGTATTAAATGTGCACTCTTGGTGAATCTATCAACAATGACCCAGATAGAATCAACTCCACGTGCCGTCCTTGGAAGCTTTGTGATGAAATCCATGGTAATGTCTTCCCACTTCCATATCGGAATCTTTTCCCACTTCCACATGGGAATGGGTAACAACTGCATCTTCTCATGGGGTATCTTGATGTTCAGCTTTGACTTTCCTACAAGTCAAGCACCACTCTACAAACCATGCTATTTCCCTTTTCATACAGGGCTACCAATATCTCAACTTCAGATCCCGATACATCTTTGTGGCCCCCAGATGGATTGAGAATTTTGACTTATGAGCCTCTTCCAGAACTGTCTATCTTACCCCACTAGTAGTCGAAACCCAGACTCTACCACATTGAGTCAACAATCCCCGACTGTATCTGACAAATAAATGAATATGCCCCCTGATTCGCTCAACCTTCCAATTCTCCTTTTTCAATCTCTCCACCTGAGCCTTTTTGATCAAATCCAACAAAGGCAAAGCAACAATCATCATCAAGCAAATATCCCCAATAGGAGAACTCATGATATTACGGCTGAAAGCATCAGCCACCATATTGGCCTTCCTAGGGTGGTATAGGATCTCGCAACCATAATCATTTACCACACTTTGGATTCCCCGTTCGAGATAGAGATCGCAGATAACCGCACAGTTAGTGCATCGAGGGTGTATCAGGATTGCGTCCTGAATGTGTTGGGCGAGAGGTTTCGTGTGGATCTAGTCCTGATACTGTTGCGAGGGCTGAAGCTGATTGTCGGGATGGACTGGTTGGGGGCCAATGGGGCAATGATTAATTATGAGCGCCAGTTGGTTAGGGTTCGAACCCCAAGTGGGGGAGAACTGGTTATTCATGGTGAGAGGGCTTTGCAGGAGCCAACTCTCTGTTTGGCTGCGAGGGCTAGGAGATTTCTGCAGCAGGGTTGTACGAGGTTTCTAGCTTATATTTTGGATACGAGGGTAGAGACTACGACGGATGTGGGTAGTGTGCCGGTTGTAAAGGACTTTCGGGATGTTTTCCCCGAAAAGTTACCCGGAGAGCCTCCGGAGAGGCAGGTGGAGTTTCGCATCTACTTGGTGCTTGGGGCCGCTCCGATAGCAAAGGCACCATACAGGTTGGCACCACATGAGATGCATGAGTTATCTACGCAGCTTCAGGAGCTGCTAGACCGAGGGTTCATACGTCCGAGCAGTTCCCCATGGGGAGCACCGATCCTTTTCGTGAAAAAGAATGATGGATCGCACAGGATGTGCATCGATTATAGGGAGCTGAACAAACTAACGGTGAAGATGTTGGATTAGATGTCTAAGCCCATAACTATTATTGGAAATTGTTGATATGAATTATCTTGAAAATTGTTGATATGAATTATCTTCACTTATGAGTTTGATCTTGATCAATAGAAAATTACTTGATTATTGTGTTAATTGGTATTTTGATCATTAATGGTTTTTATAAACTCAATAACTTGTCCTCAAGTTATGGAAAATGAAGAGTTTTTCCATTTAAAAGTTCATTAAGTTCATAGGTTATGAAAAATGAAAGGTCTTAGTTTTAAATGTCACCATAAAATGTTTTTTATGTCTTCCATAACCTGTGCTCAAGTTATGGAACTTGAAAAGTCTTCCATAAAAACCATATTAAACTCATAAGTTATGGAAACCAAAATTTTTTGAATTGTTCAAAACTTGCCCTCAAGTTTTGGAATTTGTAAAGTTACCCCCCATGTATACTTTAATTCCAACCTTAGAATTTTAAAAGTTAAAATTCAACCCTTATACTATTATAATATTAAAAGGTTAATATTTATATATATTTATAAGATTAAAAGTTAGTCTTACCGTTAGTAGGCCTCATTGACGAAGCCAGTCTATAAGGGGGGTATAAGGTTACTGCCTATAAAATGGCAGTTTAATTGGTGTCCACTCTCACCCACCGCTTCCTTGACTGGTGGAGGGTCGTTAGCCGAACAGGTAGGACAGGACTATAATTCCCCCTTCATTAAAAGTATAATGATAAACATAAAGTAACTAAACTTTTATTAAATTCCCAATCGTAGTTACTTTAGGAAAATGTGAATTTGGTGCTAACCCATGAAGTTGCACTTTACACCTTGTTAAGTCGTTAGTGGAGCGTGTGTGGTTAACCGGCACACTAATCTGGGACTGATGTTGAGAGAAAAACTTGGAGACACACTTGAACAAACGTTAGAACAAGTGGATTGCGGAATAGTTAATCTTGAAGGATCTAAAAGCTCAACAATAATATTAATAAGTTAGAGTTAGATAGTTAGAGAGTTAGTTGCGGAAAGTAAAGAAATAGAAATGACAACAATTGTTATATCAAGTATACACATAAGTTGATTCATAACAAGGAATGCATTCAAACCAAGTTAATAAGGAAGATCAAACTTAGTGATTAAGTCACAAAAGACTTGCTCTGAAGAGAGGTTATAATCAGTTGTATTCTAGTAATATTTGAGAGTAAGAAGGGATGAGTAATGGAGAGATAGAAACGATAACTTCAGAGATGTGTATTCAGAATAGATAGATGCGTAAGTTATCAGTGTTGAATACAGGAGAATGAGCTCTATTTATAGAGACTCATGAAGTACACTAGATTACATCTCTAAGAGTAGCCATGCAAGGCATACTGGACAATAGAGAGTATTATAATAAAGACAAGTAAAGTAATCTAGTTAAGTGACTGCGGTAGGTAGACTCCGGATGCGGTTGCATAAGAATGAACTTGACTGCGGGTGCTGGATAGCTGCGGTAGCTGAAGAGGTTGCGGTAGCTGAAGTTCAAGAGGGTCACTTTTTATGATTCAACAACTGACAGTGCGTGGCAAACGGTAGCTTGATGTTAATCATAGATCAATGGAGCGTGTGTGGTTAACCGGCACACTGATTAGGTGGTTGTAACATTAAGTGTACCAAGCTAATTTGCATGGTTATTCACTACTTGTTTGTGATCCTCGGCATCCCAGTCACAAACTTGAAGGGCATAATCGAGATTTAAACATGCCATTGAATAGTTCAATGAATCTCAAAGGATATAGGAATTTCAATTCATTTAAAACCTAAAATTCTTTTTCATTTTTCATGGTGGAAATTGGTAAATCTTCATTTACCTACCTTCAAATATTTTGTAGCTTGGATTACGGCATCCCTCTTCCAAGTTATAAAATATTGTGTTGGGTCCTAGCCTTAATATTTCATATTGGGTGTTATATTAAGGACATAAATCAACTTGCTTGAATTTCTCCCTCATAGATGTCTAGTTATGACAACTATGGTCTTCCTTATCCTTTTGGATAAAGTTTTCCTAATAAAGATGATATCCCACATGGCAATCAAGGTGAAAGATTAATCCCTTTGTTGTGCATTAATGGGACTGGAAATCATACTTCACTTCCTCATCCTCCTCCAATAATTCTCCCTAACCCACAAGTTCAAAGACTTGAAAGGTTAAAGGTTACTCAATCCCTATTGGCAAGCAATGTCTATATGTGCTCACATCTTGGAGATTAAGTCACATATTGATAAGCTGGGAGAGTTGGGTGTCGAAGTCTCGAGAATGTTGGTTGTTGACTAGGTTCTTTAGTCACTCCCTGATGACAGATCACGACATGACCTTATTGATCTTACTTATTTTGTTATTGCTGCTAAATCAGCAATGATTTGGGGCACTGATAAAGCAAATTTTATTGGAAGATCTACTTCCGAAACTTCCATGGATATTTACAATGGTAACATTAGAAGTCCAGGAAAGCTTTCTCTTCCCAATGGAAAGGAATCGGCCATGGTCAAGACGTTTGACCCAATGGTAAAGAGAAAGGCTAAGTCTGAGATAGTCTCGTGTACCATTTCCAAAGAGTCCATATGTTTCTTTTGCCAAGAGAAGGGACATTGGTTGCAAAGATGCCCAAATTTACCTGAAAGTCCATAAGGATAGTAAAGTCAAATGTTTGACTCTACTTTAGGTAAAGTCCAGTATCTAACTCTATTAAGTTCCTGTTTGGAGATTCTTAGTACATGATGTAATGTAATTACATTTTGATGTTTTGAAGAATCAAGGAAAAGTAAGGAAGCTTAAAGAAAGAGTAAGCTAATTCTGATCGCGAAGAGATGGATTTCGATCGCATGGTTCGGTGATCAAAATTTGGAGCTGCTGCTTAAGAGTCATGATAGATTGCTTAGGAATAGATAACAACATAGTTTTCATTTGTATTTTCATTGTAAGGATAAGTTTTTCTGCAAGTTTAAAATAAAAGGAAAAGTTTGGATTTTATTTATTTTAAGTATCCTTACAATGGCATTTGTGAAATTTGTTGTTTATATGTTTCCATTGATAGCAATATTGGAAAATGGATTTGATTCTTTCGTTTATGGTAGTGTCATAATTTACCAAATAAGGAAAGATTCTCATCACCCAGGTTTCAGTTGGATAGAAACTTGGAATCATGCAACTTGTATTATATGATGAATGAGAATTTTCATCTTTGGAAAATTAAGACTAATTCCTTGTTCACATGCATATGTGAGTCAAGTGAAGGACTAAGGGATCGGGTACACTTGGTTGTGCGATGGTCAGGTCCACCACAAAGAACGATAAGACTATTCGTTACGATTTACTAAAGTTTAGTAAATATGGTTATGCTTACAAGTTTAAGTGTAATTCTGAAACATTGGAAAAGTTTCAATGTATGGCAGAACAGATAAGAAGAATCAAATTAGGCAGAAAGATACAAGTTTCTCCAATCTGAAAAGATGGGAGAGTACTTGAAATATCTTGTTTTATGATTACCTTAGTGATTATGAAACCATATCACAATTGATCCTCTAAGGACATCTTAGTGCATCTGTTTGACTAAGAAGAGGAATCATGAATTGTTGAAATGGTTAAATCATAAGGTGAATCATACTTCGTTCCAAAACAAGTCTTAGAGTAATACTCCAAGATTGTAACGTGAGTGACATAATCTTTAGAAAGTTTATAACACCTGTCAAATGTAGAGTAAGATGTTTTCTTATTCTTGTACATTTGAAGTTGATAAGTTGTGATGTCTTGGAAAAGACAAAGACCAACTAAGACCAATTGTGTGAAGTGTTTATCTTGATAAGAATCCACACTAACTCTTGAATATTTGTTTTGTCTAGGAATGGTTCTTGACAAAGAGAATCTTATATGTCAAGAGGTCAGTGGGAATCTTAAAGATCTTGAAAAGGTCTTATCACTAGCACACGACTTGAGGTTTATAACCTATCGTGTTGACTTATTCTTGTTTCTGTGCCATTCCAGTTAAAGTTGACTATGCTTGTGAGTTCTATGAGTTCTCAATTATTTGCATAACAACCTGGAAGCATTGGTAGACCCTTGTGCTGCCAGGTGGCAAGAAATTAAGATTAAACAAGTTCAGTCCATATGAGTTTGGATTTGTCACCAACCTTGTCCCGTGATTATGGTTTTGACAAATTCACATGGGTAGGAACACATACATCATAAAATCTAAGTGTCATAAGGTTTCTCTCCGATTCATGAAAATGATGGTGAGGAAACGCTTTCACTAAGTAGATTTTAAGTAGATAGCAATTGTAATATTTGCATTCTCAAAGTCGTTAGTGGAGCGTGTGTGGTTAACCGGCACACTAACATGGACTTGTGAGAAATTGCAAAAAGGTCTAAACCTTATGATTATGGTATCCCTCTTCATAATTGTTTAGACACATAGGTGAGCTATCTACGGAAAGGTGTATGATTTTGATAAAGTTTTATCAAAGCATATCGTATCAGAAATATGAACTTTGGTAAGAAAGTCAATAAAGTATTGATTTCTAGAAGTCCAACTGTTTTCTGAATACATGTCAAAGCTAGTGGGAGCATAAGTGTTATCATGATTTTTGTGTTAAGTATTGCAAGTTAGCTATGTTAATTATAGAAAACAAAAGTTTCAATTCGTGAAGTTGCAGGGATTGAAAAAGTTGTTTTGCTATAATTAAGGGAGAGGAAATTATACTTTATCCCAATTCTAAAAGCTTAGATTGAGATTTTAATCAAATTTAGTCAAGGGTATATATGAATGTTATGATGGAATGGTTCAACATAAGGAAATTCTATATATATTGCGTTCTCAAAATTCGACTGTGATTACAACATCCCTCTTCATAGTTTGAATTATGAGAACATGGCAAATTAAAAAATATTGTAGAAAAAGACTGGTCAAGTATCATGTCTTTGTGTAAGACATCATGAATCGTGTCCCATATGCTTCGGGTATAGGATCGATTACATGTGCTATAATATTTATCCGTTCTAAATTTTTCCAAATGCCTAGGGCAGTAAGAGGGAAAAAGAAATAGAACCGGATATGGCTAAAATGATTAAGCAATTTTCGAGGACAATCTGAGGTTTACCAAAAAAAAACTGGTTGCTCATGGACATCCCAATTCTAAAAGCTTAGATTGAGATTTTAATCAACTTTAGTCAAGGGTATATATGAATGTTATGATGGAATGGTTCAACATAAGGAAATTCTATATATATTGCGTTCTCAAAATTTGACTGTGATTACGTCATCCCTCTTCATAGTTAGAATTATGAGAACATGGCAAATTAAAAAATATTGTAGCAAAAGACTGGACAAGTATCATGTCTTTGTGTAAGACATCGTGAATCGTGTCCCATATGCTTCGGGTATAGGATCGATTACAAGTGCTATAATATTTATCCGTTCTAAAAATTTTCCAAATGCCTAGGGCAGTAAGAGGGAAAAAGAAATAGAACCGGATATGACTAAAATGATTAAGCAATTGTCGAGGACAATCTGAGGTTTACCAAAAAAATTGGTTGCTCATGGACAGTTGGAAGTATAGTGTTAATTTTTTGGATGGACCATATTGACATATTCTGAAAAGAGGCAACTCTTGTTCAGAAGTATTAGTCAAAATGGGAATATGGAAATGTTTCCAAAGGTGGAAGTTGTTATTTAAATCTGTGTAAGATTAGAAAACTTAATGCAAGAAGGATGTTCAAAGGAATGTACTTTGAATGTGAGACTTCGTTTCCAGGGAACTGCTCTCTATTGGAATACTCTGTAATGTCTATTGCCAAGTCTTTGTGACTTTTATGCATATTCATTACAAGAGGATCATTGCATATAAGTTTAGAATCTAACAGATCACAGTAAATGACAAGAATTTGGAATTCTTACATTTACGGAAAGGATTTGGGATTGTAAAATGAGCATTGATGAAATGTTGTCAATTGATCTATTTCACAAAGTAAGGACCATAGGTAAACATAGTGTGCATACTTGGAGCATGGCATGACTATTGTTTTAATTCAAGTATTAAGTTGATTATCCGAAACATTATACATGAATAATGTAATCAATATGGTGATTAAATAAAAGGTGTTTTATTTACTCCCACAAGTACTGGGGCCATATGGGATTAGTATTATTCTTGTGTTTCACTTTGCATGTTTTGATTTCCCGAATAACTAGGTTATTCAAACCATCCACAGTCGATCATACTTTGGAAGTAGGTATTGAGGCAAGACTGTCATGAATGGGTCTGTAGTTTGTTTGGGTGTTTTAGACATTTAGACATAGATGTAGTGTTCATGAGTGCTCCTGGAATAAGATTCGAGTATTGGATTAAACCCACGCTCATCTAATCACTTCATGGATTTTATCACGAGTGATCATGAGACAATAATATCTTATATTTTTCAAACTGAGAGATGTGAGTTGCAGTCTACAAGTCGGTTACACATTGATTATGTGAAAACGCACCGGTAACTTAGTGTCATAAAACACATTTTTGTGTATGATTTGATGAGTAAATAGAGCAAGAATATGAGTCGAGGTTTATCCATTCCTTTTACCCTTGGAGGGATAAAAGCGATATCTGTGGGCCCCTCGATGATTTAGTGATGACAAAACGTAAGTGCTCGAGCGGGCCTGTACTGATTTGATTTGTTCAATTAGTCAGTCGTCATAAATCGGAAATCGGGAAACAACAGATGGACAGAGAGAATGATTATAATCCATGTCTCAGTCCATATGATATCTAGAATGGAGGAATATATGATCCCTTATCTAATGGACATGTCATTGACTAGGTCAGAGTTCGACAACGACTTTAAGAGCTACGATTGCTAGTCGGGATTTTAGAGTCGTACTTGCAATAATAGTTTTAGACTTATCCAAGTGGGAGATTGTTGGATTTGATGTCTAAGCCCATAACTATTATTGGTATGTACTTGACCTGAGAGTAGCATGGTCCATTTGGGTTTCATATCATCAGGATAATTTGTTAGGATGAACTCTTGAGAGAAGGTTATATATGATTTATTAATATATTATAAGTTATAATATATTAATATGAAATCATATGGTTTTAATTAGTATTGATCAAGAGTTAATTTGGAATTAATTTAGTGATCAAACGAGACTAATTAAATCTATGGGGACTAATTATAGTAATTAGTTATTTTTTATATGTGTTGGGCATATGATCCATGTTGGAGCAAGTTTTTGTATGGATACATAAAGAGTTGGGCCACATGAACCATGGATCATAAAACACATGGGTATGGATTTGGGTTATACCCATGACCCTTAAAATCTCACATATAAATACATGCTCCATAACCTAAAAAATGCCACTTGTAGTTCTTGGTGCTTGGATGTGTTTTTGGTGCATGGAGATTCTCTCTCAAGAGCCACCTTTGTCCATGGTGTGTTGTGACTCCATTTGAGGCTTCCACACTATTGGGGCTAAGCTCTTTAAGGCCAAATACAATAAGGATTCAAGCTACAACAAAATGTATGTTATCCTAACTAGTATCTTATATTGTTCATGTCAATTGTATGCTAGTTATAGGCTTTATGCCTTGGAAACATCATTGCATGTATAATTAGTGAAAACATAGATCCAAGGTATTTAGGGTTGTATGTGCACCATAGGATGTTGCAGTATACTAACACCCAACAGAAGAACCGTTATCCGTTGCCGAGGATCGATGACTTGTTTGATCAGCTATAGGGTGCGTCTTGGTTTTCCAAGATTGATTTTCAGTCAGGGTACCACCAGATGAGGATTCGGGATGAGGATATACCGAAGACGGATTTAAGGGCTCAATATGGGCATTATGAGTTTGTATTGATTCCGTTTGGGCTCACCAATGCCCCAACAACATTCATGGATCTCATGAACAGGGTGTGTAGACCGATGCTGGATCATTCAGTGATTGTTTTTATTGATGATATCCTGGTCTATTCTAAGACCAAGGAGCAGCATTAGCAGCATTTGAGGAAGGTACTGGAGACTCTGAGGGCGGAGAAACTTTATGAAAAGTTCTCCAAGTGTGATTTCTGGCTGCGGGAGGTACAATTTTTGGGGCATATCATCAATCATGAGGGTATTTCGGTTGATCCCACCAAGGTTGAGGCTGTGATGCGAAGGGAAGTACCGAAGAACACATCAGAGAATCGTAGATTCTTGGGTTTAGGGGGTTATTATCAGAGATTTATCCAGGATTTCTCCAAGATCGTTGTGCCATTGACCCGCTTGAGCAAGAAGAATGTGACCTTTCGGTGGGGCACGGATCAGCAAATGGCTTTTGAGATCCTGAGATGGAGGTTATATGAGGCTCCGGTCTTAGTACTACCCGAGGGGTTAGACGATTTGGTGGTGTACTGTGACATATCGATTTCAGGGTTAGGAGTTATACTGATGCAGAGGGGGCACGTGATAGCTTACGCCTCGGGGCAGTTGAAGCCTCATGAGGCGAATTACCCCACTCATGACCTGGAGCTTGGGGCAGTGGTGTTTGCCCTTAAGATTTGGAGGAACTATTTATATGGAGTACGATGCACCATCTATACCGATCACAAGAGTTTGAGGTATTTGATGGACCAGCAAAACCTCAACATGCGATAGAGGAGGTGGCTGGATGTGCTGAAGGATTATGATTGTGAGATCCTATACCATCCAGGGAAGGCCAACATGGTGGCCATTACGTTGAGCCGCAAGACGTCAGGGCCCCCGATTGGGAACATTTGTATGAGGATGACGGTGATTTCTCCTCTGTTGGATATGATCAAAGAGGGCCAGGTCGATTGAGCGAAGAAATAGAATTGGAAGATAGAGAAAATACGGGGACAGTATCCTTTGTTTGTAAAGGATAGTCGCGGCCTTTTGACCATTGTGGCCGAGTGTGGGTACCAATAACAGGGGGAGTGAGACAGAGGCTATTAGAAGAGGCGCACAAGTCCATGTTCTCTATACATACAGGGGCCACGAAAATGTATAGGGACTTGAGACTGAGTTATTGGTGGCCCTGCATGAAGCCGGATGTAACACCCGGTTCCTGGTATGTATTTAAATTCTAGTAATTTCATGTTTTGCCCTGGGACTCGGCGAGTTGGAGGATCAACTCGTCGAGTAGACTCGACATCCATCGGGAGTTTAAGTGACCTACTCGACGAGTCGGGGAACCGAATCGACGAGTAGGAGCTGTCCGGATGAAACCCTAAAATTTAGGGTTTGCACCCTATTTAAACAACTTATCCTCTCCCCATGCAGCCTCCATCGTCCCTCTTACTTCCAGAAGGCCCTAAACCGAAACCCTAGCATTGTTTGAGTGTTATTAAGCCATTCTTGTGCATTTTTGGTGGTTGTAAAGCTTGAGAAGAAGGAAGGAACTTGAGATATCGAGTTGAAGCTAGTAGATCCAGAGGTTGTGTTCCATTTCTAGTTCATTTAAGGTAAAAAGCTTCAACCTTGGCTTTTCCATTTGTTATATCCTCCTTAGGGCTTGAATCATGTCATTTTGGGGCAATTTTAAGTCACCTTCGCATTTGAGGTATTATATAGAGGAATAGCTTCAGATCAGGACCATAGGGGGGGGGGTTCTCCTGGCATAAAGATGCCAACTTTACTGCCATAAGAGCCCATGCATCTTGTAAGACTCCATTTTAGGGCCTTTTGAGCTAAATGACCTATGCATGAACATAAAGTTTGTAACTTTACGTATAAAAGGGACCCTAGGAGGCCAGATCTATGATTTGAATGCATTAAGAACCATTATAATCGACTGTATAGTTATGGACAAAGATGGACTCGGCGAGTCGTTCATGGTACTCGGCGAGTCGTGGTGTATTTTCCACCAAATCCTTTCTGTTTATGGACCAGAAGTTAAGATTGATGGTCCCTCAGTTTTTTAGGCTCTTTAGGGACCTGGAAATCATAGAACTCATCGAGTGTATGAACAGACTAGGCGAGTTCAAGGCAACGTCCCAACCACTTGAAGATGGACTCGACGAGTTCAGGGAGAGCTCGACGAGTCATAGACTGAACACCTTCATATGGATGAAGATGAACTCGACGAGTTCAAGGAGGAACTTGGCGAGTCTGTTGAGAGAAAAACTTGAGACACACTTGAACAAACGTTAGAACAAGTATAGTTGCGGAATAGTTTATCTCAAAGGATCTAAAAGCTCAATAATAATAATAAGTTAGAGTTAGATAATTAGAGAGTTAGGTGCGGAAATGTAAGGAAATATAAATGACAACAAGTATTATATCAAGTATACACATAAGTTGATTCTTAACAAGGAATGCATTCAGACCAAGTTAGTAAGTGAGATCAAACTTAGTGATTAAGTCAAGAATGACTTGCTCCGAAGGGAGATAATAATCTGTTATATTTAAGTGAACTTTGAGAGTAAGAAGGTGATGAGAGTAATAACACAAGATATGAGATTCAAGAAGCGAAGTGTTATCAGAGGTATTTGAATAAGAAGGATTGAGCTCTATATATAGAGACTCAAATATTACATTTGTTCAACTATCTAAGCGTAGCCATGCAAGACATACTGGACAAAAGAGAGTATTCTAAGAAAATTAGATAAAGAGCTAAACTAAGAAAGCTAGATAGTGAACTACGGATGATGATGACTTTGGATGGGGTTGCTGAACAGAGTTGACTGCGAATCTTGGAAGGCTGCGGTAGACCAAGTTTAAGAGGGTCACTTATATGATTCAACAATTTCCCCCTAAGTGACCTCTTTAACTTCTCTTCAGTTATCAAGTTTTAGGAACTTGATGAGAATCCACCAAAACTTTCTGATCTTCTCTAACCAGGTGATTCTCCTTAAAATTTCGAACTTGACTTCGGCAGTTGTGTGTTTTGACTTTTGAACTGCGGTTCGACAAATTTCAATTTGCTTCCTTGTGAGACGATTCATGGCAGTCATAGGAATGAAATATTTGGTTTCATTGACCTTTCTTTTAAAAATGACTCCAAGATCTGGGAAGTTTGTTGCACCCAAAGATCTTTCTTGAAAACCTTCAGTATTCATCGGTACAGGGTCAAGTGGTGGTAGATCGAACTTTTTGGCAAGGGAAGGGTGAATGTCTGCATTAATCTTTGCAAAGTCACAGACAGTTTCCCTTAGAAATGTGCTTGCCCTTTCAAATGCTATCTTCATCTTTGGATACTTTTCAACTTTGTTTTGGAACACCTTTGCTATCAGGAAGACTTCTTCTGGATTCATGCATGGGAAGTCATCTTGGGTGTGGACGTAGTCCTGATTCCTTCTTGTAAGAGTATACTGGATAAAGTCAGCTTTCATGAATTTCTGGGGCTTAAAGTTCTTGACTGCGGATGTTCTCTAATTAGACCATATTTTCTCTATTGAAGAAGCATGTTTGACATGGAATAGATTGAGTCTTTCGAATTCCATGGGCAATCTCTTGTGATCAGGTAAGCTGCGGTCAAACTGCTCAAATACAGTGAAGTATTTGGCATTGGGAGAAATTGGAACATCCCAGTAACCGTCAGATGGGGGTTCAACATAAGTAAGATAGGGTTTATAGTCATCATCCAACAATCTTCGGTGGGGATTGATCCAAGAATTGACTAAGGATTCATCCATGGTGATGTCGAATCCGATTTCTCTCCAGATTAACTCAGCAAATTTGGCTGCCTTCCAGTCGGCTTTCTTCTTTTTTGTTGCGGGAGAGTCATTGGAATGTTCGGATGACATGTTGGATGCTAAGTTCTTGAACTGGGGAGGGTTCTCCGGTCGCTTAGGAGAAGGATTAGATTCTTGAATGATTTCCTGCTGTGGTGGTGTCTGATGTTGTGGTGGTGTTTGATGGCTTGGATTCTTGTGAGGAGATGGTTGCGGTGAAGGAACTTTTTCGTTTATGACAGGGGAGCTCCTATGTTGGTGAGAGATGCTGTCTGAATGATGGTCTTTATCACTTCCCCCTCTTGAGGAATGCAGAGGTGGGGATTCCTCAAGCCATTGCTTAAGACCATCGACTTTAGCACACACATCCTGGAATTGAGCTTTGAGTGCATCAGCCAGTTGCTGATTGTTTAGGATGGCAGGGTTGAAGAGTAGTCGATGAATCTCCTTGGTAAGTTGAAGAATCTCAGGACCATGAAAATTGGAAGATAGAGAGAGTCGAAGGCTGTTGACTGTAGATTGTAGGACCGATATGGTGGACTCATAGGCAGTATGAGTTTCATCTATCAGCTTCTTCGAATGAGTTGACTGATCCGCAATGGCTGTTTGAAGATCTGTCTTGATTGCGGATACCTCAGAGATGAGGCGCTCCGCAACATCCATAAACTGCTGATGGTCAGCCTTACGACTTGTATCCAAGGAACGAATTCCCATTTCAACTTTTAGAGAAATTCGCTCAGCAGCTAGTCATTCACGGGTTTCAAGTCGTTCGATCCTTTCAATAAGGGACTGCGGTCCTGGTATGTCTTCAGGTTGCAGTTGAGTGTGCTTAACCGCAGCAAGAATCTGATCTACTTTGGCTTGTAGACTCAGAAATTCTTTTCTGGACACAACAACCTTCCTTTTTCTTCTTTTTCTCTTTAGGCTTGGAGGTTGAGTGTTGAGAGCCACTCGAAGCTTCTTCTTCATCAAAAATCATTAAGTCATCATCAGAAGGGATAGGCTGAATTACCTCATTGATGTCAAAGTCATCGAACCCGAATGTAGGTGCGGAGCTAACTTCGATTGCGGTTCCATCATCTTGAGAATCTCTAACAGTTGGAGTTGGAGGGAGTTTTGATGAAACTTCACCACCAAGATTGGTCTGAGCGTTACGGACCGTCTCAGCCATTGTGGACATCCATTCCTGGACCTTTTGAATCCTGGCAACCGTATTAGCGTTGCTAATGGCGTTGGCCCAGTACTTGGCTACGGTTTCAATCTCCTGTTGTTTCTGTTGAAGTTGTTTGGTTTGTTGGTCCTTTCTTGCTTGAAATGCCCTACGGAAAGCGACATATTTCTTGATATCGGAGTCTGAGACCGGAGTGTAATGACGCCATGAATCATTTGATTCATCACCATCAAATCCTTGAAAGTGCACCGAGGTGTCCCTCGGGTTCGCAGATCCTTGCACATTTGTGCTCACTGTGCCTAAACCACCTGGAAAAGATGTAAGCAGAGTAGGATTTCCTGGGCTTCCTTGGTCTCCTTGACCCGTGGTCAAGTCTGGCCTCTGCTCAGTTCTGGCAAGGGCTGAAGAATTGCCCTTCAGTTGGGAAGGTGTTTGAAGTGTTTGGGTTACTGACAAAAGGATGGAGTTCAACTCCTCAGGAGAAAAGAAATGTAGACGGGAAGCCCTGGAGACCATAGGGCGAGAACCAGTTCCATCCCCTTGGGAGTGAGCTGGGGGTGAGTCTCCACGATTAGCTGAAACAGACACACTTTCTGTGTCTGAGTAGTAATGGATGGTTGAGTTGAATGGGTCTGCGGCCACCCCAAGGACTACCGGAGCCTTTTGAGAGGCTGCGACATCAGTCCGGTCACGCATTTGGTCAGTGGACTTGGTTTTTCTTTTCTTAAGGATAGCAATGGGTTGTGCGTCATCATCAGAATCACTCAGAAGTCCCATGGAGGGAGAGTGGGATTTATTGTCATCTGATTCGTCATCTGAGGGCACAGTTTGTTTGAGTTTCCTTTTCTTGGATGGTTAAGTGTTCTTGGGAGCATTTTTCTTCTTTGGGGTTCCATGTTTCTTGGTGATGTTGCGGGGGCCTTGGTTGGCTGATGCTACCTTCTTGAGCCTTTTTGATAGAGTGGTGGAAGATGGAGCTGCGGTACTACCAGGATTGATGGGTGCGGTTGAGGCTTGTTTGATCTGACTAGGTAGAGGCAGGGTATGAAGGTATGGGTCAATACCTTACGTAGCCTCTATGTAATTTGTAAAATCAATGGTTTCAAGTCTAAGTGTAGACAATATGTGGACTGGTAGCCGTCTAATGGGTCCAAAAATAGATTGATCTGTAGAAGGGTTGTACCTTTTTAGATCTCTGGTGATGAAGAGGTTGACATCGTTGCCCATGCTCAGTCCTGCATCAGCATGAAGATCAGAGATGCACAGAGACCAGAATCTTGCAAAGGTGAGCTCGGTAGGATTTTCTCTTGGACTTTCCTTGGGGATGTATTGCAAGAAGTCATCCCATAGAATCTGACTGTAGTTGACATCGTGGCCAGTAAAAATACTCCATACTAACTCTAGCAACTTGAGGCCCATGTTATCAGTGCCTCTGGTTCTTCCAGACAAACTGCGGATTACGAAATGGCAAACGAACTGCCATACCGCAGGCAACTGATTCTTCTTGAATTCGCCTATGCCTTTCTGCTTCTTTTGGTAACCCATCTGATAAAGTGCAGATTGAATGTCGACCATGCTTGGGGTGAAGAACTTTGTTGAAGGATGAACTAACAGATTGATGACGTTGAGAAATTTCTCTTTGGTCAGAATAACCAAAGAATCATTCACCAGATTCAGATGCACCTCTTGAAGGTTGTTGAGAGGGCGATATGCAGAGAAAGCACATTTGAAGAGTGTTGATAGCGGTACCACATCTGTGAAAGCATCAAAAGGACCAAACAATGGATGATTTGACAGGAACTTGATTGGAGCATTGTAAGAAGAATGCTCGTCGAACACTGCCCTAAAATTGCTTGAAGCAATCGTTGGCGTTTGGTTCCTTGAAGCAGAGTCTGAACCAGTTGGGTGACCAGAGGCAGATGCCTTGGAATGTTTCTTTGAGATACCCGATTTCACCATTTTTAAAAGAGTTTGAAGAACTTGCAGGAAAACAGGGTGCAAGAAGATGAAGGAGATGAAGTTCGTTTTGAGAGTTTTTAGAAAGCGTAAAGCTTTCTTGGGGAAGAAAAAGAGGGTTTTATAGTGGCAGATTTAAAACTTTATTGATTTTACCCTAAGTAGAATCGGATAAAAAAAACGTTTGGGTTTTTTTATTAGGAGAAGCAATCCTAGCCACAGATAATTTAATTAAAAGATTTACTTTATTTTTTTGAATTTTCCAAAAGCGGTTGCATTTAATGAAATGTCAGTCCCTATAACCTCACGTCTGAAGAGCGTGTGGTGAGGGGTTAATCCGTTGTACAAAGGAGGAAGATGTAACGGATTTGACGTTTTGATTATGGAAAACTGTTCTTTTTGTCATCATACCCAAAATAGGCCTGACACAAAGTTTAATTGAAAAGTAGAACTGTGACAGTGATATGCTACACAAAGAATGTTTTTTTTATTTTTTTGTTAATTTTTGAGAATTTTTTTCTTATTTAATGAAGGATCATTAAATAGCACACAAAGTTTCAAGAATTTATGAAGCAGTTGAGAAATTAATCAATGTGATTGCGGATTGAGACTTCATTGCGGATGGATCTTTTATCGTTGCGGATGGATGGTTAGATGACTGCAGTAGAAGAACTGAGGAGAGAACTTGAACAAAAATTAGTGACAACAAACAATAAGGGCCATTGAAAGATAGATATGATATATAGTTGTGGTACATGTGGGATACTACGGTACATAGAATGTACTGTGGTACATAGAATATACCAAAACTATCTATCATAAATAAATTCAATTAGGACCGCAACAGAGACCAAGGAAGGTATGCGGTACCTATTAATTCAAAAAGAATTGTGAGTCCAGATTCATCATTCCTAACATTTGTAAGAAACTGTTGAGTTTTGTAGAGTCAAGTGCCTTTGTGAATACATCAGCAATCTCTTCATGAGTATGGACAAAAATTAGTTCAATGTTACCTTTCAGAATGTGGTCTTTGATGAAGTGATACCGTAGTTCAATATGCTTTGTCTTAGAGTGATGAATAGGATTGTGGGAAATCGCTATAGCACTCTCCGAGTCACAATAAATTGGTATCCGAAGCATTCTGTATCCGTAGTCCATAAGTTGTGTTTTCAGCCACAAGACTTGTGAACAACAGCTAGCTGCGGCCACATATTCAGCTTCTGCGGTAGACAGTGATACACAACTTTGTTTCCTTGATGACCAGCTGACGAGTCTTCCACCCAGAAATTGACATCCACCGGAGGTGCTTTTTCGATCTAGTCTGCATCCGGCAGGATCCGCATCAGTGAATGCTTGTAGGCTGAAGTCATTTCCTGTGGGGTACCATAAACCAAGAGTCTTGCTGCCCTTTAAGTATCTTAGAATCTGCTTGGCTGCCGTCATGTGTGATATTTTTGGATCAGCGTGGTACCTTGCGCATACACCTGTTGCAAAGACAATGTCTGGTCGGCTTGCGGTGAGGTACATCAATGAGCCAATTATACCTCTATAAGTCTTGTGATCCAGTGATTCGCCGGAAGGATCAACATATATCTTATATCCGAAGGCCATGGGGACCTTGGCCGAAGAACAGTTGTCCATTGAGTATTTCTTTAGTAGTTCAGTGGTGTATTTCTCCTGATGGATGAATATCCCTTGAGGGACTTGTTTCACTTGAAGTCCTAGAAAGAAGTTAATATCTCTATTCATGCTCATTTGGAACTTGTTGGTCATGAGCTTAGCAAATTCATCCACCATTCCCTGATCAGTTGATCCGAAGATGATATCATCCACATATATTTGTACAAGCATAAGATGATTACCGTTTTCTTTTCTAAATAAAGTGGGATCAATCACTCCTCTTTTGTATCTGGATGAGACAAGAAATTCAGAGAGAGTCTCATACCACACTCTTGGGGCTTGCTTTAGACCGTAGACTGCTTTTTCAAGCTTGTAGCAGTAGTCTGGGAATTCAAGACTTTCGAATCCCGGAGGTTGCTGAAGATAAACCTCCTCTTTTAATTCACCGTTGAGAAAAACACTTTTCACATCCATTTGATGTACTTTGATGTTCTTGTGAGCTGCGTATGCTAAGAAGATTCGGATGGCTTCCATTCGTGCCACCGGAGCGTACGTTTCATCATAGTCAATACCTTTAAGTTGACTATATCCCTTGGCAACTAGCCTTGCCTTGTTTCTGACAACCGCACCGGATTCATCCAACTTGTTCTTGTACACCCATCTAGTACCAACAATAGTGTGACCTTACAGCTTCAGAACGAGTTGCCACACTTTGTTTCTTTTGAATTCTTCTAGTTCTTCTTGCATTGCGGATATCCATTATGGTTCTAGTAATGCTTCTTTGATCGTTCGGGGCTCGACCGAAGACATAAATGCTGCATAGTGACAGTGATCAGATAAATCCTTGGAAGATCGAGTTTGGATACCTGCGGATGGGTTGCCGATGATTTGACCCGGTGGGTGGTCCTTCGTCCATATATGTAGACGGGGTTGCAGATAATTAGCAGCTGCGGTAGAGGGAATGTCTTCAATATCGGAAGACTCTGCGGTTGGAGACGGCAGTTCCCCCTGGACTTGAGAACAGCCTGCGAAATCATCTTGGACTGTTGGAGTGAGATTAACATTTTCTTGAGCAATTGGAAGAGGTTCCCCCTGGATTGTTGATGGAAGTTCCTCTTGAGCTTGAGAAGATTCCCCCTGGATTATTGGAATTGAGAGAACTCTTGGGTCAGTTCTGGTGTCGATATTCTCCATGTTTTCATCATCCGAGTCCGAAGAAACGTTTGAAGGTTGACATCCTCTGCGGAGAGGGACTGGAGCTGCTTCTTCTAGTACTGGAACCTCGATGGTTGTCATATGATCCGGAGTTGAGTTTTCCCCCTCAACCGGCGTGGTGGAAGTATTCAGTGACACATCATCGGATAGCGTAGGACCAAATACTTCAACATGTTGTATTTGGGCTTCAGGAGACACAAGAACATCAAATAGTTTAGCAGTCTCTATTGGGTTGAAGAGATCATCATAGTTAACTTCAACTATGTTTAATGGACCCGAAGTGTCAGGAACATCACATTCCAGGATTGCTTTGGTTTCGGTGGAGGGAGCAGTGTTGCGGATATAATAATCATCGAACTTTACATCAAAGCTTTCGATTATTAGCCTCGTACGTCTTATGAGAACCTTATAGGATACCTTGTTCGTTGAGTAACCGAGGAAGATGCCTTCATCAGATTTTGGTGCAAACTTGTTGAGATGATCCTTGTTGTTGATCACAAAACATATGCACCCAAATATATGGAAGAATCGGACACTAGGCTTTCTGTTGTTAAGGCCCTCATATGGTGTTTTGCTGAGACGTTTGCACACAATGCTACGGTTCTGCACAAAGCATGCTGTGGCCACTGCTTCGGCCAAGAAGTAGAGAGGAAGGTTGGCAAAATTGAGCATAGATCTGGCTGCTTCTACCAGAGTGCGGTTCCTTCGCTCTACCACTCCATTCTACTGCGGTGTGTATGGAGCTGAGAAATTGTGACTTATGATGGGTTTTTAAGCATTCTAACACTTCCTAAGTGTACATGCAACCCTAATAACCTTGAATCTATGTTTTCTCTATATACATGCAAATTTCTTTTCAAGGTTATTTCCTAACTAGCATGACATGGGGATTACATAAAACATAAAAACTAGTAGAAATACATACCTTGTTGTTGCTTGGATTCCTTCAAGACTTTGTGAGCCTAGCACCCCAAATGTTGTGCCTCAAATGCTTCACACAACACCACAAGACTTGGAATAACTTGAGATAATACTTCTAGCACTCAAAATCGGTTATGCCCTCTCTAGTAACACTAGGTCACGATTTTGCTAGCCATAGGGTTCCTTTTATAGTGTTGTCACAATTGGGGTTTACACATGAATGCCCTTAATTGTCATGACTCTTGATTTCTCATGACCCATGGGTTTGTAACTCCCATAGACTATCCATGGAGCTCCATATGGTTATAACCAAACCCATAAACCATGGATCATTAATCCACCATAAAAGAATTGATGATTGTCATAATCAACCCTATATATTTAATTAGTCTCACTTTGATCACTAGATTAATACTAGATTAATACTTGATCAATACTAATTAAATAATACTATTATTAATATATTAGAACTTATAATATATTAATAATCATAAGTGCCTTATTCTCTCATTTAGTCTATCCAAGTATTGCAATGCCATGCAACCCAAATGGACCATGCCGGGTCGGGTCAAGTACATACCAAATAAAGTTATGGACTTAGACACTATATCCAACAGTCTCCCACTTGGATAAGTCTAATAACTATATTTGCAAATATGACTTCAAAATCCGACTAGCAATCGTAGCTCTTTCAAAGTCTCTCGGAATTGAGATGATGATGATACGCCATTTAAGATAAGTGATCATATAATCCCCTGTTCTCATGATATCAGCCGGACAAACACATGGAACATGGTCTTACTTATTGTCCAGCATTTGTTTCTCGATCTCTGATTTGTTTCGACATAGAACTAAATTGAACACATCAATTAGGTTCTGACCGGGCCCAGTACATAGGTCAAAACCAAATCATCGAGGGGCCCAGATATCGTTTCTATTTCTAGAAGGAACAGATAAACTTCGACTGATATGCTTGTACTAACTACTTGTTGAATTATTCACAAAGGCACGTTTTATGACATCGAGTTACCAATGCGCTTTCGTGCAATCAATAAATAACCAACTCATAGTCAACAACTCATATCTCTAGGTTTGAAGATTTATATGATATTACCGTCTCACGATCACTCGAGATAAATTCCATGAAGTGATGCAAGTGAGCGTGGGTTGGATCCAATACTCAGCCCTTATGAGTACTCATGAATGTTGTAGCAACCATTGCATTGTCCAAAGCACTTTTAGACAAATCATACAAGCCAAATTCATGACAGTCTTAAATCAATACTTACATCCAAAGTTTGACTGACTGTGGATGGTTTGAATAATAACATAATTATTCTGGAAGTAAAAACATGCAAAATTGAAACATAGTAAACAATCAACACAAGATAGTAACACCTTACTCATAAATAAATAACAACTTTTATTTATAATCAAATGTCAATTACATTTTACAAGTTTCAGGAATCTAATTATTGAAACTAATATCATCCTTCAGCCCAATGCGCCTCGCATGCTGTAAATGCTTAACCCTGCTCAGTCCCTTCGTGAGGGGATCTGCCGGGTTCTCATCTGATGATACCCTCTTAGCCACGAGGAGTCCTTCTTCTATTCGATGTCTGATGAAATGGTATTTTCTGTCAATGTGCCTAGATCTCCCGTGATCTCTTGGTTCCTTAGCCAAAGCAACCACACTTTCGCTGTCACAGAAAATTTCCATTGGCTCCTTTATAGCAGGTACAACTCCAAGGTCTCCGATGAAGTTCTTTAGCCATATCGCCTCCTTAGCTGCTTCACTTGCTGCTATGTACTCTGATTCACAAGTAGAATCAGCTACTGTCTCCTGCTTGGAACTTTTCCAAGTAATTGCCCCTCCATTTAGGATAAAGACCCAGCCTGACTGAGAGCGGAAATTATCCCTATCAGTCTGGAAGCTAGCATCGCTATATCCTTCCACTCTCAAGTCATCACTGCCTCCGAGGGTAAGGACCCAATCCTTAGTCCTCGGCAGATACTTGAGAATGTTCTTTACCGCTGTCCAGTGTGCTTTGCCAGGGTTCCCTTGATATCTACTGACCATGCTCAAAGCAAAGGCCACATCAGGGCGAGTACAAGTCATAGCATACATGATCGAGCCCACAGCGGAAGCATATGGTATATGACTCATCTCAGCGATCTCAGCCTCTGTACTCGGGCTTTGAGTTTTACTCAGCTTGGCATTACTCTGGATTGGTAATTCTCCTTTCTTGGAATCTTGCATACTGAACCTCTTCAGCACCTTATCCAAGTAAGTACTTTGACTAAGTCCAATTAGTCTCTTACTCCTATCTCTCAATATCCTTATCCCTAGGATATAGGCAGCTTCCCCAAGGTCCTTCATAGCGAAACACTTCCCAAGCCAGGACTTAACCTCCTGCAAGGTTGGGACGTCGTTTCTTATGAGAAGTATGTCATCCACATACAACACCAAGAAGCTAAATATGCTCCCACTAGCCCTGACATACACACAAGACTCATCCTCACTCCTAGAAAAGCCAAACTCTTTGACTTTCTCATCAAAGCAAAGATTCCATCTGCGAGATGCTTGTTTCAATCCATAAATGGATTTATCAAGCTTACACACTCTATTAGGGTATCTTGTATCGACAAAACCCTCTGGTTGAGCCATGTAAACATCCTCAGCCAACTTTCCATTAAGGAAAGCGGTTTTGACATCCATTTGCCATATTTCATAATCATGAAATGTAGCTATGGCTAACAATACTCTAATAGACTTAATCTTAGCTACTGGTGAGAAGGTCTCATCATAGTCAACTCCCAGAGTTTGAGTAAAGCCCTTCGCAACCAGTCGCGCTTTGTAAGTATGTACCTTCCCATCCATGTCGGTCTTCTTCTTGAAGATCCATTTGCACCCAACTGTCTTACGACCTGGTACATTGTCAACCAAGTTCCAAACTTGATTGTCATACATGGACTGAATCTCGCTGTCCATAGCCTCCTTCCATTTAGCAGACTCAGGGCCTGCCATGGCTTCCCTGTAATTATTAGGTTCATCCAAATCTATTAGTGTACTATCACTAATAAATGTATCACCTTCAGTGGTGATGTGATAACCATAATAAAAATCAGGTGTGTTCCTCACCCTAGTGGAACGTCTTGGAGGTACAGACTCATCTATCAGATCAACAGGAGTTTCCTCCTCAGGTTGGTCGATAGCATTTGAGGTTCCTTCACCACTTGACTCTTGAAGCTCTTCAAGGTCAATTTGCCTCCCACTGTCCCCTTGGCTTATGAATTCTCTCTCACGAAAGACTCCTCTTCTTGCTACAAAAACCACATTATCACTGGGTCTGTAGAAGAGGTAACCAAAGGATCTCTATGGGTAGCCGATGAAAATACACCTCTCACTTCGAGGTTCAAGCTTATCATGAGTCTCACGCCTCACGAAAGCTTCACAACCCCAAATCTTGATGTGGTCCAAATTGGGAACTTTCCCAGTCCACATCTCGTGAGGTGTTTTGGCAACCTTTTTAGTAGGGACTAGATTAAGGATATGGGCGGCAGTCTCCAAGGCATACCCCCAGAAAGAGATTGGTAACGAAGCTCGACTCATCATGGAACGAACCATATCCAACAAGGTTCGATTGCGCCTCTCAGCTACACCATTCAACTGTGGTGTTCTGGGAGGTGTCAATTGTGAGACAATCCCACATTCCTTAAGATAGTCAAGGAACTCAATGCTAAGATACTCTCCTCCCCGATCGGAACGGAGCATCTTGATGTTCCTGCCCAATTGATTCTCCACTTCCTGCTTAAACTCTTTGAACTTTTCAAAGGTTTCTGACTTATGCTTGATTAAGTAAATATATCCATATCTACTGTAATCATCAGTAAAAGTCACATAATAGCGATTAGCATCCCTTGTAGCAACTCTGAAGGGCCCACACACATCCGTGTGTACAAGGTCCAACAAACCTTCACCCCTATCACAAGTACCTGTAAAGGGTGACTTTGTCATTTTTCCAAGTAAACAAGACTCGCAACTATCACCTGACTTGAGGTCAAATGATTCCAAGACTCCAGCCTTTTGGAGTTGTCCTATGCGCTTCTTGTTAACATGTCCAAGACGACAGTGCCACAAGGATGCTTTATCCAAGCTATCTGAAGAATCAATATACAACACATTATTTCCTAAATTGTCTACAACATTCACAGCTTCATATACACCATCACAAGGTAATGCTTTAAAGTAAAATACATCATTGTAATAAACATTAATAGCACCATTTTTATTATCAAATGAAAATGAAAAACCTTGTTTGTACAAGCCATGAAAAGAAATAATATTTCTCGCCATTTCGGGCGAGTAACAACACTTATTCCAATCTAACATTAACCCATTATTAAGCAATAAAGAATAAACTCCTATCTTGGTAACAGGTGATGCTTTCCTGTTGCCCATGACTAAGTTTATCTTCCCGTGCTCCACTTGCTCACTTCTTCTTAGTGCCTGCAAATCAGTACAGATGTGAATACCACAACCTGTATCAAGCATCCAAGAATTAGCATTAGATGAGTTATTAGACAATATTGTGTAAATACCTGCATGGGTGGGTTTAACCTTCCCATCCTTTACATCTTGCAGATATTTAGGGCAGCTTCGCTTGAAGTGTCCCTTATCCTGGCAATAGAAGCATTGTGCTTCCTTTGGGTTTGAAGAAGGAGTAATGGGACCTTTCTTTGTCCCACTTGAAGAGGAACCATCAAGAGTCTTACCCTTGGTACCCTTCGAAGGGCTTTTCCTCTTATTACCCTTTCCCTGCCCAATAGCCAGAACAGGGGCTGTTGAAGGAGTAGAAGTAGCAACCGCTTTACCCTTAAGGCCATTTTCAGTTGTCCTTAAGAGTCCTTGAAGTTTGCTAAGTGTGACTTCCTCCTTGTTCATATGATAAGTCATACGAAACTGATCATAACTTGGAGGTAAGGAATGGAGAATGATGTCAATCGCCATTTCCTCAGGAAAGTCAACATTTAGCTTCAGCAACCGGTCAACGAACCTTTGCATCTTCTGCAAGTGACCGGTGATGGGTTCACCATCCTTCATCCTTGCGGTTATCATGGAGGAGATGATTTCATACCTCTCCTGACGCGCGCTCTGATGGTACCTTTCCATCAGATCCAGGTGCATCTCATAGGGGTAGAAATCTTCATAGGATTTTTGAAGTTCAGGAGTCATGGTGGCCATCATGATGCATGCTACTTTAGTAGCATCCTTTTCATGTGCAACAAACTCCGCAAACTCTTCAGGAGTAGCAGTGGCTTCACTTACAACCTTAAGCTCCCTATCGAGGACATATTCTTTGTCCTCATAGCGGGTAATCATTCTGATGTTTCTGATCCACTCATTGAAATTGGATCCATCAAAGATGACCTTACCACACAAGTTCATGAGGGAAAAGGAGCCTGTTGGGTTTGAGCCAGAAGTATTGTTGGAAGACATCTGAAAGGAAAGAAAGACAAGTTTCATTAGATTAGGAATCCTTAATAATTCACCCAAATGAAATATTAAGGCTAGGATCCAACAAACTATTTATAGTTGGAAGAGGGATGCCGTAATCCATACTATAAAATATTTAAACGTAGGTAAATGATGATTTACCAATTTCCACCATAAGAACGAAATATTTTATTATTAGGTTTTATTGGTTTTGAAACTCCTAGATCTTTTGAGATACATTGAACTTTTCAATGGCATGTTTGAATCTCGATTGTGCCCTCTCAAGTTTGTGACTGGGATGCCGAGGATCACAAACAAGGTGTGAATAACCATACAAATTGACTTGGTACCCTCAACAATATTACCTAATCGATGTGCCGGTTAACCACACATGCTCCACCGATCTATAATAAAGTCAAGTTACCCTTTGCCACTCTTACTAGTCCATGTTAGTGTGCCGGTTAACCACACACGCTCCACTAACGACTTGGTAAGGTACAAAGTGTAATTTTATGGGCTAGCACCAATTTCACATTTTCCTAAAGTAACTAAGATTGGGAATTTATAATGTATAGTTACTTTATAATTCATTACACTTTTAACGAGTATTCAAAGTCGTATCCTACCCGTTCGGCTAACGACCCTCCACCGATCAAGGAAGCGGTGGGTGAGAGTGGACACCCATTAAGTCACCATTTTATAGGCAACAACCTTATACCCCCCTTATAGACCGGCTTCGTGAATGAGGCCTACTAACGGTAAGAATGACATAATCTTATACATATCTATATAATAAAATTATAATAATAGTATAAGTGTTGATTTTTAAACTTTTTAAAAATTTAAGGTTTAATTTGGAATTAAAGTATTAAAGTGTAAGACTTTTCAAATTCCAAAACTTGAGGGCAAGATTTGAAACTATTCCAAGTCTCTTCAATTTGTAACTTATGAGTTTTAATGGTTCATAAAAATGAAGACTCTTCATTTTATGAAACCTCTTTAGTTCTTTAATCATAATTAAAAGAAGTGACTTTTGGTTATCCATAACTTGAGGACAAGTTATGGACACCATCATAGCCATTAAGATCATGAATTAAACACACATGGAGGTTACACATAATTCCTATGATCTTCTAAACTCATATGAACACAAATTCATGTCAAGAAATTTCAAGAAAATCATATAAACATATACAATACTTGAAAATTGATAAAAGTCATGTAAAATGGGTTAACATAATCATTATCATTTTGAAAAACAGATTTTACAAGTCCAAAACAGATTGGGATAATGATCTTAATCCATTTCCAGCAACAAAACTCGAAAAAACTGTCCAGCACGCTCCTACTCGCCGAGTGCATTATTCTACTCGTCGAGTAGGATGAATTTGTTCATGGACTCGGCGAGTCCTCCCCATGGACTCGGCGAGTCCAGTCGTCAGAGTGCATAATTTTCGATTTTTAAGCAGTTTTGCATCAAGTATACAGAAAAAAATCCTAGGCTCTGATACCACTGATGGGTTTTTAAGCATTCTAACACTTCCTAAGTGTACATGCAACCCTAATAACCTTGAATCTATGTTTTCTCTATATACATGCAAATTTCTTTTCAAGGTTATTTCCTAACTAGCATGGCATGGGGATTACATAAAACATAAAAACTAGTAGAAATACATACCTTGTTGTTGCTTGGATTCCTTCAAGACTTTGTGAGCCTAGCACCCCAAATGTTGTGCCTCAAATGCTTCACACAACACCACAAGACTTGGAATAACTTGAGATAATACTTCTAGCACTCAAAATCGGTTATGCCCTCTCTAGTAACACTAGGTCACGATTTTGCTAGCCATAGGGTTCCTTTTATAGTGTTGTCACAATTAGGGTTTACACATGAATGCCCTTAATTGTCATGACTCTTGATTTCTCATGACCCATGGGTTTGTAACTCCCATAGACTATCCATGGAGCTCCATATGGTTATAACCAAACCTATAAACCATGGATCATTAATCCACCATAAAAGAATTGATGATTGTCATAATCAACCCTATATATTTAATTAGTCTCACTTTGATCACTAGATTAATACTAGATTAATACTTGATCAATACTAATTAAATAATACTATTATTAATATATTAGAACTTATAATATATTAATAATCATAAGTGCCTTATTCTCTCATTTAGTCTATCCAAGTATTGCAATGCCATGCAACCCAAATGGACCATGCCGGGTCGGGTCAAGTACATACCAAATAAAGTTATGGACTTAGACACTATATGCAACAACTTATGCCCTTGGAAACCAAGAAACTATTTAGATGATGATTAGTGAACTCGGTTCCATTGTCACTGCGGATGCGACGCACTGGTAGTTTGATTTGAAGCTCTATCTCCTTAATAAAATTGATGAGTGCCTGCGGTGTTTCTGACTTGAGTCTAAGAAAGAAAACCCATGTGAAACGTGTGAAGTCATCTACTATAACCAGTATGAATTTCTTGTGGTGAAGACTGGCTACGGTGGATGAACCACAAAAATCAATATGGAGAAGTTCCAGTGGTTCTGAGATTGAGGAGTCGATCACCATAGGATGACTTGCTTTGGCCTATTTGCCACATTCACATGTAGGGCAGAGCCATCTAACTTTAGATATGTATTTTGATAAGAAACATAGCTGCGGTTTGCCGATGATCAGAGAAACATCCAGAGGATACATAGTACCTTCAGATCTGGATTTGATCAGGCAAGTGCTCCTATCGCTTGTCATTATGTAGCAGAATTGATTATCAAATTCAACCCGATGGTCTGCCTTACATAGTTGGCCAACACTAATGAGATTGTGTTTAAGACCTTCCACATAGGCGACCTTTTGGACAGAAAAGTTTCTAGTAGTAAGAACATCGTAACCTCGGATGATCCCATTCACGTTGTTGCCGAATGTGACGTTACCCCCGTTGCAAACTGGCCTAAAATCCCGAAGGTACTCCAACCTTCCGGTCATGTTCAAGGAGCAGGCACTGTCGATTAACCATTCTTCTTCATGTTCCTCCTTGCACAAAGCCTGAGAATTACACGGTTAATTTAGGCACCCAAACTAGTTTGGAGCCTGGGGTAAAAGATGATCGAGTTTCTGATTGATGCATGAACCGAGGTTGCAGGGACAGGTTTTATGTCAACTTTTAAGCCTAGTCCTGGGTGTTTGTGAATTTTTGGAGTGTTGCAAGATTTACAAAAGTTACGAGGTTTTTGATAAGAACCAGATTTGACATGTGATGGGCCTTTTTGACAAGTGCACTGACATACAAAAGTTTTGTCCTTTATCCTGACATTTTGCTTGGTCAGCGGTCTAAATAACGAGGTAGGCTTCTGACCAGTCTGAGAGTGGTGAGATCTGACATTGGTGCTGTTGAAATTTGAGAAGGTTTGTTTTGAAGAAGATTTAGCACGTGTAGATCTTTTGGACCTTTTTGTTGGGTTTGGTAAAATACCCTTCCACTTGTTAAAATTTTGATGTGATTTCAAAAGTGTTGGAGTGGGTAAGATACCCTTCCATTTTGGATCATCTGAGGAATAGATTTGAAAACCATTGTTACGAAAAGACTTTACTTTCTTTTGGGTTGTGTCAGATGAATTTGGAATAGTTTTAGAAACTGTACATTCCTTTTTCTTTGTTTTCTTGACTGCAAAGTTTTTGGACAGATAGTTTGAGAAAACAAATTTTTCTGGACTCCTAGACTTAGGAATTTTGACAAATTGCTTTTGTTTCGAAAGATTTTCCCGATTTTTGCCACGGGATCGAATTTCTTCTTTGAAAGCCTTATTTGCCTCGGTTTTAGGAGAACCGCAGTCAGTGACATTCAGTTGCGGTTTCCTTGAAACATTTGGTAATTTTGAAAAACGAGGACTTGATTCATCCGAACTGGAGAGTTCAGGATTCAGGGAACATTGACCAACTTCAAAGTTTTCGATTGGTAATTCATGATGAATTGGTTGGATGGTCATGGTACTTTTGACTTTGGTCTGCGGTTCGGAGCTTTGAACAACCGCAAAATAAGTCTGAGTGAGTACATTGGTGGGACAATTGATGGAAGGTAGATGGACAGACTGCGGTTCATGACTACAGTAAGAGATACCGCGGTATGAAGGCAGAGAAGGGAAGTCCATTGAGACTTCAGGACCTTCCAAGACAATTTCCTCATCAGTAATTGATGAAGTCTGAGAACAGGGAAGAGTTGTGCTATCTATAGGATTAGAGAATTCAGGGAGAATTTCTTCGATAACACAATTGTTACTCAGATCGTGAAGTCTACCAAAGTGAGCTTTGATATCTTCAGGAAATGTTTTTTCATTGACCGGAAACAAAAATTCACGGTCCGGAGGGACGTAGGGATGGTCCTTATTGAATCGGGGTGATGAGTCCGTTGCGGTAGAGTACCCATTGAACCAACCCCAATTGTAAGTATTGTCAGTAGTCCCATTGTTAACAAGATTCTCGATGGCTTCACTTTCATTAAACAGTTCCTCTATTAAAAGATTTAAACGTACAATTTCACTCTGAGCTAAATCTCTCTAGTTCAAAGCTATTTCTAACTGTGTTTCACTAAACATTCTTGCATCTTTCTCTAACATTAAGTCCTTTTCTAACATAGCCATTTTGAGTCTTTTGTTGTCCAATCGTCCTCTTACGTGAAACATCTCTTGGGATGCAATATTCTTCTCATCTAATGCTTTGTTATAGTCTGTAAGGACGATAGCACATGTGTCATTAAGATTGTTTATGAAGGGATGACAATCATGCATGCTATAATGAGAGTTTGAATCATAAGTTTTACCTGTTCGACAATGCTGAGTGTCCCATCTTTCGCCATATAGCAATAATTCTTCTCCATCTTTGTAGAGCCATCCTCATCAGCAGTCGCTATCATACAGATCTTTCCCTTTCCTTTGATGCTGCTGATGTCCTCATCTTCATCCCCGGAGGACCAAACTTGATGCTCTCTTTTTACTTGAGCAACATACGCCCTTCCTTTTTCTTTTTCCTCCATTTCTTGAGCCATTCTGAGATAGAATGCTCTATCTTTTACTACATTTGCCTTGCAGTCTTTGGCAAAATGATTCTCTTTGTTGCACTTGTGACATATCACAACATCAGTTTTGTCTTCTGAGGGAGTACCGGAGTCAGTGGTTTGGATGGACTGCGGTGCCTCCTTGGGTTGAGTATTTTGAGACTGCGGTGGTGGGTGAGGTTTTTTAGTGAAACGAGAGTGATTGTTTTGAGAGTTAAGATTACGGCTGAAAGGTGGCTTGTTATACTACTGATTCTTTCGGAATGAAGGTGGTAATCGGTTGAATTGTTGGCTGACAAGAGCGATTGCATTCTGAAACTCTTCTTCGTCGTCATACTCTGAGTCTGCTTCATATGACTGCGGAGGGTTGTCATATGCGGTGGAGTATGATTGGGAGTGAGGAGATTGTGCTACGAGAGCAAGTGGACCACCGAAGTCTGCACAGTCTTTGAGTACCGTAGACTCTTTAGCTTGCAGTTCACCGTAGAGCTTATAAGGAGACAGAGAATGAATTTTTTTGTCCCCTTGAACAATCATTTTGGCAGTCGTCCAGTGTCTTCCTAAACCGTTTAGAAACTGAAGATTTGTTTCATGGTTGCTTCGGACCGTGCCAGCATTGGATAGCTTTGTAACTATCATATTGAACCTCTTAAAGGAATCTTCCAAACTTTCACCCGCATAAGCTTTAAAGTTATTAAACTCATTGAGTGCAGTAGTAATCTTTTTGTCTTGAGCTTGTTCAGTTCCTTCATACAGGTTTTTAAGAATATCCTAGATCTCCTTTGCGGACTTGCAATTTATGATTATGTCGAAGTTGTCAGACACAACTCCACACGAAATCTCATAAAAGGCAATAGCGTCATTTTCCATTTTTTCAAGATCGTCTTTGGTGGGACGATTCAACGCTGGTTGACCTCCTCCTAATCTGGCTGTGGCTCCATCGGTTTGTACCGGAGTTAGAACAGGAACATGCGACCCTTCTTCAACAGATCTCCATACGTCTCTTCCAAGTCTCCTTAAATATCTTTCCATTCTTTGAGACCAGTGATGATACTCATTCGCCACAAGTAACGGTGCTCTATTCGAACCACCAACACTGTTTGATACATTAAGAGATAATGCTTGTGCCATATTTCCTTGTTTTGAAAAGTTTTTTTTTGTTTATTTTATGAAGAAATGAGCTTTAGTGGTATAGAAGGCTTTTTGAAACACAGAGTTTTGCTTCAAAAGGCAACCACTTTGGCTCTGATACCAACTGTTGAGAGAAAAACTCGAGACACACTTGAACAAACGTTAGAACAAGTATAGTTGCGGAATAGTTTATCTCAAAGGATCTAAAAGCTCAACAATAATAATAAGTTAGAGTTAGATAATTAGAGAGTTAGGTGCGGAAATGTAAGGAAATATAAATGACAGCAGATATTATATCAAGTATACACATAAGTTGATTCTTAACAAGGAATGCATTCAGACCAAGTTAGTAAGTGAGATCAAACTTAGTGATTAAGTCAAGAATGACTTGCTCCGAAGGGATATAATAATCTTTTATATTTAAGTGAACTTTGAGAGTAAGAAGGTGATGAGAGTAATAACACAAGATATGAGATTCAAGATGCGAAGTGTTATCAGAGGTATTTGAATAAGAAGGATTGAGCTCTATATATAGAGACTCAAATATTACATTTGTTCAACTATCTAAGCGTAGCCATGCAAGGCATACTGGACAAAAGAGAGTATTCTAAGAAAAGTAGATAAAGAGCTAAACTAAGAAAGCTAGATAGTGAACTGCGGATGATGATGACTTCGGATGGGGTTGCTGAACAGAGTTGACTGCGGATCTTGGAAGGCTGCGGTAGACCAAGTTTAAGAGGGTCAGTTATATGATTCAACAGAGTCGATTGAAGATAGTATGAGGTGTTGTTGAAGGCGAACTCATCGAGCCCTTGCTAGACTCGATGAGTAGGGACGGGATTATAGCATTTTGTGCATGTGGGGACTCGGCGAGTCGAGTCAACCAGATGATGACTTTGACCAGATGATTGACCATTAACCAAGGTGTTGACCTTGAATTTGACTTGGATTTGGGTGACCCTTGTAAGGGTTATGAGTATGAGTTGATAACTTAGAAAAGCTGTCGTGTAGGGATTAAGGAGTCGGGGAGAGTCGATTTTCACATTGAGGATAGTACAGACACTACACGACATCGAGGTGAGTTACCTTCCAGTAGAAGTGGGTCTAAGGCACCAAGGCCGACCCACTAGTAGTTGATTACAGTTAAGATGATTGTCTTTGTGATAATTGTCTGGTTTTCTATTACTTGATGTGTTCTATGTGCGAGTATGTTATGTTCTATGTGATAGTGGTAGTAGGAGGGGAATAGTCACCCGATTGGTTGTTAGGACCGAAGGATAGGCCGGACACCCCAGATATGTATGACAACATGTTTATGATATGTTATTATGTGATAGTAGCAGGGGTGAAATAGTCCCCATGACCGGGTGAAATAGACCGGAGGGTAGGCAGGCACCCCAGAATGGCCTGACACGGGTAGTCAGCACCCCAGAATGGATTGACACGGGTAGTCAGCACCCCAAAATGGCTTGACATGGGTAGGTCGGGCACCCAAGAATTGCCCGACAATATGTATGATTGTATGGTATGTGGTATGATGGGGGAACTCACTAAGCTTCGTGCTTACAGTTTTTAGTTTTGGTTTCAGGTACCTCGTCAGCTAAGGGGAAGGAGCCGACAGGGTAGCACACATTGCACACACACGACTTCCACTTTGAGAACACTGGGATTGTACGCTGACATTTTACTATTTGATGATATGGTTTTTGAGACTTGTTATTTGTGACTTGATGTTTGAAATGATAACAACTATGTTTTCCGTAAACTATTTTTACAAGTAATATACTTTAAAACAAAAAAAATTTGGGTCTCGATTTTGGGATGTTACAAGTTGGTATCAGAGCCTTAGTTTGAGGGATTCGGGCACACCTTCGGGGGTGCCTGAACTCAAATCGAGGTCTTGAAGGGTTTTTACAAGAAAAATAGTTTTCTAAAATTTAAAATAAGGAGTTGTGAGAAAGAAGAAGGTGTGTGCTGCGTGCGACTGACCGAACTCATGTAAGTTTTCCCCAAGATACCCATACATGTTAGATTATGTTATATGATGTGATTGTGAGAACTACAGGCTAGACTAGGGCTAAGGATCTAGGGAGGATTCCTTGTATGCCTGTTATGTGATTATGAGAAGTGCATGCTAGATTAGGGCTAAGGATCTAGGAAGGATGCCTTATATGCCTGTTGTATGAGTTTATTGAGCTATATGTTAGGGCTGGTTAGACAGCAGTACGATAGCCTGATTAGGTTATGCTTGGTAATGGTTACTCAATGCACGAATGCTGCTTGCTTTGTGCTGATAGGGGTTCCGGCTAGCTTTAACTAACTAGTAAGCGGATATGTAATAGTATCCGTAAGCTAGTTAGGGAAAGATGGTAGGGACTCCTTGTGTAGCTGATGGCGGTGAGTAGGTCGGAGAGTGCCATAGGACAAGCCTAGGATGAAATTAGTTGGAAAGTTGTATTAGTAAAAAGGGACTTGGTGAAGTCGAGGCAATTCTTGAGGAAAGTACGGATAGATGTGGAAGGTAGTTTGGGCATGTACTACTGGAAGCAGAGGATCCGTACTCAAATCAAGGAGGGCTGAGAAAGAACCAGGAAACTTGGAGAATGTGTAAGACCTCTGGAGAGTATGTATGACTCTGACCTCTTTGTGTTTTCAGTATGGCTATTACGCGACATGGAGCAGGATCTGGGTCAGGATGAGGATCAGGCTCGGGTATGGGATTCGAGCAGGTTGATGATGGGCTACGCGAGTTCATCGCGTATGAGATCACGCGAGGTATTCTTGAGGCGACCTCGATTATTTTCGGGTCGATCAAGGAGGGGATTGTTGAGCTGATGTAGGATCGCCTTCGAGCATTCAGGAGTGACTTGGCTTCCAGCCAGTCGGGTACACGCACACTGTCCTTCAAGGACTTCCGGGGGAGTGGCGCGCCAGAGTTTTACGGGGCGAAGGACCACATTATTGCCAGGAGATGGATCGCAGACATCGAGTCTGCGCAGTTGACGAGCTTCTGCCCGAAGAGGTCGAAGGTCCGCTTTGCTGCAGGTTGTTTGAGGGATAGAGCTAGGGATTGGTGGGAGTCAGTCGGTGACTCGCTGGGAGCCCCAACCATCGAGGTTATCACTTGGTCAGACTTTGTGACCAGCTTTAGGACCGAGTTTGCGCCAACTGTGGAGCTTCTTCAGCTGGCCAGGGAGTTCCTTGATATGAGACAGACTACGGAGTCAGTGGCGGAGATCACCGCCAAGTTCAGAGAGAGGGCCTTGTTGGTACCTCAATATGCAGGAGATGAGGATACGCGGAGGACCCGCTATCACGACATGTTGAGGGCTGATATCTGGGAGCATGTCAGCTTCTCAGCCTGTCCGACCCTAGAGTCCATGATTGCCAGGGCGAGGGAGAGAGAGATTGACTTAGAGAACCTCAGGAAGAGGAAGGCAGAGATAGAGCAGAGTATTGGGGTTTCGGGGAAGAAACCCAAGGGATCCGACACGAGGTCAAAGGGCCATCCAGGCCAGAGCCGCTACAGGAAATGCGGCAGGCCACATGAGGGAGCTTGTAGAGCGGGATCATCAGTCTACTGCAAGTGCGGCAAGACGGGGCACTTTGGCAGGGATTGTACTGCTCCTGCCCCCACTGTTCAGACTTCAGATCTGATTTCCTTCCATTGCAATCATAGGAGCCATAAAAGGGCCAACTGCCCTAGATTGACAACATCAGCAGCAGTGGCGCCAACTCCAGCGACTGCACGGGTTACGGATGGCCGGAAGGTCAAGTCAGAGGCTCCAGTGGTGAGGAGCCGAGCGTTTCAGTTGACAGCCGAGAAGGCACGCACAACATCCGATGTGGTGACGGGTATGGTTTTTTCTCCCTAACTTTTATTCTATGTCGCTTGTGGTATTGATGTATTATGTTATACGTTCTGTTTAGGATCGTTCCATGTGAACGGTATCCCAGTTCAGGTGTTGTTTGATTCGGGTGCTACCTGGTCATTTGTCTCCCTTGCGCTTAGCAAGAGGTTCCCTGACTCGTCGGGCATGTTGGATTGCCCTCTAGAGGTCGAGATTGCGGACGGCCGATCAGTGCGATCGTCAGAGGTTATACGAGGAGCGCTACTTGGTAGATTTGGTTCCCATACCCTTGCGGGGGAACAAGGTTATCATAGGGATGGATTGGTTGAGCCCCAATGGGGCAGTGATCGACTGTGCGCAGCAGTTGGTTCGGATCAGGACCCCAGGCAGGGGAGAGTTGGTGATTCAGGGCGAGAGGCCACAACGTGGACCAACTTTATGTTCAGCAGCGAGGGCCATGCGCTACCTCCAGCAGGGTTGCACAGGGTATGTTGCCTATGTTTTGGATACCCGAGAGGCGGGACATGCAACGGTGAGTGATGTGTCAGTGGTACGATAGTATGCGGATATATTTCCAGGAGGAGCTGCTTGGGATACCTCCGGAGAGGCATGTAGAGTTCAGGATCGACCTGGTCCTTGGTGCGGCTCCGATAGCCAAGACACCATATCGGTCGGCTCTTCCCGAGATGCGGGAGTTGTCTACACAGCTGCAGGAGCTGTTAGACAAGGGATTCATCAGACCTAGCAGTTCACCTTGGGGAGCCCCGATTCTATTTGTGAAGAAGAAGGACGAGTCGCATCGGATGTGTATATGTCGTATGAGGAGCCCCAAATGTGTTACAGCCCAAAATCATTTTTGTTTTATCGGGTCTCGCAAATAATGTAGCCCAAATTCCTTTATCATTTTATTTTATATTTTTTTTTGTAAGATTGATCCATTTATGAGACTAAAATAAAGTTGTTTAGCCCATTTGTGAATAAGCCCAAATACCAAATTGCCAGCCCAAGATCTATTTCATGTGAAACGGACAGTAGATGCCTACTAGCTTCTTAATTAGTTTTGGGTTATAGGGTTTGCATTGGTTCACAAGTTACAACTTCATGAAGACGCCAATAGAAGAGGGAAGAGTCGACTGGACGATTCATCTTCTTCTCCTTTTTTGGGTTCTTTGTCGGGGATATCTGTTGCGGAAGGGGAGGACCGGAGCTGCAAGTTCACGAGCGGCACTGGATCTGTTGGTCTGCCCGTTGAAACAGTCGACGACTGGAGGCGAAGTCGGGGCGATGTTGTTGCTGGCTGTGGAGTAGAATCAAGACGCCAATTCTTCAATTCTGGAGGGTTGTTGGGTTGCCATTGAAAGCAATTGACGATTGCAGGTGGTAGTCCGATGGTAGCGATCATTGATGGCGGCGATTGAAGACTTGGAGGTTAGTGGTTGTTGCTGTGAGCTTGTCGGCGACGCGGGGTTAGATGGAGGTGGTCGTCTGGGTCATTGATGGTCCAGTGTTGCTGTGGTTTTGATTTTAGGTCACTTGTGTTGCAGGCGGGCAAGTTGCAGGTGATTATCGGTGGAGATGATGATAGTCGAAGTTGAAGCTGTTGTTAATGGTGGGTCGTCGATTGAAACTGGCCGGTGGTGACCGGGATGGCCAGTGATGCTGTGGTTTTGATTTCCATTGACGAACTGAGGTCGGAGATTGGAGCAGATACTTCTTTCATCTTCAATCTGTTGAAGCTTGGAGGTCGTCGTCGATGGTCTTGGGTTACCAGTGGCGGGATAGGCTTTGGAGAAAACACTCGCCAGTTGAAGATGGTCAGGAGGTACGGCGGGTAGAGATTAACGAGGTGGGGCACGCACATTGTTTTTTTTGTCTTCTCCAAACGACTTGTCACGTTTTTTTTTCTGTGGTACCGTATGTAGATGGGCCCCATCTTCTTTCTATTTTGTACCGTTGTGGGGTGAAAACAAACATATATTGACCATTCTTGTAATCTTTATATCAGATTTGTAGGCTTATTAGTTGTAAATTGTAATTTCATTTTGTACTAGACTTGTGCATTTTGGCGTTTTGTGTATCGCATGCTATAGGGCACTGGCTTTTCATTTTTTTTGTGTATTTGCGTTTTGGTCAGTTCTACTCCTCCCCCTTTTTTTTTTTTTTTTACAGTAAACCATAGAAAGGATAGGGTACATCTTGAGGTAAAAATTGTTGGATTAATGTCTAAGTCCATAACTATATTTGGTATGTATTTGACCCGATCCGGCATGGTCCATTTGGGTTGCACTTCACCGGCACAATTTATATGGATAATCTTTTGAGAATAGTATATTTATGATTTATATTAATATATTATAAGTTCTAATATATTAATATGAAATCATATTATTTAATTAGTATTGATCAAGAATTAATTTAGAATTAATTAAGTGATCAAAAAGAACTAATTAAATATGGACTCTTATATATATGGAATGGGCCAAGTTCATTTAGGTTGGGCTAAGCTTTCATGGATGGTCCATGAAGCTTTTAACCCATGGATCCTATGTAAATGAAAGGTCATGGGTATTAGGGTTTACATGGATGTAACCCTAATCCTCCATAATATATAAAGGGGTCCTTGGCTCATAAAATTGGACAAGTGTGTGAAAATAAGAGTGAGCCGATTTTAGTGTGCATACATATTCTCTCAAGTTCTTCCAAGGTGTTTTGGTGATTTGTGATTCCATTTGAGGCTTCCACACTATTGGGGCTAAGCTCTTAAAGCTTGAAGACATCAAGCTACATCAAAAGGTATGTCATCTAACTAGAACTTTGTAGTATAGGTGCTTCATAATATGCTAGTTAGGATGAAACCTTGGAATAGTTAATATTTGCATGTATAATAGAGAAAACATAGATCCAAGGTTTATAGGGTTCCATGTACACCATAGGAGTGTTAGAATGCTCAAAACCCAACAGTGGTATCAGAGACATGGGTTGTTTTCTGTTATATTGATGCAAATGTTTTATTTTCAAGTTGGAAAAAAAGGAAAAAAAAACATGACGTTTGTCAAATTTTAAGATAATGACTTGTTTTGTGAAAAACGAATTATTTGTAAAATTTGAATCATTTGTTATATGAGTTGAATTAGGTCAAATTTAGTAAAAGATAAAATGATATGATTATTTTATTAGTTTTAAAAGTTTGATCTAAATGTTTTAAGGAGTTACATATTTTGTCATAAAATTTTGGAGCTCAATTTTTTTTTTAAAGTTGTGATCTTAAGGGTTTTTGAAACTTCCATAAGTTATGGATATGAAAGTTTTTTTTAAAAAAAAAAAAATTTGATTCAAAGTTTTTATGGAGTTACAAAATTTGGTGTTAATGTTTTAAAAATTCCATAACTTGTTCTTAAGTTATGGAACATGGAAAGTTTCATCATAAAACACCATTAATTCCATAAGTTATGGAATCCAAAGGTTTTCAAGAATTACAAAACTTGCCCTCAAGTTTTGGAATTTGAGAAAAGTTTTTTATGAAAAAAAGAATTGAATTCTAAAACTCTTGGGTTCATAACTTAAACAATTAATTAAATGGTTTTAATTTTGAGTTTAATAATTGGAATTATGATGTTTTGTTGAATAGTTCAAATTAACTCTTATGGACTTTATTAATAGTTAATTAAAGCGTTTAATTAAAAGAGTATTATTAATCCATAAATATATGGTTTGAGTTTCATTAAATTAAAAGTCTAGTTTAATTAATAGATTAAACCACCAAGTATTTTAAATGTCTAAAATACACCCTTATACTATTATAATATTAAAAGTTTAATATATTATATGTATAAGAGCAAGTCGTTTTACCATTAGTAGGCCTCGTTCACGAAGCCGGTCTATAAGGGAGGTATAAGGTTACTACCTATAAAATGACAGTTTAATGGGTGTCCACTCTCACTCACCGCTTCCTTGACCGGTGGAGGGTCGTTAGCCGAACAGGTAGGACAATGACTATAATTCTCCCTTCATTATAAGTATAATGATAAATACTAAGTAACTAAACACTTATAAATTCCCAATCTTAGTTACTTAGGAAAATGTGAATAAGGTGCTAATCCATGAAATTACACTTTTCACTTTGTTTAAGCTGTTAGTGGAGCGTGTGTGGTTAACCGACACACTAACCTGGACTTAACAAGGTAGGCAAAGGGTAACTTAATGTTTATCATAGTATCGTTGGAGCGTGTGTGGTTAACCGGCACATCGATTGAGGGGTAAATATTAAGGGTACCAAGTATATTTGCATGGTTACTACACACCTTGTTTTGTGATCCTCGACATCCCAGTCACAAAACCTGAAGGGCACACTCGAGATTGAAACATGCCATGAAAAGTTCAATGAATCTCAAAAGAATCTAGGAGTTTCAAAACCAAGTAAAACCTAATAATACATTTCGTTTATCTTGGTGGAAATTGGTGAATCGTCATTCACCTACCTTCAAATATTTTATAGCTTGGATTACGGCATCCCACTTCCAAGTTATAAAATAGTTTGTTGGGTCCTAGCCTTAATATATCATATTGGGTGTTATATTAAGGACTTAAATCAACTTTACGTGAATTTCTCCCATTGTTGATGTCTGGTTTAGACAACAATGATCTTCCCAAACCAAGCTTTCCTAATGAATATGACTTCCCGAGTTTGGCTCATGGAAGTCATACTTCTCTTCCTCCACCTCCTCCAATTATTCTCCCTAACCCACAAGTTCAAGGTCACTCAAGCCCTAATGGCAAGAAAGGTCTATGTGTGATCACATCTTAGAGATGAAGTCACATATTGACAAGCCGGGAGAGTTGGGTGTCAAAGTCTTGAGAAAGTTGGATGTTCAATCACTTTCTAAGTCACATAGTGAGTTCCTTTGGGACTACTATGAAACAGACTATGACATGAACCTTAATAATCATATCTATTTGCTTGGTGCTGCTGAATCAGCAATGATTTGGAACGATAGTAAAGCAAATTTGATTAGAAGATCAACTTCCCAAAAACTTTATGGACAGTGACAATGGTGACACTGGAAATCCAAAAAAAACATTTTCTTCCCAATGGAAAGGGATTGGCCATAGTCAACCCGGTTGACCAAATGGTAAAGAGAAAGTCTAAGTTTGAGATAGTCCCATTACCAAAGGGTCCATATGTTTATTTTGCCAAAGGAAGGGGCGTTGATTGCAAAGCTGCCAAATTTACCTAAGGATGTTAAAGTCAATAAGTTTGACTCTACATCAGGTAGAGCCCATTATCTAACTCTGTTAAGTTCTATTCTGAGATCCTCATTACATGATGTGACTGGGTCACATGTTGATGTTTTAAGAATCAAAGAATAGAGAGAAATCTTAAAGGAAGTATATGCTGATTCTGATCGCGAAGGTGGATTTCGATCGCATCAGAATTTTGAGCAGTTGCTTAAGAAGTTATGATATATTGCTAAGGAATAGATAACAACAATTCTCCATGCGGATTGTAAGGATAAATTTTTCCGCAAAGTTTTAAAATAAAAGAAAATTGTTTAATTTTATTTATTTGAAGTATCCTTACAATGACATTTGTGGAAAATTGTTGCTTATATGATTCCACGGACAGCAATATTGGAAAATGGATTTGATTCTTTCATATGTGGTCGTGTCTAAATTTACCAAATCAGGAAAGTTCCTCATCGCCCAAGTTTCAATTGGACCGAAACTTGGAATCATGCAAGTTGAATAGTATGATGAATGAGAACTTTCAAGCATTGGAAAATCAAGACTAATTACTTGTTCACATGGATGTGTGAGTCAAGTGAAGGACTAAAGGGATCGAGTACACATTCTTGTGCACTGGTCATGTCCACCACAAAGCTCGTTAAGACTATTTGATTTACTAAAGTTTAGTAAATATGATTATACTTACAAGTTTAAGTATAATTCTGAAACATTGGAAAAGTCTCAATGTATGGCAGGACGAATGAGAAGAATCAAATTAGGCAGAAAGATAAAAGTTTCTCAAATCTGAAAAATGGGAGAGTACTTTAGTATCATGTTTGTGATCATCTTAATGATTTAGAAATCATATCACAATTAGTCCTCTAAAGGTCATCTTAGTGCATTCTTATGACTAAGAAGAGGAGTCATGAATTATTGAAATGGTTAGATCAGGAAGATGAGTCATACTTCGTTCCAAAACAATTCTTAGAGTCATACTCCAAGATTGTAACTTGAGTGACATATCTTAAAGAAAGGTTTAAAACACTTGTCAAATGTAAGAGTAAAAGTGTCCTACTCTTGTACATTTGAAATTGGTAAGTTGTGATGTTTTGGATAAAACAAAGACCAACTAAGGCCAATTGTGTGAAGTGTTTGTCTTGATAAAGAATCCGCACTATCTCTTGAATATTTGGCAAGATAGTCTTATATGTGAAGAGGATAGTGGGAGTCTTAAAGATCCTAAAAAGAATTTCAAGAACTAATCAAGAATAAAACCTGAGGTTCTTCACTAGCACATGACTTGAGGTTTATAACCTATCGTGTTGACATATTCTGTGCCCATTCCAGTTAAAGTTGGCTTTGCATAGGAGTTCTGAAAGTTCTCAATTGGTTGCATAACAACTTGGAAGCAATGGCAGGCCCTATACTGCCGGGTGGCAAGAAGTTAAGATTGCATAAGTTCAGTCCATATGAGTTTGGATTTGTCATTATCCTTGTCTTGTGACTATGGTTTTGACGATTCACATAGATAAGAACACATACACCATAAAATCTAAGGGCCATAAGGTTTCTCTCCGATTCATGAAAATGATGGTGAGGAAACACTTCCACCAAGTAGATTTGAAGCAGATGGCAAAAGGTCTAAACAATTGAGACTATGATTATGACATCCCTTTTCATAGTTCTGAAATTGTTTAGACACACATGCATGCTATCTAAGGAAAGGTGTATGATTTTGATAAAGTTTTATCAAAGCATCTCGTATCAGAAATCTGAACTTTGGTAAGAAAGTCAATAAAGTATTGATTTCTAGAAGTCTAACTGATTTCTGAGTACATGTCAAAGCTAGTGGGAGCATAAGTGTTATGCTAATAATCATCATGTTAGTGGGAGCATGATAATTATTGTTAGTGTTGCAAGTTAGCAATGTTAATTATATAAAACAAAAGTTTCAATTCGTGAGGCTGCAGGGATTGAAAAAGTTGTTTTGCTATAATTAAGGGAGAGGATATACTTCATTTCAGTTCTAAAGGCTTAGATTGAGACCTTAATCATCTTTAGTCAAGAATATATATATATATATATATATATATATATATATATATATATATATATATATATATATGAATTTCATGTTGGATTGGTTCAACTTAAGGAAATTCTATATATTGCATTCTCAAAATTCGATTATGATTACGACATCCCTCTTCATAGTCAAATTTTGAAAACATGGCAAATAAAAATATTATAGCAAAAGACTGGTCTAGAATCATGTCTTTATGTGAGACATCATGAATCGTGTACCATTTGCTTTGGGTACAGGATCGATTGCATGTGCTATAATATTTGTCATTTCTAAATTTTTCCAAATGCCCAGAGGCATTAAGAAGGGAAAAGGTCTAGAATTGGATATGACTAAAATGATTAAGCAATTGTCGAGGACAATCTGAGGTTTACCAAAGATTGGTTGCTCAGGGACAGTTGGAAGTATAGTGCTAATTTTGGAAGGACCATATTGACATATTCTGAAAAGAGGCATCTCTTATTCAGAAGTGATAGTCAAAATGAGAATATGGAGTTGTCTCCATAGGTGGAAGTTATCTGTGTAAGATTAGAAAACTTAATGCAAGAAGCATGTCCAAAGCAATGTACTTTGAATATGAGACTTAGTTTCCATGGAGTTGATCTCCATTGGAATACCTTATAATGACTGTTGACAAGTCTTTGTGACTTTGTACATATTCATTACAGGAGGGTCAGTGCATATAAGTTTAAAATCTAAACAGATTTCGATAAATGATAGGAATTTGAAATTCTCACATTTTTCGATAAGGATTTGGGAGTGTGAAATTAGAATCATTGAAATTATGTTCAATTGGTTTATTTCACAAAGTAAGGATCATAGACAAACATAGAGTGCATACTTGGTGTATGGCAAAGCTATTGTTTAAGAAAAATATAATGTACATGCTTGGAGCATGGGACAACTAGTGTTTTTAATTCAAGTATAAAGTTGATAAAACCGAAACAATGAATAATGAGTAATCAATATGGTGATAAATAAAAGTGTTTATTTATATTCATAGGGTTTGATACCATATTTGATTCATTTATTCTTGTGTTTCACTTTGCATGTTTTGACTTCCAGAATAACTAAGTCGCTCTTCCTGAATGATTAAGTTGTTCAAACCATCCATAGTCGGTCATATGTTGGAAGTAGATATGAATCAAGACTGTCATGGGTTGGTTTGTAGAGGTCCAAGTTGGTGGACAAAGTGGTGCTACAACACTCATGAGTGCTCATAAGTTCTGAGTATTGGATTCAACCCTCGCTCATTTGAATCACTTCATGGATTTTATCACGAGTGATCATGGGACGATAATATCTTATATTCTTCAAACCTAGAGATATGAGTTGTTACTATGAGTTGGTTATACATTGATTGCACGAAAACGCATTTGGTAACTCGATGTTATAAAACGTGCCTTTGTGTATGATTCAACAAGTAGTTGAACAAGCCATATGAGTCGAAGTTTATCCATTCCTTTTACCTTCGGGATAAAAGCGATATTTGTGGGCCCCTCGATGATTTAGTGATGACACATGTGAGTGCTTGGCCAAGCCAGGATTGATTTGATTTGTTCAATCAGTCAGTCATCATAAATCGAAAATCGGGAAACAACAAATGGACAGAGAGAATGATTATAATCCATGTCTCAGTCCATATGATATCTAGAATGGAGGAATATATGATCCCTTATCTAATAGACAAGTCATTGACAAGGTCAGAGTTCGACAACGGCTTTAAGAGCTACGATTGCCAGTTAGGTTTTGAAGTCATGCTCAATAATAGTTTTAGACTTATCCAAGTGGGAGACTGTTGGATTAATGTCTAAGTCCATAACTATATTTGGTATGTACTTGACCCGACCCGGCATGGTCCATTTGGGTTGCACTTCACCGACACAATTTATATGGATAGTCTTTTGAGAATAGTATATTTATGATTTATATTAATATATTATAAGTTCTAATATATTAATATGGAATCATATTATTTAATTAGTATTGATCAAGAATTAATTTATAATTAATTAAGTGATCAAAAAGAACTAATTAAATATGGACTCTTATATATATGGAATGGGCCAAGTTCATTTAGGTTGGGCTAAGCTTTCATGGATGGTCCATGGAGCTTTTAACCCATGAATCATATGTAAATGAAAGGTCATGGGTATTAGGGTTTACATGGATGTAACCCTAATCCTCCATAATATATAAAGGGGTCCTTGGCTCACAAAATTGGACAAGTGTGTGAAAATAAGAGTGGGCCGATTTTAGTGTGCATACATATTCTCTCAAGTTCTTCCAAGGTGTTTTGGTGATTTGTGATTTCATTTGAGGCTTCCACACTATTGGGGCTAAGCTCTTAAAGCTTGAAGACATCAAGCTACATCAAAAGGTATGTCATCTAAATATAACTTTGTAGTATAGGTGCTTCATAATATGCTAGTTAGGATGAAACCTTGGAATAGTTAATATTTGCATGTATAATAGAGAAAACATAGATCCAAGGTTTATAGGGTTGCATGTACACCATAGGAGTGTTAGAATGCTCAAAACCCAACAAAAATGCCATCTGATAGGTTTTGAAAAGTACAAGTAACACAACTGTGTTTACAACTTAAACACCCTTGTACTCATAAATCATTACTGAAATGAATTTTTTATAATATGAATTGAAATGGATGGTAAAAATTCATACTCAAATGGAAAATGGGTTTTCTGAAAGTTTGAGAAGGTTCATAAATAAGTTATTTCTTTTTTCAAACTTTTAAACATCTTTAGTAAATTTGTCGACAGAAAATCATAAACTAAATGCGATTTTCTGAAAATATATGAACTGAAAATGGGTTAAGACCCATCAAAACTTCTTCTCCCTTCTAACTCTTTTTTTTGAAGGTGTTGTAACATGTACCAGCTATACAGCTGTATGTACAATAACTATTACAAACGGAAATGCACAACCAGAAAAGAGTTTTGATAATTTATGAACAAAATATGGGGTAAAACTCATAGAGAATTTCTTTTTCTTCTCAACTTTCTGATCAAACCACCAAACTATAAATGAAAAAAATAGATCTGAAATATCTTTGCAAGCTCCATGAATGCTCAGATGAGCTAAAAACTTGAACAAATCTTTAGATCTGAGCTTAAAAAACGGAAACAAATCTAAGGATCTGAGTTGAAAAAGGAAAATATATCTAATGAAGTAGATCTATAGATTTGGGCGAAAAATGGAGCAAATCTATTGATCTAATTAAAACAGAGAAGTAAATCTACAGATCTTGGCAAGGTCCAAATGGATCTGAACAAGGTTTTTTCCTCACTAAACTTCTTTACTCTTCAGCTTGCTCAACAAGCTATCAAGATGTGAGCAAGAACAAATCTGGAAAAAATTTCGTGTCTCTTCTCTGAGCTTCTAAAGAAAGCACCAAAGCAACTTAAATGAAGTTGTACACATAGAATTGCAAACTAGTGGTGGTTTCTTGATAACAACAACTGGAGGTAGGGTATATAACCACAAAAATTTATCTTCTTCTCAAGTTGTTTGATAAAACACATATATAAACAAAGATGGGTTAAGAACTCATAAGAGCCTCTTTTTCTCCTACTTACTGAAAAACCCATCAAAACATAGACGAAAATGAGATCTGATAAAGCCTTTTAAGACTTGAGAGTTGCTCAGATGAACTAAAACAAAACATATCTAGACATCTGAGCAAAAAACGAGGCAAATCTGAAGATCTGAGCGAGAAAACTCAAAAGATCAAAAAATCTGAGCGAAAAAGCAAGCAGATCAAAAGATCTGTGCATAAAACTAAGCATATCAAGAGATCTGAACGATGGTTAGACAAATCTGAAAAGAACTTGTCAAGAACCAAATCGATTTGAACAGATCTTGGCCAAAGCCAAACGGATCTGAACCAAATGGTGCTAGAAATGAACAAATATGAAGAAAACCTTAGCTGAAAACGACAGATCTGAGCAGATCTAGACAAAAACATGATGATTTCTGCTCGTTCGAGTCTGGGATGGCGCCAAATGATGCGATATCGGCTCCGACCACCTGCTCTGAGGATGTTCTTCCATGCCGGAGACGAATCTGCGAGGTCACAACAGACAAGACCGTTAGAGCCGCCCCAGGGACTGTGCCCCGGGAGCGGACTCCAACGATCAAGTTAGATCACCTGGTAGATTTGAGATGGTCCTCCATAGCTGGAGAGAACCATCTTGGTGCTGGTGGTGGTGTATGGTGGCTGACGGCGGCGGGTGGCGGCTGAGCCACCCGGCCGGAGTATAGTGTGGCGGCTGAGCCATGGGGAAGAGTCCAAGGGAAAGGTCTAGGGGAAAGGTCCCCCCTCATGGAGGAGGCACTATTCTATTTATAGTGGATAATTAGGTCAAGGGGAATTAGGTCAGGCCTTGGGCCAGCCCAATTCAGGCCCAACTAGCAAGGAGTTGGGCAAGGCCGCCCGGAGGCGCCGGGCGGAACTGGCGGGCGCGCCCGAGGCAAGGGTGGTGGGCGCGCACCAGGTTAGGCTGGCAGGGGAGCGCCAGGGCAGGGAGCGTCGGGCCGGGCCGGCATGAGAGTCCCTAGCACGGCTGACAAGGGAGCGCCATGCAAGGCTAGCAAGGGGATGCTAGGCAGGGCTGGCAGGAGCACGCCAGGCCAGGCTGGCACTCTAGGGCAGTCTAGGCCATGCTAATCGACAATATATTATCAATTATGTGATGTCCTAACATGGGTTAATATTATAATTCAACACGAGAGGTTACATACTGTTAGCAGAGCAGTTTTCGCATTCAGCATACAAAGGTGAGTCTTCTCACCATACCAATGGGTCTAAGGCACCAAGGCCGGCCCATTTTATGTGGTTATGTTGGTATTGCATGGAAGACCATGGGGGTAGCCTGTGGCAATTGGGTATAATACCATGTGGGGTAGCCCATGACATTCCCAGGTAAAGACCATGTGGGGTAGCCCATGACATTATGGTGTAAGACCCTAGGGCGAGCCCACGACATCCTTACAGGTTTATGTATGTGTTATGTGTATATGCTTCTGTGATATATGATATCTTATCTGATTACGTATGATGTTGCATGAAAGACCCCGGGGGTAGCCCGTGGCAATTGGATATAAGACCATAAGTGTCACACCCCCAAACCAGAACGGCGGAATCGTTCGAGGGCGGATGACTTCATGTAGTATCGTAACAGTTGAATACATAGTAAAGAAAGTAAACCAACCATCATATATATAATTTAAAAGTTACATCGTTGAATGATACTTGTTTCAAAACAAATTACAATATGATGACAAAATGAGTTTTAAACTGACGCCTTAGCATCACTTCTCCAAAAGCTGAAGTTTACCTGTATTACTGAATCCCTGAGAAATACAAGTAGATTTGAAAGAGTAGATCAGCATTTAAGCTGGTGAGTTCATAAGTATTAAATGTTAATGTTTGTATAAATCTGAATGAAATTGTTTGTAGATGTTTGAAAACTCCTAGAAAATCCCATATTTCCTACTAGTATAAAAGTAGTCTTCCACCAAGACCCGACTGATTTGAATGTTTACTTTTGGAAATCCAATGTTTTTCCATAAATATGTGGTAGTTTAAAAGTTCCAAAACTGAAATGCAAAAGTGTTTTTCCATGCCTAGAATAGTAGATTTATGTATGTATAAAATCACTAAGGCATTTGATAACCCCGTAAATCAACGTGTTTTTAATACTCCATGTGAGTTTTATAACCATGCTATTGACCCAGACTGCCCGTAACAACGTTCTTCAGACGTTGGAATGTTATGACGATTGTCACCCCAGACTTGCCGGTCTAACTGTAGCTAACAGTTTAGGTGCGGGATTGTCAATCCCGTATAGATCTATACACAAGAATCACGCTCTCCCTACAAGAGATTATGGTATATAATACAGGACTTTAACTGCATACTTGAAAGTACGTGAAGTTGAATGTCTCACAAAACTTAGTATCAAATAGATTTACGTATGAAAAGTCCATTTGTTCTTGTATATGAAAGTATTCCCTTGATATAGTATTTATAGTATGTGAAATCTCATGAATACTAGTAAACTATACCTATTATAGTTTTTCCAAAAGTGTGATTCGTTTGTATGATAAACCCTAGTGTAGTGTCGACTTTGTATGTAAAGTATAACATTTGTAATAATATTATTGAACATTTATACTCAAAATATAAATAAAGTGTTTCATATGTACTTAACAACATGTTTCATTCCAAAAAGGACAAAGTGTTCTCGTGATATGTTGTATGAGAACGTTTTCGTATGATAGTTATAAATCACATATGATTGATTATAACAAAAAGTATAACAAAAGATTTATGTTATTCACACGAGGATAATCGTGTGTTTACTTGTATTCCCCCCCTTAAAAGTGTATAAAAGCATTTACAAAGCATTTGAAAACGTAGTTATAGGGGTATGAACTCACTTGATAGAGTGAAGACGGTGAGATGAAAACCGAGCAGAACTTCGACAGGAGAAAGCGGGTTTTCTCGGGATTCTCGGGAATTTTCAAGAGTGTAAGACCTTCCTTCGGAACTTGGATGCGAAGACCGGGGCTTTGGGATGGCTTCGGAGGTTAAAACGCAGAGCTTCGACACGAGAATGAAGAGAATTGAGCAATGAAACCCGGAACCCTTGAGCTCTATTTATAGTCCAAATTTTTGGCTCCCACGTCGTGGCCATAAGGTTGCCATGTCGTGGCCTCGATCCTATCCTCTTCCATGGACGAGACGTCTGCTGCCAAGCCTGAAAACCCATCAATCAGGTCCCCACGTCGTGGCCATCTGTGCCACGTCGTGGCCAGCCTGACAGCCTCAGATTTTGTGTCTCGAACTTGTAAAATCCGTAACTTCTGCGTACGAGCTCCGTTTTCGATGTTCTATATATGCACGCGTAGGTGAGAACATGCTCTACAACTCTCGTTTAGATTTCATTAGCTAATTTTGAATTTATTTTTAATTAATTATTTTTAACAGGCCGGGACACGAAAACTCCGTCATAAATCCATAACTTCTTCGTCCGATGCCCGTTTTCGTCAGACTTTTTACCGTTGCGTTACTATTGTTGAGATCTTTGATTCTCATTTAGATTGTTTCGGCCAAAAATCCCTCGATCTCTGATTCGAGTTTTTAGCTGTCTACTGCTATATCCGAAACTTCGAAAAATCATAACTCCTCATACGAAGTTAGATTTGGGCGTTCTTTTTATGTATGTCCATGGTTATCCGTTCCCACTTCCACTCGGGTATTTCGGGTTGTTGTAGTAATCATGATGGCTTTTGGTACTCTACCTTGACTTTGGCGCAAGTCAGACACTTGCCCACATAGGTAGCGATCTCTGCTTTCTTGTTCGGCCACCAATACAGTTTCTTGAGGTCCTGATACATCTTGTCCGAACCTGGATGCACAGAGTATCAAGTCTTATGAGCCTCATTCATGACCACGCCTCTGAATCCACCAAACCTCGGTGTCCAGATCCGATCCATGAAGTAGCGAACTCCGTCGCCCTTGAGTTCAAGATTCTTATCCATCCCCCTTAAGGCTTCACTCGTCTCATTCTCTGTTTTCAAGGCTTCCCTCTGAGCTTCCTTGATTTGTGTGGACAGGGGTGAATGGACCGTCATGGTTAAGGATTTCACTCGGCGAACCGAGTATTCCTTTCGACTAAGAGCATCAGCTACTACATTCGCTTTTCCTGGATGATAACGAATTTCACATTCGTAGTCATTCAATAGTTCAACCCATCGTCTTTGCCTCATGTTGAGTTCCTTTTGATTGAGGATGTGTTGAAGGCTCTTGTGAGCGGTAAAGATTGTGCATTTTGTGCCGTAGAGATAGTGTCTCCAAATCTTTAAGGCGAAAACAACTGCTCCTAGTTCGAGGTCGTGTGTAGTGTAGTTGACCTCGTGCGTCTTGAGTTGTCTCAAGGCGTAGGCGATCACCTTTCCTCGTTACATTAGAACACATCCAAGACCTTGATTAGATGCATCACAGTAGACCTTGAAGTCTTCTGTTCCTTCTGGCAAGGACAATATAGGTGCGCTGCATAGTGCTTGCTTCAGTGTTTGGAATGCAGCGTCTTGTCTTTCTTCCCAATTGAAAGTTACCCCCTTCTGGGTCCAGGTGGTAAGTGGTTTAGCAATCTTCGAGAAGTTTTGTATAAATCTTCGGTAATAGCCAGCAAGGCCCAAGAATTGTCGGATTTCCGTTGGGGTTCTTGGTGCTGACCAGTTCTCTATTGCCTTGATTTTGGAAGGGTCCACGTGTATCCCGTCTTTGCTAACCACGTGACCTAGGAAATATACTTTCCGAATCCAAAATTCGCACTTTGAGAACTTTGCGTAAAGTTTCTCTTTTCTTAGAGTTTCCAAGATTTGTCGGAGGTGTTGACCATGTTCCTCTTTACTCTTTGAATAAATGAGTATATCGTCTATGAACACGATCACAAATTTGTCCAGGAATGAACGACACACTCGGTTCATTAAGTCCATGAACACCGCCGGTGCATTTGTTAATCCAAAGGGCATCACTACAAACTCGTAGTGACCATAACGAGTTCGAAAGGCTGTTTTGGGAACATCTCCTTCCAAGACTCGTAGCTGATGATACCCGGATCTCAAATCGATCTTCGAGAAATAACTCGCTCCTTGGAGTTGGTCGAACAAGTCGTCAATGCGTGGTAGGGGATATCGGTTCTTGATAGTGAGCTTGTTGAGTTCCCGGTAATCGATGCACATACAGAAAGATCCATCCTTCTTCTTTACGAACAGGACTGGTGCTCCCCAAGGTGAGAAGCTCGGTCTGATGAATCCTTTGTTGAGTAGTTCGTTTAATTGGCTGGATAATTCTTGCATCTCAGCTGGCGCTAGACGATATGGAGACTTAGCTACTGGGGTAGCTCCGGGAATTAAATCGATTCTGAACTCGACTTGTCGTTCCGGTGGGACTCCTGGAAGATCTTCAGGGAAGATATCGGGAAAATCACAGACTTCTGGAATATCTTTGAGGTCCTTCGCTTCTTTTTCCTTATCTACTACGTGGGCTAAGTAGGCATGGTACTCCTTACGCAGGTATTTTTGGGCTTTGACGCAAGAGATGATTTGTAAATTGGTACCGGGTTTGTCACCATAAATGACAAGAGTTTCGCCGTTTGGCAGATTTAGGCGAACGGCCCTTTCGTGACAAAGTATATCGGCATGGTGTAGGCTTAACCCATCCATACCGATGATGACATCAAAGCTCTTTATAGTGATCGGCATTAGATCGATTGGAAATGAATGTTCGTTTAGAGTTAGTGTGCAGCCTATGTACATATCGTTTGTGCTTTTTGTTCTACCGTTTGCCATTTCTACTGTAAATATCTTATTGAGTGATTGAGGATTCTGTTTTAGTATGTGTTTGAATTTATGACTCACGAAATTCCTCTCCGCACGACAATCAAAAAGTATGCATGCATAAGCGCTATTGAGGAGAAACGTACCCGTAACCACCGTGGGATCAGCTATTGCTTCGTTCTGCCCTATTGCCAGCACTCTTCCTATGCCGCCAACATTCCTTGCCTTAGGGCAGTCTCTCTTGTAGTGTCCAGCCTCACCACACCCATAACACGCCTGGCCCACACCGACTCCAGGGACTTGGGTGATTGGTCGTGTCGGTGCCTTACAGAATCGGGCAATGTGCCCTTTCTTGTTGCAGTTGTTGCAGTGCATCTCCCGACAATTTCCGTTGTGATGGAAATTGCATTTGCTGCACTTCGGTAGGTTCCCAGCATATTGCTTCGCTGGTGCAGAGGTAACAGGAGCAGCAGTGGGGGTAGTAGCGGCATGGACTGCCACTATTTGTTGCTTCTTGGAAGGTTCTTGTGAAAACTGACTCTTCCTCTTGTTCCAGAACTTCTTCTTGTTGTTGTTATTGGTACTGATGTTGTTGTTGTTGGTTCCTATGGTTTGCTCCGGGACACCAGTTGCGAAGCCTTGACAGATTCCATGGTCAACGAGAGCTTGTGCCAACTGTTTGGCGCTATCGAAAGTGACTGGTTTGGAAGCTAGTACACTTCCTCGAATCTGGGGTGACAGTCCCCAGATGTATCTTTCGATATTCTTGCTCTCTAGAGCAACCATCCCTGGGCAAAGGATTTCCAGATCACTAAACCTATTGGTATAGGTTGTGATGTCCGAGCCTACCATAGTAAGGCCCCAAAGTTCTTGCTCTAGCTTTTGTACTTCGCCCCTTGGACAGTACTCTTGCATTAACATTTGCTTTAGATTCTCCCAGCCCATAGAATTAGCCACTACCAGAGTTAGTGACTTGACATGGCCATTCCACCATGTCAGAGCTCTCTCGGAGAATGTACAAGCAGCAAATTTTACCTTGCTCACTTCCAGACAAGCACAGATCTCGAAAACCGCTTCTGTTTTCTCTATCCATTGTGATAGAGCCATTATCCCTCCGGATCCATTAAAAGATATGGGCTTACTATTGGTGAAGTCCTTGAAGGTGCAATCCCCTGAAAGACCCTGACGTTGGCCATTCGTAGAGCTATTTAGCCCCCCTCCGGACCCATTATTACTCATCTGTGCCATTGCTGCTGTCACTGCAGTTGTTACAGCAGCTATCAAGATGGCATTATCCGTTGATGGAGGTGGTGGTGGTGGAGGTGTTGTGTTGTTGACGCGGGGTGCAGATCTACGAGGCGGCATCGTTCTGCTAGAAAAATAGAATGAAGAACATAAGTCTTTGATGATTGGAAGCTGTGTGTTAATAAATTTGTTATTTTCGTCAATTTATGAATTTGACTGACCTACCCAAGGTTTAGAGTTTGTCTCATAATATAAGTTTGTATAATGATAGATAGACTTATGAATCTGAGTGGTATTCAAGGAATTAACACACAAAGAAATTTCTTCATATATATTAAACATACGTTGAGTTACATTTTGAAGTTAAGAAAATTTTGACCCTTCTATGGGTCTCCGATACAGAAGTTAAAGAAAAGTAAGACTTTTAGCCGAGTTCCTATTCTATAACAAAATCTTTGGGATCCGAGCAAGTACTAATTGCGACGTAGGTTACGCCTGGAGCTCGACTCCGTGTCTGATTGCTTTGCTCCCATAAGACGCCTATCGAAAGCGGCTTGTTGTTCCCTCATTTCCCTTATTTCAGAGAGGGTTGCAATCAGTTGATCTTGGAATGTGTCGGTGCGGAGTTGAGCATTTTCCTGCAACCTGTCCAGTCGACGGATGTCGGAAGTGTGAACTTATACTTCCACGTTGACTTCACGAATCCGGTCTGCTTGAACCCCAGATTGATAGGACTGGTTGGCTAGTTTTCCCACCATGACTGGGAGTGCTCGGTCGGCTGAACCTCCACCCCTGACGTCGTAGAAGTCCCGACACATACCGTAGGGAGGACGTAATCCTTGCTGTCGGCTCCAATGGTGAATGTGGCTTCCCCAAATGGGAGTTGGTCCCTGAAAGTTTCCCCTAAATACGGGAGGTTGAACGACTGGTGGGTTGATTACTTCTGGTTCCGAGTCTGTCCTAGAGTCATCCCCTTCCTCCAATTCTATAGGTTCCTCATCCTCTTCGGGGTCCTCCTCTATCCATCCCTCATTGCCCTGATTCGGGTAGTAGGGATCCCCGTGTGGATAGACTTCAGCCATTGTGTCTGTACGAGAATAGAGGTATGAGAATTGTCTTAGAAATTTTAAAAACACGTAAATTTAAACATGTAAGTTAGACTATTGTATTTACCAAATACTCCTATAGTATTTAAGTTTGTATGTTTGATACTAGTGTCATTTTGGTAAGTTTTGACTTGTTGCTCACTACGACCATTCCTCGACATACATTAGTCCGATCTCGGATAAATATAGTTGATCAGGCTATATTCGTCCCAAATCCGATTACATATTCCGAGGCCTAGTCGTAGTGTCCAACTTGTCTTAATACTTCTTGTATAGTTCTAACTATGAAAATGACTCGTTGTATGCATGTATTTGTGCTTTTATGACCCAAATAATTTAAGCTACATGAAACGCGGTTTAGGTGTAAAAACGTTTTGTCAGAGAGTTTTAGTCCCTATGCATTTATAGTTTGTATATCTTATGTGGTTCGATATACTTAGTTCACTATAAACAGTGCTATGATACCAATCTGTCACACCCTCAAACCAGAACGACGGAATCGTTCGAGAGCGGATGACTTCATGTAGTATCGTAACAGTTGAATACATAATAAAGAAAGTAAACCAACCATCATATATATAATTTAAAAGTTACATCGTTGAATGATACTTGTTTCAAAACAAATTACAATAAGATGACAAAATGAGTTTTAAACTGACGCCTTAGCGTCACTTCTCCAAAAGCTGAAGTTTACCTGTATTACTGAATCCCTGAGAAATACAAGTAGATTTGAAAGAGTAGATCAGCATTTAAGCTGGTGAGTTCATAAGTATTAAATGTTAATGTTTGTATAAATCTGAATGAAATTGTTTGTAGATGTTTGAAAACTCCTAGAAAATCCCATATTTCCTACTAGTATAAAAGTAGTCTTCCACCAAGACCCGACTGATTTGAATGTTTACTTTTGGAAATCCAATGTTTTTCCATAAATATATGGTAGTTTAAAAGTTCCAAAACTGAAACGCAAAAGTGTTTTTCATGCCTAGAATAGTAGATTTATGTATGTATAAAATCACTAAGGCATTTGATAACCCCGTAAATCAAAGTGTTTTTAATACTCCATGTGAGTTTTATAACCATGCTATTGACCCAGACTGCCCGTAACAACGTTCTTCAGGCGTTGGAATGTTATGACGATTGTCACCCTAGACTTTCCAGTCTAACTGTAGCTAACAGTTTAGGTGCGGGATTGTCAATCCCGTATAGATCTATACACAAGAATCACGCTTTCCCTACAAGAGATTATGGTATATAATACAGGACTTTAACTGCATACTTGAAAGTACGTGAAGTTGAATGTCTCACAGAACTTAGTATCAAATAGATTTACGTATGAAAAGTCCATTTGTTCTTGTATATGAAAGTATTCCCTTGATATAGTATTTATAGTATGTGAAATCTCATGAATATCTAGTAAATTATACCTATTATAGTTTTTCCAAAAGTGTGATTCGTTTGTATGATAAACCCTAGTGTAGTGTCGACTTTGTATGTAAAGTATAACATTTGTAATAACATTATTGAACATTTATACTCAAAATATAAATAAAGTGTTTCATATGTACTTAACAACATGTTTCATTCCAAAAAGGACAAAGTGTTCTCGTGATATGTTGTATGAGAACGTTTTCGTATGATAGTTATAAATCACATATGATTTATTATAACAAAAAGTATAACAAAAGATTTATGTTATTCACACGAGGATAATCGTGTGTTTACTTGTATTCCCCCCCTTAAAAGTGTATAAAAGCATTTACAAAGCATTTGAAAACGTAGTTATAGGGGTATGAACTCACTTGATAGAGTGAAGACGGTGAGATGAAAACCGAGCAGAACTTCGACAGGAGAAAGCGGGTTTTCTCGGGATTCTCGGGAATTCTTGAGAGTGTAAGACCTTCCTTCAGAACTTGGATGCGAAGACCGGGGCTTTGGGATGGCTTCGGAGGTTAAAACGCAGAGCTTCGGCACGAGAATGAAGAGAATTGAGCAATGAAACCCGGAACCCTTGAGCTCTATTTATAGTCCAAATTTTTGGCTCCCACGTCGTGGCCATAAGGTTACCACGTCGTGGCCTCGATCCTTTCCTATTCCATGGACGAAACGTCTGCTGCCAAGCCTGAAAACCCATCAATCAGGTCCCCACGTCGTGGCCATCTGTGCCACGTCGTGGCCAGCCTGACAGCCTCGGATTTTGTGTCTCGAACTTGTAAAATCCATAACTTCTGCGTACGAGCTCCGTTTTCGACGTTCTATATATGCACGCGTAGGTGAGAACATGCTCTACAACTCTCGTTTAGATTTCGTTGGCTAATTTTGAATTTATTTTTAATTAATTATTTTTAACAGGCCGGGACACGAAAACTCCGTAATAAATCCATAACTTCTTCGTCCGATGCCCGTTTTCGTCAGACTTTTTACCGTTGCATTACTATTGTTGAGATATTCATTTAGATTGTTTCGGCCAAAAGTCCCTTGATCTCTGATTCGAGTTTTTAGCTGTCTACTGCTATATCTGAAACTTCGAAAAATCATAACTTCCTCATACGAAGTTAGATTTGGGCGTTCTTTTTATGTATGTTCACGGTTTAATGATATCTACGACTTTCGTTTAGATACTTAAGGTTAAAAATTATTTTATTAAAACTTCGCGTTTAACGTTTAATCGTATTGACGGTTTTGTTGTGAATCTTAGGTTGGTCATAACTTCTTCGTTATAACTCGGATTCTAGTGTTCTTTATATTTCTGAAAACCTTGACATGATAACTATCATTTTAGGCAACCCAATAGAGACTTTTGAGCATTTTATTTTTGATGCAATTTCATTATATCAAAAGAGATTACAATTCTTGACTTTTCAGGTCATTACATTGATTCGAAATATCGGGTTGTCACAATAAGGGGTAGCCCATGGCATTCCCAGGTAAAGACCATGTGGGGTAGCCCATGACACTATGGTGTAAGACCCTGGGGGGAGCCTACGACATCCTTATAGGTTTATGTATGCATGGCTTATGTGATATAGGTAGATTTTATAGCTAACAAGATATGTGTTATATGTATTGTGTGTGGTATGCTCTGGGGAACTCACTAAGCATTTTGCTTACAGGTTATGAATTTGTTTCTGTTACTTCAGATCCCAAGGGCAAAGGCAAGGCGTGACGGCGCGGCGTGCACTTTCTTCCAGGCGTTTTATGGACACTCTGATATTTGGAATAAAAGTTGTATTTGATATATGTTTTGAAAACAATTACGATTGGATTTCTTTAATTATGGAAATGTGTTTGCTTATTCAAAAATGAAAAAACTTTCTTTGAAAAATTGGGTCGTTACATCATGGCCCACTTGCAAATGATGCAGAGATATGTGGACCGCTTGCTGGAATTGAATGTCAATTTTGATGAAGATTTGGCCATTGACATCATCCTACATTCATTACCTTCTTGTTATGATGAGTTCCGTATGACCTACCATATGAATAAGGAGGAGGTCACTCTTACCAAGCTTCAAGGCATTCTAAGAACTGCAGAAAGCAACTTGACAGGCAAGTCGGTTGTAACCACTCCTACTACTACTACTACTGCCCCTGTTCTGGCAATTGGACATGGGAAGGGAAAGAATAGGAAGGCTGCTTCTAAGGGCCGCAAGGGAAAGTCTCTTGATAGATCCTCTTCTAGTGGGACCAAAGCTGGTTCTATCAATCCCTCTACCAATCCAAAGGAAGCAGAGTGTTTCCATTGTCATGAAAAGGGGCACTGGAAACGAAGCTGCCCTAAATACTTGCAGGACATTAAGGATGGGAAGATAAAGCCCACCTTCGCAGCTATTTACACTATTCTTTCTAATAACTCATCACATGCTAATTCTTGGGTCCTGGATACAGGTTGTGGATTTCACATTTGTTCTGATTTGCAAGGAGTAAAAAGAAGTAGGTATGTGGAGCACGGGAAGATATACTTAATCATGGGAAATAGGAAAATGTCGTCTGTTACCAAGATTGGAGTTTAATCTTTTTTCCTTAGTAGTGGGTTAGAATTAGAATTGAATAATTGCTGTTACTCGTCAGATATGGCGAGAAATATTATTTCCTTTCATAGTTTGTATAAACAAGGTTTTACCTTTTCGTTTAATAATGAAGTTGGTAGTATTAATGCTTATTATAATGGTACTTTTTATTTTAAAGCATTACCTTGCAATGGCATATATGAAGCTGTGATGGTTGTAGATAATGTGTTGAATATTGATTCGTCCAATGCTTTGGACAAGGCATGCTTGTGGCATTGTCATCTTGGACATGTCAACAAGAGGCGTATAGGCCAACTCCAAAAGGCTGGAGTTTTGGAGTCATTCGAATTAAAGTCGGATGGCACTTGAGGATCTTGTTTGCTTGGAAAGATAACCAAGTCGCCCTTCACCGGTACTTGTGAATGGGGTGAAGGTCTGTTGGATCTCATACACACAGATGTGTGTGGACCCTTCAGAACCACCGCAAGCGATGCTAACCGCTTCTATGTGACTTTTACTGATGATTACAATAGATATGGCTATGTCTACTTAATCAAGCATAAGTTAGAAACCTTTGAAAAGTTCAAAGAGTTTAAGCAGGAAGTGGAGAATCAACTGGGCAGGAAGATAAATATGCTACGATCCGATCGAGGAGGAGAGTATCTTAGTATCGAGTTCTTAGACTCTCTTAAGGAATGTGGAATTGTTTCACAGTTGATGCCACCTAGGACACCACAGCTTAATGGTGTGGCTGAGAGGCGCAACCAAAGCTTGCTAGACATGGTTCGTTCCATGATAAGTCAAGCTTCGTTACCTATCTCATTATGGGGGTATGCCTTAGAGACTGCCGCCCATATCCTTAATCTAGTCCCTACAAAGAAGGTTGCCAAAACACCTCACGAGATGTGGACAGGGAAGGTTCCCTCGTTAGATCACATCAAATTTTGGGGTTGCGAGGCTTTCGTGAGACGTGAGACTCACGACAAGCTCGAACCTCGTAGTGAGCGATGTATAGGGAGCTGAACAAACTAACGGTGAAGAACCGTTATTCGTTGCCAAACATCGATGACTTGTTTGATCAGCTGCAGGGTGCGTCTTAGTTTTCCAAGATTGATCTTCGGTCAGGGTACCACCAGATGAGGATTCAGGATGAGGATATACCGAAGACGGCTTTCAGGACTCGGTATGGGCATTATGACTATGTAGTAATGTCGTTTGGGCTCACCAATGCCCCAGCAGCGTTCATGGATCTCATGAACAGGGTGTGTAGACCGATGCTGGATCATTCAGTGACCGTTTTTATTGATGATATCTTGGTCTATTCTAAGACCAAGGAGCAGCATGAGCAGCATTTGAGGGAGGTACTAGAGACTCTGAGGGCGGATAAACTTCATGCAAAGTTCTCCAAGTGTGATTTCTGGCTGCGGGAAGTATAGTTTTTGGAGCATATCATCAATCAGGAGAGCATTTCGGTTGATCCAGCCAAGGTTGAGGCTATGATGCGATGGGAAGTACCGAAGAGCGCATCAGAGAATCGTAGCTTCTTGGGTTTAGCGGGTTATTATCAGAGATTTATCCAGGATTTCTCCAAGATCGCTGTGCCACTGACCCGCTTGACCAAGAAGAATGTGACCTTTCAGTGGGGCACGGATCAACAGATGGCTTTTGAGACCCTTAGACGGAGGTTATATGAGGCTCCGGTCTTAGTACTACCCGAGGGGTTAGACGATTTGGTGGTGTACTGTGACACATCGATTTCAGGGTTAGGAGTTGTACTGATGCAGAGGGGGCCTGGGATAGCTTACGCCTTGAGGCAGTTGAAGCCTCATGAGGCGAATTACCCCACTCATGACCTGGAGCTAGGGGCAGTGGTGTTTGCCCTCAAGATTTGGAGGCACTATTTATATGGAGTACAATGCACCATCTATACCGATCACAAGAGTTTGAGGTATTTGATGGACCAGCAGAACCTCAAAATACGACAGATGAGGTGGTTGGATGTGCTAAAGGATTAAGATTGTGAGATCCTATACCATCCAGGGAAGGCCAACGTGGTGGCTGATGCGTTGAGCCGCAAGACAACAGGGCCCCCAATTGGGAACATTTGTATGAGGATGACGATGATTTCTCCTCTATTGGATATGATCAAAGAGGCCCAGGCCGAGGGAGCGAAGAAATAGAATTGGAAGATAGAGAAAATACGGGGACAATATCCTTTGTTTGTTAAGGATAGTTGCGGCCTTTTGACGCAATGTGGCCGAGTGTAGGTACCAGTGACAGGGGGAGTGAGACAGAGGCTATTGGAAGAGGCGCACAAGTCCAAGTTCTCTATACATCCAGGGGCCACGAAAATGTATAGGGACTTTAGACTGAGTTATTGGTGGCCCTGCATGAAGTGGTAGATCGCCTGGTTCGTGGAGCGGTGCTTGACCAGCAGAAAGGTCAAGGCCGAGCATCAGCGGCCTCATGGCAAGGTATAGCCACTACCCATTCCCATGTGGAAGTGGAAAGATATCACTATGGACTTCATCACGAAGTTACCTAGGACGGCGAGGGGTGTGGATGCCATATGGGTGATTGTAGACAGACTAACGAAGAGTGCCCACTTTATTCCGATTTCCGAAGGTATATCTACGGAGAAGTTAGCAGATATTTATGTACGAGAGGTAGTGGCTAGACACGGGGTGCCTGTGTCGGTAGTCTTTGACAGGGATGTCCGGATTGCTTCTAGGTTCTGGAAGAAGTTCCGCGAGGAACTGGGCACTCAACTACATTTTAGCATGGCGTACCACCCCCAGACTGACGGCCAGAGCGAAGAGAAACTGGAGGACATGCTTCGAGCATGCATGCTGGATTTTGGAGGGAGTTGGGACACGTACCTCCCACTGGCAGAGTTTTCGTACAATAACAACTATCATGCCAGTATTGACCGAGCTCCTTTCGAGATGTTGTATGGTTGGAGGTGCAAGACCCCGGTGTGTTGGGACGAGGTTGGGCAACGGGTCATGGGGAGCACTGAGGTAGTGCTAAAGACTACCAGACTGATTTATCAGGTGCGTGACCATCTACGGGTTGCGCAGAGCCGTCAAAAGACTTATGCTGATAGACGGCGATCGGATCTTGAGTTTCAGGTGGGGGATTTTGTGTTGCTGAAGGTGTCGCCCTGGAAGGGGATTATCAGGTTTCGGAAGAGGGGAAAGCTGGGGCCTCGGTTCATAGGCCCGTTCAGGATCACGACACGGGTGGGCAAGGTGGCATATCGGTTGGATTTGCAAGAGGAGCTTAGCCAGATTCACAACACCTTCCACGTGTCTCAACTTCGGAAGCGTGTCACTGATGAGTCCGTAGTCATTTCACTGGGCGATATTCAGGTGGACGAGAGTCTGAACTATTTCGAGAGGCCAGTTTACATCTTAGATAGGAAGAAAAAGAGTCTTCGGAACAAGGAGGTGAAACTGGTAAAGGTGCAATGGCAGCACCGAAGAGGCTCCGAATGGACATGGGAATCGGAGGAGGAGATGCGGGAGCATTACCCCGATCTATTCATAGCTACAGACTTTGAGGACGAAGTCTAGTGCAATTAGGGGAGAGTTTAACACTCCAATCTAGGTATGACTTGAAACCCTTGAAGAAATTCCATTTAGCATATTGGTCCCTTAAGTATGGTGGGCGTACTTATGAGTACGCTTAGCGTACTACGCATAGGTGATCGCGGTGGGGCAACACGTACGCTGGGCGTACCAGAATTACATTGGGTGTATGTGCCGAGAGACCAAACCCTAATTCTCGGACTTGTGACCTATATAAACACCCTTAACTCATTTGAACCTCACCCTCATCAACCTCTTTCACCTTCAAACTGTAACATCCCAAAAATCATGACCAAAAATTTCTTTTTAAAACATTAATAAAACCATAAGTATGAAGTCATTTCAACCATAACTAAAGGATTATATAACACAACATAGTATCATTTCAAAACACTTGTTCGTTTTATCAAAGTAAACATCCCAGGCTAAAACTCCTTTGGTGTGTGTGCCATGCGATCACACCGAGCTCTTCCCTCCGCTACCGGAAGTACCTGAAACCAAAACTGAAAACCGTAAGCACGAAGCTTAGTGAGTTCCCCAACCTACAACATACCATATACGCATAACCAAGAACACATAACCACGTATTGGGCCCCCGCCCCCTGCATCGGGCCTTGCCCGGCATCGGGCCACGCCCGACATCAGACCCTGCCTGGCATCAGGTCCCACCTGGCATCGAGCCCTGCTCGGTATACATATATGTCTCTCTTAGGCCCCGCCTACCTCTGGCCCTCGCCTGCTATACACATGCATACAATCAAATAGCATACTAACAAATAAACACTCTCTAACTGTTCCCTGATCTAGGGGCTCGCCCCAGTCCTGCTACTGAAGTTGTGGAACCCCGTCCATACTCCTGTTAGTAGTGAGATACGGGCCCCCACCCACAGTCACTCCCTTCCTATCATGGGCCACGCCCCTACTCTGCTAATGTTGAGATATGAAACCCCATCCATACTAAGCTAGTGATGAGATACGGGACCTCGCCCACCCTCACCTCCCTACCAGGCACATACAAATATCACAGAGACAACATGTATAATCTAACATACAACATAAGAATCTTCCTCGGGATTGCCCCGACATCGGACCCCCGACCCGGAGACATACTATCATCTAACATACTACTGGCTTACCCCGACATTGGACCCCCGGTCCTAAACCTATCATACCTACTCATGCAACAATCACAAAGACCTCTAGCATTCTAACCTTCCTTGGGCCTCGCCCCGCATCAGGTCGAAACCCGGAACATAAACAATGAGTGCCTAGGGTTAACCCCCAGATCTTCCTACTACACATAAACATAAACATAATGGGCCGACATTGGTGCCTTAGACGTATACAAACAGTGAGGAGACTCACCTTGCACTGCTGAAGACTAGCTGAACACTTCTGACTGCTATCAGGCGACTCCTGAACTGCTGATCCTTCGGCTCCCCGAACTATTAATACCCAAAATAACACTTAGGCCATAGTACCCTCAAAAGTCAAACCAGGTCAAGCTTGGTCAAAGTCAACATCTAGTTGACTTGACTCGCCGAGTTGGTCCACAAACTCGTCGAGTCCCTATTCTTTTAAAATGATACAACCCCCGATTCTACTCGTCGAGTCTAGCAAGAACTCGACGAGTTCACCTTCAACCATAACATCGGGACCATCTTCAACCGACTCGCCGAGTTCAACCTTGAACTTGTCGAGTTCATCTTCATCATATGAATGCATCCAGTCTATGACTCGTCGAGTTCTATGAACAACTCGTCGAGTCCGTCTTCATGGGTTGGGAGATTGCCTCGGACTCGCCGAGTTCATCCTTGAACTCGTCGAGTGCGATGATCTTCAGGTCCCTTGTGAACCCAGACTGGCTGAGTTCCTAACCAATTCAACTCATACCTGCTAGCATAAGGGTTTTGGGCAAGGAAACGGCCTGACTCGCCGATTCCTATAAGTGACTCGCCGAGTCACTCTATGTCCACATCTGTTCAGACGATTTCAGTCGAGCACAAAGCATCCAGGACCCAGATCTAACCTTTAGGGTCGGAATAACACGCAAAGCTACTGCCTTTACATCCATGCATGGCCCTTTTTTCTCAAAAGGCCATAACAACCTCTTAAACTTTGCATGGGGAGTTCTAATGGCATATAGCTTCCACCTTTATGCCTTAACTACCCACAATACTCTCAGACCTGAAAGGATCTTGCTTGGGGACGTCCAAATCCCACAAACACCCATTCATGGAATAAAATCTTCATAAAAGGGACTATAAAGAGATCTATTAAATCAAAAGACAAGATGAAGACTTGATTACCAAGAAATGCAGCCACTGGAGTGTATCTTCTGGATCTACTTCCTCCTTCTTGAACGTCCAACTTCCTTCTTTTCCTTCTTCCTCTTCAAGGGTACACAAATCACACAAAGGTGGCTCAAACACTCACAAGGTGCACTAGGGTTTCGTGGGTGAGGGTTTGGGTTCTGGAGGCTAAAGATGAGGCTGAGGGAATGAAAATATGATGCTTAAATAGGGCACCAAGTCTCAAAATTAGGGTTTCCCAACCTAGGCCAGACTCGCCGAGTCGGCCACTTAATCCGCGACACGGAACTCGTTCCTATTCGTCGAGTTCCTCCCTGGACTCGACGAGTAGACCTCTTTGACTTGGGGTTTTTCCTTTCCTTTCTTGAGCTTCTAAATTCGGGGTGTTACAACTCTCCCCCACTTAAACTAGACTTCGTCCTCGAAGTCCGCTCCGGCTCACAACCCAGTATCCACTCCCGTTATTCCTAATCGCCACATACCTGGCCTGCTTGGAACAACCGCTGAGAATATCATCCTGAGACGATCCAAACATTCCAACCTTCAAGTACAACACTCTTACTCAACTAGTAATCCTTCCGGTACTTCCCGAGCGTTTGCTCTTGACATCCAAGGGGCTCACCCCCTTTGCTCTGCGCTGTCACTGGCCTTCCCAGGGCAGCTTTCTGTAACCATAATCCTTTCCTATCTCTGACAAGAATAACCTTCTGCGGAAACTAGAGTCCCGACCACTCCCAGTGCCGACCATCATCTGATCACCCAACTATCCTACGCACGACTTCTCTTATCACCACCCCTGCCTGAAATCCTACTGGATCTCATCCGCCTCTGAATGAATCGAGACCACCCTAGTCCCAACTAATCTGCCAATAAATTATAAGAGGTTATATAAAATATTTCACAAAAAAAACATATTTATTAATTAAAAAGTAAAGTTTAAAATTGATCAATATTTAATTAATATTTAGGAAATGATGGATATTTTAAAAATAACGTTTGAAAAATATAATACAAACAAATATGAAAAATAAAATTGTTATTAAAAGCAAGGAAAATGACTTATCAGGGTAATTATCTATTCGTTTTGTTCACATTTCGGTAATTTTTTTTGTACACATTTAACAATTTAACTTGTTATATGTGAACACATATAACAAGTTAAATGGTTAAATGTGTATAAAAATAAAGATGTTACATGATGTGAATAAAACAACAAAAATAACTACCCTTGTAATTATTTTCGCTTTATGTAATGTGTGCAGGTTTAAATTTGTGTGGCTACATATTTATTTTATTAAAAAATTGTGGATTATTTGTTTTTTAATTTTATTTTCTATATATGTTTGGTACAAATGTAGGGTAGTTGCTACTTTTTTTCGTTTATCACATCTGCACATGAAGAACCTATGCACATGAAGAACCTATGGACCGACATTTTTTAACAACCGTATCATTTCATGGTGGACGAACGCAGGGCCGGTCCAGACGGTAGGCAAGCCGGACGACCGTTTAGGGCCCACGTCTTCAGGGGGGCCAAAATTTATGGGCTATGTAGCGTGTGTGTGTGTGTATATATATATATATATATATATATATATATATATATATATATATATATATATATTATTACTTAAATGATTTTTAGGGTCTAAAGTTGGTTCAAACTCAAATTAGCTCAAAAGATAAATAATTTGTTTTGTTTGTTATTGCTAATTGAACACGCCTATACTGAAGAGTAAATGATATTTTCTTTTTTAATCTTTATTATATTTTTTCTTTGAGGGCCTTTTTTTTCTTTTCACCCCTGGCCCCATATACGTTTGGACCGGTCGAGGACGAACGTCAAAATGTTTCAAGGTCCACCAATCACCGACGTGGCTGAAACTTGTAAAAATATCATCAACTTTGATTTGGTACATTTTAAATCTTCTTCAGTTCAATTATAAAGTGGAAGAAAGCTGATATAGTTTTTTTTTAATGTAGTTTTAACCAAAGCAAACTATATACTAGCTAGATAGGTCATTTACTCCCCAAATACAAAATAAGTTTTTATTTGCCGAAAAAACGCATAAAGAAAACGTGTGATCCAACCATCCACTATATAGAACAGAACTTAACTTGAATGCTAAAAATATTACATACCAACATTAATCGACTGAAATAAAAATGTCATCCATGACTTGTTCAAGGAATTCTTTTGATTTCTGGACCAAACCAACGGTTGTTTGAAGGTTCACCCTCTCTGGCGATAGTTCCTCCGATATCTTTTCTATACCCCCACCATGCACCATCACCTCATTCACTATCTCCATTTCTATCTCCCTTATCACCATTTTTTTAATCATAAACCGCAACCCAAGCACAATCCAATCCACCAATCTTTTCAAAACAATTTTCCAGTAGGCCGTCATCCTCATTTTTAACTCAAATGCTTGATCCCGTGTATTATCCTGAACACTAAATAAATGCTTGACGTTAATCGTTCCATGAGCTTCCATATTTATCTCTTCCTGATAATTGCACACTGCCTTCATAAACTCATCACGATTGTCCATTAACTTGTGCCAAGAAGCAATAAAATCAGGGTCACTTGTATAATCCGTGGCCTTCTCCATCTCCATCATTTCAACAACTCTTTCCAAAAACTCAAACTTCATTTTCTCCATCACATTATGAGTTGCTTTCCTCATGGAGGAAAGCAGTTGTGGATAATTTCCGTAGTGATCAATCAAGACTCTATCACAAACGATTTCAAGATAACCCCAAACTTCTTTTACAAAGCCAAGGGGCAAATTATAGATATTATTCACTTTTCTCCTAAGCAAAAGTGAGTGAGGAGGCAAATGAGACAACAAGATCCCATTGTTAGTTTCCTCTATAACCTGAATCTCTTCAACAAGGAAACTTTCAGAGAATTTGACACTCGAGTGGAGTTTTTTTGAGAACTCATCTAGCATTTCGACTAACCGGTCATCACAATGTATTTGCCTATCATCTGCATACTCATTGTACTCGCCTCCTATCAAGATCTTTTGAAGAGTTTCCTTCAAGGAACCAAGAATATGCATAAAAGCAGCCATTGCATCAGGAATACTCAAACTATTGTTGGGTAATCGGTTGAGCTCCAAATTCAAATCATTGAGCCTCTCATTGATGTTCTTGACAACTTCGGGAAGACATTTCGATATGGTTAACAATTGAATCTGAAGAATCCTATTGGCCAAGGCAGGAATACCCACGGTGGACTTTTCACTCTTGGACGAAAAACGAAGACCATCAAAGATTTTGGCTTCTCGGATTCGAGCTTCGTGATTATAGGTTTCGTCATTTATTCTGTTTATAACAAAGATGTACGGATGGCGAATACTGAATATGTTTGCAACAGCAGTTTTGAAATAATCACTACCCCAAATGAGGTCGCATTTGGTAATGACAGCCAGTGTCCGCTCTTCAGTCTTATCAAGGCTTTGTGACATGGAAAGGGACTTCCAATTTGAGAGACCACCGCCCGCAGATGCAACATTTAAAATGATAATGTCCTTTGGCTTTATGTATTCCGTGGTAATACCTGAAACAATATAATTAACACACATCTAAATTAAAGCTTATTATTTCTATGCCTTTTCTGAAGTCACAAATATATTTTGTCTACGTTCAATCGTTTGGAACAAGTTACTTTTCTATCAATAACACTTACATTTATATTGATTATGGTTATCCACGTTACATGCACTTTCTTTATGTGGAAACCATACAACGTTTATTGCTAGCTATTAGTATATGATATAACACTTGCATAAAACAAACAAACAAAGCGTACCATTTTTTAAGCACCCGAGACTGATCCTTTCATGATAATTAATAATATCATATATCCATTCACTTGTTGGAGATGAAACACAACATAATTTGGCATAGTTTTAGATAAATTGATTGGCGTTTCCATCTCCAATAGTTACAAAATATTTACAAGAACATACCCGAAGATATTTGTTTCAAAATGTCGTCCCGATCTGCGTACATCCAATCCGAACATATTCCAGGCAAATCAATTATGGTGAGATCGGGGATACCTTTCTTTTTCACTACCAAAGTTAAAGGCACATTTGTTATCCTTTTACCTTCGCCTGCAACCTCCACGGTAGCCTTATTAATGGCTTTAGATATCAGCATTTCTTTCATGATCCGAACCGACTTTTTCTGATACTCCAGTAGGAATTCTGGTACAGAATTCGCATGGTTTTGAAGCTTTATTATGAGAGGTACCCTTGTACAGATTTTCGGTGCACATGGCAAAGTTATGCCGATGAGTGACTCTATAACGCTCGACTTGCCTGAGTCATTGTCGCCGGCAACAACAATGGTGGGCAAATGGATGCCTTCTTTAATAACATTAAGGCTGCGGAGCTTGTCGATGGTTTCAAGAATGGGACATATCTTTTCATTCCAAGATGCAAAAAGAGGTGGAAAGTATGATTTACTGGGATTGTCAACAAAAGGATGGTCGACTACTATGTCGCCGTCGTTGTTATCAGCCATCGCGGGAACAGATGAATAGAAAGGAGCGAGAAGATGGATGGGGAGTGAAGTTTAAAGAAGCTTTCATTCCAAACCAGAAAAAAAACGAATTACAAGGGTGTGATTTGACTTACTCTTTCAAAGCGAATATGACGAACAAAATCTGATAATCAAATGATTAAAAGTCATACTATAATTTGTTATTTACGTTTTTCTATGAGTGAAGTGTAAATTTTGTTTCTCGATTGCATTGTTTTTTTTTTCTCGGTCCGAAACGTTTCCACTTGCATCACAGCTCCTATGAGTGAGTCTAGTGCAGTTTGGTGTGGTTTTTGGACCAAACTGAACCATAAACCGATCGGTGCAGTTTTTATATGCCTAAACCCGATAGGTGCGGTTTTTGCCTCGGTTCGGTTTTACGGTTTTGCATGCGGTTTCGGTTTATATCGGTGTGGTGTCGGTTTTTAACCGAAATAAAATGGTGGTGTAACTTATCTTAGAAATTCAAGATTGTAAACTTGACCAACTCGGCCAAGAAAAATTTTAAAATCATTAAGTCGTTCAAAAAACAGTACAACTAGGTCCAAATCAGATCAACTCAGTCCAAAGTAGGACCAAATAAGTATAAATGTTTACCACAATAGAATCGGGTGCCTCTATGAACCAAATGTTCTAAATAATGTAAGGCGTGACTTGACGGTAATGTCAAGATTCAAGTTTTTCCAAACATTGGCGAGTCACGTGGTTTGTAAGGTGTGACTTAAGACGACCATTTTGTATATAATTAATATTTTTATATGCATTTTCAATTATTATTCATTTTTATACATAGATCTAAGTTTAGACAACATTTTGGTAAAGCTGGACAGCATGTACAAGCTTTGGAGCCATGACGCACTACCACGAGTTTTTTAGAACATTGATAAACCCCAACAGGCTCAACTCATTTTAGCAAATCGAAAAGAAAGACCTCGTATTTATAGTGGAACTCAACCCACTCTGTTTCGTGAATTGGGCGAAGTGGGACTCAAAGGAAAACTCAACCTTGACAATTTCTAATAACATCCATTATTATAAGTGTAAATTTTAATTAATACATTGTTTTAATTGTTGTATTAATATATCTTATTACATTGTCTTTATATTAATGACATAGGGTTAGGTAGGGCTGTAAACGAACTCAACGTTCAACGAACAGTTCATGAACCGTTCGGCGGGAAGTTCGTTTATGTTCGTTTATTTAATAAACGAATGAACATGAACAAGATATTTGGTTTGTTTAGTTAAACGAACGAACACGAACAATGCTCTCGTTCGTTTATTTACGTTCGTGAACGTTCGTTCATTTATGTTCGTTTACGTTTGTTCGTTTATGTTCGTTTAAGTTTCTTTGTTTATGTTTGTTTATGTTCATTTGTTTATTGAAAAATTGACTAGAATGAAAATGGTTTTTGTCTTTTTGAAGTATCATTTGCTTATTTTTGTATAGAGTGACAAACAACTAAGTAATTGTATTGTTATGTTTTTGTCGAACAACTAAGTACAACGTTATTATTGTATGGAAGTATTGAACATGTGTTTGTTTTCATTTAGGTTCATGGTTGTTTATTTATGTTCGTTTAAGTTTGTTTGTGTTTGTTAAATGTTCGTTTAAGTTCGTTTGACTTTGTGTTCGTTTATGTTCGTTTATGTTGGTTTGTGTTCGTTTGTGTTCGTTTATCAACTAAACGAACGAACATAAACGAACACGAATACTCTAAATTGTTAAACGAACGAACACGAACATAAAAAGTCTGTTCGTTTAGTTGTTCGTGTTCGTTTGTTGTTCGGTTAAAGTTAAACAAACGAACACGAACATGCCTTTGTTCGTGTTCGTTTGGTTCGTTTAGAGTCCTAGGGTTAGGTATTAATATATTTAATACATGTGTGGGTTGTAAGTTTTAATATATATAATATTCATAAAGTTTTATATGGTGAAGAAAAACTAATTGCACATCGTGAAATACTTTGTTTATACGTAAGTATATAACTTGTTTTTTATATTAATAAAAAAACTAATGACAATTCAATTTTTCGTGTGTCCTGTTTAGTCGTTAAAGGAGCCTTTTTTCCGTAATAATATATTTTATTAAATAAATACCTATTATATATATTTAACTGGTATATTAAATATTGTGACGCGGTTTCGGTCATGTGGTGTGGTTTCACAATAAAACCACAGTGCACCGAAAAATTGCAGTTTTTGAAAATTTAAAATCGTATCATTGGTTTTGTGTTCGATTTCGGTTTTTCGGTCTCGGCTTTTCGGTTTGCAGTTCGGTTTTTGTTCGCCCCTAAAATATCAAAAACAAAATTTTCTTTTGCACTATTATACACTTAAAAGTTAAATCCATTTATTTATCTAATAATAAAAGTTATAGGCTTTTAATTTGTTTTTTTTTTATTTTTCATTTTCTTAACATTTATTTAATATTTTAATAACTTATAAAATAGAAAATGAACACCTCTCTCTCTCTCTCTCTCTCTCTCTCTCTCCTACTACTACTACTATTACTATTACTACTGTAACAACCCGTTATTTCAAGACAATGTAATTCGATGCAATAGAAATTTGACTTACACGAACCATACTTATGAGTGTTATTTATGTATGTATATTATTAATCCATGTTAGTTTAAATTATAAGAAGCTAATACAAGTTTGCAAGACATAAATAACTCAAAGAAGTATACAATTAGGCATATATACTTATATATGTGCATGGTTTGGTATATTACTTATTTAAAATCATATTATATATCAAGTATGCATGGAATTCGGTTTTAAGATTCAATTCACAACTTCAAAATCGAATTTAGATCTAGGATGGAAGCTTGGACTGAATTTAGATCTAGGATGCAAGATAGAACCAAATTTAGAACTAGGATGGAACCTAGGACCGATTTCTACTTCCTTCTAGAAGCCTAGGCCGAATTCTTTTCTCCCTTTGACCCAAAACCGATTTCTATCCTTCCTTGTTGACCTTAAGACCAATTTCCCTTTCTTTTTGTATAGAATTCTACACTTTAACAACCAAATTTACCCTTTGAAGATGCCATGTGTTGCCACTTGATTGATCCATGCAGCTTCCCAATGTGATATTTGATCTTACCCAGGTAAATATCACATCAAACTTCACTTCTTATCAACTTGCTAACTTCTTCAATATATACATCCCATACTCACGAATTATGCCTTCACAAAAATCATTCTCAATAAACAAATATCTCAAAACTCTCTCAAGTATCAAAACCCTCTTCCTTTCATTTCAAGCACATATCACTCCTGGTGATCATTCCCCTTAAGCACAAGTTTTAAGCTTGGTAAGTATCTTTCAATTTTAGGTGTTATACAACCAATAGGTTATGATTTCATCGATTATTCACACATTTATATGCATTTAAAACCTTAGGTTACGTGTATCGTTACGAGTCCTAAATCGAAATCACCGTTTCAATCCCGTTATCACACTTAAGGTGAGTTCATACTCCTACGCTTTTCAATGATTTTCTATGTTTTAGGGGGAGAATACAAGTATAACACAAGAAAACTTGTGTTAAAATACAAACCGTTGTTTTATACTTTCTTATACTTTGTGTGTAATTTAGTGAAAATACCAATTACGCGAAACCACATTATTACTAACTGTACAAATATTTACAAAAAAACATATCAAAACGAAATGGTTATCATTTTAGTGAAATATACATTTTAAACTATAATAGGTATAGTTTGGACAACATTCATATCATTTTACTCTTTCGGGACAAAACAATGTTTATATAAAAATACAATTATTTTTACGTTTTATAAACATTATAATAAGGGTAACAATTTCGGATACAAATACGTTCATTTCAAAAATACGTAAACTCGTTGGGAATTTGTGAGACACTCGTCTTCATCGTACCTATCAAGGCATACAAGAAAGTCCTGTTTTATAACCTGAATCTCCTTCTGGAGAGCTAGATACTTGTGTATAGATCTATACGAGATTGATGACCTCGCACCCTGACTGTTAGCTACAATCCCAGGGGTGACAAATATCAAGCATGCGACGCCTAAAGAACGTCGAGACAGACAAATTATTTGTTAGCAAGGTTATGAAAACTCACAGGATAAATGACTATACGATATTATGTTTTTACATAAAAAAGCAATAGCATATTCATTCTTACGTGAAAATACAAGCCTTCAAATAGTTTTATTCATTAATAAAACTATATTTTATCAAGCTAAGTATGACATATTTACTTACACTTTACGGTCATGGAGCATTAAGACTATATTCCAGCCTTAAGGAAAATATCGGATTTTACGGATTAAACGTTAACACTTTACAAGCAAACAATTTTACAAATTCATTATTATGGGAAAAATATAGGATTTTTCGGGTTTAATACATTCATTTAGACACAACGAATCATAACTCATTTTATAGAAAATATCGGATTTTCTGGAAACAAATATGAACCTATAAATGGCATACATTTACTCATACAACTGCTTATGAACTCGCCAACTTAAATGTTGACACACTTTTCAAATAACTTGTATTCTCAGGGAATCATTAAAACATGTTATCAACAACTTTTGAAGATTGACGCTAAGGCGTTCACTAAATCTTTTGACATCATATTGTAATTGACTTTTGAAACATGTAACACTTACAATCATGTAACTTTTTCAATTATGTATATGATGGTTATGTTTACTTTCTTTACTATGCAATTCTTATAATAATGTACATGACGTCCTCCGCCCCCAAATGTTTCCGCCGTTCAGGTTTGGGGGTGTGACAACTACTACTACTACTACTACTACTACTAACTAGGTTTGAGAAAACGGCCCAGTCAGACCGGACCGAGAACCGGGACCACAACCAATTTTCATATATTGGGTAGGTTTTCCCTTTTCGTTAATCATCAATTTCAGTTTCAGGTATAAATCGGTTCAGTAAGCTATTACCTAAAGACAAAGGAAGAAACCCAATAGAATAGGTGATGACATTGGAAGATTAAAATCAAGGAAGAGAGTCCAGTCAAAGAACATGAAAGATATTACATTTTGGAATTGCAAGATGAATGGTCACATTTCAAAAATCAGTGTGTAACGCCAGTGTAGCATCCAACACCTTGAGGTACTTAATCTTTTTACGTTTTGATCTTTGGAGGAGGCTCACATCGTGAGCCATAGTTGTCGCGACATGAGAATGACCATTGACTATTTGACCCACGTTCATAATGCTCACGACGTGACGCAACATCTCACCACGTGATCCATGTCTGATGACCCTAAACCCTATTTTTCAAGTATATAATGGAATAAGAGGGCTAGGATCGCCCATCCTCGGCCTCTCACACACTTTAGCCCCTCAAAAACCCTAATTTCGACCTCTTTGAGTCCTTTAGCCATTGTTGGTGATTTTGGAGAGCTTAGTTGGAGTTTTTGGTCACTTGAAGTGGAAGGAAGCTCTTGTGGTGGTTCATCTTGGCAAGCTAGACTCTCCATTTTGGATGTGTTGAGCTTGTGTGCATTTGTAAGTCATAAATCTCCTATCTTTTTGTCGTAAGCATGCTAAATCTAAGCTTTGGCACCTTTCTTTGCATGGTTAGGTGTTTTAACATGCACGAGCTCTAAAACGTTGGCAACTTTGTAACGACCCAATTTTTAAAGTAAAATTTTTCATTTAGAATAAGTAAACATATTCCCATACATTAAGAAATTCAATTAAATTTTTTTTTTTCAAAACATAAGTCAAGTACAACGTTTGATCCAAACATCAGAGTGTCCCATAAAATTCTAGTGAGAGAGTGCACGCCGCGCCATCACGCCTTGCCCTTTCCCTTGGGATCAGAAGTATCTGAAACCAAAAACAATCCTGTAAGCACGTAGCTTAGTGAGTTTCCCAGAGCATACCCCACACAACCACATCACATGCTAGCTATAAAAACTATCTCTACTACGTAACACATATCAATTAGCTATGAAGCTACCTCTACCACATAATGCAAAACATTTAGCTATAGCAGCTATCTCTACCATTAGCCGTAAAGGCTATCTGTACCCCTAGCCATACAGGCTATCTCTACCGTTAGCTCGGAAGGCTATCTCTACCACTAGCCTTGAAGGCGATCTCTACCGTTAGCTGTAAAAGCTATCTCTACCACATATCAATGCATAACAATGTCACACACCTTTACACAACAAGTCTACCAACTATCATAAAATGGGCCGGTCTTGGTGCCTTATACCCATTGGTATGGTGAGAAGACTCACCCCAAACTGTTGAATCCTGCTGATTTACTATTGGCTACTGACTGGAATTTCCCGAACTGCTTCTCCTTCGACTCCCCGAGCTACCAAGACCAAAATAACACTTAGCCCAATACAATAATCCTTCTCAGGGTAAAATGACCATTTTACCCTTAACCCAATTTGGTCTATAACTAAGGTCCAAACCATAATATAAAAGGCCAAACACTAAGCAAGCTTTCCAAGCCCACCAGTGGCCCACTAATGGCCCAATTTGCCAAATTGGCCCAATCCCTCTAATGTGTCTTACCGCAAGCCCAAAACTTACATTTGGCCCAACTTAACTAATTCCTGACGGCCCATGAAGCTCAAAGACCCAAAGCATGGCCCAAACCGTGGCCCAAAATACAAAACCCAAACAGATGGATTACGCGGTGTGTACCACCACGTACGCTAAGCGTACTGGCCAAGCAGAGCGTACGCTGGGCGTACCTACATGTATGCTCAGCGTAAATCTCATGATAAGTCCAAGTTTATTAAGTGCTTAATAGTCCACCTCAGAAGCCACAAACACAGATCCTGGTCCTTTTCCACGTCTTAATCCATAAAGTCACTAACTTGGTGACTTCATTTGGTCCAAACCCACCCAAACTTCCAAGAATGACATTCCACTTCCATAAAAGGGCTAGATCTCATGCATGAACACAAATGGGGCATCAAGATGGCAACTTTACTGCATAAGGGGTCCTTTTCGCTCTGAGGGTGGCAACCCTAAGCTCAAAGACGAGATTTCACCATAAAGGTCCAACCTTGGGACCCAAAATGATTCTAAAACTTCACCATAGAAGATCTAAGCACTTAAGAGACAAGCTCAAGACTTTTTACCTCAACAAGGCCTGGAATGAAGCAATAACCCCAGTGTAACATCCGGATTTCCAGGTATTATGTGTTGATCATTTATTTTGAGTTAAAGAGAGGGACTCGACGAGTTGACGCTTAGACTCGTCGAGTAGGATCACGATTGCTGACTGGATTAATGAATGGACTCGACGAGTCGGAAGGGGTGGACTCGACGAGTCCGCGCTGTGGGCTGAAACCCTTAATCCCCGGGCCTGTGCCCTATTTAAAGGACCTTATAGCCCTTATTTGCGGCTACCTTCGTCCTTGAGAGTACCAGAGCATCTGTGAGTCTTGTGAGTGAGAAAGGAGGCCATTGTTCACCATTTCTTGTGTGTTTTAGCAAGAAGGAAGGAGAAAGGACAAGCTAGGCGGGTTGGGGAGCTTGGATCTACTTCCATTTGATCAGAGGAAGCTGTTGGAGGTATCAATCTGTGCTTATTCTCGTATTTATGATGATTTAGTGGAATCTAGGGTTTCTTTATGCATTATTTAGCTTTAATCTGGAGTGTGTGAGGTCCCAAGGTGAAATGATTCTTAGATCTAGACCTTAAGAGGTCCAGAGAGTCCCTATCACTCTGCTTTATGCCATCCCTTTGGAGTTATGAGCCTTGGTGGCCATTTTAGTAGTTATTTGACCAAAAGAAGCCTTGGGTGCGTTGCATGTGAGTCAATATTCGACCTTTACGTGGTTATTGGTCGTGGGGAAGTCAGATCTATAGTTTAGAGAAGCAGATCTGACCTCAGAAGGTCATTTGAGTGTTGTCATGGAATCAACTCGCCGAGTTCATAAGTGGACTCGACCAGTCGACTCGGGGTTGCCTCGCGATTCGTTGCAGAGTAACTCGACGAGTGAAGGAGGGACTCGACGTGCCAAGTGAGGCTTAGAAGGATTCAGAGGACCCGTGTGGACTCGTCGAGTCACCCGTATGCACTCGACGAGTCTGGTCAAAGCTTGACCGTTGACTAGAGTTGACTTCGTTGACTTTTAGGGTTGAGTCAATGCTTGGACTTGTGAGCCATTGGAGGGGCAGAATGGTCTTTTACCCTTCCTAGAGAACTTAGAGAAGGATTAGCCTAGTCTTTGAAAGTCGTATTAATTAGAGTAATTATTTTATGTGATTAGGCGAAGGCTAGATCAGTATTTCCGAGTTCGAGGTTTACCGAGATATCCGAGGTGAGTCTTCTCACTACACTTTACCTTGAGTGGTAAGTAGAGTTATGTGACAGAGTATCTTGTATGCTATGTATGTGATGTGTTGCACTGCATTATTTCTATGTGATTTATGCTGTGTGTATTCCAGAGTTTACAGAGTTAGGACCGGAAGGTCCACAGAGTGAGGACCAGAGGGTCCACAGAGTTAGGGCTAGTAGGCCCACAGAGTTATAGCCTAAAGTGGCTAATATGTGTTATATGTGGTATTTTGGGGAGCTCACTAAGCATTTATGCTTACAGTGTTTGTGTTATGTGTTTTAGGTACCAGTGAGGATCGCGGGAAGGCGCCGATATGATCAGTACACACTTGTGGAGTTTTTATGTATTGTGATCTTGGGATGAATTTTATGGATTTGATATGTGATACATTGAGATGGATAATATTTATGAATGAAATTATATTTTTAAAAGTGAAAAATTGTTTTGGAATTTACGTTGTTACAAGTTGGTATCAGAGCCTTGGTTTGAGGGATTCAGATGCACCTTCGGGCGCATTTGAACTCAAACTGAGGATTTTAGAAACCTTTCGAAATAAAACAAAATTTTTCTAAAGGAATAAAAGATTTTGAAAAGAGTAGAGCAGAGCAGTGTGTACGATCAGCCAGCGCCCGAACGATGATTTCCCAAAATACGCTTATATTATGTGTTATGAGATATGATATGATATGTTATGCATACTAGAGTGGGGTAGGTATTCTTATTAGGACTAGAGTGGCCTGATTCGTGATGCCTTAGCCTAGGGGTTTTGCTGCTGGGAGATGCTTGAGAGTGAGTAGATAGCAGCGAGGGGCTTATGAGAGGTCTGCTAGAGAGTAGCCTATGCATAGTGAGAGTAGAGTGCTTGGGATTTGGGATCCTAGGAGGAGGACTTGGGGTGAATACTGATGCGGTGTGGACGGTAGTATTGGGCCCGTACTATTAAAGACATCGGATCAGTGCGTAGTCCAAGTAAGAATCCTTAGGGTACTAAGGAGCAAGTAGGGCTGAGTTGCCGAGTGTGAGTATGCTCGAGCGAGTCTCTGATATTTCTTATGTTGTATTTTAGAAACATCATGGTTGGGACACGCCACAGACCAGAGACCAGCTGTGTGAGTGACGAGGAGCTTCGTCAGATGATCCACGAGGAGGTGGTTGCGGCTATCCGCACAGAGATTCCGGAGATGTTTGGGTCTATTAACACCACATTGATTGAGACCTTTGATGAGAGATACGCAGCGGTTACTGAGGCTGCAGCCGCTGTAGCTACCGCAACTGTTGCTGCTGCTAGACCTCAGGGTGGTGATGCGTTGCTGTTCCGGGAGTTCAGCAACACGAAGCCACCAGAGTTTGACGGGACGCAGGATCCGATTGCTGCGATGAGATGGGTTTCTGACGTCGAGGGATGCTTCTATACGTGTTCTTGTCCGGAGCATCTGAGAGTTCGGTTCGCGCTGAACCAGCTTCGCTTGGGAGCGAAGGACTGGTGGAAGTTTTGTTGGATTAATGTCTAAGTCCATAACTATAATTGGTAAGACTTGACCCGACCCGACATGGTCCATTTGGGTTGCATGGCATCATGCATTTGTATAGACTATAATGAGAGAAATAACACTTAAGGTTTGTTAATATATTATAAGTTATAATATATTAATAAGATTATTTAATTAGTATTGATCAAGAATTAATCTAGAATTAATTAAGTGATCAATAGAAGACTAATTAAATATATGGGTTGATTATGTAAATCACCCATACTTGTATAGTGGGCTAATGCTCCATGGATTGTCAAGTTGGGCTAAAACCCATAAGATGCTCCATGGGTGCTCCATGGTGTATTTGAACCCATGGATCCAAGGAAATGGAAAGCCATGACAATTAGGGTTTACCCTAATTATCACTAACTATATAAGCATCTTATTGTTGACAAAATCGGCCAGTATGTGTGATAGAAAGGGCTAGCCGATTTGATGAAGTGTTCTAATTCTCTCAAGTTATTCCAAGTGTATTTGGTGTTGTGTGAACCATTTGAGGTGTCACACTTGGGGCACTAGGCACTCAAGCTTCATGAAGTCATTCTACATTAAAGAGGTATGTATTCTAACTTGTTATATTTCATATGAATCAAAGGTTTTGTATGCTAGTTAGTATAATACCTTGGATATTCATATTTGCATGTATAATAGAGAAAACATAGATCCAAGGTATTTAGGGTTGCATGTACACTTAGGAGTGTTAGAATGCTTAAAACCCAACAGTGGTATCAGAGCCTAGGCTTGTTTTCTTGGTATACTTGCAAAATCTGCTTAAAAATCAAAGTTTTTTTTGCTGTCTGAACAGCAGACTCGCCGAGTCCATGCCTTAAAAATGTTCAAAACGATCCAACTCGTCGAGTTGGTTCATGCACTCGACGAGTTGGACCCCCTGACAGCATATCTTCGAGTTTTTTGGCTAGAAATGGAGTAGGAACATTACCATAAGTTGTTTTTGAACCGATAAACCTGTTTTTGATGTGGTAATGTTCATGCTAATCCAATTTCAAAGATAATTGTCAATAGATTCATGTTTTGTATTAGTTTAAAAGTTATGCTAATTACATGAAAAAGTTTGATCCTTGTTCATATGAGTTGCTTAGATTAATAGAAAAGTTAATTGATTATGTGTTTTCAATCCATTTTAATCTAAGAGTTGATTCTAAAATGTGTTTGTGTAACTTGTCCTCAAGTTACATGAAAGGTCACATTTAAGTTTCTTAAAACTCATAAAAGTTGGCAAAGGTTACAAAATGAAGAGTCTTGTCCTCATTAAATGGTTTTATGACTCCATAACTTGTCCTCAAGTTATGGAGGTTCAACAGTCACTTCATTAAATAATAAAAATGTGTAACCTTAATTAGTTCCTTAAGTTACAAAAGAAGAAGAGTTACATTCTTTAATAGTTTAAAGTCTTCCATAACTTGTCCTCAAGTTATGGAACTTGAAGAGTTTTATTATTTAAAACTACTTTAAACTCATGAGTTATTGAATTAATTAGTTTTGAATAGTTTCAAAACTTACCCTCAAGTTTTGGAATTTGTAAAGTTTCCCTCAAGAATACTTTAATTCCAAGTTAAGCCCTTAGAATTTTAAAAGTTAAAATTCAACCCTTATACTTTATAATATTATAAGTTAATAATATATATATATATATATATATATATATATATATATATATATATATATATATATATATGTATAAGAGCAAGTCAGTCTTACCATTAGTAGGCCTCATTCACGAAGCCGGTCTATAAGGGGGGTATAAGGTTGTTGCCTATAAAATGGCAGCTTAATGGGTGTCCACTCTCACCCACCGCTTCCTTGACTGGTGGAGGGTCGTTAGCCGAACAGGTAGGACAAGGACTATAATTCTCCCTTCATTAAAAGTATTAATGATAAATACTAAGTAACTAAACCTTTATAAATTCCCAATCTTAGTTACTTAGGAAAATGTGAATAAGGTGCTAATCCATGAAATTACACTTTGCACTTTGTTTAAACCGTTAGTGGAGTGTGTGTGGTTAACCGGCACACTAACCTGGATTTAACAAGGTAGGCAAAGGGTAACTTAATAATTATAATAGTATCGGTGGAGCTCGTGTGGTTAACCGGCACATCGATTGAGGGGTAAATATTAAGGGTACCAAGTATATTTGCATGGTTACTTCACACCTAGTTTTGTGATCCTCGGCATCCCAGTCACAAAGCCTGAAGGGCACACTCGAGATTGAAACATGCCATTGAAAAGTTCAATGAATCTCAAAAGATCTAGGAGTTTCAAATCCAATTAAAACTTAATTATATTTCATTTTTCATGGTGGAAATTGGTAAATCGTCATTTACCTACCTTCAACTATTTTATAATTCGGATTACGACATCCCTCTTCCAGTTATAAATAGGTTGTTGGATCCTAGCCTTAATATTTCATATTGGGTGTTATATTAAGGACTTTAAATCAACTATCTTGAATATCTCTCAAAAGATGTCTAGCTCAGACATCTATGATCTTCCCAAATCTCTTGGAACTTTACTTCCTCCACCCCTCGAATTGTTCTCCCTAACCCACAAGTTCAAGGTCACTCAAGCCCTAATACAAGGTCTATGTGTGATCACATCTTGGAGATGAAGTCACATATTGACAAGCCGGGAGAGTTGGGTGTCAAAGTCTTGAGAAAGTTGGATGCTCAATCACTTTCTAAGTCACATAATAAGTTCCTTATGGACTACCATGTAAAGGACTATGACATGACCCATAATGATCTTATCTATTTGCTTTGGGGTGCTTAATCAACAACGATTTGGAGCACTGGCAGAGCAAATCTGATTAGGAGATCAACTTCTCAATGGACATTGACAATGGTAACATTGGATACCCAGAAAAAGCATTCTCTTCCCAATGGAAAGGGATTGGCCATAGTCAACCCGGTTGACCAAATGGTAAAGAGAAAGGCTAAGTCTGAGATAGTCCCATTACCAAAGAGTCCATATGTTTATCTTGCCAAAGGAAGGGGCATTGATTGCGAAGCTGCCTATTTACCTGAAAGATCATAAGGTTGATCAAGTCAAGAAGTTTGACTCTACTTTAGGTAAAAGTCCAGTATCTAACTCTGTTAAGTTTCTATTATGAGATTCTCATTACATGATGTGACTGGGTCACATGTTGATTCTTTAAGAATCAAAGAAAAGTGAAGAAACTTAAAAGAAGTACATGCTGATTCTGATCACGAAGATGGATTTCGATCGCATGGTTTGGTGATCAGAATTTTTGAAGCTGTTACTTAGGAGTTATGATATATTGCTTAGGAATAGATAACAACAAGTTTTTCATATGCATTTTCACTGTAAGGATAAGTTTTTTCCGCAAAGTTTTGAAATAAAATAAAAGGTTTTAATTTTATATTTATTTTAAATATCCTTACAAGTGACATTTGTGAAAAATGGTTGTTTATATAATTCCATTAATAGCAATATTTGGAAAAAAATGGACTTGATTCTTTCGTTTATGGTAGTGTCATAATTTACCAAATAAGGAAAGATTCTCATTCCCAAGGCTTCAGTTGGATAGAAACTTGGAATCATGCAAGTTGAATAGTATGATGAATGAGAACTTTGAAGCTTTGGAAAATTAAGACTAATTCCTTGTTCATATGTATATGTGAGTCAAGTAAAGGACTAAAGGGATCGAGTACACATTCTTATGCACTGGTCAAGTCCACCACAAAGATCGATAAGACTATTCGTCATGATTTACTAAAGTTTAGTAAATATGGTTATACTTATAAGTTTAAGTATAATTCTGAAGCATTGGAAAAGTCTCGATGTATGGCAGAACGAATGAGAAGAATCAAATTAGGCAGAAAGATTAAAGTTTCTCAAATCTGAAAAGATGGGAGAGTACTTTAGTATTATGTTTTGTGATCATCTTAATGATTAAAGAACCACATCACAATTGGTCTTCTAAGGACATCTTAGTGCATTCTTATGACTAAGAAGAGGAGTCATGAATTGTTGAAATGGTTAAATCAAGAAAATGAGTCATACTGCGTTTCAAAACAAGTCTTAGAGTCATAATCCATGACTATAAGTTGAGTGACATGTCTTAAAGAAAGGTTTATAACACTTGTCAAATGTAAGAGTAAAAGTGTCCTACTCTTGTACATTTGAAGTTGGTAAGTTGTGATGTTTTGGATTAAACAAAGACCAACTAAGGCCAATTGTGTGAAGTGTTTGTCTTGATAAAGAATCCGCACTATCCCTTGAATATTTGACAAGAGAGTCTTATATGTCAAGAGGACAGTGGGAGTCTAAAAGGTCTTGAAAGTCTCAAGAACTAATCAAGAATAAAACCTGAGATTCTTCACTAGCACATGACTTGAGGTTTATAACCTATCGTGTTGACATATTCTGTGCCCATTCCAGTTAAAGTTGGCTTTGCATATGAGTTCTTAGAGTTCTCAGTTGGTTGCATAACAACTTGGAAGCAATGGCAGGCCCTTGAGCTGCCAGGTGGTAAGAAATTAATATTGAGTTCAGTCCATATGTGTTTGGATTTGTCACTAACCTAGTCTTGTGACTATGGTGCTGACGATTCACATGGATAAGAACACATACACCATAAAATCTAAGGGTCATAAGGTTTCTCTCCGATTCATGAAAATGATGGTGAGGAAACACTTCCACCAAGTAGATTTGAAGCAGATGGCAAAAGGTCTAAACAATTGAGACTATGATTACGACATCCCTTTTCATAGTTCTGAAATTGTTTAGACACACATGCATGCTATCTAAGGAAAGGTGTATGATTTTGATAAAGTCTTATCAAGGCAATCTCGTCTCAGAAATCTGAACTTTGGTAAGAAAGTCAGTAAAGTATTGACTTCTAGAAGTCCAGCTGATTTCTGAGTACATGTCAAAGCTAGTGGGAGCATAAGTGTTATGCTAATAATCATCATGTTAGTGGGAGCATGATAAGTATTGTTAGTGTTGCAAGTTAGCAATGTTAATTATAGAAAACAAAAGTTTCAATTCGTGAGGCTGCAAGGGTTGAAAAAGTTGTTTTGCTATAATTAAGGGAGAGGATATACTTCATTTCAGTTCTAAAGGCTTAGATTGAGACCTTAATCATATTTAGTCAAGAATATATATATGAATTTCGTGTTAGATTGGTTCATCTTAAGGAAATTCTATATATTGCGTTCTCAAAATTCGATTATGATTACGACATCCTCTTCATAGTCAAATTTTGAAAACATGTCAAATAAAATATTGTAGCAAAAGACTGGTCTAGAATCATATCTTTATGTGAGACATCATGAATCGTGTCCCATATGCTTCAGATATAGGATCGACTGCATGTGCTATAATATTCATCCTTTCTAAAATTTTCCAAATGCCTGGGGCATTAAGAAGGGAAAAGGTCTAGAATTGGATATGACTAAAAGGATTAAGCAATTGTCGAGGACAATCTACAGTTTACCAAAGATTGGTTGCTCAGGGACAGTTGGAAGTATAGTGTTTAATTTTGGAAGGACCATATTGACATATTCTGAAAAGAGGAATCTCTTGTTCAGAAGTGATAGTCAAAATGAGAATATGGAGTTGTCTCCATAGGTGGAAGTTATCTGTGTAAGATTAGAAAACTTGATGCAAGAAGCATGTTCAAAGCAATGTACTTTGAATATGAGAGTTAGTTTCCATGGAGTTGAATTCCATTGGAATACCTTATAATGACTGTTGACAAGTCTCTGTGACTTTGTACATATTCATTACAGGAGGGTCAGTGCATATAAGTTTAAAATCTAAACAAATTTCGATAAATGATAGGAATTTGAATTCTCACATTTTTCGATAAGGATTTGGGAGTGTGAAATTAGAATCATTGAAATTATGTTCAATAGATCTATTTCACAAAGTAAAGATCATAGACAAACATAGCATGCATACTTGGTGTATGGCATGACTAGTGTTTAGAAAAACATAGTGTACATGCTTGGAGCGTGGGACAACTATGAATAAAGTTGATAGCTGAAACAGTATACAATGAATAATGTGTAATCATATGGTGATAAATAAAAAGGTGTTTTATTTATATTCATAGGTTTTGATACCATATTAGATTCAATTATTCTTGTGTTTCACTTTGCATGTTTTGACTTCGAGAATAAACTAGGTCATTCTTCCTGAATGACTAAGTTATTCAAACTATCCACAGTCGGTCATATGTTGGAAGTAGATATGAATCAAGACAGTCATGGGTTGGCTTGTAGAGGGCTAAGATGTTGGACAAAGTGGTGCTACAACACTCATGAGTGCTCATAAGTTCTAAGTATTGGATTCAACCTACGCTCATTTGAATAACTTCATGGATTTTATCACGAGTGATCATGAGACGATAATATATTATATTCTTAAAAACCTAGAGATATGAGTTGTTACTATGAGTTGGTTATACATTGATTGCACGAAAATGCATTGGTAACTCGATGTTATAAAACGTGCCTTTGTGTATGATTCAACAAATAGTAAAACAAGCCATATGAGTCGAAGTTTATCCATTCCTTTCACCTTCGGGATAAAAGCGATATCTGTGGGCCTCTCGATGATTTAGTGATGACACATGTGAGTGATTGGCCAAGCCAGGACTGATTTGATTTGTTCAATCAGCCAGTCATCATAAATCGGAAATCGGGAAACAACAAATGGACAGAGAGAATGATTTACAAATCCATGTCTCAGTCCATATGATATCTAGAATGGAGGAATATATGATCACTTATCTAATGGACAAGTCATTGATAAAGGTCAGAGATGAACGGCAAGGTCAGAGTTCGATAGAAGCTTTTGAGAGCTATGATTGCCAGTCGGTTCTTGAAGTCATACGCAATAATAGTTTTAGACTTATCCAAGTGGGAGACTGTTGGATTAATGTCTAAGTCCATAACTATAATTGGTAAGACTTGACCCGACCCAGCATGGTCCATTTGGGTTGCATGGCATCATGCATTTGGATAGACTATAATGAGAGAAATAACACTTAAGGTTTGTTAATATATTATAAGTTATAATATATTAATAAGATTATTTAATTAGTATTGATCAAGAATTAATCTAGAATTAATTAAGTGATCAATAGAAGACTAATTAAATATATGTGTTGATTGTGTAAATCACCCATACTTGTATAGTGGGCTAATGCTCCATGGATTGTCAAGTTGGGCTAAAACCCATAAGATGCTCCATGGGTGCTCCATGGTGTATTTGAACCCATGGATCCAAGGAAATGGAAAGCCATGATAATTAGGGTTTACCCTAATTATCACTAACTATATAAGCATCTTATTGTTTACAAAATCGGCCAGTATGTGTGATAGAAAGGGCTAGCCGATTTGATGAAGTGTTCCAATTCTCTCAAGTTATTCCAAGTGTATTTGGTGTTGTGTGAACCATTTGAGGTGTCACACTTGGGGCACTAGGCACTCAAGCTTCATGAAGTCATTCTACATTAAAGAGGTATGTATTCTAACTTGTTATATTTCATATGAATCAAAGGTTTTGTATGCTAGTTAGTATAATACCTTGGATATTCATATTTGCATGTATAATAGAGAAAACATAGATCCAAGGTATTTAGGGTTGCATGTACACTTAGGAGTGTTAGAATGCTCAAAACCCAACAAGTTTGTGACAACGCACTATTCTTCTGCAGAGCTTGCCGCGGTGACCTGGGAGAGGTTCACCGCTATGTTTCGTGATGAGTACGTTCCCCCGGTGGAAAGGGAACGGTTGGCCCAGGAGTTCTTGACCCTCAAGCAGGGTACTGAGTCTGTTACTGTGATCACCAGGATGTTCCATGAGAGGGCGATGTTCTGCCCTGAGCACGTGTCTTCAGAGCAGGCATGCATGAGTCGGTATTTGAGCATTTTGAGGAGAGTCATCCGCGAGTTCGTGGCGAACTCGTCGTACCGGACATTTGCCGAGATTCAGGCGAATGCTCGGAAGAGGGAGATAGAGCTTGAGACTCAGGCTAGGGGGGAGACGAAGTCTCAGGGGAGGGATCGGCGACCGGCACAGTCCCAGTCGGCAGCCAAGGGGGCCAAGCCCGCCGATTCGAGATCAGGGAACCAGAAGGGCCGCACTTGTGGCAAGTGTGACAAGGGTCATGAGGGGATTTGTAGAGCAGGGTCTTGCTACAAGTGTGGCAAGGAGGGGCACATGGCCAAGTATTGCCCCAAGGGGTTTGAAGTCTGTTTCCACTGCAACCAGACCGGACACCGGAAGGCCGAGTGTCCGCAGCTGCGGGGGTCAGCATAGGGAGCATCGCAGGGATCTGCCCCTGCTACTGTACGAGCTACCGAGAGTCATCGGGTGAAGGCCGAGGCACCGAAGACACGAGGGAGATCCTTCCAGTTAACAGCGGAGGAGGTCCGCGCAGCGCCCGATGTCGTGGCTGGTATGTATTCTTTCATGTATTTATTTTGAGCTTGAGATGTTGTGCTTATCTTATGATATGCGTAGGTACTTTTCTTGTGAGTTCTGTACCTGCCTTGGTGTTATTTGACTCGGGTGCGAGTCGATCTTTTGTATCATTAGCCTTTAGTCAGCACATCAGTATCCGTCGAGAGGCGTTGAGTCGACCTCTGCGAGTTTCCATAGCTGACGAGAGAGCGGTGTAAGCCACTGATGTGATTCGGGGATGTGTACTCGAGATCTTCGGCGTTGAGTTTCCGATTGATTTGGTCCCGATTGCGATGGGAGATGTCTGTGTCATCGTGGGCATGGACTGGTTGAGCAGATTTGGAGTGGTTATCGACTGCGAGCGACAGTTGGTGACCATACGAGACCCTAGTGGGTGAGTTCTTATGGTGTACGGCAAGGGTACCCGTTCTGGGTCAGCGTTTTGTTCAGCTGCTAGAGCGAGGCAGAGCCTACAGCAGGGCTGTAGTGGATTTGTGGCTTATGTGATGGATACGAGGTTTGATGCCGAGAGGCTGAGATCGGTCGATGAGGTTCCGATAGTGCGTGAATTCCCGGATGTTTTCCCCGAGGAGTTGCCAGGTGTGCCTCCCGAGAGGCAAGTAGAGTTTCGTATCGATTTGGTTCCGGGGGCAGCGCCTATTGCCAAGGCGCCCTATCGCCTTGCGCCTCCAGAGATGCAGGGGTTATCCTCGCAGCTTTAGGAGCTGCTAGGGAAGGGGTTTATTCGGCCTAGTAGCTCGCCATGGGGAGCGCCGATCCTTTTTGTAAAGAAAAAGGATGGTTCACACCGGATGTGCATTGCTTACCGGGAGTTGAACAAGTTAACGGTCAAGAACTGTTACCCCTTACCGAGGATCGATGATTTGTTCGATCAGTTGCAGGGAGCGTCTTGGTTCTCCAAGATCGATCTGAGGTCTGGATATCATCAGATGAGAGTGCGTGATGAGGATATCCAGAAGATGGCATTCAGGACTCATTATGGGCATTACGAGTTCGTGGTGATGCCTTTCGGGCTCACCAATGCACCGACGGCGTTCATGGATCTCATGAACAGGGTGTGCCGACCGATGTTGGATCGTTCGGTGATAGTGTTCATTGATGATATATTGGTGTATTCGAGATCCAGAGAGCAGCATGATGAGCATTTGAGGGAGATCCTTGGAGTTCTGAGATCGGAGAGGCTTTACGCCAAATTCTCCAAGTGTGATTTCTGGTTACGAGAGGTCAAGTTCCTGGGACATCTCGTTAACCAGAATGGGATATTGGTCGACCCAGCCAAGATTGAGGCGGTGATGAGTTGGGAGGTGCCGAGATCCCCCACCAAGATCAGGAGTTTTCTGGGGTTGGCCGGCTATTATAGGAGATTTATTAAAGATTTCTCCAAGATTGCTGTTCCTCTCACCAGGTTGACCCGGAAGGGCGTGACTTTTAGTTGGGGCCCAGAGCAGCACGCCTCCTTCGAGACACTTCACCATAGATTATGCGAAGCCCCGGTGTTAGCCCTTCCGGAGGGGATGGAGGATTTTGTAGTGTATTGTGACGCGTCAATATCAGGATTGGGTGCGGTGCTGATGGAGAGAGGGCATGTGATAACGTACGTATCGAGGCAGTTGAAGCCTCATGAGGCGAGGTATACTACTCACGATCTGGAGTTGGGGGCTGTGGTGTTCGCCCTCAAGATCTGGCGTCACTATCTGTATGGGGTCCGATGTACCATATACACGGATCACAAGAGCTTGAAGTATTTGATGGACCAGCCCAACCTGAATATGCGCCAGAGGAGATGGTTGGATGTGGTAAAGGATTATGAGTGTGAGATCCTGTACCACCCGGGCAAGGCTAACGTTGTAGCCGATGCCCTGAGTCGTAGAGCGGAGAGTGCCCCGGTACGTGATGTTTGTTTGAGGTTGACGGTGATGACTCCGGTGTTGGACACCATTCGGGAGGATCAGGTTGAGGCCATGAGGCCGGAGAACCGCAAGAGAGAGCAGTGATCGGGCAGGTGTCTGAGTTCGTTGCCGATAGCCGAGGGCTTATGACATTTCAGGGTCGGATTTGGGTGCCATTTGAGGGCGGGGAACGTACCATTCTGATGGAGGAGGTGCACAGATCGAGGTTCTCGATCCATCCCGGGGCCACTAAGATGTATTTGGACCTGAAGAGAGACTATTGGTGGCCCTGTATGAAGAGGGATGTTGCGTGGTTCGTAGAGAGGTGCTTGACCTATCGTAGGGTTAAGGCCGAGCACCAGCGTCCACATGGCAAGTTGCAGCCACTTGAGGTTCCCCAGTGGAAGTGGGAACAGATTTCCATGGATTTTATCACCAAATTGCCGAGGACTGCGAGGAGTGTCGATGCAATTTGGGTGATCGTTGATCGGCTGACGAAGAGTGCTCATTTCCTTGCCATCAGTGAGAGCTCTTCTGCAGAGAGGCTGGCAGAATTGTATGTGAGAGAGGTGGTATCGCGGCATGGAGTACCGATCTCGATTGTGTCAGATCGAGATGTGCGATTCACTTCCAGGTTCTGGAAGAAATTCCATGAGGAATTGGGTACGAGGCTGCATTTCAGTACCGCATACCACCCACAGACGGACGAACAGAGTGAGCGGACGATTTAGACGCTCGAGGACATGTTTCGAGCATGTGTGTTGGACTTTAGAGGAAGTTGGGACACGTATTTTCCGTTGGCTGAGTTTTGTTATAACAACAACCACCATTCGAGTATCGGTATGCCTCCCTTTGAGTTACTGTATGGGAGGAGGTGTCAGACTCCTATCTGCTGGGGAGAGGTCGGGCAACGAGTGTTAGGTTGCACTGAGTTAGTGCTTCAGACGACAGAGCAAGTACAGCAGGTCAGGCAGAGGTTGTTGACAGCTCAGAGTCGCCAGAAGAGTTATGCGGATAGGCGACGATCCGAGCTGGAGTTTCAGGTGGGAGATTTCATACTCCTGAAGGTATCTCCTTGGAAAGGAGTGATCCGATTTAGGAAGAGGGGCAAGCTGGGGCCCCGGTACATTGGTCCGTTCAGGGTGACCGCTAGGGTGGGCAGGCTAGCATATCGTTTGGAGCTACCTGCGGAGTTGGGTCAGATTCATGATACCTTCCACGTGTCTCAGCTAAGGAAGTGTATAGCCGACGAGTCAGCGGTGGTGTCGTTGGAGGATATTCAGGTGGATGCGAGCCTGAATTATGTTGAGAGGCCAGTTGCGATTATGGATCGAAAGATCAAGGTTCTGAGGAACAAGGAGGTGCCTCTGGTCCAAGTCCAGTGGCGACATCGGAGAGGGTCCGAGCTGACTTGGGAGCCGGAATTGGAGATGCGAGAGCAGCATCCAGAGTTGTTTGCAGGGCAAGACTTCGAGGGCGAAGTCTGATTCCAGTGGGGGAGAATTGTAACATCCAGATTTGCAGGTATTATGTGTTGATCATTTATTTTGAGTTAAAGAGAGGGACTCGACGAGTTGACGCTTAGACTAGTCGAGTAGGATCGCGATAGCTAACTGGATTAATGAATGGACTCGACGAGTCGGAAGGGGTGGACTCGACGAGTCCGCGCTGTGGGCTGAAACTCTAAATCCCCGGGCCTGTGCCCTATTTAAAGGACCTTATAGCCCTTATTTGCGGCTACCTTCGTCCTTGAGAGTACCAGAGCATCTGTGAGTCTTGTGAGTGAGAAAGGAGGCCATTGTTCACCATCTCTTGTGTGTTTTAGCAAGAAGGAAGGAGAAAGGACAAGCTAGGCGGGTTGGGAAGCTGGGATCTACTTCCATTTGATCAGAGGAAGCTGTTGGAGGTATCAATCTGTGCTTATTCTCGTGTTTATGATGATTTAGTGGAATCTAGGGTTTCTTTATGCATTATTTAGCTTGAATCTGGAGTGTGTGAGGTCCCAAGGTGAAATGATTCTTACATCTGGACCTTAAGAGGTCCAGAGAGTCCCTATCACTCTGCTTTATGCCATCCCTTTGGAGTTATGAGCCTTGGTGGCCATTTTAGTAGTTATTTCACCAAAAGAAGCCTTGGGTGCGTTGCATGTGAGTCAAGATTCGACCTTTATGTGGTTATTGGTCGTGGGGAAGTCAGATCTATAGTTTAGAGAAGCAGATCTGACCTCAGAAGGTCATTTGAGTGTTGTCATGGAATCAACTCGCCGAGTTCATAAGTGGACTCGACCAGTCGAGTCGGGGTTGCCTTGCGATTCGTTGCAGAGTAACTCGGCGAGTGAAGGAGGGACTCGACGTGCCAAGTGAGGCTTAGAAGGATTCAGAGGACCCGTGTGGACTCGCCGAGTCACCCGTATGCACTCGACGAGTCTGGTCAAAGCTTGACCGTTAACTAGAGTTGACTTCGTTGACTTTTAGGGTTGAGTCAATGCTTGGACTTGTGAGCCATTGGAGGGGCAGAATGGTCTTTTACCCTTCCTAGAGAACTTAGAGAAGGATTTTCCTAGTCTTTGAAAGTCGTATTAATTAGAGTAATTATTTTATGTGATTAGGCGAAGGCTAGATCAGTATTTCCGAGTTCGAGGTTTACCGAGATATCCGAGGTGAGTCTTCTCACTACACTTTACCTTGCGTGGTAAGTAGAGTTATGTGACAGAGTATCTTGTATGCTATGTATGTGATGTGTTGCACTGCATTATTTCTATGTGATTTATGCTGTGTGTATTCCAGAGTTTACAGAGTTAGGACCGGAAGGTCCACAGAGTTAGGACCAGAGGGTCCACAGAGTTAGGGCCAGTGGGCCCACAGAGTTATAGCCTCTAGTGGCTAATATGTGTTATATGTGGTATTTTGGGGAACTCACTAAGCATTTATGCTTACAGTGTTTGTGTTATGTGTTTCAGGTACCAGTGAGGATCGCGGGAAGGCGCCGGCATGATCAGTACACACTTGTGGAGTTTTTATGTATTGTGATCTTGGGATGAATTTTATGGATATGATATGTGATACATTGAGATGGATAATATTTATGAATGAAATTATATTTTTAAAAGTGAAAAATTGTTTTGGAATTTACGTTGTTACACCCAGATCTATGAGCTCCAACTTCCAAGGTTCTTCCTTCTTTTCTTCTCCTTCCAAGATTACACCACCAAATGAGCTTCTTATGGAGAAATTCACTCAAGAATGAGGGGATGAGGTGTTTTAGGGTTTTCTGAGGGTGATAGAACAGATAAGGAGGCTGGGGCTTGAACCATTATGTTCCTTATATAGTGGTACACCCTAAAAATAGGATTTCTGGACACAGGACGTACGCTGGGCGTACACCAAAGAGCACCCGCGATCCTTTCCTTTTATACGCGGGGCGTAACCCAGTTTACGCTGGGCGTACCCGAGCGCATTCCAATTTGCATGCATGGCCTCCATGCCAACTTTTCTCCATAAGGGACCATTTTTGCCAACAACTTAAAGGTGTCATAACTCCTTCATCCTAGATCCGTTTTCGATGAACTTTATATCCACGGAAAGGTGGCGAGAAGCCCTACGCTTCTAGCAACACTCGCCGGCCCGAAGCCTTCTCGAATAAAACTCAAATCCCATAAACGACCAAAATACCCCTAGCCTTGGCTTCTGAAATCCATAAATGAATATTTTAGAACAGTGCGTTACAACTCTCCCCCACTTAAACTAGACTTCATCCTCGAAGTCATGCATCACCATTCCCGACATACCAAACTACCTGATCGACATGGCCACAAACTCGGGAATACCCCAGTGTTCCCAAGGCAGTCAAAATCAACCCTCGCAGAGTTCCAGAATTCGAAGATGCTCGATTTACTTGCAACCTGATCACATCCGCTCCATCCGAAACCTAAAGTCTCGAGATGGTCTGTCTTCCTGACAACGAATCACCATTGAACCGATTCCACCAAAGACCTGGATGAATGGAATACTTCCCATTCGAAAAAACGCTGATACACTGCACTTGATGCCTCTGGCATCCTTATGCCCCCGTGTTCCTTCTCACGGAAACCAAGTCTCGTACCGATTCTGCGCGAACCCTATTTCGGAGTCCTTTCCAGAACGGGTCGCTACCCCGCCACTACCTCAAGATCCATTATGCATTATAATATCCGATTACCCTAACCTGACCGGTAAATGGAAATCCTTAGCCTATCCCAGAGATCACCTGTCTCGCACCCGGTCCAGCCACCAGGTTTCCACGAGATCAAATATCAGGACCACCCAACCGTAGCCCTCCTGAGTAACGTACCGCTTATCCACAAGATCCTGCAACTCGAGGTCCAAACCCTGCTATCTAGCATCTAAAAGACGCGATTCCAACGTTGGGGAGTTTCCCGAACTCCCATCCTTCGATATCCTAAATTCCGTCGGCCCCTAAGGCCGCCTTTCCTTCTCCAATGGGGATGTGAAACGTATCCGCGTCTCACACTCGCTTCCATCCTGGATATCCGGATTACTCTCCACCACTTAGATTCAACTAGTTCCGTTGGTGTGCGATAATTGGAGGATTCCTAAAATCCTCTCCCGTCCAATCTACTGACGGGCGGCGCCTAGCAGAGCTAGAGCACCATGCATAACCCTTCCAAACAACATGACCCCTGATAACCAGCTAGTACTTCTCGGGTCCCAACACCGCCAATGACTCTAGCTACTCGACTACTAACTCTCACACGTCACTTGCCGTGAGGTCATCTGCAATCTCTACCTTGAGCGGGAAACCTTGGTTCCCGGCGCATACCATATTTTCTTGCTAAACACAAGCGACACGAACGATTGGGTAGCACCCGAATCAAGACATGTACCGACATACCATTGACCTAAAAGGTCCTTGTACAAACATAATGCACACATAAGCTATATGAATAATAAAGAGTAGAGAATAAGAAACACGTACCAGCCACATCGTCTGGTGTTGTCTGAGTCTCCTCCGCGATCAACTGAAATGGACGACTCCTCACCGCTGGAGCACCCACCTTGGCAGGACGGCCCTCTGTAATCCTCATCGTAGCGGGTGCAGGCGCCGCCACTGCTCCTACCCTCCCTGCAGCCTCGGACAATTGACCAGCTTATGGCCGGTCTGGTTGCAGTGAAAACAAATCAAGCCCTTCGTGGGGCAGTTCCTCCTTAAGTGGCCCTGCTGGCCACATGCATAGAATCCTGTGCCTGTGATACGACAAGCCCCACTGTGCACCCTACTGCACTTGGCACATCGGCCCTGACCCTGCTGATCCCTGCTGGAAGTGACTGTGGTCTTAGGCTTCTTAGCCTGTCCTCCCGCTGCCTGCGTCTGCTCCGACTTCCACTTGGTGCAGAAGTCCAACTCCAGTTCCCGTTCCTGGGCCTTATCTACCATCTCATTGAGGGTTTTACACCCTGTAAAGATCACAAACTCCCGGATATCATCCCTCAGCATGGAATGATACCTCGTCCTCCGCACCTCCTCATCGGTGGCATACTGTGGAATCAACAATGCTCGCTCACGAAACTTGGCGGTGATCTCCGCCACAGTCTCGGTGGTCTGCTGCAAGTCATGGAACTCCCTCACAAGTCGTTGCACCTCAATAACTGGTCTAAACTCCAAATCGAATAGCCAAAAAAACTCGGCCCAGGTCATCTCAGCCACACCGGCTGCTCCCACCTGACTGGTAACCTCGCCCCACCAATCCCGGGCCCGGTCTCTCAGCATACAAGAAGAAAATCCCACCTTTTCCGCATCCAGGCAAGAACTCGTGCGCTGGGCATTCTCGATATCCGCCACCCAGCGTCGGCTAACAATGGGGTCCCTGGCCTCGAAAAACTCTGGCGCCCCACACGCCTTAAACTCCCGGAACGAGGGAGTTCGTGCCCCAAACTGGCCCGCGGCGATCTCAGCCCTGAATGATCTGAGCCTCTCCTCCATGATCTCTATAATGCCCTCCTTGACCATCCAAAAAATGACCGTGAGTAGCGTCAAGGATGACCTTCGTGACCTCGGCTGCAATCAACTCACGCAGCCTCTCATCAATACCATCAGTAGTGTCGCCTGACCCTGCCGCGGATCCAGAACCCGATCCTGATCCCCCTGCTCTGAATCATGTAGTCACCATGCTGAACTCAATTTCCACAATCATAATGATCAGGATACCCATAACAAGGATCCTTCCACACTGGTGCTTCTTGAAGTCGTCAGATCTAACATTGGTTCGGGTACAGGTCCTGTGCTTTCAGTAGTACGTGCCCAATACTACCTTCCGCACCTACCTGTACCTTTGCCAATGTTCTACCTGCTAACCCCATTACGTCCCAAACCCAACCATATATCAAATCCTAGGCTACCCTAAGATTTGCTCTACTCAGATCCATCATATCAATCATAGCAGGTTGCCTTTATGCATGCAAATTATACACAGAAAGGATCAAATAGACTTTCGAATAAGAGATTCTACCCTAAGACCACATCCAGACAAGGAAAAGAAAATAAGGCCAAATCAATCATTCTGAGGCTATAAGCTCCTAACCGTATATAATTTTGAAAGAATACACATAGCAAGTTCCATATAAGCAACGAGGCTCAAACATTAGTATAACATGGCTAACATATTGGGAAACTACTTACTTGGCTCGACTGATCACGCGCGTTGCACTCTCATCTTTCCATTACCTTTTGAAAGCCCTTTTAATGTTACTTTTGAAAACAATTTATCATTTCCTTAGTTTGAGTCCTGACACACTCGGGAGTGTGCCCGAATCCCTCAAACCAAGGCTATGATACCAACTTGACACGACCCAATTTTCAAAGTAAAAATTTTCATTTAGAATAAGTAAACATATTCCCATACATTAATAAATTCAGTTAAAATTGTTTTCAAAACATAAGTCAAGTACAACGTTTGATCCAAACATCAGAGTGTCCCATAAAATGCCAGTGAGAGAGTGCACGCCGAGCCATCACGCCTTGCCCTTTCCCTTGGGATCAGAAGTACCTGAAACCAAAAACAATCCGGTAAGCACGCAGCTTAGTGAGTTTCCCAGAGCATACCCCACACAACCACATCACATGCTAGCTATAAAAACTATCTCTACTACGTAACACATATCAATTAGCTATGAAGCTACCTCTACCACATAATGCAAAACATTTAGCTATAGCAGCTATCTCTACTATTAGCCGCAAACGCTATCTGTACCCCTAGCCATACAGGCTATCTCTACCGTTAGCTCGGAAGGCTATCTCTACCACTAGCCTTGAAGACGATCTCTACCGTTAGCTGTAAAAGCTATCTCTACCACATATCAATGCATAACAATATCACACACCTTTACACAACAAGTCTACCAACTATCATAAAATGGGTCGGCCTTGGTGCCTTAGACCCATTGGTATGGTGAGAAGACTCACCTCAAACTGCTGAATCCTGCTGATACACTATTGACTACTGACTGGACGTTCCCGATCTGCTGCTCCTTCAGCTCCCCGAGCTACCAAGACCAAAATAAAACTTAGCCCAATACAATAATCCTTCTCAGGGTAAAATGACCATTTTACCCTTAACCCAATTTGGTCTATAACTAAGGTCCAAATCATAATATAAAAGGCCAAACACTAAGCAAGCTTTCCAAGCCCACCAGTGGCCTACTAATGGCCCAATTTGCCAAATTGGCCCAATCCCTCTAATGGGTCTTACCCCAAGCCCAAAACTTACACTTGGCCCAACTTAACTAATTCCTGACGGCCCATGAAGCTCAAAGACCCAAAGTATGGCCCAAACCGTGGCCCAAAATACAAAACCCAAATAGATGGATTACGTGGCGCGTACCACCACGTACGCTAAGCGTACTGGCCAAGCAGAGCGTACGCTGGGGGTACCTGCATGTATGCTCAGCGTAAATCTCCTGATAAGTCCAAGTTCATTAAGTGCTTAATACTCCACCTCAGAAGCCACAAACACAGATCCTGGTCCTTTTCCACGTCTTAATCCATAAAGTCACTGACTTGGTGACTTTATTTGGTCCAAACCCACCCAAACTTCCAAGAATGACATTCTACTTCCATAAAAGGGCTAGATCTCATGCATGAACACAAATGGGGCATCAAGATGGCAACTTTACTGCATAAGCGGTCCTTTTAGCTCTGAGGGTGGCAACCCTAAGCTCAAAGATGAGATTTCACCATAAAGGTCCAACCATGGGACCCAAAATGATTCTAAAACTTCACCATAGAAGATCTAAGCACTTAAGAGACAAGCTCAAGACTTTTTACCTAACCAAGGCCTGGAATGAAGTAATAACCCCAGATCTATGAGCTCCAACTTCCAAGGTTCTTCCTACTTCTCTTCTCCTTCCAAGATTACACCACCAAATGAGCTTCTTATGGAGAAAATCACTCAAGAATGAGGGGATGAGGCGTTTTAGGGTTTTCTGAGGGTGAGAGAACAGATAAGGAGGCTGGGGCTTGAACCATTATGTTCCTTATATAGTGGTACACCCTAAAAATAAGGTTTCTGGACACAGGACGTACGCTGGGCGTACGCCAAAGAGCACCCGCGATCCTTTCCTTTTATACGCGGGGCGTAACCCAGTTTACGCTGGGCGTACCTGAGCGCGTTCCAAATTGCATGCATGGCCTCCATGCCAACTTTTCTCCATAAGGGACCATTTTTGCCAACAACTTAAAAGTGTCATAAGTCCTTCATCCTAGATCTGTTTTCGATGAACTTTATATCCACGGAAAGGTGGCAAGAAGCCCTACGCTTCTAGCAACACTCCCTGTCACACCCCAAAAACGAAGGCGGAAACGTTCTGGGGTGGAGCGACGTCATGCGTAGTATCACATCAGTTGTATCATAGTAAGCATAGTAAACACAATCCAAACATTGAATACATACATGAAAAGATTTACATTGTCTTAATACAAAGATTATACATATCAGTATATAGCAAAAGTAAAAGACGTGAATCCGATACGCTCTGTCTTCTCAAAAAGTTGGCAGGAGTACCTGTCTATTGATTCCCTGAGAATACAAGCAGTTTTAAAATATCAGCATAAAGCTGGTGAGTTCATAAGCTGTTAATTCTGGTAAAAGACATGTTTCTTTGATTCTTTGAAAAGTTGTTTTCCCAAGAAAAATCCTATATTTTCTTATGAAATAGGTTTTGATTATCCATTAGGTACACGTTAAACAGATTATTTATGAAAGATTTGGTTATCCCAGAAAATCCCATATTTTCTTAAAGGTTGAAAGTTGGTTATCTATACGCGAGTATTTATCATACTTGGACGGCAGTTTTCTTTTTGAAGCTCTGGTTACACCCAGAGGAGTATATTAGAAGCTCTGGTCACACCCAGAGGATTATATCCGAAGCTCTGGTTACACCCAGAGGATTATATTAAAAGCTCTGGTTACGCCCAAAGGATTATATTCGAAGCTCTGGTTACACCCAAAGGATTATATTAGAAGAGTAAATTCCCGCTACCTAAGTTGTGATTGCCATAACCGTACTAAGACTGGATAAGGCACGTAAATGGGCCAGTATCATTTATGACTTTGTCACCCCTGAACCAAAGGGTTCCACTGTAGCTAGCAGCGAGGGTGTGGGATAGTCAGTCCCATATAGATCTATACACAATAGTTACGCTCTCCCTCCAAGAGATTATGGTTATTAGTCGTAGCCCTCCACTCACGAATCCGGGGGAGTATTACCGAGGACATGTCTCAAACTTAGCCTAACGTATTTACAAGTGATAATACAAAGATCTCTTTATGATTTGCATGAATCCTTTATGAAATAATACATATTATGACAAGGTTCACGAGTTCCTTGGTTTAGATTTGAAAACTATTACTACGAGTTGATTTCTTAATCGATTTGTAAAACAGTTTTCTGAGTTAAAAGTATGCTAAACATAAAATCATTTTATGCAAAAAGAGATAAATCGAGCACAAGTTTCCTTGTACTTTTGCTTGTATTCCCTCCCTGAAAACATAAAAAAACTCGGAAAAGTATAGCGGTATGAACTCACCTGTCGTGGGTGATTCGGATGGACGGATGGTATATGATGCTATGTGTCAAGTGAGGACTTGAACACACACTCGGACCCTATGGAACATGAAATGATACATTTATGTATCTAATTAGTCATTTAATAATTAATTAAGTGAGTTTGGACACCCTAATACATGAAAACACTTTGCTACAAGTGCTAAGAGTACTAAGGGTTGTGTATAAGGAGTGTATGACCTCACTATGGAGTTTACACTTCAAATGGTGGCCCTTAGGGGTGTTTACGGTTTCTGGACCACTTCCCCCATGAGTTTACGGCCATAAACTCATGGAGGTGGTGCCATTGGGTGCTCAAAGGTCCTAAACCACTCAAGGAATTTAGCTAGACTTGAATCAAGGGCTTAGGAAGTGACTAGGGCTCAAAATGACCCTCCTTTGGAGTTTACGGTCCTTGGACCACTCCTTGGGAGTTTACGGTCGTAAACACATGGGTTTATGGCCGTAAACTCATGTTTTCCCATTTTCTTCGTGTTTTGGTGTTTCTATCTTATGCATGCAAGGTTCTAGTCACTTATACAAGCATTGGAAGGTGTTAAGGGCACTTAAACACCCTTAGAAGGTGTTTACGGTTTTGAGAGACCTTCCCAAACCGTAAACTCATGTTTTTCCATTCCTTTCATGTTTTTGGGGTTTCTAGTTCATGCATGCAAGGTTCTACTCCTTTATACAAACATTAGAAGGCATTAGGGGCGTCTAAACACCTTTTGGAGGTGTTTACGGTTCTTGAAGATCTTCTTGAACCGTAAACACATATGATCATGGGGATTTTGATGATTTTCAAGTGTAACAAGTTCATATTAAGCACACAAGAAGCTAGGGCAAGTGTACTTATGATCTAGCAGCTAGAATGATCGATTTTGGCCAACAACACTAGTATGTGTTCTTGGTGTTTTGAAGAACACTTGAAGATCTAAGAAAAGAGGAGATTTCCATGGATGAAATCGAGTATAAACACTAGATAAAGTGTTATATGAACGAATCTAGGAAGAAAACACTTACATTTTGGCGGATTTGACGGAAATGGGTTATGATACTTGAGAGAGAATTCTTGGTGTTCTTGAAGTTGGAAGTGGAAAATGGGAAATGGAGGGTAAACTCATGCTATATGCATGAGTCCATGAAAAAGGGAGTTTACGGCCCAAACACCCCTTGTTTGGCCGTAAAAACCTAGTCAAGGTGTTTATTGTTTATTCGATACACAACACACCTAACAGACACTTCCATTTATTTGCTCGTTTGACGAAAAATTAAAATAAAATACTCAAACGGACTTAAAACCGGCCAAAAATGTTTTTGAGATGAATTTAGCTAATTTTTGAAGTGCTTGACTGCAGAGTTAAAACAATTGAAAATTTCGGGTTGTCACATCATCCCCCCGTTAGAGAGAATTTCGTCCCGAAATTAGAGTTCGAGTCACCCAGTTATCACAAAACAACTAAGCAAAGAGATGGGGACGTTTAAGTTTCAATTTCTCTTCGCACCCCCAAGTGAACTCCGATACTTGCTTGGTGCTCCAGCGGATCTCCACAGTTGGGATGCGGATTTGTTTCGTTTCACTTGACTCTTCGGTCCATGACTTTTACAGGTTCCTACACGAAGTTGGGGCTCTCATTGATTTCGATCTTGACGAGTGGGATTTCGAGAGCCGCGTCGGACAAGCACTCTTTCGAGTCTAAGACAGGGATAGATTTGGGTGGAATTTATGGAATTCCAAAAGTTATTTCTCACTGGGGGCGTATTTTCCGGGTTGGTTCTTAGAAGGCTCAGGTCGTCTGCGGATTCGTATCTCCTACTGATTGGCTTTCGGAGGTTTTCTGGATCTTCGGAGGTAATGGCTATATACTGGTATCTATTGGTTATGGGGCATCTATCTCGACCTAGTGCAAAATGAACTTGCACTTCTGACTCTTGAGGTGTTTCTAACGGAAACTCTCAAAGTCGGTGTGATAGAGGCGTTCTACCAGACGATGCTTTCACAGTATGATTCCTAACTGGAAAGAATCATTCTCTTACTCATTTCGCTGTTTCATGGATAGCAGTCTGTGGTCAGGGCTATCTTAGCCCTTAGAGATTTTCTGGAGTGTTGGACTATTTCAGGAGGTGGTTCCACCATCTCTTTAGGGATAGTATTCCTTAGACACCTAGTAGTCCAACAATTTTCTATGACATGCCCCATTCTCTAAGGTGTCGGCTCCCTCCAGTTTGCAGGAAGCGCGTGGTATCCTCCTCCTGGGTACTTTGGAAGGTTCGGATAAAAGGGACGACTGACGTTTCACATTAGGTTTTCTTATTAGGTTTGGAAGAACCTTTATTTGACGCATAGGCTATGGTGAAAGTTCTCTTTACGCAGCACTAGGAATTTTCACATGGTCGCACCAAGTCGAACCATGATTGACGGCAGTGTCGAAACTTACAATCATCGATACGATATGGAATGAAGATCGATAGGACCATGTGCTGAGCAGGGCACACAAGTTCTTAGCGTCTCAGGTTTCGTCCATGGTATCACTATCGCGGATACTTGGACCGATAGAATTGACGCGAAACTCTAGGGGGTCCTGATGTTTTGGAATAATGTACCTTTCATGAATGGATTTCTTACGAGGCCTCTCTATAACCGCCTAGTATACACTAGTCATGTGTAATTAAGATTAAAAGGACTGTTGACGGAGCGACTCCGCCCTAAATCCACAACCAAACGAGGAACAGGAGATAAGGCAGCATCACTCACTCGAGGTCTATCAATCTTAATTATAAATGGCCTTAACGTATATATTAAGCCATCATAGCTTTACCTGATGGATTTTTGAATTCTTATAACAGTGCTGTGACTTTCGCCTTAACGAGGGAGTAATTTCAATTAGAATTGATTTATTTAAAGTTCTCGGTTAGCTACTTAGGATTGAGAGACGTACCAAAATTTTACCGGGTTCCTTGATGTTTTCCCCTAGGAATTAGGGTTAGACTCCTCCTGGTTCATTGTCAGTACTCTCCCTGTGCCTCCAGTTGTTGTTGCCTTGGGGCAGTTTCTCTTGTAGTGCCCGACTTCTCCACAACCATAGCAGGCTTGACCAATACCTGCTCCAGGGGCCTGATGGGTTGGTTGAACTGGTGTTTTGCAGTCTAGAGTCAGGTGGCCCTTCTTGTCACAGTTGTTGCAGAACATTTCACGACATGGACCAGGGATGCGATGATGATAACTGCACTTACCGCACCAAGGAAAATTTCCAGTATACCTACTGGTAAGTGCTTGAGTTGCAGGAGTAGCAGCAGGAGTAGTAGCAGCGTGGACTGCTACCGTGTGTTGCTTCTTTAAGGGCTCCTGCAAAGACTGGCCCTTTTTCTGTTTCCAGGACTTTCTTTTCTCACCACTCTCCTTAGCCGGTTCAGGAGTGGCGGTCACTTCATCAAGATTAATTCCATGATCTATGAGAGTCTGCGCCAGACACTTAGCGCTGTCGAAAGTGTTTGGCCTAGCAGCCAGGACATTTCCTTTGGTCGGCTGGGTCAGTCCCCAAATGTATCTTTCGATCTTTTTGCTTTCCGGGGTGACCATCCCCGGGCAGAGGAGCGCTAGGTCTTCAAACCTAGATGTGTAAGCAGCAATGTCGAATTCCTTTTTCTTTAGATTCCAGAGTTCGTGCTCTAGCTTCTGCATTTTGCCCCGTGGGCAGTATTCAGCTATCATGAGTTCCTTTAAGCTTTCCCAACCCATGGCGTTCGCCACTGGTAGGGTTACGGATTTGACCCGACCATTCCACCAGGTCAGCGCCCTGTTGGCGAAAGTGCAAGCGGCGAACTTTACTTTGTTGACCTCCGAACAGGAACATATTTCGAAAATGGACTCAATTTTCTCGATCCATTGAGTCAGGACAATGACACCTCCAGTGCCGTCGAAAGATGTGGGTTTCGCGCCCATGAAGTCCTTATAGGAACACTCCTTCTGGTGTCCCTGACCACCTTCATGATTTTGGGGATGTGTACCACTTCCCTGTCCACCAGATCCGCCAGAATTCATTTGTGACATCGCGGCTGCCACAGCAGCAGTAACAGCTGCTTGGAACATAACGGGATCGAACGGAGAGGGCGGTGGTGGTGGTGGAGTGTCTTCATTCCTTCTGTTAGGTCTTTTATGGGGAGACATCTTGTTCTAGAAACAATCAGGAAGAAGAGGATGGTAAGTCCTCTGAATTGAATCAAGAGATATAAAGCAAGATGTATCTCCATATGATGATTAGAGTGTTCTACTAAGCGATAAGCAAAGAAAGATTACAGATGCAAGTAAGCTATCGCTAAGAGGAATGAGTAGCAACACTTGGAATGAATTCCTACGAAGTATTCGGCTTTGACTAAAATACTCCTATAGTATTTTAAGTTATATGGATACAGGGTAAGTTTTACGCCTGCTGCAACACCAAAGTCACTCCCAAGCACATGTTGGTCATGTCTCGAATAAATATAGTTGATCAGGCTATATTGACCCCATACATGATTACATAACTTCCCAGGTTTAACCGTAGTGTTCAACATCCAAAATACTTTTGTTTTGTTCTACTTATGGCACGGTTCCTGGAATACGGGTACTTGTATACTTTTTGTAAAAATACTTATATTTTGAAAGTATACTTTTAGTTTAGAGCACTTAGGCCCCTTAGTGTTTATAGTTGTATAGCATGTAAGGTTTGGTATACTTAGTTCACTATAAACACTAGCTCTGATACCAATCTGTCACACCCCGAAACCGAAGGCGGAAACGTTCCGGGGTGGAGCGACGTCATGCGTAGTATCGCAACAGTTGTATCATAGTAAGCATAGTAAACACAATCCAAACATTGAATACATACATGAAAAGATTTACATTGTCTTAATACAAAGATTATACATATCAGTATATAGCAAAAGTAAAAGACGTGAATCCAATACGCTCCGTCTTCTCAAAAAGTTGGCAGGAGTACCTGTCTATTGATTCCCTGGGAATACAAGCAGTTTTAAAATATCAGCATAAAGCTGGTGAGTTCATAAGCTGTTAATTCTGGTAAAAGACATGTTTCTTTGATTCTTTGAAAAGTTGTTTCCCCAAGAAAAATCCCATATTTTCTTATGAAATAGGTTTTGATTATCCATTAGTTACACGTTAAACAGATTATTTATGAAAGATTTGGTTATCCCAGAAAATCCCATATTTTCTTAAAGGTTGAAAGTTGGTTATCTATACGCGAGTATTTATCATACTTGGACGGCAGTTTTCTTTTCGAAGCTCTGGTTACACCCAGAGGAGTATATTAGAAGCTCTGGTCACACCCAGAGGATTATATTCGAAGCTCTGGTTACACCCAGAGGATTATATTAGAAGCTCTGGTTACGCCCAGAGGATTATATTCGAAGCTCTGGTTACACCCAGAGGATTATATTAGACGAGTAAATTCCTGCTACCTAAGTTGTGAATGCCATAACCGTACTAAGACTGGATAAGGCACGTAAATGGGCCAGTATCATTTATGACTTTGTCACCCCTGAACCAAATGGTTCCATTGTAGCTAGCAGCGAGGGTGTGGGATAGTCAATCCCATATAGATCTATACACAATAGTCACGCTCTCCCTCCAAGAGATTATGGTTATAAGTCATAGCCCTCCACTCACGAATCCGGGGGAGTGTTACCGAGGACATGTCTCAAACTTAGCCTAACGTATTTACAATTGATAATACAAAGACCTTTTTATGATTTGCATGAATCCTTTATGAAATGATACATATTATGATAAGGTTCACGAGTTCCTAACTTTAGATTTGAAAACTATTACTACGAGTTGATTTCTTAATCGATTTGTAAAACAGTGTTCTGAGTTAAAAGTATGCTAAACATAAAATCATTTTATGCAAAAAGAGATAAATCGAGCACAAGTTTCCTTGTACTTTTGCTTGTATTCCCTCCCTGAAAACATAAAAAAACTCGGAAAAGTATAGGGGTATGAACTCACCTGTCGTGGGTGATTCGGATGGACGGATGGTATAGGATGCTATGTGTCAAGTGAGGACTTGAACACACACTCGGACCCTATTGAACATGCAATGATACATTTATGTATCTAATTAGTCATTTAATAATTAATTAAGTGAGTTAGGACACCCTAATACATGAAAACACTTTGCTACAAGTGCTAAGATTACTAAGGGTTGTGTATAAGGAGTGTATGACCTCACTATGGAGTTTACACTTCAAATGGTGGCCCTTAGGGGTGTTTACGGTTTCTGGACCACTTCCCCCATGAGTTTACAGCCGTAAACTCATGGAAGTGGTGCCATTGGGTGCTCAAAGGTCCTAAACCACTCAAGGATTTTAGCTAGACTCGAATCAAGGGCTTAGGAAGTGACTAGGGCTCGAAATGACCCTCCTTTGGAGTTTACGGTCCTTGGACCACTCCTTGGGAGTTTACGGTCGTAAACACATGGTTTTACGGCCGTAAACTCATGTTTGCCAATTTGCTTCGTGTTTTGGTGTTTCTATCTTATGCATGCAAGGTTCTAGTCACTTATACAAGCATTGGAAGGTGTTAAGGGCACTTAAACACCCTTAGAAGGTGTTTACGGTTTTGGGAGACCTTCCCAAACCGTAAACTCATGTTTGTCCATTCCTTTCATGTTTTTGGGGTTTCTAGTTCATGCATGCAAGGTTCTACTCCTTTATACAAACATTAGAAGGCATTAGGGGCATCTAAACACCTTTTGGAGGTGTTTACGGTTCTTGAAGATCTTCTTGAACTGTAAACACATATGATCATGGGGAGTTTGATGATTTTCAAGTGTAAACAAGTTCATATTAAGCACACAAGAAGCTAGGGCAAGTGTACTTACGATCTAGCAGCTTGAATGATCGATTTTGGCCAAGAACACTAGTGTGTGTTCTTGGTGTTTTGAAGAACACTTGAAGATCTAAGAAAAGAGGAGATTTCCATGGATGAAATCGAGTATAAACACTAGATAAAGTGTTATATGAACGAATCTAGGAAGAAAACACTTACATTTTGGCGGATTTGACGGAAATGGGTTATGATACTTGAGAGAGAGAATTCTTGGTGTTCTTGAAGTTAGAAGTGGAAAATGGGAAATGGAGGGTAAACTCATGCTATATGCATGAGTCCATGAAAAAGGGAGTTTATGGCCCAAACACCCCTTGTTTGGCCGTAAACACCTAGTCAAGGTGTTTATTGTTTATTCGATACACAACACACCTAACAGACACTTCCATTTATTTGCTCGTTTGACGAAAAATTAAAATAAAATACTCAAACGGACTTAAAACCGGCCAAAAATGTTTTTGAGATGAATTTAGCTAATTTTTGAAGTGCTTGACTGCAGAGTTAAAACAATTGAAAATTTCGGGTTGTCACACTCCCTGGCTCGAAGGCTTCTCGAATAAAACTCAAATCCCATAATTGACCAAAATACCACTAGCCTTGGCTTCTGAAATCCATAAATGAATATTTTAGAACAGGGCGTTACAACTGGTAGATTGCACCTGATCCCACATTAGCTTGGAAGGAGAACAAAGAATTTCCTCAAAAGGGATGTGGATACCTTCCTTGTCACAACGCCTTTTAAAGCCGTGAGGGCAGCACATCCCATAAGAACTCTGCAGTTAAGCGAGCCCGGGCGAGAGCAATCCAGGGATGGGCGACCCCCTGGGAAGTTTACGTGTCGGGAGCCCAAAGCGGACAATATTGTGATACGTGCCAGAGGGGGATGCTACAAATGGTATCAGATCTAGGGCATGGGTCGATGTGTTCGACGGGGACGTCGAACCCTATAATGGGGGGTGAAGGTGGGTTGCCCCTGATCCCACATTGGTTTGGAAGGAGAACAAAGCATTTCCTTAAAAGGGATGTGGATACGTTCCTTGTCACAACACGTTTTAAAGTCGTGAGGGCAGCAGATCCCATAAGAACTCTGCAGTTAAGCGAGCCCGCGCGAGAGCAATTCAGGGATAGGTGACCCCATGGGAAGTTTTCGTGCCGGGAGCCCAAAACAGATAATATTGTGATACGTGCCAGAGGGGGATGTTACAAACTTTATGGTTCATTGGGATATTTTCTGTATGAGAGTCATTAAATATGAATTTTGGTGTAGGTTTTGGAATCCAAGATTGAGTCTTGATCTTAATACCCTTCTTTTGACCTACTAGTGTTTAAGTCATGCATTGGACATGCATGAATGAATAGCTACGAATTTTATGGTCCTTAGGGTCGAAGAAGGTATTCTGGAAAGTCCCAAAGTATGCCTTAATGGATTAAGAGCTTAATGCTCAAAGTTGGTCTTACCAGATCTTACGAAGTGAGAAATGGAACCTCACTATAACATACCAAATTTCCAATAATTTTTTTTTCCATTTTAAATAACCAACACATTTTCATAAGATATAAAATTTCAAACACATTTGTTTTCAAAATCAATAACGTTAGATAAATTATTCATAAAGTCTGAGTGTCCCAAATGAAACACCAGAGAGTGCATGTCGTGCCATCATGCCGGTCTCTTGCCCTTAGATCCTGAAATACTAGAAACAACCAACAAATTGTAAGCTAATGCTTAGTGAGTTCCCTAGAGCATACCCCACATAATCCACATAATCACATAAACCATATCAATCATATAAGCCATGCATATGAACATATAAGGATGCCATGGAAACCCTCCAAGGTCTTACTCCGGGTGCCATGGGAACCCCCACATGGTCTTAGCCCAACTACCATATAAACCATACATACAAACATATAAGGATGCCCTGGAAACCCTCTAGGGTCTTACTTTGGGTGCCATGGGAACCCCCACATAGTCTTAGCCCAATGCCATGGGAACCCCCACATGGTCTTAACTAAGGATGCCATGGAAACCCTCCAACGTCTTACACCCAAGTGCCTCGGGAACCACCCGAGGTCCTTCATGAAAGTATCACAATTACAACTAGAATACTACATACCACATAATCAACTAGCATACCACATATCAAATAATGGGCTGGCCTTGGTGCCTTCGATCCATTGGTATGGTGAGGAGATTCACCTCTCAAGAAATGATGAACTGGTAAGATCAAATCCCAACTCATAGCTCCAACTCAGCTGCCTACAACCACCATGCGACTAAATTCATCAAAATCCCAAAATACCAAAGATACCCTTAAAGTCAAACTTGGTCAACCCTGGTCAAATTCAAAGTCAACAGTCAAGGTCAACAGTCCATGTTGACCCAACTCGTCGAGTGCACCTGCAGACTCGTCGAGTTCCTTCAGTTCTCAGAAAACCGTGGAGAACCCTAGTCGAGTCGCCGAGTTATCGCAGCAATTCGTCGAGTTCAAACAGTTTCCAGAAGATTCGGGAAACCACAGGCCAACTCGCTGAGTTAGAAAGGTAACTCATCGAGTTTGCCCCGTCTTAACTCATTCAACCACTTTCTAAGCGAGTTTAAAGCTCCAAACTATAGATCTGATCCTCTAGGGCTGAGATACCACGTAAAGTTGCTGACTTTACGTCCATGCCTGGCAGTAAGGGGGCTAAAACACTTAATCATATCTTCTTAATTGATTTAGGGAATGAAGGGAGGCCAAGACTTGATAAAGATGGTAACTTTAAGTCAAAAGAGGCCATGAGATGTCCAGATCCGAAGTCATAGCTTCATGACATGCTTAAATCCAGTAATGATCCCAAAATGAGCTAATGATGACCATAAACTCCCGCATGGAGAGATCTAGAAAATAAATGACAAAGGTATTAACTTTATACCTCAATATGGCTGCCACAACAGAGAAGACGCCGGATCTACATCCTCTCCCTTCAGCTATACACCTCCTACTTCAAGCCTCTTCAAATAAACACCAAAAATGCACTCTTTAAGCTCTCACACACTCAAAATGGTAGGAAAAGCATGAAATAGGGTTTCTCTGGACAATGGGGCGATAAGGGAGGCTAATAATGAGGCTTAAGGCCTTTAATTAGGGTGCAAACCCTAAAAATTAGTGTTTTCCTTTCCAGCGTCTACTCGTCGAGTTGGGGATCCCCAACTCGTCGAGTTGACTCCTTAATCCATTGTCCAAATGAATCCCTACACGAAGACATGGAGCTCCCCAACTCGTCTAGTTCCAACCCAAAACCCTATAATGTTGAGGAATAAATAATATCTGGACCAAGCGTTACACTCACGACGTGAGCTAGGCGACTGTTCTGGTATGAGAATCCTGTTGGCGAATGAAACTGAGTCGACTTACTAAGTGAGTTCGGGTGGAGTCTGTTCTCACGACGTGAGACTTAGTGGCCTCGACGTGAAGACGAGCTAGGGAGGAAAGTTGATCGTTGACCCTAGGCGTTGGCTTTTCATATGAGTTGACTTTCTGTCAGCTCTTGGTGTTGAAAGGAAAAACTAAGGTTTGTCTTGTGTGTTTATCTAGGTGTGCAGTAGCATCGGTGTAGCTGTTAGTGTGGACGACAATAATTGACTTCCAATCGAGAGGTGAGTCTTCCTTCACTGTAGCTGTGGGTCAAAGGCACCAAGGCTGACACACTAGTTATGTTATAGCATGATAACTCTATTTGTGATAATTGTCAGTAGTGTTGTATTTGTATTATGACTCGATGATTACTGTTATGATATTATGTGGTAGTAGTAGGGGTGAAATAGACTTGGTATCCCGTTGAAATAGACCGAAGGGGTAGGCCAGCACCCAGATATGCTTGGCACTATTAAGTTGAAATAGACCGAAGGGGTAGACCAGTACCAAGATATGTTTGGCAGTATCCGGTTGACATAGATCGAAGTGGTAGGCCAGCACCAAGATATGCTTATCACTATGTTTGTTCAGTATGTTTGTATAGAATGTTTGATTAGTATGTCGTATGGTGGGGGAAATCACTAAGCTTTGTGCTTACAGTTTTTTGTTTCTGTTTCAGGTACCTCTAGTTTGAAGGGGAAGGGCTCGACTTGATCGCAACGCATCACTCTATGTTTTCCGCACTTAGTGATTTTGGGATTTGTACTCTGATGATATGTTACAATATAACTCTTTTGAATATTTGGTATTAGTTTCTTATGAATTAAATGATAAGAAACCTATCTATCTGTATTTTTGGGATGTTACAAGTTGGTATCAGAGCCTTGGTTTGAGGTATTCGGGCATACTCTCGAGTGTGCCTGGACTCAAATCAAGGGATTGATAGGTTTTTCACAAAAAGAAATATTTAAACCTAAGGATTTTTATAAAAGACAAGGAGTGTGATGAGTGCAATCGGCCAAGCTCAAGTAAGTTTTCCCAAAATACCTTTACAAGTTATATGTTTTATGCTATAATATGATAATTGCATGCTAGATTACAAGCTAAGGATTTGCTCAAGATTTCATGATAGAATGCTAGGAGATATTCCTTTATGTGCCTATATGTATGAGCCTTTAGACTTTCATTCTTACTTTCTAGTATGACCTATTTAGGGTATGTTTGAGTTAATTACCGATGCTTAAATGTTGCATGCTTTGTGCTTTAGGAAGTTCTGTGGGTACAGACTAACTAGTGGATGAATGTGTTGGGTTACATATGTTGGGTTTTAAGTATTCTATCACTCCTAAGTGTACATACAACCCTAAATACCTTGGATCTATGTTTTCTCTATTATACATGCAAATATGAATATTCCAAGGTATTACCCTATCTAGCATACAATCCTTGATACTTGGGTAATATAACAAGTTAGAATACATACCTTTTAATGAAGCTTGAAGTCTTGAACTTTAAGAGCTTAGCCCCAATAGTGTGGAAGCCTCAAGTGGAATCACAAATCACCAAAACACCTTGGAAAACCTTTAGAGAATATGGATACTTGGCTCACACTTATGAAATCGGTTATTGCCCTCTTTAGTGTATCCACACTAGCCACTAGCCCAATTTCATGAACCATAAGACCCTTTATATAGTGTGGAGGATTAGGGTTAAACCCTAATACCCATGACCTTTCATTTCCTAGGATCCATGGGTTAAAGCTCCATGGACTATCCATGAAGACTTAGCCCAACCTAAATGAACTTCGCCCACTACACATATATATCTAAGAGTCCATATTTAATTAGTTCCTTTTGATCACTTAATTAATTATAAATTAATTCTTGATCAATACTAATTAAATAATATGATAATATATTAATATATTAGAACTTATAATATATTAATATAAATCATAAGCATGCTATTCTCAAAGGATTATCCATATAAATTGTTTCGGTGAAGTGTAACCCAAATGTACCATGCCAAGTTGGGTCAAGTACATACCAATTATAGTTATGGACTTAGACATTAATCCAACAGTCTCCCACTTGGATAAGTCTAAAACTATTATTGAGTATCACTTCAAAACCTAACTGGCAATCGTAGCTCTTAAAGCCGTTGTCGAACTCTGACCTTGTCAATGAACTCTGACCTTTGTCAATGACTTGTCCATTAGATAAGGGATCATATATTCCTCCATTATAGATATCATATGGACTGAGACACGGATTATAATCATTCTCTCTGTCCATTTGTTGTTTCCCGATTTTCGATTTATGATGACTGACTGATTGAACAAATCAAATCAGTCCTAGCTTGGCCAAGCACTCACATGTGTCATTACTAAATCATCGAGGGGGCCCACACATATCGCTTTTATCCTGAAGGTAAAAGGAATGGATAAACTTCGACTCATATGGCTTGTTCTACTACTTGTTGAATGATACACAAAGGCACGTTTTATAACATCGAGTTACCGAATGCGTTTTCGTGCAATAAATGTACAACCAACTCATAGTAACAACTCATATCTCTAGGTTTGAAGAATATAAGATATTATCGTCTCATGATCACTCGTGATAAAATCCATGAAGTGATTCAAATGAGCGCGGGTTGAATCCAATACTCAGAACTTATGAGCACTCATGAGTGTTGTAGCACAACTTTGTCCACCAACTTGGACCTCTACAAGCCAACCCATGACAGTCTTGATTCATATCTACTTCCAACATATGACCGACTGTGGATGGTTTGAATAACTTAGTAATTCCGGAAGAATAACCTAGTTATTATGGAAGTCAAAACATGCAAAGTGAAAGACAAGAATAAATGAATCAAATATGGTATCAAACCCTATGAATATAAATAGACCACTTTTATTTATCACCATACTGATTACTCATTATTCATTGTTTCGGTTTTATCAACTTTATACCTGAATTAAAAACACTAGTTGACCCATGCTCCAAGCATGTACACTATGTTTTTCTAAACAATAGCTTTGCCATACACCAAGTATGCACCCTATGTTTATCTATGATCCTTACTTTGTGAACTAGATCGATTGAACATAAGTTCAATGATTCTCTTTTCATACTTCCAAATCCTTGTCGTAAATGTAAGAATTCCTAACATTTATCGAAATCTGTTTAGATTTTAAACTTATATGCACTGTTCCTCTTGTAATGATTATACACAAAGCCACAAAGACTTGGCAACAATCATTACAGAGTATTCCAATGGAGAGCAATTCCATGGAAACGATGTCTCAAATTCTGTGACAACCCGAAATTTCTATTCTGTACAACCATTCACTTCAATAGAAGTCAGAACTGTTTCTGCTAACTTTTAAGCTTTTTGGAGTCAGTTTGAGTGTTCTAAAGCTTAGTACTGCAAGAGATAACTGGAGAGAGGATACTCTAGCGTTTATTGTGCATCAATAAAGTCTCAAAACTCCAAGACTTTGGAGTTTACGGCCCAAACATGGAGTTTATGGCCGTAAACTCTAAGGAGTATAAATATGACACTTAGTCATTTTATACACTTTTTTACCATTTCAAGCCTAGAAACTCATTCTCTCTCAAGTAGCATCCGATTTTCCTTGTTGATCTTCAACTTTGTAAGTGTTTCTTGCGTTAATTAGTTGATATCCTTCATCATCTAGTGATCTTACATGATTTCATCCATGAAATCTCTTCATTTTGATAGATCTTCAAGTTTCTTCATTTCACCAAGAACACCAAGAACACACACTAGTGTTCTTGGACTTTAAACACCCTTACAAGCTTCTGTATTTTAAGTACTCTTA